>NC_133592.1:7443845-8043845 GCF_964106895.1 Numenius arquata
CGTGCGTGCGCGCGCCCGCCGGGCTCTCCCCCCGCCTCCCCCCTCGGCGCGGCCCCCGCCGCCCATTGGGTCCCGCCGGGCGCGGGGGGGGAGAGGGGGCGGGACTGATGGGGGGGGAGGGGGATGGGAGCGCGCGCGCGCCTCGGCCGTTACATAACGCGGGCGGCGGGAGGCGGAGCGTGCGCGCGCCCCGGGCGGGCAGACTGGCCCGCGCGGCGGGCGCGCGCCCCGCCCCGCCCCGCCGGGCGCAGCGGGCCCTGCCCGTGCGGCGGGTATTGTCCTCCGCAAAATGGCCGCCGGGCCGCCGCCGGCCGGGAAAGGACCTCCGCCGCCACCCCATGCAAGCCCCGGGCCCGGCCTCCGCGGGGCAGCCACCCCCTTCAGCACCTCAGCCCGGGGCCCTGCCGGCCGCCCCCAGGCCTGCTGCGCGCTCCTCACAGGCACCTTTCCCTCAGCCTCGGCCTCCTCAAGCCTGACACGTTTTCACCCCCAACTCGTGGCCCTCACTGTTGGGCGGATGAGGCCGATGGAGGCTGTGAGGTTTGACAGCCATCCGCTGCACCTCCAAAATCCCCGGCCTTCCCCCCCCCGAGGAAGGTGAGGCGCAAGTGCCCAAAATACGTGTGGTTTCTGCAGAGGAAACCGAGAGCCGCTGCACCTCTTGGCCGTGTCTGAAAAATGCATCGTGAATATAATTAAAACAATTGCAGTCAAGGCTTACTTAGGTTCTTCCACAAACTGAGGGCATGATGCAGCACCCCAAAAATAATAACTTAAGAGGATACACTACTAATGATACGGTTCCTTCAAGTTCAATCCAACGGAGGGGAGGAGGAAATTCTCAATAACTCCAGGGATTTCACTGAACTTGTTCCCACAAAACAGTTTCTGAGGCTTTTTTTCAATCAACATTATGCCCGCTGCCATCGTATGTCAACTGGTTCTCTACGGCACACAGGTGGAAAAGAAACATCACAAAAATGACCCTCATAAATCCTTCGGGGACAGATTTACCAGGTGGCATCAGTCCGCACCGTCACAGCACCGTGTGGTGAACACGGTCCGGACCATGAAGCAGAGGTGGCCACGTGGCCACCTGCGCCCTCGGCTCTGGTGTGACAAAACATCTGCACCCTTTCAGAGAAGTTACAAGACAGGATTTGTCCAGAATAAACTAATCGAGGAGTGAAATATCAACAGAGGAGACGCTTCACTTAGGAGCCAATACAGGCTGCTTCTCACTGTGGATTCTGATCCCCCTCCTCTGCCTTTTCTCACATCGCTTCACATCCCAGTACCTCCCTTCTGAGCATGGACTCACGTGGAGTTTTTTGTTTTATTACAATTGTCTGGAAATTGAAGACAACGACAAGCAGCTTAAGCTTTACCTGAGTCCTCAGTGGAGAAATGACAGCCGCAACCCTACCTGAGGCAGTGAAGGTGGCCCCTGCAGGCAGCTGAGCTTCCACAAAAGATGGACAGTGAAGTCTTTTACCATCTCCTTGTAGACTAGGCTCCCATATATTGTAAAATTTTCCCTCTGCTTCGGTACTCTGAGAGATTAGATCTCATCTAAAATTTCATAGAACCTTTTAGTTTTAGTATTTTACCCCTTCTCAAGAATCTTTATTAGTCAGTTCTGGAAAAATCAGAGGCCCTGGAAGAGCTCGGTCTGGCCCAGGAAGGCAGCTGAGATGCTGTTTTTTTTATATGTGAGACTCCAGTTGATACTCTTTTGAGCTGCAGTTTCCACTTCTACCTGTGTCATTTTCCTTGATTTATCATCAAAAGACTGTTCCAGTTAGTCCATCCTGCCTGTTTTCCTCATATTTAATGAATCATGTTATTATTTTTCTATTTATTTAAGCTACTGGGAGGCAAGAAGCACCTGTGGCTAGAGAAAACAACATGCTTCTGTAATCCCCCTTACACAGTCTGATGGTGCATCAGTCTCCTACCATCTCCCTTCACCTTTTATTTTAGCTCTGAAGAGCAATGGGCAATGCCATTTGGACCTTCTGAAATCCATTATCACCACCAAGAAGCAGGACTAGAAGGAAATAAAGCATCTTGAAACCCACTCTATTCTTCTACTTCACACAGGGCTTTTTTTTAAGCGAGACTCCAGTCACATGGGGTACTTTCAGAACAAAAGACAAGTGTCATTTCCCAAAGGACCTTACGTTCCATTTCTAGAAATGATGCAACATCACAGAGAAGCGACCGCTGTGAGGAAGGGCATCACAAGACTGATGTTGCTCGATGGTCCTGTTTCATCTTGCTCTCGCCACTTCTTCCCCCTCCCTCTTCGAAGACCTCTGTGCCGCAGGTCCAGGAGGAGGATTTCTTTGGGAGCTGGGATGAAATGGGCCAAGGCCTGAGAGCAGCGCGATAGAACTGAAGGCAGGGACGGCGTTAAGCGAGACATATATCAAGGCCAGCATCACAAAGGTGCTGAAAAGGAGGCAGGAAAATACACTGGACTTATGAGAATGTATGGGATTTCACTACTATTGCAGAAGTTATATATGCTCAAAAAAAAGGCTGAAAACTCTTTCAGCTGCACCACCATTGGTCTCGCCACCATTCTCAGAGCAGGTTTCTACAAACCTCATATAAATATGGCTTTTTTCCTTCATAGCAACGGAGGAAATTCACATTACACAGGAGATGTGGTGGAGCTAACAATAATGAGAGAGCTAAAGCCCGCAGAGATGAGTGGCCAGACAGCAGCCCTCAGGGCGAGTGGCAGGGGAGAAGCCACACTGGGGACTAACAAAGGACCCCCGTCCTGCGGGGTTGGGGCTGCAGCAGAGGGGAGCAAAGGCAAAGCTTTTTGTCTCTCTGAGCTCCTCCTCTTCAATGCAGGGAGCTGAAGGGAAGTAAATGGGGAAGCGTCACAGTGAGAATTCCAGAGAAATTCCATCTCTGGGAAAAAGAAAAAAAAAAAACAACAAAAATTCCACGTGTTGTTTCCTAAAGTATTTCCATGCCTTGTTTCATTCTTCTCCAGCACAGGAGGAAATCTGACGTATTAGATCTTGCACAGCACTTGGGCTTAATTCTCCACCCTTTTCTGAAGAGGGCAGGGAATACGGGCATGCAACACACGATCCCTTTCATACTGAAATTTTAAGACATTCAGATTTTTAAGACAGTAAGATTTTTAAGACATTAGGACAGCCACACGTGGAGTAGCACAAGTGTGTGCTACTGCACATGAGCAAGCATAAGCCTACAGAGCAACTCCAGCCCCTGCAAAACTGCGTTATTTTGCCATTAGCTCAATGCAAGAATAGAAAGTAATTATTTGAAGGAGTAAGCAAGCGGGCAGGGCTGAAGCTGCCTTCTCAGCCCAGACCCTGGGGCTCCGACTGGCTTATTCAGGCCTTGTTCTTCATTAATTCTCATTTAGCACTGGGAACACAAAATGCCTTTTGCCTGGGGCACTGCCTGTTCTGTGCCTTCCCTGATCACCGTGCTGATCTATCTCCCTGTTCCACAAGCCATGAAATAGCTTCCAAAGCTCCTATTTTGCAACTTAGTAATTCTCCTCATCAGGCCTTGATTTTTTTTTGCTTTTTTTCTGTTTTTTTCTTTTTTGGTGTGTGGGTTGTTTTTTTTTTTTTCCTTCTGACTAGAAAAAAACTAACAGTTTTTCTTCGCCTTCCTCTTGGAACCCAGAGCCTGTACTCCAAAGGCTTTTTGAGCAGTGTGAAGTTCCATGCCGACACGTGGTTCCCAATTCTGCTCTGCTTAATTACATGGACCAGACAGGTCCAGCGCCCTTTTGTAAGACAGCAGATGAATTTGACTTTGTACAACAGAGATTTGAATACATGCATGTCCCCCAAAGTCCCCCCCAAATCACAGAATCACAGAATCACCTAGGTTGGAAGGGACCTTTTAAGATCATCTAGTCCAACTGATGAAAAAAAAAAAAAAAAAAAATGCAGGACTCTTGCCCACAATAAAGGACGAGCTTTCTTAAAACCGATGAGTCTTAGTTCCTCAAGCAGGTTTCCCCAAGATTTATTTTAAGTTCTTCTAGCCTGCAACAAGCCATTCCTCCCGACTGACCTGAGCAGACACCACCTCCTTTTCTCAGCACGAGGGGCGTGCTCTTACCAAACATAACTGCTGGCTTTATTTTTATCGGAAATGATGGATGCAGTAACCACTAAAGTAAAAAAAAAAAAAAAAAAAGGCAGTTTAGCCGTGGAGTGTTGCAGCATTTGTCATACGAGGACAGCAAATTATTTAAGCTATCTTGAAAAATTAATTCTTAGCGAGCTTCTCTGAAAATCACCAGTCTGAGGGGGGCTGGCTGCTTCTAGCTGTGAGTTCAGCAAGACAGCGCTGCTAATATTTTACTTAAAAAGTGTGTAACTGAACGAGTTAATTATTGAGAGGAACAGGCAAAAAAGCGAGGAGTGTGCAGGGATGGGCAGGAGAGCAGACTGGAGGGAAAGCTTCCAGGGGGCTTGCCGGAGAGCTCCAGGAACTCTACTCCGGAGAACGTCACCTTCTACCACTCACCCACCTGCAAGTGTGTAAAGAAATAAGAGAAAATGGTTATTTCGAGGCAATGAAGTGAACACGAAGAGCGTTGACTGGCCAACACCGCGCCCACGCAGTGATAAAACCCTCCAGACAAAAAAATGAAGTAGATCGAGATGGGGCAGCCTCCTTCATCCCTTCATCCATCCATCCATCCATCCATCCATCCCTCCCTCCCTCCCTCCCTCCTCCTCCTCCTCCTCCTCCTCCCCGCCCCAGGCCCTGCGAGGGCTGCACCCCCCGGAGGCAGAGCCGCTCGGAGGGGACCTCGGCCCCGCCGGGCAGCAACCGACCCTCCCGGGGCAGCCGCTGCGTGACTGGGCTCCAGGCGGCCCCAGGGACGGGCTCGAAGCAGCCGCGGGCGAGAGCGGGGCCCGGCCCGCCCCAGCGGGGCCTTTGAAGCCGGAGCCGCTTCCGGGGCGAGGGGCCGGCGCCTGTCCCGAACCGGCGGAGGCCCGCCGGCTCCATTCCCCCGGTTTCGAACCGGCGCCTCCGCCGGGGCCGGCAGCGCGGCGGGGGGAGCGCCGGAGCGCGGCGGATCTGCGGGCTCAGCGCAGGCAGCGGCGCGGGCAGCCGCGGCGGGGCCTCCCCGCGCCCCGGCGGGCGGGAGGCGTGAGGGGAGCGCGGCCGCCGCCATGGAGGAGCTGGACGCGGAGCCGCCGCTGACGGTGAGGGCCGGGCCGGGGGGGGGGGGGAGGGTGCGGGCGCGGTGCGGGGCGGTGCGGGAGCCTCTGACGGGCCGCCGTTCCCCTCACAGGTGGTGCCGGGCGCCGACCCGTCGGCCAGACAGCTGTGCTTCGCCTGGGGCCCCGCCGAGGTGCTGGTGTGCGAGACCCTCTTCGGCCGCAGAGGTGGGTCCCCGTCCCGGGGCGGGCCGGGCCGGGCGCTGCCGCCCGGTGCGCTGAGCCGGGTGTGTTGCGTTGTAGGCGGCGAGGATGGAGGGCAGAACTCCTCCTGCGTCTTCGTGGTCCGCAAGGATCAGGACATCTACATCCAGACCTTGAGGAAACTCTTCAACGAGTCGCACGGGATCTTCGTGGGGCTCCAGCGGAGCGAGGAGGAGCTGGCGGGGAAGTCGAGGAAAGCGCAGTGAGTGGATGGGGAGCGGGAGGGTGGAAGGAACCCACCGACCTGCTCCTTCTCCAGCCAGGCAAATGCCATTGACTCATCCACCTAGACTGCCCAGAGCCACTGTAATCAGCAGCAGTGCAGAAAAAAATGACAGTTTTAGGGTAATTTTACCCTAAACAAGGTCCTGATCTTTCCAATAACCCTACTGACCAGCACCATTACACATATAGGCAGCTGTCATGGCTGGGATGGAGTTGACTGTCTTGCTAGCAGGTGGTGTGGTGCTGTGTTTTGGGTTTGGGATGAGAATAGTGTTGGTAGTGCACTGATGGTTTTGGTTGTTGCTGAGCAGTCAAGGACTTTTCTGCCCCTCACGCCACCCTACCAGCGAGCAGGCTAGGGGGGCACAAAAAGTTGGGAGGAGACACGGCTGGGACAGCTGACCCTAAGTGTACCAAGGGATATTCCATGCCATATGACATCATGCTCAGTAAATAAAGGTGGGGAAGGAATTGGGGGGACATTTGGAGTTACAGCATTTGTCTTCCCAAGTCACCGTTATGTGTGATGGAGCCCTGCTTTCCTGGGGATGGCTGAACACCTGCCTGCCGATGGGAAGCAGTGAATGAATTCCTTGGGTTTGGTTTGATTCTATACATCCCTTTTGCTCTACTTATTAAACTGTCTTTATCTCAGCCCATGAATTTTTTCTCACTTTTACTGTTCCCATTCTCTCCCCCATCCCACCTGGGGGGAGTGAGCGAGGGGCTGTGTGGTTTTAGGTGCTGGCTGGGCTTAAACCACAACACCAGCAACCGCCGCACACAGCCTTGCTGGCTCCCATGAGATTCACCCAAGTACTGGGAGCATCCACTGCTGCAGAGAAACTGGCAAGGCTTCAGTGGACAACAGGCGTGAGCCTGAAACTCAATCAGTGCTCTCTAACCAAATCCTTTTTGTGTTTGGCAGATTGGTTCAAGTGAGTAAAAACTACCGATCGGTGATAAGAGCCTGTATGGAGGACATGCACCAGGCAGCTAGTAAGTTTGTTTCTTCTCTTACTGCAATAAAAGGAAATGCTATTTATGATTATAAAATTAGCATTTCAATTGTAAGGTAATGCAACTACTGTAAAATAGCACACATAGATTTCAGTGATTATCAAAACTATTTCCATGAGGGAGATTTTCAAGTTGGTTTGTAAATCTGGTCTCACAGATATTTTTTTTCCACTGTGTTTTAACTTTTTAACTGATTTTCTGGGGACTTGGAGTGTGTGTGGCTTTAGGGGAAACTGAGTCCAAATTAACAGCTTGCTCCCCCCAAAAAGTGGGAGATTTTACTCTTCCCTTCCACCCGTGCCCTGTGGTCATACCCAGATTTGCACAGGATTTAATAAAAAAAAGTTGTAAAGTTTTGTATAAAAGTTTGCTTTGCCACGTGTACACTCATTTAGGTCTGTGCTTGATGTATGATCAGGTATTGTCTTTATTTATGAGCCCAGAAAGGGCTGTGGAAGGTAAATATGTTGCTCTTTGACTTTTCCTTATTCTTCCCTCAGTCTCAGCCCGGGACCCTGCCCTGCACAGCCAGTACAGCACTCAGGTAACTGCAGTCGTGTCGTACAGTCACAACTGAACATGAATCACCGGCCAGTAAATTCATCAGGGCCAACACTGTGGCAGGAAGGCGTTCTAGTTTTAGCTCTGGCTTAGTATATTGGATGTGTTTCATGACCAAGAATAGATGGGAATAAATAGTTAGATCCTGTATTTGTAAAATAATAAAAGGATGCCCAACATCTGGATTCCCTGCCACTTCTTAAACATCTATTCAGTATTATAGGTGTGATGTTTTCTTGTCAGCCTAAAGCCAGCTGGGGGCCAGGACTGAGCTTCACTGATTGCTATGGACAGCAGATGTCTTTGTGTGGTTAAAAACCCTAACTGGAATAGTTGCTAAATCTGAAACATTACCCTGCTTTTTTTCAGGTTTCTATTCTCTCTGCAATGGAGCTGATCTGGAACCTGTGTGAGATTCTGTTTGTTGAAGCAGCTGCAGGTGAGCAGTGAACTGTCCTGATGTTAAGACTGAAGGGCTTTTTGTTTGCATATTTATTCGTTTAAAATGTGTATAGCATCCATTTTGTAATATTTTAATATGTTTTAGAGATATGACAAGTATCAACAAGTCTTTTAATATCTGTTCTGCCTCAGTAAACTGCTTTCTTCATATTGAATTATGTCAAGCTACTAGATTTGCCTTCTACTTTTTCCCCTCATTTAGTTCACTACAATTTAAATTGTCTTTTTAACAGACAGGTAGCGAAGAAGAGGAATATCAAAAGTTGCTGCCAATTTATTTGACTTTTAAGCATAAACACATCATTAAGCATCAAATATGTTGATGCCAACTAACATTACACATTCTCTGGTGCAACTCCTTTAGCTTTAGGATGCCATTTTTGAAATCAGTTTGTTTACACCGGCATTTTAAAGTCGTAAATAATTTTTTAAGGAAATCGGATTATACAAACAAATACGCTGCTTGCACAGTGCCAGAATTCAGCAGAAAGATTCACAAACTGTAGATTACTTAATCTCAAGAAAAGTTAATCACCTAGTGCCAGATTTCCTCCACATTTTCAGTTAATAACAATGAGTTAACGGTAAATTAAACAGAAACATTCTAGGTATCTTTTGTCATTGCAAGGTTTATGATCTGACTCACTCACCTTTTATTTCTTCGAGTAACTGCGTGGGGTTTTCTGCTGGACTCGGCGGCTGATTTGTGTAAAATTTGCCACAGAGAAATCGTGTCAGCCGCCTGGTGCTCCCACCGCCTGGCTACTTAAGGAATTCTGTTCCTTTTTAATTTGAGCGTGGGGTATAGAAATCCAGTTGGTAAACCTCATCTAATGGTTGTCAAACTGTTCAGGTTGGAAGCACATAAAATAGCAGTTTGGGACCAAACAGTTGGGAACTACTCTGACGAATTCCGTGATTCTCTGCACACAGCTGGTCCCCTGCTGCTTCGCCTCCTCGACTGGGTTCGACTTCATGTCTGTGATGTGGACAACATGGTCCGTGAAGTTCTGAGCAGTGAAAATCCATCGAAACACGAGCTCTTCTGGAATGTGGTGAGTATAGTCACCTCTAAGATTCTTAAATAAAGAGAATTCACGCCTGTGTGTTTTGCCTTCCTCCTCCCCACTCGATGTCAGGCTACATCTCAGAAACAAATAGCTAGGACACTGCTGCTGTGTGCCTAGATGGGTTGTAAGATGAAGCCATTCTGACGATCATCAAACCCTCATTCCCATCCTGATCCTTTCACTTTCATGATCCATAGAGGTCAACACAGTGTATTTGAATTAGCAGGGCCTGCAGTTTAAGCATTTTACCTCCACTGAACTTGCCTGAATCACAAGTTTTGATTCCCCTCTGATGCTTCTCCTGGGTGTTTTGCAGCCTTGCCCAGTGCAGCGCTCACAGACCGGTGTCTTTTGCAGGTGGATGTCTTTGTGCTGCAAGGCCGATTGGATGAAGCGCGGCACCTGCTCTCCAAGGAAGCCAGCGCCAATCCTACCTCAGTGAACATGTACAGAATCTTGGATGACTTGATGAAGAAGATGCCTATGCCCAGCGTATGTATAAAGTGGATTTTTTTCATGCAGTTCCACTGGGAAAAGAGATAAGAGGGATGGCAGTATTAGTCCAGTCTGTTTCATCTCTGCTGTGGCTCCTATAACATCACTGCCTGTGGACCATTAAAACATCCCAGTCTTAATCCTTTACAGTAACAATACTTGTGTTCTCGACTTACTCAAAAGACCAACCATAGAGGCAAAAACCTGTTAGGTGACAAAATTACATAGTTAGATCATTTTTGCAGCAAGATACATTATCCAGTTGTCTGAAACAGTTCGTGTTGAGAACTGTTTTCTTGTACAGAATATTCTCTTAAGACTTTTCCAGCGGGTTTCCCTCTGTTGCAGTGATCTGGAGGTAAAACTGCAGCTGCATCATGGTAATCTCTCGTAGGCTCTCCTTTGCCTTAGTTAGGTGGGTGGAATAAGACACTTCAAATGCAACTGTAGGACAAGGGAAAATTTGATGTCAGCCCCGTGTTTAGCTTTTTAGCATGAACGACTCCGAGTTCAGCCCAGGTGCCTGCTGTGATTTGACTTGGTGTTTCCTTTATTTCATGTATCTTCTCTCTGTTCAGCTTGGCAACACCCAGACACTGACCGAGATGGAGCTGAAGTGGCAACACTGGCATGAAGAATGTCAGCGGTATCTACAGGATGGAACTTTTGCTTCCAATTCCCACATGGAATCCATCTGCAAGGTGTGTTTTTTTGCTGGGAAGGAAGGAAACAGTGGGCAAGTATTGGATCCATCCTTGTGTATCTCAGGAGCCTTGTGTAGCCATAAGTAACTTCAAGATGCTGGATTCATTGAATCGGGAGATTTCAGGCCAGTCTTCTGTACTGTGTTCTTTGTTTTGCAACAGTCTTTGCAAGCCTGGGCAGATTGTTTTCTCTGTGTCCAAGGCCACAAGACTGATTAGGAAACTGGGCTCTGAGAATGATCTTTGTCCTTTGTTATTTAATTTTGATTAAATTCTCGACTTTGCAAGGTTGGAGTAGTGCCTCTGAAGAGTTATAGTGCAGCTGTGCATATTGCTGAATTTGCGGAATTCCTCCTATGTTTTTCTCCCATTAGATCCTGCTGGGAGATGAGGATGCCATACTGGAGAAAAAGGAACTCATGACTACTTGGTACCACTTTCTGGTTACCCGACTGCTGTATTCCCGTCCAACTGTGAAGCCAATGGAACTGCGGTTTTATGCACAGGCAGGCAGTAGAATTATTTCTATATTCTTGACCGTTTCTTAAAGACAAGGGTTATAGTACTTAAAGAAACTTACAGTGTGGGAGGGTCGACATCTTACAGCAGCTACATACCTCTAAGATGTTTCCTCTGTTAAAGAGGTTTCTTCGCCCTACGTTTTCCCTAGCAGAGTCTCAAGCAAAAATCCCCCCCCCCCCCCCAAATAATTTGAGTGGGAGAGCAGCAAGGACAGCTCAGGCTGGGTGCCTCAGAGAGGGACACAGAACAAAGAAATTCCTGGACAATTATACGCTTACGATCTCTGCATCTGCCCCTCGCTCCTCGGCACCTCACACGCGCCACCTGGTCAATGGTGGTTAAGGGTCTGGGGTCTTCTTATTCCTCACTGGATTCTCTCTCTGTCACCAGGCGGCCGTTAACTGTTCTTATCTTGTCGGGTTGCAGCCTGGGCTGACTGTAGTAGCTTCTTTATTTCCTGGTTTGTACCGGTCTCAGGGCCTTCCTTTGTGTAACTGAGTAGAAGTTCAAAACAAGTTCACGTTATCTAGGTGAAAGTTCCCAGCTTGCGGCCTGAGGCTTCAGCTGCTTATGCTGAGTTCTGTATGAGTAATCTGCCAATGCGGCCTGACACTCAGCGATTAAGCGATTAATTTTATTTAAACCGAACCACTAATATTCCATATTCCTTTACAGTCCTCCCTTTTATTTTCATGTGAGCGTTCCTGCTAATACGCCAAGAACTCTTGAAGTCCTTCAAAGCGTTTGACTATTGCCCATAGTCTCTTATACAAAATTACTACAAACGAGAGGCGTAATAGACTCAAAGCTGACAGGATCACTGCCGGGTGGAGCCTGTGACTACAGATTCCTGTAGCTGTTGGTGGCCACCCAAAAAGAGTTTCCCACCATCGGTGTTCACCGTCCTTCTTCACTTTTCCCAAGACATTATGTATCTCTTCTGTATCTTGATGGACAGTAATTACAGTTTTTTGGCCATTGTTTCGAACACGTTTTAGCAGTTGACACAGGTCATCGTGCTGTAGCAGTTTCTTTACCAGTGTGAGATTCATTCTGACGGGGGAATTTGTAAGAGGACGGGGAGCCCGATACAGTAAACAAATAATAATTGAAGACGCAGTCTCTACTGTCTAATGTTACCAGACTTGTTCCTGCAAATTGTTTTCTGGGTTTCCTTATGCTAAAATAAGGAAAAATCTTTTTTGTTAACGTGTTCAGTCTCTATGACCTATTATTTCCCATAAAATAACCTAAACGAGGCTGCTGCATCCAAACATATGTCTTCCTTTTACCATCTCACAACTTCTGCATTTATCGTGTCTTGTCATCTCATTCCACAGTCTAGTATGGACCTGTTCCTGGGTGGAGAAAGCAGCCCTGAGCCTCTAGACACGATTTTAATGGCAGCCTTTGAATTTGAGATGCATCAAGTGATCAAGGAATGCAGGTTGAGTTTTAAGGTTTTTGATTCTCTAGTTCTACAGTATTGCTTCTGTGTGCAGTCACTCCCATAGTATTTGGGGCAGAGGGTATGGGTGCAGCCTACCTCATCATCCTTTCAAAGAATTTAGCAAGAATACGTGAAACAGGCAGCAATTAAAAGTATTCCGTTAGGTCTGGGACATTGCAACCAGACGTTTTACTGTAATACAGCTTCGGTATTGGGAAGAAATGCCTGTGGAAAACCTGACACGTTCCTTGGCAGTGGTAGGCTTAGTTTTCTCTTTCTTTTGCTTGCTAAAATACAGCATTGCCCTGAGCAACTGGTGGTTTGTGGCTCATCTGACTGACCTGCTGGATCACTGTAAACTCCTGCAATCTCACAATCTCTAGTAAGTATTTCTTTGCATTGATTATTGAGACACCGGCAGCAGGGATGGATAAATCCAGCATGTGGATTTTGATTGAAAAGGAGCATCTTGGGCGTATACAGAGGATGGAGAATAAAGGTGCTGCAGGTGCCTCTGGCGTTACAGGCAGCCCAGGTGCTCTAGAAGCAGCAGCGGTTGCTGACCTGATGAATTTGACCCGCTGTTCAGCAGTGCCGCAGTACAGTGTCAGGATTTGTTGGTTTTGTTTTGGTTTTTTTTTAATATAGAATCATAGAATGGTTAGAGCTGGAAGGGACCTTAAAGATCATCCAGTTCCAACCCCCCTGCTCTGGGCAGGGACACCTCCCACCAGACCAGGTTGCTCAAAGCCCCATCCAGCCTGGTCTTGAACACCTCCAGGGACGGGGTAGCCACAGCTTCTCTGGGCAACCTGTTCCAGTGTCTCACCACCCTCACAGGAAAGAATTTCTTCCTAATATCTAATCTAAATCTCCCCTTTTTCAGTTTAAAACCATTACCCCTCATCCTACCACTACATTTCCTGATAAAGAGTCCCTCCCCATCTCTCCTGTAGGCTCCCTTCAGGTACTGGAGGGCCGTTATAAGGTCTCCCCGGAGCCTTCTTTTCCCCAGGCTGAAATATAATCAAGGGCCCAAATGTTTGTGATTATTAGGAATAGTGAGAAACTCATCTAAAAAGAGTTTCTGTACTTAAAATTTATTCAGAACACAAGTTTGAGCAATCGAATTTTGCTACCTGAATTCCCTTGAAGTTTCAGCTTCTCAAACCACTTTCCCTCAGCCACATTCGTTAAGTGCTGTAAATATTTGGCAGGTCTCGCCAAGGAGAAAGCTGACCAGAGTGCTTAGGCCTGAGGTACAAAGCTTATTACGATAGTCCATGAGAAAACATGCTGCATAAATTACAAGTACTTGTGAAATAAAGTCAGCAGTTTTTTTCCAGTGATATGCAAATAATAATACCTGTTTCTCTTCTCTCTTCCCTACCAGTTTTGGTTCAAATATGCGTGAATTCCTTCTGCTAGAGTACGCCTCGGGACTCTTCTCCCATCACAGGTAAGAACTTTTTTTTCTTACTCAGAGAACAGACTAACATTGAGGCAGCCAAAACAAATAACTACGTGTAAGCGAAGTAAAAAGGCAAAACATAGAGAAGCCGCTGTTAGAATTTCAGCAAAGGTGTCCCTAAGGGATCGTACGACACCAGCGTGTTCCCTTTCCTGAATGAAAAAGCTGAATACTAAGTTAATCAGCACTGTTATTAATGCAGACTCGGATTCTCCTCGTGGCTTTACTGTTGTGTTTATTTAAGGTTTATATGATTGGAATTGCTGATGATTTTTTCCCCTTCCCTCAGCCTGTGGCAGCTGGGGGTAGATTACTTTGACCACTGTCCAGAATACGGCAGGGTGTATTTGGAACTTCATATTGAACGGATACCCCTTAACACAGAACAGAAGGCCCTCAAAGTGCTGAGGATCTGCGAGCAGAGACAGATGCATGAACAAGGTGATTGATTCTTAAATAGATCTTGTAGTGATGCAAGTGAAACTACTGAAACTTAATTCTTTCCCTCTTCTCCTCTGTTTTCTCCTAAGTTCGTAGCATCTGTAAAATCATGGCCATGAAAGCTCTGCGGAATAATCGCTTGGGCTCTGCCCTGTCCTGGAGCATCAGAGCTAAGGATGCGGCTTTTGCTACGCTGATATCTGATCGGTGAGTCTGAGGCAGCGGCTGCTCCAGCGGGGCGGAGGAAGGGGAGAGGCAGCCGCTCTGCTGTGGTCCTGCCGCAGCCAGGTTGGGATTGCCTTTCCCTCTGACCAAGTACCTGCTTCTGGACTAGAAAATGGCATTTTTTTGGTACCCTCATCTGCAGTACCGTAGCTGTTTTTCAGTGTTTTTTCATTTCTTCTTTGAGGGAGGCGGAATTATTACATTTCTTTCAACAGAAGGTGAAAGAAAACCATCACAGGAAGCAGCTCGGAAAAAAGCAGCATAATGGAAGGCTGTGACAAAACAGATGAAAAGCTTTTAGAATTGTTTTTGTTCCTGCTGCTTATCAACTTTTTTTTTACACAGCAGAAAAATAGAGCTTTTGTTATGATCTGGGAGTGTTATTTATGCATCCACCAGCCTCAGCTTCCTGTGCTCCTTCCTTCACTTACTCCTTTTAAAGAATAGATCTCAACTACCACAAAATCTAGAAGAATAAATAAAACGTCTGTTAAACACACGTTACACCCGTTCATTGGCCACTCCCAGGAGAGGTTTTGATGCCTTCTGAAACCCTCACAGGAGGTTGCTTAAGATGGAACTTGGTTGTATGGTGAAGTTTTTCTAGGGAGGGAGGAGGAGATGCAAAACAAACGTGGGCAACGTTCTCCCCTCTTGAGCCTTTATCATGTTTTCCTTTCTCCCAAGCTTCCTCAAGGACTATTGTGAGAGGGGATGCTTCTCTGACTTAGACCTCATTGATAATTTGGGACCCTCCATGCTGCTTAGTGACCGGCTGACATTTCTCGGTAAGAAGCGTCTACAGTTTTCATTCTGATCTGTTATTTAGAACACAGTTAACTCCACGGAATTATTTGGATTTGTCTCTTCCTCCATCTGGCTACAGCCTGGTTCAGTGATGAGGGGAAAGCAAGTGCCTGAAGGTGATTTGGGATGCAGCCCGCCTGCTCCTGGGAGGCTGCGTTTCCAATTGCACTCACAGCAGGCGTCTGTTCTGCGCTGTTTTGAGCAGGACAGCCTTGAATTCTGCCACTCCTAGGTTTCCCCTTTCTTAGTCTCTTTCCAGACTGTGTCGCTACCCAAAGAGACTCTGAAATACTAACAAACAAAATCTGGAAGACCTTAGGGGGCTTCCTTAGAAGAGTAAACCACTGGTTTAAGTTATTTTGACAATGTGATGATTTTACTAACTTCATAAAGTTCTCCACAATCTCACCATCTTTTGCGGGCTCAGTGTGCCAATTTCCAGCTCAAGCATGAGATCTCTCCTACCCTTTCACTGCAGCAGTTGTGCCAAATAACAGCGCAGGGCCTCCAGCTGGTTTCCTTCACACACCACGGCTTCCTTCTCCCGGCTGGCACCAGCGCGGGCTGTGGTACCTGCCCATCTGGCTGCAGCTGCTCTGTGGCCTTTGATTAATGGAGCGAGGCAGGAAATTGAGCTAAAACGCACCCTTCTCTGGAGCCGTGGCAGCTGGAAGCCAGTTACTGGGGCCAAAAATCTAATGGGAATTTGGAATAGCTGTTGGCAATTGGACCGACTCCCTTCTGGCTGACACCAGCTCTACAGCGAGGGGGATCCTGAATTCGATCTGTTCCCGTTTGTCCAAGCTTGCAAAACTGGAACTCTGTTTCCTTCATTTAAACCTTATCCTAAAGGAAGCCTAAAAGCTAACAGTGATTTACCAAACTGGTGATCCCTCTTATCTCGGGATGCACCTAGTGACCCTTGCGTCTGCCCAAAAGATGTGTAGTTTAGCTGTGTTTATAAACCGTGTTTGTAAAGAAATTACCTCCCTTTCTGCTTTTTAGAAAAAGGCCTGAAAATATTTCTGCTTGTCTCTCCTTCGGAGGTTTTAAAAACATCAGGTGTATTTTTGCTGACAGCTTTCCCATGTCTCTGTCTTGAGCTCAAGCATCAGTCAGAGGTGAACGGGAATGGGAATTACTACTTCCAGTATTTTGACAGTTCAATGGATATAAACAAAACCACAGAATAAAACTCCCTTTCTTCCTCAGCCAGTTCTCATGTGCTGGACATCGACTGAACTTAATTCTTAACCAAAGCAGAACTTTCCACAGTAACAACGATCTCAGTTTCCATTGAAACAATCAGGAGGACAACGAAGCCTTTCAGGCCTCCTGATACTCTGCGATAGCAAAAAGAACAGTCTTTTTGCTCTGCCTCTCCCCTCCCGCTCCTGGTTTCTGCAGACACCACTGGTCTCTCTAAGCCCACCCCGCAGACACCCAGCACCAGACCAGTACCAGTTAGCGAACAGGCTGGTTCAAACCGGAAACCTCACCAGGAACAGGATTTTGGCTGCCTTTTCAGCCAGCCTCTGAACCTCTCTTCATGCACGAGATTCCCATTTCCCCAGACTCTTTGAAGACTCATTTCAGGTGGGGGTGGTTCTACCACAGGCTTCATGGGAGGAAAGGACCCCCTGCCACCAGTAACCCGGGTCTGACTGACACCTTTTCCCCTTCACCAACACCCGTGTGCAGGGAAGTACCGGGAGTTCCACCGGCTGTATGGGGAGAAGCGGTTCTCTGAAGCTGCCAGGCTGCTTCTGATGCTGATGACGGCTCACATCGCTCCTTGCTCCTTCTGGATGACCCTGCTGACAGATGCCCTTCCCCTGCTGGAGCAGAAAGAGGTGAGCAGGCTGGTCACGCCAGACGAAGAGCCCCCACACCCTTTTCTTCTCTTCCAGACAAGGCGTCTCAAAGCGATGACCCCTTTTCTTGCCCCTAGGCAGGGACTTGCATTTCCAGTGCAAAAGAACTATTTGGGGCAGTTCCTTGTGCACAGGTATCCAGGTGTCCTCTCAGTGGGAGCACACAGGAGAGGATAATCAACTCCACTTGGTTCCCTGCTTTTAGAAAGCGGCAGGGGGACACACATCTGCTAAGCGCACACTGCATCCAGTTCCTGCTGGTACTCGGCTTGAAGACTGTTCTAGTGTGCTTCCTTCTTCTAAGCCAATTTTCTGCTTTAAGATCCATCAAGAAAATGACAGTTTGGTAATTACAGACCCACGACTGGATAAAGCCCAGAGCTCCTGCCCTGACCTCGTAGCTGGCCCTGCTTCGCACAGGAGGTGGCACTAGAGACCGCCCAAAGTCACTTCCAGCCTGAATTGTCCTCTGATCCTGTGATTTAAAGGGTTGGAATGGATCTGTGGGAGTGTGAAAGAGTTCCCTTCCTCTCAGACTGTGTGATGTCCTCAGACTTGATTGTTTTGAGTAAATACTTTCATTTCCACAGGTGATATTTTCAGCAGAGCAGACTTACGAGTTGATGCGGTGCCTGGAGGACCTGACAGCACGGAAGTCGGATAAGCAGAAACTCCAGGTAGCTCCTGTTTTGAGGACAAGGGGATAACGAATCGGTGGGGCTGCGGGGAGGGTCGGGGAAAGCAAACTCTAAATTTCTATTCCTTCATGGAAGCAGAGAAGAGGGAGAGGCCGAGTTCCCGAGGCTGGTACGTGTAGTTATTTTTAAAGGCCAGCCCCATGAGGCATCATCAAAAGGTATTTAAGCACAGACAAAGCCAGTACAGGGATAACGGCCGCTCCTGGCTGCTCCGCGGGGATTGGGCTGTGATGCTTTTCCAAGATAAGTCATTGCAAACGACCTGGGCAATGAGAAGCTGAGCTGCTGCCATCTAACAGCTCGAGCTGTGAAACCTTCCAGGCGTGGAACAGGGAGCCGTTGGCTCCACATGCAAACCTCTGTGGCTGCCAGAAAAGAGAAGGCCTGGCACTGCTCTTGTCTTCATCTAAGAAGTAGGAAATGTAGCTTTTGCTCTTCTCAGGAGGTCCCTGTGACAGGTGAATACATCCACACTCTTCCTCTGAACGACCCACATCCTTTCTTCCCAAAACTCAGAAAAAGCAGCTATAGCCAACTCATTCCTGCCTGTAGCCGTCTGCCCCAAACTCTGCTCCCTTCCAGGGTGATGACGTCGAGACTATGAAAGTGGAAATGCTGAGACTTGCTCTTGCACGAAACCTTGCACGAGTCATCGTCAAGGAAGGCACGTTGGAAGGATCGTGAAGACAGCAATATGGGATTTTACTCATCCTCCGTGGCTCACTGTACATAAACCTGACTGCTTTTCTAAGAATAAATGCCTTGTTTTGCATATTGCTTGGGGATTAGTTCTTGCCTTCCATAAACGTAACTTTTAAAAAAGTAAACGTAACTTGTAAGAGGGAGCTGCATCACAGCGTTACGGCTGTTTGTTCTAACTTGCTCTGGCAGCCTCCCCTGGTGAAGTAAAGCTCGTTACCAACGGCAGCGTTACCTCAGCTTTGTCAGTTGCGTTACCTCTAACACCCAGGACTGAAATTAAACCCACCTTTTAAACCACTGGGGTTTTAGAAAAGAGCAATGTCTCCATTTTTGCTTAGTTTGATGGTCTTGCGATGATGGGTTGAATTTTAGGATCTGCAGAAACAGCAGCGGTCTCCAGGAGCAGTCATTAGTAAGGGCCATCCACAGAGCAAAGTAGGGAAAACAATTTATTTAACATGCAGCAGAACAAATGCATTTGAGATGTATGTACAGTTACGGCTGCTGGGTATGAAGCAGGAACCTCACCCTTCAGACAAGGAACATTCATAGTTTAATTTCCAAAGCTTTTAACAACGCGTTGCCACGCAGCAAGACTGCGGCACCTTCCCGTTTGGCTGCACGGCGCGGGCAGCGCGCTGCCGGTAACACTGAGACCAACCCCGTTCTGCTGGGAGCACGTGTGCTCCTCTGGCCTCCTCAAATCACAGTGAGTCACGTGTAGGCATCTAGAGCAGTGAAACCCGCTTCCTCGGACACCCTGCCGGCACCTAAGCGCCACCCCTGTGCCGACTGCGTCTGAAATGCTGGCAAGAATGTGTCTGAGGCAGGAAGGATCATAGAATCATAGAATGGTTTGGGTTGGAAGGGACCTTAAAGATCATCGAGTTCCACCCCCCTGCCCTGGGCCAGGACACCTCCCACTAGACCTGGTTGCTCAAAGCCCCGTCCAGCCTGGCCTTGAACACTCCTTGACCAGTGTTGACCCTCTCCTGGTCCCTTATCCTTGATTTAAAACTGCTTTCTTTAAGGATCCAAACAACATACCTGTCCCTCTCGCCTGCCTTCTATGTCAGGGAGCTGATGGGGCTGGGGTCTTCATCAGCTTCAGACCAGGAGTTACAGCAAGTTCCTTGGCCAAGCTTTGATTCCACCTTCAGGGGCTTCTACAACTGCCTGGGCCTCCAAGTAGGACCTCAGGCCTCCAAATCCGCTGAGTTTTTCACCTCTAGTGATTCTTACTTTGTAACACAGTAAGGAAAATTAAACTATAAATAACTCCAAGCTGCATTTGCAGTGATGGGTTTCACAGCCACCATTAATTCCAGCAGCACTTTCTCCTCTGGAGTTTCCTTCCTAAAACAGGCAGGGGTCTCCTGACGATTTTCTCAGCGCTTGAGCCCACTGCTCCCACTCGCAGTTTGGTAAGAGCTGCCGCTCGACAGCACGGCTTGAAACGCCGAGCCTCCTGTCCAAGGACCCGCCCCATCTGTGTTCTGTCAATGGATGTTAAAAAACCCACCCCTGATAATTTAAAACAGTCTTGTCTCAAAGCTGGTTGAGGCGCTGCTCGAGACTGGAAATTGAGAGGGAGAAGGAAGGGACTGCTGGAATCCAGTTCAAGTGATTTACACCCAATTTCTGCGAGGCTGTAGCTGGAGGGATCAGCTCTTCTGTCCCCTGCGAGCACTGAACGCTGATGTCCAGCAGAACTGCTTTCCCCCTTGTGGAGACCATTGCACTTACCCACCGAGTGCAGGGAACAAATAAAACAGGGCATTAAACCCGGCACATGCATCGTCACAGCCCAGTGGAGCCTTCTTCCCTTTCACTGTCTGCTCGTTTCTATTTAAATATCCTACAGCTTTATTATTTACATCTTGTATGTCGTTGTACTCATCTCAGTAAAACACGGTATTTGACTACATAATAATACTGCCCGCGTGAGGGGACACGAGAGGCCTCTCTCCTTATCCCTGGATTCAACCACCGCACCTGATTAGTGATTGTACAGACATTTCTGCGCTCCGGGTGCTGTCCTCCACCAACACCGACCGCTCCTTTCCACCCCCCTTTACCTCCTCACTACGCGTTTCCTCTTTTCCCCACGCTATGGAATGCGATGAAGGCAGAAAAATAACCAGTGTAACCATATGCATACAAAACTCAGCCCCAGCTGCCCGAAATGGACACAACAGGGAGGCCGCTAGCGATATAAAATAAATACAGCAACTAAAGGTACAGCAGCGACGCACAGCGCACAGCCAGGGGCTGCGTTCCTCGGGATTGAAGCAGCGGAGGGGAAGGGAGGGAGCAAAGCGCCATTTCAGTGTAAAAAAACAAGCATTCCCTCACGGAACCAGCGTTATTGCTCAACATGCTCAGCGGGTCCGTCTGGCACTGAGGAGGTAAAAGTCCGCGGGAGGGCACGGGTAAGGGCTCTGCGCTGAGGAAGCTCCCGGCGGCATCATCACCCCACCAGCCTGCAGGTATCTCTGGACAGCAGCACAGGAACACGCCAACTAAATCCCCTTCTGCTGACAGGTCTCCCCCTCAAAATACAATAACTTCAAGTTTAATAGAGTGGAAGATAGAACCGGATTCACCCAGAGGTCAAGATAAAAGCAGCTGGCACTGCCTGTCGCTGGCTGCCGCTCAGTTCATGCTTGGCATAAATGTCCCAGGACCCCTTCGACGTGGGGCAAAACATTCTGGACTAAAGCTACAAGCGGAGTGTTCAGGACATGTAAACAAAGCTGAACGTCACCAGTGGATAGCGTGTGCGTCCCTCCCCACCTCACATTCATTCCAGTCCTGCGGGATCCTTCCCTGGTCCTGTCACAGAGTCTCTGGCAGTGTCCTGAGGTCATAGGTTCCCCCACTGCTCTACCGGGGGAAACTGATCCACTTCGCCAACCTCTGTACTGGGCTGGTCTCCCAGCGTGAAGGTCAGTCTGTATCTCAGCCTCACTTTCTCCTGCAGGAAAGACAAAACCCAAGAGCAACATGAGAACAGCTCCCGAACAAAACACCTCAGTGTTACAGCTCTACAGAGCGCACAAGCCTTCTGTTGCACGTAGGAGGGGGGAAGTTCGGGGAGTAGTTCAGCTATTTAGCAAACCCGAGTTATTTACCTTACAGTTTTTATACCACAAAAGCTTTATTGCTTAGCACGGAACAGCAGGAGAAAAGCAGGAATGACCTGTGATAACAGTTTGCACATCCGTGGCCAGCACCCACTGCTTAGCTGCTCTCCAGTGAGCCTGAAGAACGCTGCTGGAATAGTTCCACATATTCAAAATTAAATTCCTCCTCTCATAGAGGAAGATAAAACAGTTCCTGCTCCGCAAAATTCCTAGTAAAATGGTAAGCAGGAGACGGAACTGGTCCTTCAGTGGGGGTACCTCCATGTACCTCACAAAGTCTTTCAACAATCCACCAAACCCCTCTGACATTTATCCTTTTGGATCTCAAAGCTTTCCGCTGATACTTTAAGGACCCCTTTGCTGTAATTCTCAAGTAGTAACATCTCGACTTGTCAAATAATTAGGAACTGCTTCAGCATACAGCTTTGAGCTTTATGGAGCCGGCTACTTCAATGAGTAAGAACAGCTACTCAGGTGCTCCCAGCACTATCAGCAGCAAAGAAAGCATTAACCACATTGTTTCACCGGCCACAGGTACCTCCCCAGAGAATAACGGAACAGACGTGATCCGACATTTGTCTGTTGGTCCAGTTCTGTCAGGCTACAGCCTCAACACAGCAAAAGTATTTCCACAGCACCAGCTAATTTGACATCCATCTAATTATCACCAAAGCCAGGCACTTCCCGTGCACGAGGGAATCAGACAAACTCCCAATACAGCTCTGATCGCTGCCCTCTAAAGCTGAGCCTTATCTGACTGTTGCTGGGAGAAACATACAGGTCCTGCTCATACTTTTCTTGCTGATGGTCTGTTGGAGAAGAGACTATGAACAGGCTCCCTCTAGCCCTGAACTGAAACACCAACGTTTTGCAGTAACCACCTCTGGAGGGCACATTAGGAACAAACAGCTTTATCTGCTCAAACGTTTGGTCCAGCTCCCCTGCAGAATTCAGCCTACATCAAACGTGTCTGACAAGGAAAGGATAAACCCCACTGTCCCTCTCACCTTCGTAGGATTTGCCAGAAGCATGACTTGGGTGATGGCAGCAGGTGGCTGGATGGGATTGAATGGAGACAGCTCTGTGCCAGAGGGTGGTTGTAACTTCACTTTCATGGACTGCAAATGAAAAAGAAAGCAGAACCTCAGGGATTATCTCCTACTGTGGGGACAACGAAAGACGCACACACAGGCTGGGGAGACAACAGCACACATCCAAACTGGAGAGAATCAATCCACACGCGAGGATGAGGAAACAAGAGCCAGCCCGGCTTGTGCAACGTGATAGGAAAAGGCAGACTGACAAGTCAGCCCAGGGTAAAAGCACGGGTCAGGTGAACACCAACAACACCTTCCTGACTGCTCATGCCAGAGCATTTAATGTGAACACCTTCAGGACAGTAGGCAGATCATAGCTGAGATTGGGCCAGTTTTCAAAACACAAAGCTGCCTATCCAAAATTATCTAGGTGCAGTAAGACTAGAATGGAACATATTGGCAGATTTAGGACATCTGTTAGAAATCCTGATTCTAAAGACCTCAAGGATGGCTCTGTCCATGTACCAGCCCTGCCATTGTGCTGAGTCACCTTCATGAACAGACACAGCTGGATTGATACCTGCAATAGGTAGTGTTCTACTTATCCTATTCAGTGTTTTCTGCCTCTGACAACCACCCTGATGTTTTGGAAACGGGCAGAGCACAGCCTATAGACAGGCAGAACCAGAGCACAGCCTATAGACAGGCAGAACCAGAGCACAGCCTATAGAAAGGCACAAGCAGGCTGTCCCAAGTCCCTGAGTTCACACCCACGCCTTCCCAAAAGCCCAGTTTCACATCGCCATAAGTCTGAGCCGCGCGTCCCTACCTTGGGCACAGCAGCCTGCAGCACGATGTTCTTCACAGGAAGCGGTGCTGTGTTCAGCATGGAGACCACCACCACCAGCACATCCGACCTCCCTGGCGGGCACTCCCTGGCAAAGTGCAAGAGGATCCGGAAGCCGTTCTTGTCGTAGGCTGTCACCGGGAGGGCACTGCCTAGCGCAGAGAGAGAGGGGACAGGAACGCAGGTTTACGCTGCAGAAGACTATCTGTAGCAGCATCAGGCAATCTGACTGTTCATCTGGGACAGCTCATCCCTCCTCTGTACTTCATAAGCTTTGTCAAGAAGCTTTGCTTTTAAAAAGTGTTCAGAGAAAGGTGGAAAACCTGAGATACTTACTGGGTTTAATGGATTCCAAGGGCACATGGACATTGGCCAAAGAAATTTCAGGTGCTTTCATAGGACTGCCTTGCTGCTGGAATGATGCCGGCTGGAAGAGAGGACTTCCTGAGCCAGCAGTGCAGCTGCTTGGGAAAGGAACCGGAGGGGCTCCAGGGGCAGTGGCTGGCAGTCCTGCAGGTGCTATTAACGGGGCAGATGTGACAGCAGTTGGCAAAGTAACCCCAGGGAACACCGAGGGTGTCACCACGCCTTGGGTGGCAGTCCTGGAATAGAGACAGAAAAAAATATGGGAAATTGAGCTGAAAGTGAAGCAGGTGTTTCACCACAAACCCAGAGATAACAACAGATCATGAGGACAGAGCAGGGGCCCAGAACCAGACTGGAGTCTCATTATCATCTCAGGTAAGGAGAGCTACAAGGGAAGCGGTAGTGGTGGGGTCAGGCATCACTTCTCTAAGTCAAGAAGAAAGCAGAGTCCCACCTTTGCTGAGGTGGGCAAAGGCCTCTGTACCTCAGCAGCCTGTTCAACTTTACACCACGCATTTGTACCGGGCAACAGAACAGCTCTGTTGTGCTCTACCCAGTAGCGCCTGCCTTTCCTTCCCGGAGCTGAGATCCTTGTATTAGTTTGTAAACTGAAACCCTCCGAGAGGAAAAATCCCAGTCACACATTTCTACCAAACCAGAGAGTTGAGGGTCTGCCACTGAACCCAATGCCACAGCAAGCTCAGCCTTCTAACTGCAACAAAGCAAAGCCCAGGACTTTAAGTTACCCTTTGGCTTCTTCAAGGAGTTGTCCCAAGGGATCCATCTTATGTGCCATATTGCTCCCCACAGATGAGCTGAAGTAGCCAGGAGCAGCTGGAATAGTCTTAGGAGGCCCCGCAGGGACAGCTGGTCCAGCAGAGAATACAAACGGTGCTGTGTTTGGTGCCGGGATGCTGGGAGCAGTCTGAGAGGCTGTGAAAGCAGAAGGCAGCGTCACCGACGTTCCACATGTGGTCTGTGATGTGGGATGCAGAAGAGGGGTCCCTGCAGAGTTGCAAGTGACAGTCACCGTCTTCGGATTAAAGAAATCCAGGTCCAACTGGTCATTCTGAAAGAGAGGACAAGCAGATGCTCTCACTTACTGCTACCCCCTGTTGCAGAGATGGCACTGTTACAGAGGGAGATAGATTTACCGCAAAAACAGGTGCTGGGTGGCAAGCAGCAAAGTCTGTGGCCTATGTCAGGGCTACATCTGATCTGTAATTTAAGCAAAGGAAGTGCTAACATCATGGGGGTCAGGTGGGAAACTGAGAAAGCCAGGTTTAGGGATATCTACTCTGTTCAGACACAGCTATCCCAGATTATAGGACTAAGCCAAACTTCCCCTCAGAAACTGAGAGGAACTGTCCCTCT
Organism: Numenius arquata; assembly: GCF_964106895.1. NCBI lineage: Eukaryota > Metazoa > Chordata > Aves > Charadriiformes > Scolopacidae > Numenius > Numenius arquata. Next base: position 7,468,790 of record NC_133592.1, read on the forward strand.
GCCTGTATGTGTCATCACATGTTTTTCCAAGGTAACAGAGTGTGTCCTGAGACCTCCCACAACCCCTCCCTCCCCTTCCTGCGAGACCCTCCTTTGTACCTCAAACATGCTCCACTGGTTGTTTTCTGATGTCTCCTTTGCTGCTGTAGGGGCTGGGTCATTCAGGCCTGAAAGGAAAAATAAGAAGTAGGTGACTGGAGGAGAAAGTGAGTCAGGTGTCATCCCCTGGCAATTGTTTCAGTACCGTCAAACTACTTGATTCAGCTCTGCCAGAGCCCAAGAACCTGATGAAAGACTGAAAAGAGCTGCAAGCCTATGATTAGGAAAAGAGACTGACAGCAGCAGCAGCTGACAGCACCCCCTGCACACAGCTCTTCTAACCCTTCCTGATTTGCAGCGTCTTTGGTTGCTCAGATCTGGGCTCCACAGGCAGGCGTTCTGCAGGGTTCTATAAGCAACCCCTCTAAGGCACCTTGCTCTTTAGCACAGCTGCAAAGTCAGGGGTGAAATACGTACAGAACTGCAGCCGGCACGTCCGGGCACCTACAGGTATCAGACTGCAACTACACTCAAGTTATTACACTTGCAGCCTACCCTGGGAAGATCTGAGTTTTTAATACCGACTCATTGACAAGGTCTTATATTCAGGATGATGCCAGGGAGCGTCCCCTGGACTTCTCTAGAAACCAAAGGCATCTCATGCTCCTTTCAGGCATGCCGTGTGTGCAGCCAGCCCTCACACTGAAGGAAGAAAGCAGTCTTTGTTAGGGATGGATTGAGTAGCCCTTTTCTGGGCCCCTCGGTGTCTTACCTAAGCACAGAAGCTCCTCATCCAGCAGGGAGAGGGAGTTGGTCGTGCTGCTCTGCTGAGTGGCTGTGGCTTCCACTTGGCCAGAGGAACCGCTCCGCAACTGGGCAAAGGTCTGGGGAGGAGGTGGGAGAATGGGGATTTCTGCTGGGGCTACTGTGGGGGCTGGCGTCAGGGTGGTGGGTGGCACTGGAGGTGGCGGGGTGCTGGTGACGTCCAGTCCACCAAGGTCAATGAGGGTGTTGAGGTGACTTGTGGAGTTACTCCCTGCAGCGGACAGGAGAAGAGCACTACTAGGAAAGAAGGTAAAAGGCTCAGAGCAAACCCCAATGTACAAACAGATCCTCATTTAATCATGGGTTACGGCTCTTTGTAACAGAGGAAGCCCACGTGCTTTCCACCTAACCCCTTGCTGTCCACAAGCTACTTAAATCAACCCAGATACTTCGGAAATTTCTATCTGAAAATCAACATCTGCTCCAACCACTGCTCTTTCCCCAGTGTTTCTTGTAGCATAATTCTTAGTCTTTTCAAAATCCTTTCAGCTCAGGTGAGGCTTTGGGAGATCCTACAGAATTACAATAAACAAAGGCTACCAGAGAGCCGAGGAAAATTCATACTGTCTGGATCTAGAATTCCCTTCACATTCAGGACAGTCTTGTCTCAGTAAGATGCTGTCAGGTAGCATTACGCATTCCTCTGCTGCTCTCCATCCAGAAATGTGTAAGCGACTCCCAAATGGTACCTCTGCCACACACGTGTCCAGAGCTTTCAATGGTGAAACTGAAGTGTAAAGTGGGCGACTGGCCTAAATTTGCAAACGCGATTTCTGGCAAAACCAGGACCCCTGGCCTGGCTCCCACTCTCCCACTCTCTCCAGCACTTCAGGGCATGCTCTAGTGGCCGAGATCGTAGGGTTGGTTTTTTTTGTGTGTGTGTGGTTGGACTCGGTGATCTCAGAGGTCCTTTCCAACCATGACAATTCTGTGATTCTATTGTCCTTTTGATAAAATCGTCCTCTTCTTACATGTCACCATTAATAAACAGGACAAATGTGGGGAAGAAAATGTATGAGAACTTGCAGCCACACAAACTGTTCAGATGCAGGTTTGATACTGATGTTATCAAAAGTTTTAGTAATTTGGAACAGGCATTGGAAAATGCAAAGCTGCATCACTGTTGCTCATGTCCAGAATTGTCCATCCACTGCTTAGAAGCTGGCTTGTCCCCCTCTGGTTCACAAGATGCTGGCCACAGGAATCGCCAATAGCCTACTTTACCACAGTTAATAGGAAATCCCATTGAAAAGACTTAGAATTGCAGGATTCAAAATTAAAACAGTTGGCTTCCCAGGAACTCACCTTCCACTACAGACATCCCAGGGAGATCCACTTCACCATTGATCACTTGCCCCTCTATTATTTTTTTATAGGAATTTATCACACGGGATAAATTGTCACTGGCCTGCAGAATATCCCCTACATGCAAGAGAGACAAAAACGACCTCCAAGACTTCAGTAACTTTGCTCCCACCAATGCTGAGAGTACTCAGCTATCAACTAAATAATCGGCAAGAAAAAACATAATTATTTGGCCATGAGCTCCATTACCCTCTCTTTGCCATGCTTCTCTAAGCAACAACCTGACCTTTCTAGGTCCGTGCACATTACAGCAATAATGAAAAAAATTAGTCCAAAGCTTTGTTCCCCACAGCAACTCCCCTTCTCTTCCAAAGCAGCAGCTGTCCCCCATTATCGCCCCCAGCCTCCCTAACCACCAACTCCACTGTCAAGTCCTTGCCTGAATTGAAATGATAAGCATAAAGAAGCAAGGATCTTGTCTTTCATGTGCTTGCTCAAAGCGAAGTGCATTCACAGTGAAGAGGCGTCTTTACAGCAGCCATTCCCTCGCTGAACCCTTGCGCAGTCCCAGATCACAAAAGCAATTAAAAAAGGAGAAATATAAATTCATTTACCCAAACTGCTGTCGTTATCCTCTGTCTCACTGGCCAGCTTGAATAATGTCCGTCTTTTGGTTTCACACCTTTCATAGAGCTCCTGGGAAGACAGATTAGGACAAAGGGTTTCATCAGCCAGAAGCCACTTTCGGCAACACCAGTCAGCCCAGAATGACTCCCCAGGCATGCACTGGAAAGCTCAGAACAGAGAAACCAGTCTCCCTGTGCTGGACACGCCAGTGTGGCTGGACCAAGATCCCCTGTCCCCGCCTATCACAGAGCTGTGAAGCATTACGTTAGCCTGGGAGGCTAAACACAGCCTGCACTTTCAACACAACATCTCTCAGTCCTCCCTCACATCAGCACTTAAGACCAGCTCTAGCCCAAAAGAGATGTTCCTTTCTGGTATTACAGTAGTCCATAAAAGCACAAGGAAGAGCGGAATTGTGCTTCAACAACTAGGCTTCAACTGTGCTGCAACCTCTGCTTGGAGAGTCTGCAACCACACAGAAGAAAGGTGGCAAGAAGGAAATGTTTCACAGGAACAAGCCAGTTTCTTAAGCCTCCTACCATTGTTTCAGAAGCTTGTTGTTAAACACAAGGAGGTTTAACTTTTTAAATTAGATAAGGTGTTACCTTCAAGGCCCTGGGCTTGTCCAACCATCCCTGGTGTCTATTTTGATTTTTACCTCCTTGATTTTCTCCCAATCTTTTAACACTAGCTCAAACTCTTTGTAATTCTCTCCAAAACTCAAGTCTGTAAGAAGAAAGGACCGACCACGGGATTTCTGGGAAGAAGGAGCAGCTCAGACCCACCTTCATGAGCTCTCTATCGGCCTCTGATGAGTCCTCTTTGCTGTAATGAACCAACATCTCATTCAGCAGCTTCACGTTGTTATTTACCTCCTCCAGCGTGTGCATGCGTTTCGTCACTTTTTGAATCCGAGCCTCATCCTTCAGGGGGTCAAACACAGACATAAAAAGTGAGTTTCCCTGTAAAGGTCCACAGTATCACAACAGCAGGTGTTATCTGTTAAATCACGTAATGTCTATTTAAAGCTAAGCTAGAAAAAAAACCCAACAAACTCTCCATTCATGTGAAGCTGTGCTTATTTTATTATCTTTTCACCACCATTCTGAAATGATAAAACCCCCTGTATTTCTGAAAAGTCTTATTAAATGGTCTTTAATGTGCAATTATACCACTAAAAATAGAAAAGTTTCCAAAAGTTCCTTTCCAACCTTTTCAGAAGATTTTTTCTTTTGTCACTTGGTGCTATTTTATGAAAAAGATGTCTTTGAAGCAAAACATTTACTAGTAACAACAAGCACTCTTTGGTAGAAAATGTCCACCCATCTCTGATTTGAGATTCAAACTAAAGGAAAGTCTGCCCTGGGGACAGGAGAAGCTTGAATGGAAACATTACAGCAATCTATACATCCTCTTCAGTCTAGAAGTGACCCTTTTTTTTAGCCAGAAACAGAGTGAGTCATTTCCTGGACTCCAGAGTTTCCAATGACTGCCATGGATGGACGCACCACAGCTCTACAAACAGGAAGGTGTTTCCATGAAGCCTGCTTGTGAGAAGACCCAGTCCAATGACTCAGTCCTCATTGTCCAGGGGTAATACTGCAATGGTCCCACCAAACCTGACATGAAATACCATCTTGAGTGATGACAATGTAGTTAATTACAATAAGGGGCATTCAATCCTTGCCCCAGAGACACCAACTGTAGACATTTTTGCGATACCAACATCTCCCAGTTGTGAGCTGGAGTTTAAGTCTTAACTAAGGAACGTACTAACACAATGCTCCCAGAGCCTCAAAAAGCCAGGTGCTGCCACTCACATGATCCTAAAGCTCTTCACCATTTCGGAGTCAAATTGCTTAAAACCTGGAAAGCAGACTGCTGACTGGGATCAATCCTACAGGAATTTCTTACCTCTTTTACCATGGATTTTATAAGCTTGTTAGCCTCTTGTAAATCATCTGGGTTTTTGCTTTTCAGCAGTTTGGCTAGAAGCTGTAAGATGAGAAGATATTCAGGAAACAAATAAAGACCCTTTGGAAAAGGGAAGTAGCTAAAGGAATGTAAGTGAACAATTGAGGGGAAGAGAGCCCACTATTAGAAAGCTTACCCTGCTTTCATAGTTATAGTGATTTCAGCTGGAGTAATTTATGGTTTATTATTTTATGTGAGTTGCTCCCTTCTTGCTTCTACACAGGAAGTATCTGTGAAATCTCAGAGTTCTGACACTAGATAATTTTTCTTAACTTTGGGTTAGGTAGGGGGACAAAGCAATGAGTTCTGTGAAAGTACACACCACCAGCCCAAAAATAAAAGCCAAATTATTGAGTATTGAGATTAGTAAGTAGTATTAGCATTGCGTAATCACTCTTCATTAGTGATTATGATACAAGTCTTCACTGTACCTTGGATTTCTCCTCGTCATCAAACACAGGGTTTTTGGGACGAGGCGGTGGAGAGGGAATCAGGGTTCTGTCTGCAGGAATCACAGGATCAAACATAACGATCCCTGAAAGCAGAAAGGGAACCCACATGGGTTTGCACATGCAGTCACACCAGGCAGTGCACCCAGTTATTCACAAGCCGCTCTCAAATCGAACACGCAGCCAACGCGTCCATTGATACCAGCACACTGTTCTAATGAACAATACAGGATCAAAATCACTGAGCCTGCTAGCTGGAAAAATAAAGAAAGTTTTCTTTGATAAAGGCCAAAACCCCAGCAACTGTGTTTCCATGTCCATACTGCTCCTCTAGTAGCTCAGTATAATCAATAACTCTCCACTATTTGTCTTTCCCCCTTTCACATTAGCTGTTGAACCCCTAAGTGAAGTCTCAGACAACCCAGCTTTGTGCAAACTTAAGGGCATGACATTTGTTTACATAAATGAGCTGAGCAGGAAAGCAGACAGCAATGCAAAACGGGATGATGAGCAGACTCCCAACCACGGGTGGGGAAAGAGCCAAGCTTCCTGCTTATTCCATTCTCAAATCCCTGGATTTGTGCTGTACCTCAAGAGCTTTGCTGGAACAAATTTTTCTTGTGTTGGAGCTGTATGCTCCTCAGCTGAGCCTTTTTCACTGTGCCTACACAAGAAATTTTTATCAGTCGAATGAAAGGTACAACTGTAAAGTGATCTAGTTAGAAGAACACAAAAGGCTACATGGAGGCTCTTAGTTCACTTTAAATTAGACGTGTTCAAATCTAGTTAATAGCTAGTTCCAGAAAAACTCAAAAAAGGCCCTGCAAACCAAACCAAAAGTATTTGCAAGGTGTTTAACTAATGTAGTTAAAAAAGCCAATCCAAGACAGCCCAAGGCATTTAAATATAATGAGAAGCTTTTCAGGGAATTTCTCCCTTGTTCTATCTCCCCTCAGAGCTTGCCTTGACCCCATGTAATTAGAAGCTGTATATTTTGTGTCATTCCTACTTAAAGCACAGGCTGGAGCGAATGCGTGAACGAGCAGCTGGCTTCCTACCTTGTCGCTTCAGCATGTAGTAGGCATCCTTGATTTTGGATTCTTCTGGCAATGCCACTGTCCAGCTATACAGCAATTCAATGACTTTGGTCTTCACCTTCTCCGAGACCCTGTCTCCCAGGTACTAAGGGTGGGGAAAAGATGTCAGTTTTCCACGTTCCTTGTTTCTTTTTAAGAGTAAAGCCCAAACCCAGAGAATGGGCATTCAGTGATAGACACTAAAAGATGTATAATCCAAGTTCCAAGATGATCTAAGATACTAAGATATTAAGAGGAAAAAATTGTTCCTCAAATATATTTGAAATAACAGTAAAGAAAAGCTGTGATTATATTCAGTAAAAGAAAAAGCAGCTACTCTGTTGGTTTCAGGATTTTGCTATTTAAAAATTACAGCAATACAGATAACCACCCTCCATCTTATGGGAAAGAATCTTGGAATACTTTTCTGCATCAATCATGCTGTGGAGTGCCTCTGTCTATTTTTCGCTACATTAAACTGATCATGGATGTTGAAGGACTATGCCAGGCACTCTTAACACAGCAAAACGGCACCATTGATGATTAGAACTCCATGGTGTGTTGCTAAGTCCCTTGTTTTCACCTCTGCATCACACCTTTCCTCTACCGATGCTGGGGGTTTTTTTTGGTTTTTTTTGTTTTTTTTTTTTTAAAAATACAGCCCAAGCTTTAGAAGCCCTTGAGTTATATGAAGGATTACAACAGCACAGAGACTATATACTGATGGTAAATAAGTACAACTTACTGAGAAAAATAGTAAGCAGAGCATTAGAAAAAAAACCCAAACCTTAGCTAACAAATGTTCTTGAGTATAGGCTAATAAATCCAATGAGCCAGACAGAGCACTGCAAACATTTTGGACGTAGCTTATGGAGGCCAAACAAAAAGTAAATACAGCCATCAGGCTCATGGACTAACCTTCGGAGACACAACTTTTATTAACTCGTTTAAAAAGCGAAACTTCCCTACTTCATTATGAAATCTTCTCCCACAATTCTTCATACAAGCTTCCAGCACCTGCATTCAAGTAACAAAAACAGGGGCTGAAATGAACACCAAAACTCTTCAGTAACAGCGTACCTGTGTTCTGCTTACAGGGGAACTGAAGGACCCACACCAGTAAGACATGGATTCCTGCTCTGTGAGACAGGCAAGAATCTCCTGTCTTTAGGGGTGACACATCAAGACAGGCTGGTCTCCCACATACACATGGGTCAGAGTTATCTCACCATTAGGTCTCACAACAACGAACACAAATCTTGACTGAAGATAACAAGTGAAAGCAGCTAAAACTAAACCAGAGTTATTTCTGACTGCTCTATTGCTAATGAGCAATCCGGACGTTTCAATTACGTCACTCTGCTCCCTCTCACCGTCCATTCCCCCCCAGCAAAGGGGAATCAGGACATTCAGCCCCAGAACCAGCCCCACTAACACACATCGTGCCCCTTTATACTCCGCACAGATGACATCAAATGGTGTATAGCTGGATTTAAGAGGAGGGGTAAGGACTACCTACTGTCAAGGCTTGGACTGCCTCCCATTCCTGTGGCGACTGGATTTTATGAGCCAGGAGTCTCACAGCTATCTGTGGCCTGAAACAAAGCAGGTCTCCATTACAAACAAAGCAGGTGAACACGCTGAAGTATTTTCAAACCTGCACAGATTCTGCTGTTCAAACGAGATGTCTTTCACATAATTAAAAGGAAATGCCATTTAGGACTTTTTATCTTTCCATCAGCGTACAAAGACTAACAAGAAATGTCCAGGACATCTTTGTAGGCCTGGGTGTTTGCACATATGAAAGGAAGCGAGGGCTGGTAGTCTGAGCCAGCAGTTCCAGATTCCTGCTTGGGAGGAGCCAAACAACTCCCAGTACAGTCTCCAGCCCAGGAAATCACTTCATTTCTCTTGCATTAGTTTCCTTTTTCCAGAATAAAACACTTATTCCTTTGCTTACAGGAATGCTGTGACCCAGGAGGTTTCCTCAGTTAAGGAATCCTTGTGAAGTTAAATCCTTGTGAAGATTTTAAAGACATGAAGCCCCATCAGACACTAAGAGTTATAACCCCATTTCACAGACTAAGTTTGGCCAGATGAGAATCTTGCAGCTGCAGAAGCTGACATTAGAGGCAGATTCAGAATTTCCATTTTCCCAGTGCTCAGTCTGTGTATAAGCCACACTGCCTTTCACAGAAGGGAAACCACACTTCACAGCATCTTATTTCTTTTGTAGCCAGATATTCATTGCGATATCAATATACATATAAAATAAAACATGGAATTTTGATAATAAAATTATATATTTTAAACTGTGAATGTTAATTTATTAAGTCTAGAATGGTTTGGGACACCCACCCTTCAAGTTCTTTGTTGATCTGGTCACAGAATCCGATGATGTATTCCCAGTCTTCCTGCCTGTTAGATGGGTTAGTGGCTTTATCTTTGGTAAGGAAAAGAGAACATATTACCAATCAAGCAAAAGAAACAGTATAAAAGGTCATGCATTTCCTAGACAAAAGCATTTGACATCTGTTGCCAACTATAAAAAAAGGAGAAAGAAGTTCACACGTGGTATGTCTGTTCAGGGGAAAGGGTGTCTCCAAGCTGAGACATCCAAATATCCAGCAAGAATCACTGCTTTCCAAAAAAAAAAAAAAAGAACAGGTGCCAAATCTCAAGTACTTAGAAACACCCTATTTCCATACTCTAAATGAGAGTACAAGATAAAATATTTGAGTTCATACAGTTTCCCTCTGCCTGAAATGTTATCTCTTTCTACTTGGCTATAACATTAAACTCCTTAAAGGCTAAACCCTCACATTTTCTACATGGGAAGTTATTTTTGTATTCCCTGGGAGTTTGGTAGAAGTAAGAGCTGGAACATCAGATGTTTAATATAAGTCATTTAACATTAACACTTGTCTTTAGAGTGCCAGCTGATTTGTTAGATGCCTTAGCATTTCTCCTGGGAATTATACACTGAAATTTATTATTACACATTGAGAAGTTCTTGGAAGTAATAAACACCATAGCCTGTAACCTGATCAGGAATTCCAATCCAGCACACTCACACGGAGAGACCGATGCTCTACTGACTGGGCTATTTCAGGCTCCTGAAGGATCCTCCCGCGGGTACCAGGACCTCGCTTATTGTACTGATTAGTGAGGCTATCAGCATCTTTTCTATGTATTCCACTTAACTCTGATGGAGCACTGAATTTTCAGTAAACCAGATTCCTGCTTTAACCTAATTTTCCAGCCGAGATGACTGGATGTGATGATTTTTTCTTTCTTGTAAGGCAAGAAACAACACGCTGTAGCTATATATCTAAGGGCTGGCATTTAAGAAGCCTTCCTCAAAATTTTAATAGAATGGAAATAGACACAGAAAAGAAAATATTGCTTAGCCAGATAGCATAGAGCAGGGAAAGAAGGACGGGGTGAAAAACAGCACACATCTCTGTACTTTCATCACAGAGGGAAGCATAACAAAATATACACATACCACATAACTGTAATTTTTAATCATGATTAAAACATATCCTTTCACCTTTCCATAAGCAGATAAAAACGGTCGTAAAGCATCTACTCTGAAACATCACTTTCACAGTGCACCTTAGTCCTCCTACCATGGCAGTCCTAGAAGGTTTACTCCTATTTTCCTCCTCATGAAAGAACAGTTGTAAAGCAATTTTGTAAATTGTTCCATGCATTGCACCTGCAGAGGCGAATCTCTGTGCCTGCTGCTGCCATTCACAGGACCCTCAATAAGCAAAAGGCCAGGGAGGACTAACCGTAGGATCACATCTTGCTGTACAAGCTAAGCTACCAAGCTATTTTTTGAAGTCAAGAGATTCAAGGGAGGCTTAGTTTAAAACGCAGCTGCTGCAGAGCCAAGCAACTGTTCAAAACATGTGGCACTTAAACCTTATTACCACACTCACAACTGCTGAACACCCTGGAAGCATCATGAAACCACAGACTTACAACAATCTAAAGCCTTTTCACGCAAGTCAAATGGTATTGTGCATGGTTCGGTGCTCCAAAGCACCTCTGCTGCTCTGCAGGTCTAGATGAAAGAAATGCGGTTCTTGGCTGGAGTTAATGGAATTTATGTAATAAATCCAGGAAGAGCACAAACAAGTAAGGACACTCAACTAAATGAACTCTTTGCTGGTTGCACATCCCGAAATTAGGAAAGAGATCTGGTACAAACAGGAAAATGTAACCAACATCTCCGTGTTCCAAGTGTTAATTTTAAAGCTGTTCTGAACATCTCCAAAGATTTCTTGGAATGACGCTGGATTATTTCACACTCTCAGACTGGGTTCAGATTCATTGAAGTTTTTGCACCAAAAGCTCTCACATAAAAGTAGTAAAGTCTCAGAAGGAGAGAGATTACTGAAGGGAAGCTATGATCCACATGAAGAAACTCCCTATTTCTAGCATTCATAAAATCTCCATGTGAAAGCCCAGTTCATAAAAGTTAATAAGCTTGACCAGAAGTCCTGCCCTTGCTCTGGAAATCAATGTGTTCTCATGACAGAATGCACAGATACCTGAACTGATTTGGGTACCTATCTCAGTACAGCCACGTGAACACAGCACCCCAGGTGAGCTAGCTTACCTTGCTTAACCTTTTCAGGACATCCCTACATGAAGCTGCACCGTGTCTATGAAGGCATAACTTAAATTCCTCTATTTTTATGCAGAACACTAAAAAACGTGGGCAGGGAGCTCTTGCTGCACTGCCTTATAAATATCCTTCAACCCTTACGTGAAAGGATTTGTTCCAGGAAGAAGAGTTTGCTGCTCCGGAATATCAAATCCTTGGCTTCTTTGTTGAAACTGCCAACAAAGGCCCATTTGGTAGCAGATATAAAGTTTGCTTTCAGAGACTCTTGTCCACCAGGTCCTATCCTGAAAATCCCATTTCATGTTGGCAACTAAGTGAATCTGAACAAGCAACCTTGGGAACAAAATTCTCAGCACTACCCCAGTCCTGCCACCACCTCTGCCTTAGCTTTCAGACACGGCTTGGCCTAGGCATCAGAGCCATCCAGCCCCCGGCTGCTCTGTTAAACCCTGAAATGCTAACGAGTCAACATTCAGATGCATCATTAGATATGAAACAAAGGTGCTTATTTTCTCTATAGAGAAACCATGTTGGAACGCAGAGAACCACAGACCATTAATTGACTAGTAATGAATGCTCATATTTTCCTGGGTTTACTTCTATACTGAAATGAGACAAAAGCCATCCCAACAAAGGGTTTCTCCAAGTCAGGCTTAGCATATGAATTGGAAATCCTTGGCCCAAGCATGCAGTCTAACAGTGAGATTCTGTTTGTATCCCCGGGAAGAGGAGGAGAATGCTGATCCATGACAATACAAGGGAAAAAGAAATTAAGGCAACCATAATATTTCATCCATCTGCATCTATTACATGCCTGGACATCGCCTAAGCCTGACATGAGTGTGACAATAAGCTTCCTTTTGGATGCAGTAGAAAACGCAGCACTAAAGTCAAAGGATCCAGCTGTGTTTGTACAACTGACGTTATTTTCTAACCTCCTTTCTATTTCAGCTAAGTGCAGAAGAAGAGCCCGCTGGCAGGGAGAGAATAGAAAGGATCACCTTCTCTCATCCCAGCTGCCTGAAACAAGGCAGGAGACATGAAGATGCTAGATCATCACTGGCTGAAGTGCAGATCTTGCTGCAGTATTAGGACATGAGGATGATGTTACTTCACGGGTCTATGACTCCACCTGATGACAGAGACAGGGCAGTGTGGAAAGCCACATATCACCGGTATTAAAAAAAAAAATATCATTGGCAATAAGAAATTTTCCCTCTTCCTGTGACTGGGAAGTTGGCTGTGCTGCTGAGCAATTCTGGCCCTTCCCTTTAGTAAGGGCACAGCAGGCGCACACCCTCAAGGTTAGCACTAGACATGGTGCAGCTTTGTGATGGTTACAAGAAAGAAAACCTCAGGAGGTCTGGTGAAAGTGCTGAGATGCACCAGCCTTTGCACTCTGCCTGCCTGGTCTGCACGGCTCCTCCGGTAATTTACGTACACTAACTGCTCTCTGCTCCCCTACTATGGGAGGAGCGATATAATCACACCAGCACAAATCACTGTAGCAGTGACCTGGCATAAATGCATCCTCTTAAACGAGGGAGCAACACTCAAGCTTTGAAAAATGTGTACACCTCTGCAATCAGGCTCACTGCAACATTTCTTACAGTGAGTAAGGCCTTTGCAATGCTAGCCTTTAGCATACGTTCTCTGGTGCAGAATATCCTACTGCTTGGCCAAGGGAGATAACTTCTCTCTTAACTTTAATTAAAAAATAACCCCACAAAACAAACAGCCAGGAAGCTTTCCAGGCTATACAACCTAAAATATCCTTCCTACTAGAGATATTTTCACACACAAAGTGAACTTGGTGAGTCAGTCCTCCTCAGAGAAAGACGAAAAGGAAGGGATGTGGGTGTTTCTTCATGTGTCTCGCTGGCTACAATAAAAGATATTGACAAACTGTGGGAGTTCAGAGGAGGAGCAAAAATGGTAAGAGGACAGAAGGGATTGATCTAAAATGAGAAGAGCTGAAAACATCATTTAGCCAGTAACTCCTATAACAGAGGATGATACCATGTATGTGTTCGAATCTTAAATAAAAATACCAAGAAAGAACAAGAATTATTTAATCTTGTTTATGGAAGGTAACTCCAAAAGGCTAACACGTTATATACCCTAAGGTATGCAGGGTAATGGCCGTCTTCTGCTGTTGGCTGAGTACTTGGGAACTTCACTCGCTGCTGTAATCAAACAAATAACTATTAAAAAAAGAAGAAAATCTAGGCAACAAGCTAGCGATGTGCAGGATAGCCTCCCAGGGACAGCAGCAGGAGCCCTGTGCGTGAAATAGATGAAAAACAATCACTGCTATGACTGATTCATTCAAGAATCACCTCCCGATCTGCCAGTGCTGGGTTGGGAACTCACAGCACAAGGTTCTGTACAGCCAACAGCCCAAAAGCCACCCGATTCACGGATAGACACACAACAAGGGGATACTCAGCAAGGGCTGTGGATGAACAAGCCAGGGGTTTGGTGGGTTTTTTTGTTGGTTTTTTTTTTTTTTTCCCCCCGTCCCTAACATTAGAGATCCTGTGATAAAAAATACCTTTTCCTGACAAAGGATTTGTGAACATTCCAGTCTGTATGGAATGGACAGCCATACCTCCTACCCTGAAACTGCAGCTAGGTGTAAAGCAGAATTTGTCTGCTTGAAAAGCACGCTTGTATAACACATTAATACAATTTATTTGGGAAACCTCTACGGTTCTGAGCCTCGCGAACAGCACTAAGGCTGTACACTTTGCCAACCACAACTCAGGCGAGGGAAGACAAGACAGCAGGCTCAGACACATACCATTACGGTAAAAAAAAAAAAAAAAAAAAGCCACAGCCTTGCAGGTGCTCAAGCAAGACGAGCTACAAACCTGCCTGTTCCTCACACCTCCCAAGGACCCAAACGGCTGCCGTGCCCTTACCCCCACAGCTCTGCACCTCTCCGCGGGCACCGGACACCCGAGCGGGGGAGCCGAGGGGAGGCCTCAGCCCTTTCCCCCCACATCCCGGAGGGCGCGTCCCCGCGCAGCCGAAGGTCTCTTCTCCGGGGGATCGTCCTCAGGGTGCTCACAGCCCGCCATGGACGGCCCCCGCCACGGCCCCGGCCCGCTCGGGAGCCTCCGCCTCGCTGAGGGGAGCGGCGGGAGGAGGGCTACCGTGAGGCGACGGGGCTGAGGGAGGGGAAGGGGGGGATCTCAGACCGGAGGTAGCGGGGCCGGGGAGGCTGAGGGACCGCCGGCCGGGGAAGGCTGAGGGGCCGCGGGGCTGAGGGACTGGGGGGGGATGTCCAGAGTACTCACTCAGCCAGGACTCCAGGCTCTCCCCTTCCGCCTCCGCCATGTTGCCGGCCCGCCCCGAGGCCACGCCCCGACCGCGCGAGAGCCGTGCGGGGAGGGGCGGGGACTGGCCGAGGACCGTCCCCCCTCCCCCTTCAGCGGGCGCGGAGGGAAGATGGCGGCGCCCAGCGCGGCGGGGCTGAGCCGGCGGCTGCGGGCCTGGCTGCCCCGGTAAGCGGGACCGGGGGAGCGGGCGGGGTGTACGCTGTACCCGGACACCCGCGGATAAGCCGCCCGCAGCCTGGGACCTGGCGGTGTCAGGCCTATGGGGAGTCCGGCCCGTGGGGACAGGCAGGGCCTGGCGGGGAGGCCTGGCTCCGCCCGTCCGTCTGGGGTGGGCATTGTCTGACAGTTTTGCAGCAAAACTGTGGGCCTTGCTGTTGATTTCCGCCTCTGGCTCTGCTGCGGGAGAGAAGCAGCGATGGAGAGGAAGGCGGAGACGCCTCTCGAGTGTAACATGTCCTTCTGAGATGCGTTCACATTTCTCCACACCCTCCTCACGACAGATCGTGTCAATTTACAGCCCCCCGCCTCTTGTCTTTGCAGGCTGACGCAGGTGAGATGGAGTCGCTACAACCCCAGTTTCTTAGAGCCAGAAGTGAACAAGGAATTGTTTAAGAAACCTCCGGAGGAGCTGACGGAGGAAGAAAAGGAAGAACTGGAGCTTAAGGCTGTTCAACCCATAAAAGCTGCTCCTCCCACGGTCTCCAGCTCCGTGTTCAGCGACCCTATGATCAGGTCAGAGAAAGCATCATCTCCACCGCTGTTACAGCTAGGTCCTGTGGAGCAAAAGTGCTTGGGAGCTGTGCTGTCCTGCCCTCCTCAGCCTCCACTTGCTGTGCCACGTTTTCTTCTGTTACAGCACAATCCCTTTATTCAGGTTAATCTTTTCCCACAAAGCCAGTCCATTGACTGATGGTGATTACAGATAATTACAGCATATCTAGCAGCACCCAAACTTAACCATGGGAACAACACAAGGCAGGGGGGGGCTTATTTCTGTAGGTGATAAAATCAGAATTTAAATCAGATCGCATTTGGCTTTGTGTTTACAGTAAATTCACCAATATGATGATGAAGGATGGAAATAAAGTGCTGGCCAGAAGCCTCATGGCTCAGGTGAGAACTTAAGTTTCTTCTCACTATTATGTTAATATAAAATGGAAGGCTGGGAGGTCAAGCCCATTGGAATTAGTACCAGAACTCATGTCATCTCTGCGTCCTAACACATTTCCCTCTGCACACACAATACACCATTATTTACCTGATCAGCTGTGCATTTTGTACAAGCCCCAGCCTCATTCATCTCACAGACCAAGTTGTGACAGCGTAATGGAGAACATTCTCTCTCCACTCTTTATTGTTCTTGGACCTTATGTAGAATCATAGAATCACTTAGCTTGGAAAAGACCCTTAAGGTCATCGAGTCCAACTATTAACCTAACACTGCTAAGTCCACCACTAAACCTTAAACTCAGAGTATACCCTTAAAAACATAATTTTCTCAAAATATCTTCCTTCCAGCTCTCTTTCATGCCTTATCTTCTGTATAGCTTGTGTCACCTATATGATATAGCTTTGACCCCTGCTGTGACCTATCGTGACTGATACTAGCTGGTGGTCCCATCTGGTGTGTTCCAGCCATTGAAATGGGGACACACCTTGCCCAAATATTCCCCAAGTAACTGCTGATTCCTTGTGATAGAGAAACACTCAGGCTCTGGGCTCTTCAGGCCAGGCTTTGGAGGGGAGGATGCTGAGTGCACATAGACCTGTATTCCTGTCTCCGCTTTGTCCTTGCCCTTCCCGGGCTCCTGGCCCAGGTCTGTGCTACTTGGCTCCCTCACCCCAGATGCAATGTCTGATAAAGAGACTGAAGAGCTGGAAAAGGGTGAAGTAAAACATGAGTTAGAAAATCCCCAACTGGCCTGTTGCCTATAGGGCGCTTGTAAAAGTGATGTAGTTTTATGGAGTGGGATAATCCATCTGTTCTTCATGTCTCCTTTCTTGTTTTTGCCCCAAGACTCTAGAGGCCATTAAGAGGAAGCAGCTGCAGAAGTACCACAAAGCTCCAGAAGACGAGAAGGAGACAATTGAATGCAACCCTTACGTTATTTTCCACCAGGCTCTGAAAAACTGCCAGCCCATCATTGGGCTCAGCAGCATCACAAAAGGAGGCAAAACCTACCAGGTGAAAGGGGGAGGCCTGGGAGCACATCTGGTCAGGAGAGAATTAGCTAAGGAAGCTGATGCAATGGTTTCCACCCCTTCAGCGCAAGCTGTTCTCTCCTTGGAGAGAGAGCCACTTTGCAATTGGGGTTAAAACAGCACCTAGAAACCCTGTCCAAGGTCAGGCCCCCAGCCTGGGAGAGTGGCAGTCCCCCTGTCAGCAGTGGTCTCTGCTTTGCTGACTAGATAAGAGGAGTACGCAGCAAGCATTGTCCAAGGAGACAGAGATCAGTGACAGGCAGCAAAAGACCTGGCAGTCCCAGGACTACCATTCCCATCCTCTCCGCTCTACCACGTTGCTTGGGTAGAGGTCCCAAAGCCCTGGGGTAGGTCAGCACAGCAGGAAAGGTCAATGAGATACAGCATCATGTTTGAAACACAAGCAGAACCTGGCTCTAAATATGGCTTCTGCAACACTCAAGATCTGATGGAGAAATGAAATGTGGAGGCATTTCCCTGTCATTCCATGCAGGGGAGTGGTGACCACCTCCCACTTCTGCCAGCCCAATCCAGTTCCCAAATAGGGCAGAAGTCCTGACAAAGACCAGTGTCTGCCGGCAGTAGCCAGGGCTGATCAGAATTTCCATTTTGGTAGCAATGGCCAGTTTCTGTGGACAGAGGAGGTGAATTGGCACAGATCGACTGCTGGGAGCTGGTCTCACTGCAGAGAGCAGCATGGTGTAAATCTGCACGTGTCCAGCTGGACTTGTATGAATGCTGGAGAAGAGCAGGTTACTGCACCCTCACAGGGCCATAACTTATGGTTTAAACCTTTCGCAGGTCCCGGTCCCTCTGAAGGACAATCGGAAGCGCTTCCTGGCCATGAAGTGGTTAATCACTGAGTGCAGGGAGAACAAGAACCGTAGGACGATGATGCCTGAGAAGCTCTCCCAGGAGCTGATCCAGGCCTTCAACAATGAAGGGCCCATCATCAAGAAGAAGCACGTGCTGCACAAGATGGCAGAGGCCAACAGGGCTTATGCCCACTTTCGCTGGTGGTAGGGACTCTGTGTGCACGGGACACGATGCCACCATGAGCCCCACGACCTGGAGAGCAGAGCCCCAGGGCCACCTGCTTCGGAGAAGCTGTGGAGAAGAGGGAGAGGTGGAAGATCCCTTCCAGACAGCTTCTGAACAGCTTCCAGGGAAAGCCCATCCCCACAAAGTTCATTTCCTTTGTGCTTGTTTGGATGGGGGAAGGAGGAATCTGAAAGAGTTGCCAACCCCTGCACGGACGCTCTAGTTATTTCTTAATCATTTTCCCGTGAAGACAAGCCTTAGATGTTTTTCTTAGAGCAATGCTGTACAAAATAATCTTCCACTTACCTGTTTCCTGGGGACTTTTAAGTCTCTCTGCTCCTGTATTCAGCAACGTTTTTGGCTGCACAGCTAAAAGCAGAGCTGGATTTTTTTCTATACCATAACCAGCCTTAGCGTGATTGGCACAAAAGGCAATAAAAGGCCCTTTTTCATTTCTGGTTCTGGTCATCAGCAACATTGTTTGCACAGGTTTGATGCGAATGTTAACACAAAAAATAAAACCAGTTTTGTGGGGACGGTTTCTCGATTCCAAACCTTTGCCTCTGTTGTTTGAATCTCACACAGCTTTTTCCAACTACCTTGGTTGTGTAAAGCCACGCTGAACACCATGCTGAACACTGGAAGAGAAAACAAGTATCACAGCCTTGAGGCTACAGTCAGGAGCAACCTTTAAGTTGTTCATAGCTCAGCAGCTGCATAGAGAGAAAGCGGGTCACGCGTTGGTGGAAAAATTTTATTAGAAAAAAATCCTTCAATAGACTATTTTGTTTCCTTTTTTCCTCTCCCTTTCTTATAAGAAACATACCATAGTGGAAATTCGCTAAATTCTGAAAAAATCCATGACAGTTACTGTATAAAACTTATAAAACCTGTTGGTAGCTATGTGTGCTGAGGGACCTGTCTGTCCTGCTGCAGGCTGCCCTGTGGCAGGTATCGGTGGCTCGTGACCCGTGGGGGAGGCTGTGTGTGCAGGTGCAGCTGCTGTGCTAGAAGGAGTCTGGGAAAAACAACACTCGGTTGAGCTGTTTGTGAGGCTACAGCGTTTTCTGTGATTTGTTCCCAAGAACTAGGTACAACATGAGCTGGGAAAGATTTCCCCTCTACCTCCCGCGGCTCTGCTGGCTCTCGGGTCAACCAAGGTGCTCTCACAGCCTACGCTGTGCCTGCCTTAACACCCACGTAAAACACTGGTTTGAGCTAGAATCCTTCCTTGCCCTCTGCTGGCAGTATCCCAATATTAGACCAAATCAGTGGGAGAACTTGCTGGGTTAAATGTGCCCTGCCCTTCCCACCTCCCCCAACCTCCAAAGTCAGGCTAGCACCAGTCACAGCCTGGCAGTTACTTGCCCAGAGGCTCTAGTCAGTATAAATCCTATTTACAGGAAGTGCTAGAAAAACATTAACGTGAAAAGCAATTCAAACTTGGTATGAAGCTTGCTGGTGAAAGTGCTGGGGACATCTCTCCACCGCTGCTGCAGAGAGGTTAATCCGTCACTTCGCTGTAATAGTATTTCTGGGCAGCGTCCGTCATCTTCCAGTCGGCAGCCCGGAACTCGATGATCTCCAGCAGCAGGAGCTGGGAGAGGGAGCTGAGCCCCTCCTGCAGGAGGAAACCATCTCGGAGGAGGGAGAAGAGCTCATCCATCCGCTGGGAGTTCATCTTCTCCAGCTGCTCACCGATGCGATGGAGCTGTAGGACCAAGCAGTCCACCTTCAGATGGAAGAGAAGGAGATGGATGAGTACAAAGGAATAGGGAGCTTTGGCACATCTTTGTGGAGGTCCCTATCGGTCACCTATGGACCAATTCATCCCGTTCCCTCTGGTCTGGATTTCCAGCAGGTGATGGCTCCGCTTCCTCTAAGTCGCTGTGATCCAGGAGGCAGGAGAAGCTGAATGTCTCTCCTGCCAAAAGCACTGGAAAAGCACATCCTGAACTCTCCTGCCAACTCTCCTGCCTCTCAGACAAAAATGCCAGAGAAATGCACCCACAACAGGTGGAAAATCATTAGTTTTCTGCAGGATGAGATGGAATCACGGAGACAAGGCTGAAGCCGAAGCCAGAGTAAGGAGATGCCTCCAAGAACAGAGGGAGGTGGCTGGAACACAAGCTAAAACTCTGAGAAAGTCCATTTTTTTGCAGGAAACGGGCACTAACTGGGTCTTTGGAAAAGAGGGGAAAGTCAATGAGCTGCAGGGGTGGGAGGACTGTGCTACGATATAAAAAACCCTAATAGGGCCCCAATAGGGAGAAAAGTTGCCCTGAGGGAAGACACGCAGCCTGGGCCAGGGAGTCACAACCTGCACCTCCATCCTGCTTCCTTCCGGGCTGCAAACCCTCCTGCCCAGTGGGTCTCCTTCAGGCACACACCGGGGAGGCAGCTCTCTGCACCAAGATGCGGAGACCGCATCCCTGCCCTGGGCTGTGGTGTTTGCTGGTCCCTGGCCGGACAAAAGGACCGCAGCCTTCTTCCCTGCACTCACCTCCTCCTCCTTCTGCAGGCTGTCGGGCTGCGCCAGCCGGAACAGACAGTCGTAAACGGGGTTCACCAGAGCCATCATGGGCATGTTGTTCACCTGGAAGGAGGCAGGAGCCATCATCAACCTGGGGCCAGAAAGGGAGGAGTCTGCAGCTATTTTAAATAGTCATTCTCCCACTGCTCTTCAAAGGAGAAGGGAACAGAACTCAGTTGTGCTGCCAAATGTTGTATTGGTGGGATTTACGTAGGAGACCAGACGTTCAAGTCTCCTGGAGCCAGAGAAGCTGAACAAATGATGTAAAAAAACATCTATTTTTAAATGCAGGCAGGCAGTGATGGGAAATACGCTTGTTGCAACAGCATTTTTCCTGCCTGCAGCTCTCCTTGCATCATTTTTACATCTACTCCAAGCAGGCATCCCAGTACACACACTGCAGCGAAGGCTTGCAGACAACCCCTGTCAGTACGTGGGCTAGAAATGACGCGAGCACTCACGGTTTCCCCTGGGACCTCATGGCAACTAAACTAGTTCGATCTGGGACATTTGGGAGCTGGCAAATCAGGGGATTTCAAACACTGGGTACAAAATGAGGAAGCTCAGACTCTGCGGCTGTTCCCAGAGACAGCTCTACCTCTCCGAGCCTGTTCGCTTGCCCATAGGTAGCACCAGCCCCGGCACCATCCTCGTGCTAGGAACCGGCTCTGGCCCCCCACGGCCAACCCACGGCCCTGGGGCTTTGTACAGCACCCATCCAACACCCCTGCCCTGACATATTTGGATGCCCAGGCCCTTCTGGGCCCCCTGGGCAGCAGCTCCTGCTCCAGCTCCTTACCCTTAGGTAGTCAAAAATGTTGCAGATGAAGGTGACGTAGCAGATCCATGCCTGGAGCGAGCGGGCGCGCAGGTCCTCCCTGTCCTTGTACTCCTGCTGCAGCCGGTTCAGCAAGCTCCTCCGGAAAACACTCTGGCCGACTTGTTTGCTCTCTGCCTATGAGCCCACAAAAGCGGGATGGAGGGATGAAACAGGGGTGTGAGAGGGGTGGGGGAAAGCTGGCGCTTGGGTGGTGCAGGACCATGCTGAGACCCTCCCGTGATTGCAGGAAAGCTGTAACCAACAGCCTGTGCTCGCCAGCTGCTCGTCTGGGTGCTGGCACTGCATAGGGCAAGCAGCAGAAGAGGGAAGCTGGCAGAGGGGTCAGAGCGCAGGGCTGGGACAAAGCTTAGGGACAACCCGCACAGCTTAAGTGTTTCTCTGCCAGGTCACAAGGAGCTCCCACCTGGATGATGGTGTAGCAGATGCGTCCTGCCTCCTTGCTGAACACACAGTCTTTGAGGGACTGGTCCACTATAATATTGGCCACTTTCTCCAGGTCCACATTGCCAGGGTCTGTGGAGAGGAGAAACACTGTGAGAACCCAGCACCCTTTGTGCCCTGCTTGCTTTGGGGTACCTGGAAAGCAACCAAGGTCAGCGCAGGGCTTGGTACAACCACGTTATATGTTGCAAAACTTCATGCTCACTCCTACATCAAGAGCCACAGCTCCTCTTGCACACCAGCTGCTTTGGAGATACCATCTTCAGCGGTGCATGGTCCTCCCAGGCTTGAGACACAGCCATTGTGATGGGAAAGTGATAGAGGAAAGCAGGTAATGTGGGGAAGCACCAAGTTGATCTGAATCTGAAATCCCAGCACTGCCTCAAAGTTGGGTTAGTGGGAGCCACATGTGCAAACTCCTGCTGGGCTTTGAACATGACCAGAGAGCAGGAGACCCCGGGGACCATGAGGATGAGACAGCCCCATAGGGGTATGGGCCAGAGAGCAAGAACTAGGGACTGCAAAGGGGTGAGAGGCCAAATCTAGGGAGAGACGCTGGGATGCAGCAGGAGAGGAGGGTACCCCGAAATCAGGGAAAACCAAAAGGATGAGAACCAGGAGCTGAGTTTGAACAGCTGCAGCATTAAACGTCGGGGAGAAGGTGAGAGAAGACAAGAAGAGGCAGGGAGCAAAGACCTTCCTGGAGAAGATCCACTGACGGGACCTGTTTATGAAACAGCTTTTGTACACATAGCAATTGCTGTTCCTTAAAGAGGTCCAAGCATCCAGCCTTATCCACCAGCCAAGCTGCATGTGGCGGAGAAGCTCGTAAAAACCCTGCTGACCTTTGAGGGCTGTTTTCAGCAGCTTCTGAGTCTCGCTGTCAAATGACTGTATTTTGTACTCTTCTTTGCCTGTTTCCCCCATGACTGGCTTCCTCCAAGGGCAGGAGTCTGGGCAACGGATGGGCTAGTGACAGTCCCTGGGGAAAGAGCAAACAGAGCTTAGTTAGACAGAGGCAGCCCTTCACCCAGCCGTTTGGCAAATCCCGCCTAGTGCTGGAGCACTGGCTGTTACCCTGACAGCCCCCACTCCAAGGAAACTCCTCTGTTATTAGGGCACCCAACTGTGGCCCTAGATTGGAGCAAAACCTCACTCCCACATCTTTTTAAGCCTTGCTTCCTACCAGCCTATGATTGAACTTCATCTTCAGAGCCTTTACGTTTTTCTTATATGAAAAATGTGTTTCAGTCTGTTGATCTGCAGGTTCAAAGCAGACACCACATCAAGGCAGCCCCAAAATACATCCATCTCCCCTCAGAAGGCTTCCCTGTGGCCATATCACGGGGAAGCACACACAGGAGCACCCCGTGGAGCTGCTTGCTTGTGCCTTTGAAACACCAATTCAGCTGGTTTTGCACAAAAGCCTGGGTAGAATCAAACCAGCACCAAAGCATCCAACGCACACTCGGCAGAGCGAGCAGACCACCTCTCCCGCGCTGGAGCCAGGCTCCCTCCGCTCCCTGCGAGACACAGCAACCTCTGCAGCCAAATCCCCGACCCCAACAGCTCCCGTCTCACCCCCCTGCAGTCAAGCAGAGCTCTCTGCAGTACCAACGGTGCTCCTAAAGTCTCTAGATTAATTTTCTTCTGCTTCGTGATACAGTGAAGGCAGCAAGAGGGTACGCACGGCACAGAGAGAAGGGCTTGCTTTGACACGCACACGAGACGATTTGCCGAATGCAAAATGCCAGGCTGGCCAGACCCGCAGCACAAACGGGAGAAGGCAATCAGCCAAATGAATTTTGCCAGCTTGTCGAAATTCCTGGGCCATTACTCACCCCTCTCTGCAAACAGGTCCCTGCCCGGACTAAAGCCGAAGAGACCGTCGCCCTTTAGAGACACAGGACATGTACCACAGGCAGCCCGACCCCTCGGACACACCACTTGCCATGAAGCCATGGCACAACGTATAGTAACCCAGAGCAGAAAGCAGACCTCACTGGTGGGTAGAGGCCCATCTCTGCCCTCCCCACAAGGCCCAGGGCAGATTTTGCCCCTGTGGGGTGACAACCTGCTCACACCGCTCTCGCAGCCAAAGCTCTCACCTGCGCAGGGTTCCCTGCCCTGGGTCCTGCACAGAGGTTTCTTGTCCAGATGGATTCCCAAGCAGCTGGGTGACCTCTGTGCCGTGTCTTGTTAGCAAACACTTTCCCAGCCGACCTCTCCTCCTTCTGCACCGTCTCTCTCCCTCTGTACCTGCACTCACACCATTCTGCACTGCCAGCAGAGCGGCCCAAGCTTGACAGCAGCCCTGTGTCCCACCAGCAGCATCACCACGCAGAAGGAACCTGGCAAGAGCTCAGCGCTGCACGCAGCAAAGCAACAAGTGCCCAAGCCCGTCCGGCAGCGTTTCTGCCACCACCGCCCAGCGCCTCTCCCGGAGCATCCATCCCCACGGCTCTGGGGACGGGCACGGCTGCTTTGAACTGCTGTGCCAAATAACCCTGCCCAGAGCAAACCACGACGCATAAAACCAGCCAGGCCTCGTCTGTGCTAGAGATCCCACTGCCAGCACCACCTTGCCTGAAGGGTTGGTGGCAGTGGGTGACACGGGGCACAGCGTTATCCTCTGTGAGCGGTCCCCACTATCCGAGCTCCCCCGGGGATTGATGTGGTTGGGGTTCGCGTCCTCGATCAGCCGGCGGCTGTGCCAGGGCCCTGCCCTGCGGGGCTCACACCCGGCGGGACGGGCTGGCCGTGCCCCGGCCGTGGCCAGGGAGGGAGAAGATCAGCGGGTCGGGTCTCCTCCGCCTCCCCTGAGCATCCGCCCGCGCCCGACCGGGGGGCACCACCAGCCTCCCGGGACCCCCGTCCCATCCCCGCCCAGCCGCCCCCTGCCCGCGGTTCCTCGGCCACCGGAGCCCCGCGGAACCCCCGCCGCCGCCTCGCCTCGCCTCAGCCCCGTGGGGGAGCCGCTCCGAAGGGCCCCCGGGACGGAGGGGGCGGCGGATCCCGGGGAAAGCAGCCCCCCTCCCGCGGTGTCGCCGGGGAGGGCAGGGGGAGCGGGGCGCAGCCCCACCGACCTGCCGGCCGTCCCCGCTGCGTCCTCGGGTCGCCGGGGCATCGCCGGAGAGTCCCGGGCCCCGCCGCCCCGGCCCCGGTTTCCTCTTAGGTCATTTCCTCGCCCCAGCCGGGGGAGGGACGGGCCGGGACGGGGCGGGAGAGCGGCGGCAGCGCCACCGCCTGCGAGCGCCGGGCCACGGCGGGGCTGAGCCCCGGGCACGGCCGGCAGCCCCGCTCACCCCCCCCCCCGCCCCCCGGTTCGCCCCCGTCCCCGCGGGGAGCCCCCGCCGAGCACCGGCCGGGCTCTCCCGGGGAAAACCGCAGGGCTCCACCGCTCTCCGGGCGGAAACCGCGTTTACTCCGCCCTCCCCTCAGGGCCAGGACGGGCGGCAGCCCAGCGGTGTGAAAAATCGTTAGAAAATAAAACAAATAAAAAACCCAGGAGAGGGGAGATGCACTAAACCAACTCACTGCAACCAGAGCCGAGCGAGGCGCAACAGACCTCACGATTTTTCTCTATAAACACCCAACCATTTCGCAGGGAAAGACCCCTCGGGGGTCGAAGCCTTCACAGCCTTCAGAGGACGGCAAAACAGCCTCAGGAAACACGGAATGAGCAGTTGGGGAATATTTCCTGCAGTGCTGCGTGGCCTGGCTGATACAGAGCCTGAACTCAGCCACTATGGGTGGGTGGCTCCAACAGTCCCCCTTGGGGACAGCGGTGGGACCCCAGGGGCTGCACAACCCCCCTCAGCCGATCCCTCTTGGTGCGGTTCTCAACAGCGAGACCCAAAGTGTCACCCTGTATCGCAGAGGGGACGGGGGGGCTCTGCCTGATGGTGATGAGCACCCAGAAACCAGCCACGGGAAGGGAAAACCATCCAGCTCCCGCTGCCCCAAACTCTGGGCTCCAATTATCCTCCCTTTTGGGCAGCAGGAGGGGCACGGCCGCCCTGCGGGGTCCAGCTGAGCGCAGGCACTAGGAGGAAAAGAATAAACAAACTGCGGCCAGACATGAGCATAACAAAATCTTTAATGTACCTTTCTCAAAGGTAGGCACGCGTTGTGCGCGTCGTGCTCGGGTGCCTTCAGACAACAGCAGCTGCAGAAGATCCACCCAGGCAACACAGCAAAATGCCACAGAGAATCGCAGTTCTACATCACAAGAGAAACTTAAACCCAAATCGAACACAACCTCTTCCAAGCCCGACTGCAAAACATTCATTTCTTTTCAAAAGTGCTGCTACGCAGCTCTGGACGAGCAACCTGAGAATAGGAGACAGTGCATCCAGCACACAACTTGTGCGTCGATGTTCTCCCGTCCCATCGGAGCGACGGTGGATCCCCCAACAACCACACCGCAACCCGCGTTGGACGCTTTGCCCGCTACAGTGCTTTTGGATGTTCTGATGGTAAAAGGCACTAGAAGAAAACAAGCGCAATTGGGGGACGGCTTGTGAGGCGAACTGCAGGCAAGGCAAATCCCCGCTGATAGGATTACACCCGAGTGAAATCCCAGCCACCCCACGGGGCAAACCCCGGCGCAGTCTCACAGCCGGTCACCCACCCACCGCATTGAGTCACTTGAAGCTGAACCGGTGCACGCGCTTCCCGAGAGCGAATCTGTCCCAGCGAATGGGAGAACAAGGTGACTACACGTCTCCCGTCTCCCGCTCCTCTAATTCCAGCATGCTCAGCGTCAAACGGCGTGTGTTTTGCCAGAGCAGCACCAGAAATAAGACCTCTCCTCCTAGCGCTTTGCACTAAACCAGTCTCATTCCCAAAGAGAAAACAATACTCCTGTCACAGTCCTTTCCCCAGCAGCGACTCCCACTTAGCAAAGTGCAAACTGGAAATTTAGGAGACAGACGCTGCTGACCAGAGGTGAGTGACGAAACGACTGTCAGACGCAACTTCTAATATCACAGAGTTGAGGTTGGCAAGTCTTTCTCCTTCACAGGTGCCTTTATGGGCCGGTAACGTTATAACTAAGATCCCAAAGGTACTGCATACAAACCAGGGCATGTGCCAAAGCCCTCCGACCAGGGAGTGTCTCTTCCACAGCCTGGGCCAGACTGGCACAACCACCTAAACTCCAACTTTGCCATCTGTTGGATGGAGGAAGCTCATTTAATGCAGAGCAGGGGAAAAAAAGCTATCCCAGAGCGGAGAAGCTGCTCTGTACTCCCCATTGCTGCCCTCTCTGCAGAGCAGCCACGTTGGAGGCTCCTAAAGCTGTTCCTCAATCTCCACAGCACACTCGAACATCATCTTAGCAGAGCAGTTTTCTGTTCTTTATTCTTTGCCACTGTGGGAACCAAAGCAACTCACCCCCTATTTCAGAGACTGCGATTCCCACTGCTGAGTTCCAAACCAGTTTCCTCCTATTTTGTGCAGTTTAACAGCAGCTCTTTGACATAAAAATGAAAAACAAGAGTCTTGTAATGTTTAGACAGGATGGATGAGTCCTGATTGCCTACGGAAGCCCAGGTCAGCACAGAAAATTTTCTACTGCGGCCAGTCCTGTCCCTGCTAACCATGACACCATTCCTCTCCACCAGCAGCCAAAAGAGAGTAACAACCCCAACCTCTTTGTGTCTGTTTTGAAATGAGACATTTCTCTCCCTCGGAAGGATGCCATGAGGCTCAGTTCATTACGGGTTATGATGTCTTTCCAAGAACAGATAAAAAAATAAACAAAGGCAAAACATTGTTAAGGAGATTTTGGGGGAATCTCAGAAGAGCCTAAATAACACAGGAAAATGCCAATAGGATTGAGGCACTTTGAGAAACTTTACTCCACATTCTTTGCATTTTCTCCTCGAAGCAAAAATGCCCACAGTACAGGCAGCTAACGCTCCCTCCTGGAGACTCACACATCAGTCTCCTGCCTGACACTGACACCGCTCAGTGAATTTAATTTTACGTAGCTCTTGAAGTCACCTGCAGTGAAACAGCCACTCTGCACTCCAAGATCTCAGACCACAGCAGACACAAAGTTATCTGGCCTGGGCTTGCAAGGAATCTCTCTAGATATCTCAGCCACCAGTGAAACAGCTGCTCTTTAAAAACAGCCTCTCACAATAGTTCGGGATAAGTGAGCAGCGCTGATACGCTCCAAACCGCCAGGAGAAGCTGCGTCAACAGAATGGAATTGGTCACGCTGGAATTTGGCCAGGCCATGTGGGATTAACACCCTGAAAATTGCAAAAGAGCCACAAAAAGCTCTGCGTTAAGAGAAGAACCATCAAACCATCCTCTAAATAACTGCCGTGCTCTGCCCTATCCACCACTCAACAGATGACTAAACGTATCACAGCAGCTCTTCCTTGGAAATCTGCCTTCCACACACTGGTCCAGCCACACCCTGCTCACCTTGAAAAAACAGAGAATAAAAGAGGAGGAAGAAAGTAATTTTCCTTTTCCCCTGTTACGTAAATCAGAAGAGTCATTTGGATTTTTTTTAACCGTTCACAAAACCTTTGAAACTCCAGAAAAAAAACCTACTTCTCCAGCTCTAATTCAACCATCCTTTCTGTCAAACACCCGGCTAAGCCAACCGATTCCAATTTGACATTCAGTCCTCTCGCTTCAGCTGATCTTGTCAAAACATCTGTTAGCACCAGTATAGGACTGAGGTTCAGAAATGTTTTGAGGCCACTACAGAAACACTTGCTAAAAACATTCAAAGGCGGTATTAAAAAAAAAAAAAGACAGACATTTACTAGTTTCCACAGGACTTTTCCTTCATTATTCCAACTTAAGACTAGATATTTCTAAAACTCTACGCAGCATTTGGTTACTCACTGCATTGATGCAAAGAACCCTGAAGTAAGAACTGGGCTTGTGCGTTAAAACCCCTTAGAGTGGGATTCTTAACCTGCAGGTCTACTCATAAAAAGCATGACTGAGACCATGTAAGAGATGTATGCCAAGACACACAGGAAGAAAAATGGGCACTTAGGATACAATCAAGCTCACGAGAGTTAAAGAAAGTTCAGGTCAGCATGATCCACTAGAAGATTCTGTTTAAGGTGGCTGAGAATGTGTGGCCAGCGAGTGGGAATCAAGAAGCAGCAGCTGGCAGCAAAGAAAAGGAAAACTGAGGTTCTGTGCACGCTGAAGAGGTTTTAACTGACTTCACAACAGCAGGACAGAGCTGTGCAACACAGAGAAAAGAATATGGTGCTAACAGCAGGCCATACGCAAAGAAATAAAGCTGTGCAGAAGCAGTGATAGGAGGTGACGTTATGTTGGTTAAGCAGCACTTAAGCCAGGATCCCCTCTGTGTGATCCAGGGCAAGCACAGGAATTCACCCGCTTTATTGGGTGGCTTTTCAGAGCAAAGCCTCTGGAAGGTAGTTGTCTGCTTGGCTCCTCACTCCTCCCACCACGTGTGCGCCGATATTAGAGGAGACAGAGAAAAAAAGTGCTCAGCTGAACAACTTTCAGCAAAGCAGTTCAGTGTCTTCAGCAGAACTGCAGTCGCCTTCTCCTTCTGCTTGGTCCCAGGAGGTGATTTCCTACAGGCTGGTGGAGCTCTGGGAGCTCTGATGTTTCCCACAGGCTCACGGCAGAGCAAGGCCATCAGTCTCTCCTCCTCCGGGAGAACACCAGGTAGCCACATCCATGCCCCTTTCAGCCCTCCTTCCTCGCAGTGCTGTCAGGGCTCTTCAGGGCACACAGGAGGCTGCAGAACAGCTCATACCAAAAGAAGATAAGGCCAGTAGAGACAGCAGCCTTCAGCAAGCTGGGCGAAAGGCCCTTAAAGAATCCACCCGGGCCTTCCTCTCGCATGATCTGCCTTACACAGTCCAGGAGACCCCTATACCTCCGTACCTGGGAGAGAAACGGCAAAAAGATTACAAGAGAAATCCAGGACAGCTTAACTGGAAAAGAACACAGAGAGCCCCAACAATACCAAAGAAACATAACCTAGACGTGCAGCCTGGAGATACCTTTCTGGCTATTATTGTAACTAACTGAAAGCTTCAGAGAGTCAGTTTGCAGAATGGGGTAAAGGAAAAGTACGTATTTTGCGTCAGCAATGGCTTACGCAGGTCATTCTAATTGGATGGCCATAAAATCTTGTATGTATTATTTATGGTGTGAATTTGTGAAGTCATTATTTCAGACTGCTGCTACTGTTTTCCACCCCCTTCACTCTCTAAGGAGGGACATCTTTTCAGTTTTCTGACAGAAAGAAAACAAAGCTACAGCCCTTAGAAGTCTCTAAATTAGCTATCTGCCTGTCATCGTGTCACACTGTGAAGG
Organism: Numenius arquata; assembly: GCF_964106895.1. Taxonomy (NCBI): domain Eukaryota; kingdom Metazoa; phylum Chordata; class Aves; order Charadriiformes; family Scolopacidae; genus Numenius; species Numenius arquata. Next base: position 7,498,466 of record NC_133592.1, read on the forward strand.
TTTAACATCTTGTGACATACCAATATTAAAACCAAATTCTGTACCTCAATGGCAGAGGAAAAGCATCCAATGCAGTGGGTTAAGACTTCAAACTCCTATCCCATTTCATGAGGTACAGACTGATTTGCTTCTCAGATCCAATGAATTTGAAGGAAAAAAGAAATTTTCCACATTTCATGGAAGAAGAGATAGTTCCTTGAAAGATCTGTATTCGTCTTACAGTGTATTTTGAGGTGGTAAGGATGTATTTAATTTGCTTTGAATTTCAGGTTGTTCTGCTATAAAGACACAGGCTGAACTCTTAGTGCTCATTCCTCGTATCAAAATATTAATTGCAGAAAAGGATCCTGATAGCCGGGTGATCCCAGCATAAAGCTAGTGTCATCCTCTGCTAGTAATTTGGTCCTGAATCAGAAATAACAAGCTGCAACTAGAAAAGTAAAGTATATTGAAACCCCTTTGCTGCCTAACTCATCCCCAGCTCCAAGACAGTCAACGTGACAGAGATGGGTAGAAGGCAGAGCACGGATATGTGGGATAATGTCATTCAATGAACCCAGTATATTCATGCAGCTATTCCCAGTACGAAGCCAGACCAGCGCTCAGCTCCCAGAAGTTCCCTGGGAGCTCCCAACCCGAACCTGAACACAGCAGGTACCACTGGTGAACAATCACTGCATTCTGGTGATGACTGGCTTTGGATTCTCTCGATGCGAATCCGTACTTATGAAAACCACTCAATTCCAACACTTCTCACCTGCCCAAAGGCTGCCCGGGCATGCTCAAAGCCCCCCACTTGCAGTCGTTTTTTGAACAGGTCAAAAGGGTAAGTGAGGGTTTTGCTGATGATTCCAGCGCAGCTGCCACAAACAAGGTTTTTAACGTTGCCTGAGAAGCAGAAAGGGGAGAGGATAGCGGGGAAGGAAAAAAGAGGATTAGCAGGGAGTTCTCATTGAAGATCATGAGAGGTAAGTTAAAATCACTTTTCAAAAGACTTAAGGCCAAAAAGGCCCTTTAAAGTTACACCACCTCTTCTGCATAGTTTGGCCCACTGAACCTCAATCCGTATCTTCGGCATCAGGCTTGCACTGTCCGTTGGAGCCAGAGTGTAACAGCTCTTCTTGGTTCATTTCACTGATTTACCCTTTTGCTCTACCAAGCGGCATTGCACAAGAAACTCCCAGTTACCGGAGAACCTGGCACTAGTGGATGGACAAGTTTTCATGCCCTCAAGTAAAAGCCCCGGCACTGGAAATCTTGCACTCCTGATTGCTCCTACTGATGTACTCTGGAGTAAGTCACAAGCTGACACTGCCTGATGATTTCAAAGGCTTGTGGAAAATGAGTTTTGTGATATTAGACTTTTTCCTGACAAACATTAGTTCCCAGCATCAGCCTCTCCCACCTAAAAATACGTAAGCAGACATGATATTGAAAAATCTAGCTCCTCTACTGAAGAAATTCCATCGAGGAACCAAAATACGCTGATGCTGCATACACTGTTTCTCAGGGAGGCACTAGTATATAGAACTGTCAAGGTGACAGGTCACATCAGGATGAGGTTCTCTTAGAACGGAGCTAGAAATCAACATAAAAATATTGAATCAAGAGCTTGGTAGTTTAAAATTAGGCTAAATGGATCCTCCTCTGTACCAGCTGTGCTGGAATCTGCAAGCAGGTTTCCTGAGGAAATCCAAGAGTCCTGTCTCCGCAGCACTAATAAAATAGAGAAAGATTACGCCAGCACTGTCTTCTTCCCACAGCATCAATAATGTGACGCAGCTCAAGAGAGTACCCTGGCCTGTGACACTTCACTTTCCCACCCATTCACATTTCCAACATGGTTATTCCATAACAGGAGCTGTTTGGAAATTTCACTTTTGCAATATCTGTGCAGGGGTAAGAATGAGAGATGGGAAACGGAGACACTTTTCAGATGTTGTATCAAAAAAGGTGATAGGACAGAAAACTGAGCTTATGTCAGTCTCCAAAACGAGCATTCACCCTCTCTTTCTCTCCAGATAGCACTGTCCCAAGTGCCTACCTCCTTTCTTGCCTTCAGTTGGAATCACCCATTCAGAAAACTGTTGCAGGATGTTGTAGAAGGAGAACTGGAGACCAGCATATGGGAAGATAGCAATGATTGTTGGGGTCAAACCTCTATAGAAAGTCCGAGGCCCTTCTGTCTGGTACATCGTCACCACTGCATGGCGAAGGTTGCGATAGATCTAGACAATAAAGGAAAGGCTGACTCTCTAGTGAAACAGGCTTAGAAACAGCAAACCAAAGGTCAGGTTATTTCCCAGTAACGAGGGCAGGCATTTCCCACTGCCCAAAATACAACTGACTGATTTTCAGCACACAGCCACGAACACTGTGATTTTGTACATCTTCACGCAGTATTCTCAGCTAAGCCCTGGTGACTCTTACAAGTAAACTGACAACCTAAAACTGCCTCTGAGCCACAGGAGACGAACTGAACGAATGGTCGACAGCTCTGCACTGAAAGTCCTGGCGTGACATTGTATCCCACATCCAATCTGTGCTTCTGAGGGGAAGAAACAAGGCACAGAGCTGAGAGCTGTGGCCTGAGACCACTTGCATCACAGACATGATTATTTATTTTTCTCTGAACAGCTCTGCTTGCTCCTACAACAGAATTCATATGATATATATTGTGATTCTACTGCAGGCTAAGTCAAAAACCAGAAATGGCTCTGATACAAACCCATAAAAATCTAGGTATTACAGACTTAATTAGCATGGAGACCAATTCTTGCACAAATAAGAACACGAAACACAGGTGAAAGGTAACTGGTTTCACGTATCACCCCCATCATTATCTAAACATGACTCTGTGCAAGTGGAAAGTTTCAAACGCAATGTTTGACAGCCTGGGGAGTGCTCCTATAAATGGACAACAGCCAACATGAAAATTGAGTTATCCTGTTAAGGACAGTTTCTCCTTTCTGGATCACCTGTCAGGAGTCAAACACAGTCAGGAGCAGCAAAACATAATTAAGAAAGCTGTGTCAACAGCACAGAGGATAACTTGGCAACAGTGCAAACATTGCCCAATAACAGCACCTGCTCCTTTATGCTAATCCACAGACTGTTACGTGCTTTTCAAACCTCCTGTACTCATACACATGAAATACTGCTACTGCTCTGGATGATAATTTCAAGCATTAATCCCCAACCATACCTTAGGCTCACCCTGAGCAGCAAAGCGGGTGCGCAGCGTGTCGACAGGCTGAACTGTGACAGTGGCCGTGCAAGCAGCCAGTCCTCCACAGACGAAGTGCACAAAGGAATCGCGGGCATCATACGAGGTGACGTTGTGCACCAGTTTTGTCAAGCTTTCAAACGCCATGAACTTACAGAAACAAACACACACAGGGCAAAGGAGTCAATCCTTATCATTGACAGGGATCTCCCACTCCTCTCTCATTTCACCAAAAGAGCTCCACCCACCTCTTGTAACCACATTCCCTCTCTGTCCTTGGAAAGTCCTTCCCAACTTGCAAACTTTCAGAGCGTGTGCTCAAAGAATACCTTGTGAAAATCACTGAGCAGCCTGGGGAATGCTTGGATATTCTGACCTCTGACACTCTGCTAAGTCTTGCATTCAGGTTTGTCAAAAAGCCATTTTAATGGTGTATGTATCCTGAAGAGTATTTGCTATATTACAGATATGCTTCCCCTTATTCTTTCAACCACTGCTCATTAAACATGTTGTTAATACTTACAAATTAAGCATAACAATGCTGTGTAAAATACCATCATCAGCTTCATTGATTTTTTTACTGTTAGGGCGACAGCGTGAACCAAAGCAAAAAACTACACAGGCTTGGAACATGAACAGCAAAGCCAAGTATCAGGACCTAACAAGGCTTGTCTGTGACACCAGACACAAACAGAACTCAGTTTGCTCCAGCTCTCCTCGAGCCTGGCCATTCAGCAAGCTCAGGAATATTAGCTTAAGAACGATACATCAGCATTATACAACTACACGTCTTTGAAACTGGAGCTGGCGTGCATCAGTACAGTTTAAACCTGGACCTTTCTGCATCTGCCCACGCAGCCAGCCTGAAGAGGAGCAAAGCAGAGCCCTATGTATGTACGCTGGGCCTGGATGATGTCTGGTCACCTTACCTGAACGGCTCCGTAGCCAACTGAAAGGAACTGAGCAGGAACATGGCCCTTCCAGAAGGCTCTCAATCCCTCTTCCTGGAAGATGCGCTGTACAGCTTGCAAGATGCCATGATACTTAGCCCCTGGGCTTTTGGAGGAGAGCTGCTCGATCTGAAGCTGGAGGAAAATAGAGAAAATATTTTCAATTCCATGTCACATTTCAACAAGGTTCAAGTGTCCAGTTCAGGAATTCACAACCCTGTCAGCCAACCGATGCTAAGAGATGACATTCTGCCTTCCCACAGAACCACATTGAGAACTGACTGGGATGTTATTTACGTAGGGCTCTAAAAGAATAAAAACATGCAGGCAACACAAAAGCAATCAGGAGGGATGATGGTGAAATTCAGTCAGATAGCGGCGATCATTCAGAAAAAGAGGAAGAACAAACTACAAAAAACCACAAGATCCCATTCAAACATATAAGTTAAGTTATATAAACAGAAGCGGTGGACACAAGATAGCCCTACTGCCTTGCATAACCTGTATACAATGTAGGTGAGTGCTGACGGGCAGATTTAGTGCTCTCTGGTTTCACAAGTGACCAGTTCACCCAGGACAAGAGCAGCTCTGCTCCGTAACAGGCTCTCTCACCCCTGTCCACAAGCATGCCACGAGGAAGGTACCTGAAAGCGGATCTTGATGACATCCAAGGGACTGACAAGGACCCGAGTGACGAAGCCAGATGCTGATCCTGCTGCAGCTGCTTCTGCCGTGGAGACGCACTTGGCCTCGGGGTCATAGCCCACCATGCCTCCTGGTGTCCCCGCAGCCTGAGCAGGGGGACAGGGGCCCCGGTGAGCCCTCTCCAGCCAAGAGGCTCCTTCCCACACCAAGAGTCTACAGCCTTGCTCCCCTCACCTCACAGACACCCCCCATCCCAAAGTTCCCCTCACCCCAAAGGCCCACAGCCTCCCCTCACCCCAAGGGTCACACAGAACCCATTCACCACAAGCCCTACCCCCTCACCACAAGCCCTACCCCCTCACAAGCAGTCTCCCCTCTCCCCACAGCCCCCTTTGCCCCACGACAGGTACCGGAGGAGGAGATACGGATCCAAACCGCGGGCGGGGCCGCCGGCCGGTGCCTGACCGCGGCCACGGCCGCCCCACCCGCCGGCGCCTCCGCGCCGCACTGCGCCTGCGCGCTGCCGCGGGGGGCGCTGGGAAACGTAGTCCGGCAGCGGTGCCCCGGGGAGCGCGGTGCCCGAAATGGCGGGGGCTCGGCCTCGGGAAGCAAGGCCCGCACGGAGGGGAGGGCCCGGCCTTTCGGTGGAGCAGGCGACCGGCAGTCAAATAAACCGGGATTTCGGGTATTTTTGCAGCTCACCACCAGCTTTGCTGACCCACAACTGGAAAACACCTGTGAAGGGATGGCTTGCCTACAGCAGTTCTCCCACCACGGCCTGGGCCTCGACATTATACAATCGCAGTCGCAATAGATGTTTTTCCTTCTGTAAACCACAAGGAACGGAAGATTCTTCTGCACTTTTCAGTAGATACCCAAGGTACGAATAGGGCACAGTTTTAGAGCAACATGTTCTGTTAACAGCATTACAAAAAAAGCCAAGAACTCCAAATCACACTGCAAATGACCTCGATGTTCACTGACACAAATTAAGAATATCCAGGCATTTCTGGGCAGCCACAGACTCCTTGACATCATCTGCATTTGAGCACAATGACTGAAAGCAACCGTTAAAAAAAACCAACCCAAACCCCTCGTAAGCCTTTCCCTATCGTATATTAAAAATCGACTACAAAATTCACAGGCACTTCCTGAACACAACTGAAGGCTGGGGAGGAGCCGCCCGCACACCTTCCTCCTACAGTGAGCAGGCCCATGTTTTGGGGCAAGAAAACCTGAAAAAATGATCTGCACAGCAGCAGTGGAACTGAGCAACAGCTCCCGTGACGGCCAGAGCCACAACTGCTGGGCTTACACGAGTCCGTCTTCTCCTCCAGCCTTCAGCGAGGAACCCCAGCAATACCCGCTGCATCTCCTCACGACGCTTCGGTCCGTACCATGGGGGCACTGGAGCAGTTTGGTAAAAAGCTTAGAAAAAAAAAAGCAAGGGAGGAAATAGAAAAGCGCCGCTTTCCCACTTGGCCAGCAGACACGTGGCCTTCCATCCTGGAAGCGACAGGATCACTCCTTTCCCCCTCCTCGCTATCTGTAATGCCACACGTGCCAAGTGACACCGCTTTCCGGTGACTTCACTTGAAAGAGTAATGAATTCAGCCAGAAATGCTGAGATTCAACTACAATGCTAAAGAATCTGAGTGTTTCAGGCCAGAGCACACCTTAAGGCTTTTCCCCTCCCATTGCAATTTAATATCCTATAAATTAGGTGGATCAGTTATATTTTGGTCAGTTAACTGAAATAACAGACAGATGCTCAAGTGAAGAATTCAATGTATATTTATTATTCACAGTTAATTACTATCTACCAAATGCTGCTGCAGAGTTAAAGGATTAAGTACATAGGCCTTTTTTATTTAAACACTGATTTTTTTTTTTTTTAATATATATACACACACAAGACATATGTCTGCAAGGCTGCATGATATACACCAATTCCAAAATAAGGAAACAATCAAATGGTCCAGGTGTAGAATGCCATAGATTCCTTTTCCAATCACTTTACAAAGAAGGAAGAAAGTGAGTGACAGCTAGCAAGGAGAGGGGGAGAAAGTAATACTCTACAGGATAGCTCTCTCTTTCATCTGCTGGAAAATTAAAGTGTAAGGCAGAGTCCATCTCAGGAATAAAACATTTGTAACACATAGTACAAAAAAAGGCACCCTCCAACCAAAGATTGCCCGTGCTTCCGCAGGGCGGGAGGAGATCTCCACTGCAGTTTTTGGATTCGTTGGTGGGGTGAAGGGATCCAGCCAAATGGCCACCAAAAGAAAAAATAACGCAACTGAAGATTGGCACAGAGAGCGGTGCGGCTTGATTGCTTTCCTTTCCGTCCAATTTAACGTCACACTGCTCTGGTGGAGGAGCAAATGGCCACAAGAAATGCCGTTACGGTGCGGGGTGGGGATTACAGTCATCACACAGCCTGCTGTGAATGGGGAGTGGGGCGGGGAGAGTCTACTTCAACAGTAACACTGACCTGAGGAGGGAGGAGAAACTGGAGAACAGTGATGCCAACCCCACTTTTCAAGAGCAACACGACTGCAAATATTCCCTATCCAGGCCAAAGAGACAGGCTGATTACATGCATCACGTAGAAACATTCACTAATAGCATAAAGTTTTTTCAAGCACTATTTCTTGAGGTTTCTCTGCATTATAAAGTTTTCCATCAAAGGAATGTACATTTTATAGGACATCTCAGGGCTATTATTTCTCAAATTCCCCCCTTAACCCTCCCACCCCAAAATATTCTTTCTCATTTTTCCTGGTCATAACTTCCCCCTTTTTCTTACTTCTTTTGAGGCTCTTGGATGCAGCTCCCCACCTCTGAGCGGCCTAAGCTGCCACTTGAATGCCTTGATTTTATTTTCCTTGGAATAAGGAAAGTTGAACAGTAAGACAAATCTTAAGATTAAAGCTCCATCTCTGTTTGTAGATTTTTCTCGAATGTCCATTGATAAAACCACCCTCCTTTACACCCTTCCCCGAAAAGTATTTATTTACACATAGGCAGAAAAAAAACCCTCTGAAAAGCTCTGGACTGTCCTTTTAACTTAAAAAATAATAAAAAAGAAAATAAGGGAAAGGCACTATGGAAAAAATTACAGAATGTGCTCAACCGTACACCTTTAAGAAAAAACAAAAAAGCTGTCAGCACAGCATTAACAGACTTCAGTTGTACGTTGGAGTTTCTCAAAGCAGCTCTGTGACTCAAAAGAAATAAACAAAACAAAACAAAAAGCCACACAACTCTTCTCCCTTCCCCTGCTTGGAAGCTGCTGAGCTTCAGAAGAAAGTGCCAAAGGAGAAGAGACAATAAAAATTAGATTAACACCTCATCTTTCCCAGGCAAGAAGAGCTGAATGTTGAAGGCAAAAGCAGAGACTGATGATTTTTGTTTTTTTTTAAAGGCAGGACTGTGGATTTGGTTCTTCTCTCATGTCCCTTCATGTCAAATGAAGACCGTTTGCAGAGAGAGAAAATACCAGCAGAGTTTCTCCCTTTTCCTTTAACTGCATGGCTAGGACTTTATATGGCATTAAAACTTCATGCACTGATGGACAGAGGACGGGGAAACAAGAAGAGTGAATGAAAGGGGGTAACCCAGGAGCAGCTGAGGAAATTTGTTATTTTCTTTTTTTTTTTTCTCTCTCTCTTTTTTTTTTTTGTTCTCTGTTTTTTTTTAAAGATAAGTTTTGGTGTGTAAGTTGAACTCTTTCCCCCCCCGGCCCCTGAAGTTCCGTACTGAGTGAAGGAGGATCACCTCACGGTGAAAGGTAACTCAGGTTTTATCGCCGTGTGATTTTAGGTCACTGGCTGCAGTTAGGCTCTGTATGTGTATTTACTGTTTCTCTGGTTTCTTTAAATAATCTCTAATATTTTATCTCTAGATGTTCCGGTTCACTGGGGTCACATAGTTGCGTGGAAACATGCCCGTCTGTCCGTGGCAGGCTCCCTTCCACCAGTTGGGGTCAGAATTGTCAAGGACTTGGATAAAGTCTCCCCGGCGGAAGCCCAGCTCTCCTTCCTCCTGGGGATCAAAATCAAACAGGGCCTGAACATACGTTGGTTGCTGAAAGGGGAAAGAAAAAGATACACAAGTGAGAATCATCCACAGCACTCGAGACTCCCTCAGGCAGGAGCTTAACAATAAACATTTGGGCCGTTTCATTTCCCTGCAAGCCAGCTTCCAACATCTGTAACAAGATGCTAAACCAGGAAAGCATGCTCTATAGAAGAGCTTAGAAAAAAGTCAAGTTTCTGTGAAAGAGCCCAAAGATAGCAGATGACTCGGATGTTTTACTAGTATTTTCCAGTCTTCATGACCCACCGTAAATCTGTATTTTATTGCAATACAATGGTCTTGTTGCTTATTCATCCTGTTTTCACCAACAGCATAAATATTACTAATCTACCTAACACTGAAACACAAAGTTCCCCCTAAAAGCTGGATGTTGGCATTTTACACATTTTCCTTCAACCTCTCCAATATCAAGAAAATCTGTCGTAGAGCATTTTGCCTGGGAAGGAAAGACTTCCATTCTTACGGAAAAGCTAATGGTTTATTTAAAATGCATTTGCATTCTTAAAATCTCAAAATCTGAAGGCTGGGAAGGTATCTTCATCCTTCTCATTTTCAGCCAGCTGTTTTCTCATTCTCTGTTTATCACTGACCCGACAGCGCAGAGCTAGATGTTAATTCAGACAAACTGTGGCACCTGGAGAACAGTATGAGTTCCACACTCCTTGTCTTCAAGCTAGAACTAGAACACTGCACAGAGAGGCAAAAGGATTTATCCATAATTGACAAAAGATCCAGTTACATGCAACATAACGTTCTGATTGCCCTGGGAAATGGAACAATACAAAGGTAGATATACACAAGCTGCTCTGCTGGCATTTAGCAGCAGACTTTGGTTTCTCTTAACACTGGTTAGACCCAAGCCAGCAGGCCAGAGATGTTCCATATGCTACTACCTGTAACCACCTCTTTCTTTAGGAGAGAGCGGTACCAAAGCTTCACTGGCAACAGAGAGGTACAGTTCTGGCTATGAACCAGTACAAGTAGAACTATCCTTTCTTACCGTGTCCTAAAACAGGGATAAACCCATTTTTAAATCAGAGGAAACAGATGACCTTCCTGCAAGAGTATCCATAAAAATTAAGAGAAGCCGAATGTTCAAGCAGCATCAGTAACACTGGGCCAGAACTGGAGACTGGGGACTTGGCAGGTGGGCTTTGCTTATTTCCCAGCACAATTCTGGCTATGGGATCTAAAGATACGCTTCCACAGACAAGTAAAATGTCACTCAGCTTCTCTCCATCCCTATTGATTTACTCTAAGATGCAATCCCACCCCAGACAGGGGTTGCAGTAGCCTGAAAAGCACACTCTACGGAGGACACTTCTCTTACCTGTGGCACCTGTTCAATGTCCCGGAGAAATATTTGCTGGTTCCTGGAGACAGATGTGGATCTATGATAATCTACCAGCTCGTTCAAAGAATTGAACTTCACCACCCAGAGGAAATACTTGCCAGCCCCATCTCTAAGCACCTTGAAGTGCTGCACATCATTTCCAAACCTAGGAGGAAGGAGTGGAGAACACAAAAAGCCCACATTATTAGTCACTGAGTACTCTTCTTCTGGAATTGTCAGCAAAGAGCTTAGAACAAAAAGGCCCTTCAAGGCATAGCAAAAACTGTAAATAACACCAATAATATAGATACCAACCGGCTGCTGTAAAAAAAAGATGTCTGAAAACCACCTGTTAATCCAAATACCAAATTCATTTTGAAAAAAGTCCTGCAAGCTTCATATGTGCTTTTCTTACAATAGAACCAACTTTTCAAACCACTCTGAATTTGCAGAAGTTTGAGGTCAAGGATTTCTGGTGTCACAACACACTTTCTCCTGGGTTACATGCAGTATTTCAACTTTTTATTTTACACTACATTGCCACATCACTGGTGTCCAGTCTGTGTACCTTTTGATGTACGTACGCAGTCACCCGAGTCGCTGAAGACAGTGCTTAGAATACCTTGGACACAGACCCTGGACTTTGTAGGACAAGTGCAAGGTCACATTAAAAGAGCTGCACCACGGTGCCTTCCAATCCACGTTCCCAAACGCAAGATTTCGAAGTCAAGCAGTACGAGAGCTTCAGTTCAGTTCTTCACACGCAGCAATTTCACAATGGACCCGAGCCAGTTCAGGTTTGTGCTGCTCTTGCCAGGGCCCTGTACTTCTCCCCGTCTCAGCCCCTCCCTCCCACAGCACCACTGGCTGTGCGCGACACCGCAATATGTAAGCACTGGTCCCATTATAGGTAAACTGCTGGGAAAACACTGCCACAGGGAGGATAGGACTGTCTCTTTTGGCAGCCAGTCTGGACTTACGCAAAAGACTGTCTTGCAAAATAAAAGGATCTCTCTGGTCCTTAAAGAAAAAACAAAACAAAAAAACCAAACCAAACCCAAAATGCTCAAAGGGTGATGCTGCACAGGCAACGCAGCAACTTCGATTCTTTGTTAACAATTCCTTCTGACAAATCATGGCATTCAGTTGAAGCTACGTTTCCAACAACTTTATTCTGAATAAAAGGAAACTCTGAAGAGGTCCGCTGGGATTTTCCAGACAAATGGCACATCGGTATGTTTCCTTCAGTCTAAACCACTGAAACCAGAAGACAACTGCTCGCCACTTGGCATGCACAGCTTCTATACATTGGCTGAAAAAGTACGCACTATCGTGTTAGCTTTGTAGCCAAGAAACAACTCATGAGTACTGCCTCTGCTCTCCCTTCCTCACCCTGAGAGCTCCTCACCATTTCAAATTCCACAGATCACTGTTGAGGAAAAAAGACTTTTCTAAATTAAAGAAACGGGAAAAAAAGAATCAACTGAGAAATCACCACCAGATGGCAACACTAAGTTACAGGCAGGCAGAGCTACGCTATCATAACTTTGTTTCTTAAAGGAATGCAGCTTCTGGAATGAAGCTTCCATTCATATCTAGTATTCCAGCTCAGATGATTGTATCCAAGACAGAAATATAAACATCTCAGAAAAACCAGTGCCTTTAATCCAGTTTGTTGGCATGACTCAGTGCTGCTGTACAGGAGGACAAAAATTTGGTTACAGACCAAAGATGACCAGAACAAAACCATCCTGCCCAGACAGATCACTGATAGCCACAGAAAATAGAGCAAACTAGGAATTGTGCATGAATAATCAAAATTTGTTTGGATTCTAAACAAGATCTTGTTTATTTCTGGTAGGAAAGGGGAAGATAACAGAAAATAAAGAAAAAGGCAAAAATCAACTGCTGAAGACAGAAACCCTCCCACCACCCAATCCATGTTAAATTACATCATATACCCTTTCAAGTTTCTAATACCTCTATTAGATAAGCAAGAAAGTAGCATGGTATTTGTGTGCCATGGCTAACTAGCAGGAACTCCTACTGGTTAACAGCCAGTACTTCTAGTAAGGGTATTCAAGGCTGAGAACTCCTCGCTTCACTGGTATTAGACTGAGTTTCTTTACCATTGTGGAATGCACTTGTGAGAGATGCAAGAGGTCTCCGTTTTCCCAGACCTTGACAACATGAATTGTTGTCTAAAACTTGTGCCAAGCAGACATGAAAAACATATTTGGAAGCATACTACACAGAGAGAAAAGAGAGAGTAGTACTGCAAAAGAGGGATAAAAGAGGACGGGAGAGAACATGTACACACTGGGCACTTGGTGGCTGTAAGGAGGAGGAATGGATCCACAAACAAACCAACAGATAGTGCCTGAGACTACATGAGTCCGACAACAACATGCCACCAAGTCAGCCCTGTAGTCTTATTACAAACCACAGCATATATATTTGTTCTAATAAAGAGGGAATAAATAAGTATCACTGGAAGAACAGGAACGCTGTAAGGCAACCTGGAAGATTATTCCTGCTCCTCAGCATTGACAATCATCTGTCCTTTATCCACAAGCCCAAACGAGCAGTAGATGGCCTGATTACCCCACACCATTGCTTCTGGGCATTACTTACTTGACTGAGAGGGAGAAGTCCCCAGGAGCGCTCTCACTCTCCCTAATGAGGAAGGCACCATCGTGTCTCTGTTTGCCTAACATCTCTTCAGCCTTTGCTCGAGGAATCTTTCCAAAAAACCACCTGTGGAGTGAGGAAAAGAAAACAATAGGGAAAGTTAAGAATTTTAATCCTTTCATGGAAGAGCCAGACGTAGATATTCACACAGAGACGAAATGATTCTTAACAGATATAACTACACTGCACCTCTCTGCCACTCCAATGCAGGCTGCCGAACCACGCAGCTTTTCACAATGTTTTGTCCTGGTAATGAAGCAATCATTGACTTGATAAATAGGTGCTTGCAATAGCCCTATTTCACCCAATTTAGCAAAGCAGAAATGTTGTAAGAGTGAAATCCTCAAATTACAGGATTAATTTTCAGAGGTGGAAAAAAAAAATCTGCTTGAAATTTAATGGACAGTTCACATTTTTTGCATCCTATTGTAACTGCAGTTTAGCATATAGAACATCACAACGAGAACCTAACGTACACAACTGCTTCACAGTGAAGTCCTGCTTTGTGAGACTAAGACATCTGGCCCGGGATCTGGCTACAACCTTGGACAACGTTAAAATGTCTACTTTGGTCTGCACTGATGCCTTAGTAATCAGGCCTCATAACCTGAAGTCAAACAGATTAAATGCCCTGCTAAAGCAAGAAACTCAAGTCCCTTTGTCTGTCACTGAGGAATAAAGTCTTCATGTCTCTACATTCAAAGTTTTAATTGTCCAAACTGTATGATGCCATCAACTCAGAGACAACAAAGAAACCCTGCACTAGTGGCTGGTCACTACTGAACTTCCCTTTGATATAGCAGCATTTACTATTAGTACACAAATATAATCTGTGGGGAGTAATTACACTGCCTCCTTTATTATTACTTATGTCTCCTAAGGAGAAGCCACCCATGCCTTAGCCATGATTTGTAGAGCAGACTATACAGAAAATTTCAGTTATTATGGATTAAGCACAACCCCCACTATTTTAGTGGGTAGAAATATTTAAAAAAAAAACCCACAACAGTATATGCAAACTGTAAGAGAAACACTGGGAGTTCGCTCACGTGTTTCTCTTCAGAAACATCACAGCTGTAGAAACAAGATCCTATGGATTGACCCATCCTGCACAAAGTGCATTTTGTATCAAAACCAATTTCTAGTCTCTCTTAGATGAGGTGGTAAGACACAACTGCTTCAGCAGAGAGAATGAGTAGCTTCCTTCAGCTGGTTGTTCCTGCAGCCCAGAGTCCAACCTTTCTGACCCCTACCAGAGCACTGTGGGCAGAGACAGGTATCGCATAACAGAAAGCTGAGGCTGGTGCCAGGAGTGGAGTCACATCCAGACCAAGTGAGAAAAGTTCCCTCAAGGTCTCTCTGCTTCATTGCAGAGGAGTGCTGAGCTGGCAGCCAATTTGGTTCCAGGAAAGATGCTGATAATACTTGTTTCAGTTGCCTATTTTCTTGCTTTCTCCTACAGTCGGGACCATCTAGCAGCTTTCACGCAAGCAGTCACATGAAACAGCTGCACCATGGAAGCCACATCTGAAATTCTTGACAGTTGCACAGAAGTCACAGCCGCAGGGTGACCACCTCCATGACACCGAGGGTGGAACCCACCTCAGGCAAACCAGATTGTCAGCACTGACCAGCAGCCCCTGGTCACAGGATTCTCACCCACATTTACATTTGCATTTCCAGACTAACCCAAGATTAAAGGCAAACAAGGGCTGAGTGGTAGGTCACATGGCGTGGGAAAAGCAGAACCATCTTGACGACCAAAAAGTACAGCTTTCAGTTCTGAGTAACAGATCACACAGGACAGAACCACTCACCACAGCCTCCAAGCCTCCAACTGTGCAGATGATTGACCTTAGAGGAGAACACTTAATAACAAGAGCTCCACTCACAAAGTTTACTTTCTACAGTGAAGGTTTTGGTGCAGCAAAAAGATAGAAGTTGCAGAACCCTCCCTGAAACAGTTGTTGTTAAGAGAAGTTGAAGCTGTCACGAAATCACAAAGCCACCAGATCCCCCTCTCTCAGAAGCAACCATCTCTAGAGCTGAAGGAGGACCTATTACTTGATTACCAGACTCTCCAGCTACTGGCAGCCCTTGCTCCTCTCACTGGCTGTTTTCAGTATCTGCTCACCATAGGAGGCTACACAAAACCACATCCCTATGCTATATCAAGGATGATGAGCCCAGAAGACTTATTTCTACTACATGCAACATATTCAATAAAACAACTCTAGGACATTCCCCTTGTAAAAGGAATATTCACTACATTTAGCTATGCATCTCCATTACTAAAAACATTTTGGCACTGAAAAGGATACATCTTGTTTACAAACTCAGTTTCCATGATCACCTAGACACGTTTTACTTGCTTGCAAGGCTTGTGGTGTACTTTTTATCCCCTGGAATGGAAAGGAAAAGCTTTCTCCCACAATCATCCTATTTCCAATGATAAAGAACTTCATGGCATTTAGTAATTTTCCTGGTGGTTTAGCATCTGTGCCATTTCTCGGTACCCGAGGTGGTGGCAGAGACAGCAGAGGGACTGTCTACCCGCAGAGTGCTCACTGCCTTCAAAAATCAACCAAGAGGAACCATTATATGAAACTCTTTCAGAGTTCAAAGGTAGTATTTTGTTTCCTGGGCTTCTGACACAATTGTCAGAAAGATAAGGAAGTCTTGAATTTTGCCTCTGCCAAATGTTACATAAAGCAAGCTTTATGTTATGATTTTAGATATGTTGCCATAGTCCTTGTTTAGAAAGTGTTTTAATTCTGTTTACTTCTCAAGTAATTCTCAATTACTTGCATATGACTTGGAAATGAAAGCTGCATCTTAAAAAAAACCAAAACACCTCAGCCATTTCTGTAAAAGAGAAGGGAAGCCTGAAAGAACACAACTTCTATAATCCTTCCTGAAGCCTCAGAAGTATACCCTATTTTCCCCCTAAATTTTACTGAACCACTACAAAGTAGAAGCATATGATTAAAGTTCGATTAAAGGAAGTAACACTTCCAAAATAACAATATCAAATTCTTAAAAGTTTTCTGCCAGCTGTTTCTATGGCACTTTACTTTAAACAGCAAGACTAAAATTCTTTCACAATTCTTGAATTCCCTTGCAGTTTTACTTCACTTTAGCCATTCAGAGTAAAAGGATTTTGAACTCTCAATATAAAAAAAGATGAAGCCCCCCCCATAGATGAAAGAAACAAAGAAAATTATTTTAAAGGACTACTGTCTACTTAAGAACACACTTGTAAAGCATCAGAAGTGTTGTACACATACGAATCTTTGCTCAAGAATGATTGAAAAAAAATAAGAAAAATCACAGCACAGCCAAGAGAATTAGGCCAAATAAACTGACCACAACATTCCCACAGGTTCCCCGCTGAAGGGCTAAGTTTGATAACACTTGTCTCCAAACTAGCTTTGTAATGTAGGTGAACTCACCCGGTCAGCACTGCAAAACCAAATCCAGGCATTAGTGCTGATGCTGCCCAGCCAGAGGGAGATGCACTGATTGGTACAACACAAAGTTCACATCGCGTTCAGACTCATTTCAATCGGCAGTTTGGAATTCTTTTAGCTTTATTTAGCACGAACACTTAGCAAGGCCAATTTCCTCCACGTAAGTTACAGGACTGCAAAGTGAGACTTCAGCAATATCTTCAAGAAAAGCCGATTATGAACACAAACACTTGAGATACACACACAAGTCTGATCCAGGCCGTTTCATAAACGGCAAATTCTTCCCCTGCCTCTTTAAAAAGAGAAAGGTAGTTCTGCCACTGACCTGCACTGTTGTGCCTTTGCAGGAAGCCTCCCTGCCCAGAGTTTCCTGCAGCTCTTCTGAGTATCATGCCTATGTCTACACACATCTTTGCTTTGTTAATTGATGTGGCAATTTAGATTAAGCTTTCAGAACACAGGTGACTCAGCTGGTGACTGAGAGCTCTGTGCCACGTCTTCCTTTCAGCTTCATTTGCTTGTAGTTACAAGGCAAACTGGAAGCTTTGCAAAATAAAAGCAAGAAAAAAACACTGCATTTAAGAGGAGCTATGGGGCTGGAGGATTTAAGTCTCAGATCCTAGGACAGGATTTAAAGCCATTTTCAGTTGTTTTCTTTCCAAATCCTCTTGAAAAAGCTCTCGTGCCACCTTCCTACAACACAGTTTGATACTAGTCTGAGAAAAGGAGCTTTCTCTTCCTCACACCTTGTCAGCTGCCTGCAATTTTCTTTTTGTATGACCTGCTGGACTACTTAGAGAGCTCTGCATTACAGCTAAGCTAACATTACACTATAAAAACTTCTGCATAATTTCCCAGGGTTGTTAATGCACTGGTTAAGACTCCCAGCATTGCTGACACATGGAGCTAACCCCATCCAGCTGCCATCAGCAGTTTAAACATCTTCAGAAAAGGTCATATTAACTATGCTTAAAAACACTACCAACTGCACCCACTTGCAGGCTCAGATACTGTTCATTCCCCTTTGATATGAAAAAGCAAAAAACTGAGAGTTCTATCCCTCTGAAACAAAATACCATGGATGATTACAGAACAAAGCGATTATCGTTATCACAGGAGACATCACCACAGCGTAACTCAATTGCCTGCTGTTCTAAAAAGACGTATCATGATTCAAATCAATGAGAGAAACTGCAATGCACATTTGTGATCCCCAGCGGACCAGCATGATCAGGGTAAACTTGACACGTTACTGCAGCACACAAGGCTTTACGCAATTTCAGAATTTTCTTGTGCATCCTTGCTTCGCTTCCCACTTGGCTGCACTAAAGCCGTATCCATCCTCTCCTTCGTGGGACACAGTCCCTCAAAAGCTTCTTTCTGCTATTTCGAAAGAGCCCTTAGAAAAATATTTCTTGATTGGATTTAACTGCAATATCTTCATGATATAGTAACAGTCAACAATTAACAAATCAATCATCAGTTTTTGTGGACAGGTCCTTGTAAAAACCCTGATTATGGGTTTTGCTGCTCCTCCCTAAACTTTTTCTCCCCTCTGAATCTGTTACCCAGAGCTTGCCGCTTTCTTGTTCAGATGTTGAAGGATCCCAAAGGTTGGCAGAACCAGAGTTTGGTAGAAGACAGCAGAAATACATGAAATGACACAAAGAAAATACCCAGTCATGAAATGCTACTATTTTCAGATGTCAGATTCTTTATATCTAAGAGGAAATGTTCAAAGTAGTTCCTCAAACACAGTTCTCTGGAGCTGCAAATCAATGCAACAATACCTGTGTGAAAGTACATGCTCTTTGAGGTTGGCCTGTTTTACAAGGAAGGTGTTGGACCAGATAAATGTTAGAGGTCCTGTTTGACCTAAATTATTCTGTGAATTCTATAGTCAGGATGTGACACAGACATACTAAGAGTACAGCTCCAAATATCCTTAAACATTTTTTCTGGTGAGCTCTGAATGTCACAATTTTTACTCTTATCTGCTACGCTAAGTACAATAGAGACTCATCACAGGAAAACTGTCAGTTTTTCCTGGGGCAGTGGTGGTGATAACTCTCTACCAGAGTGTTTTCTGCTGGTTTAAGGCTGCTACCCCCAAGGTCAGTCTGTCTGACCCTACGGCAAAACACCAGAGCAACCACCAGAAAAGCTTCCAAAATATCCTGCTGTACAGCCAGCTGTGAAATGAGTCACAGCGCACAACAATACAAGTTGCAGCCAGAGATACAACTCCATCGCCATCCTTTACCTGTGGTTATGGTACACTTTGCAAAGTACAGCAAACCTCCCTTCTGTTTGAGAGGATGCACAAAGTAAGATCAAGGGCGCCTATCACCAAAGCTCTACTTACGGATGTGGTTTCATTTCTATGTAGTTCTTGGGAATGAAGCCGTCTTTTCCATTGAGTTCTGCCTTGTACCAATTCTGATCGCATTCTTCATTCAAAACCTAAAGGAAAAACACACACACACACAAGCTTACTACATTTCAAGATCCAGCAAAACTGATGAAGGCATTAGCTTATTCTCCCCGTTCTTGTTTCAAAGACTCCTCGCACAACATGAATCTACAAAAAAATAGTCATCCTGCTCCACTGCATCTCATGAGCATTCAGAACTCTGGTGAACAAAAAGCTGGATGAGTAGTTTAAAATAGACAAAGGAGTTTAGTGCCAAACCCCCATGCTTTCCTCAGAAAGTCACTGTAAGTCCACGTGTACTTTTAACAACTAGAATGAGATCTGTGCCAAAGATTGTTGCCTGCCATCACCAAAAAAATCTGTCTAAAGTCTTCAAGACAAGAAATTCTGATTCTTTATCACTTCTGACGATCACTTTTTCCTGAATTCAGCTGACAAACCTGATGCTTTCAGCATAAATGTGATTTCATCCAGTTTTTCTACATTTTTCTAGTTTGAAACTACCTCTCCTCAAAAAGATTTTATTTGGTTTTAGAAGTAAAGACCACATGGAACCTTCCCCTCCCCTTTAAAATTAATCACCACAACACTTTCTGAGGTTCTTTTTTAACTTTGCAACAATGGCCAACAAAAAGCTGAATCTGAGGGCTTTTTTTTTAAAAAAAAAAGAAAGAAAGAAAGAAAGAAAAGAAAGAGATGTACTTAATGTACTTAAAGCCTCAAGTCACAAAAGTATCATATGATTAACATTGCCTGAATGTGGGAAGATGAGGAAATGCAAAGAGAAAGACAACAGGAATGCAGATCCAGAGATCACATATTACATACAGATGCAGTTATGGTGAAGATATCTTCCAAAAAACCAAAATATTCATAAGCAGGTATTGCTGTTTCTGACTTTTTTTTTTTTTGCTATCTCATAATGTTTCTTTTATGGAAGGGTGATGGGAGAAAAGTAAAAATAAATGAAAAAAGGAAAAGCAGCCAAGAATTTACAAGTGCAGGCCTTAAAATTCTTATAGCTGATGGGAGTGCTTCAAGAAAATTAAACTCTACAGATTAATGTTTGCTGCATTTCAAAAACATGTGTGATATCAACACCCTCATCTGCCTCATTGCTGACTGCTACATACAGAAGAGAAAAACCTCAACGCCTACTTAAATGAAATCCGGTAAAGTAAAAAGAACAGAATCCCAGTCTCCTCAGTGAACTACAGTGGGCCATAGTCACCTGCCTGTTCCTTAGCCCCAGCCAGAGGGGGCTGAGGGCAGGGGGCACAGCCCAAGGTGCCAACCAGGAACAGCACAGCAGCAGGGCCACATCTACAGAACTTTAGGTGAGTAAAGGCAGGCACCTTTACAGCCCAGTTCCGAATATTTTCACAGTTGAAGAGACTTTAGTAATTAAAAGATCCTAAGAACTTTTATATGGATAAAAATATTCCAAGCTATCTTTTGTGCAGTTACTACTTTTGGTTTGCGTTTATTTATTCACAAGCATTGTTCTAGCCTGCAGTACAGTTCAGGCATTTTGCAAGGATAATGTGACCACAGACCACAAGCAGTTCCAGCGTGGCTCTGTGACAGGCTCCGAGGTAAAAGCCTTCACACGGAGAGCTGGCGCGGATCGGGTGATGGCTGCTGAGCTGCCTTTAAGCACGTCTCTCAAACCCCTGTACTGGTTGCGAGACAGCCTTATCTGCAGAAACTGATTCAGAATATAAAATACAGGTAGATGACACCACCGGGGAGCTCTGGGGTACTGAGCAGGGAACATGGAAATTAAAATCAGATATGTAAAAAAGTGAATTGCATCGAGACAGAGGGCACAGGTTGAAGCCCAGATCTACAGCTCAGCCACGCAAAGATTTCACACATAGCTTAAAGGACCAGGAAGTTCGGTTGTTATATACCTCAGCCGCCATCGCTAGAGCCATTTACAACACAATAGAACACAAACGTGACACATTTTGATGTGATTTCTAGTAAGTAAAATCTTATGCAATGGTGTGCATTCCTTTATCAAAGATGGCACAGATCAAATCTTTGATAAGATTGTGTACTACAAAATTTCATCATCATCAGAGAGCAGTTAAGGGATATAGCAGTCTGTTTTTTCCTGAAGAATTAAAAAAAAATGTGTACATTGTAGCTTTATATGAAGGATATTACCAAATATTTGTGCTTTTGGCAGTAGGTATTAAAAATTATCAGAAATTCCAATGCCCAAATGTAAATTATTCTAATGAGTTTTATCTTGCTCTGAAGATATGCTAATAGATTTGGAGGAGCCAAATCACAGAGGGCTTGGGGTACTCATTAATGCTTGGCCTGAAGCCAAAAGCCAGCGAGCGAGCATTAAGCACGCAGTAAGCTTTGTGACCGGGGACAAAAATAAGCTGGATAAAAGGCATAGTAAGGTGAACTGCCCACACATACGCATGTACAACCTGTTCGGGGCACTTCTGCTGGAATAATGAATCCTCCACAGCTTCCCCCCTTCTCCAGTGGCTTTGTTTGCTCCAAGGACTTTTTCCTGCTTCACACCCAGACTGACGTATCTTCGTAGCCGGTTGTCCTTTCTAGGATCATTTTAACTGGCTGTCACAGCTCCATTCACACCCTGGCTGACGGCCAGAGTATCCATGCCCTGGATTATATACCAGAGACCTGATACACACACAGTCACCCTGCAGGCACCCTTGTTTTCCCCTTGCTGGGTCTTCAGAGGCAACAGAACTTGCTATTTTCTTTACACAGCTCCACGTTCATGTACCATTTCAAGAGGAGTCACCTCCAGAAGACAGCTATGTACAAGACCATTTTTTTTCTGTCAGCATCTCAAACAGACACCACTGGAGCTGCTCCCAATGTTTAGTCAAGCAAAAATAACTTGTACTGAAGTACCTTAAATTCAGGACAACTTTGCAGTCACGTGCACAAGGCTGGAATTCTGGTGGCTGCTGTGAAGTTCTGTAGCTATTATTATGACAACTGCAGAACAGCCATGTAAAATTTCAGCTTCAAAAAAAACTTATGTGACTAATGTCCATTAGTGAAATACAACTAACAAGTCAGGAACACACATAAGAACTCTCTCCACTGGTGTATCTGGCTTAGATGTCTACATCTGACATAGCTCTCTTCTCTTTTAAATCATAAACCCACTGAAATGAAGGAACTGTTTTAATGTAATTAAACCATTTTGCTGCAAAACATTTTAAGAAAAGGATCCACTAAATCCATCTATCCCACACCTCCAGATGATTTCCAGATAATAAGTAAGATTAAAATCTATCACCTGGATACTTAAAAACCAGTGCTATGCCTCTAAGAAAAATAAAGATTCGTAACTGAACTATGGTAAGATTTTCCTCGACTTACCAAAGCTATACAATTTAGTCTAAGTACAGCATGTATCACTGGATTTTGCTTTGAAAATTTCCCCAGGCACAAATAAATCCAGATAAATTAAGACACAAAATGAAACTTGAAGATTCACTGCTCCAAACTGAGACAGCCTTCTGAGTCTACAAAAACTCTAAACGGCACAAACACTTATTTATCTCAACAACTGTTAAAACCTGCTGCTCTTTGTATAGCTCAGAACATAAAGCTTTCCTTTGCAGCCAATCCCCATGTCTGCTATAGATCTAACCAAGCCTATGCCAGAGCGACTGTTCCTTCCACACTGGGGCATCTGTGCCTGAGAGGAGGAAGGAGGAAGAATATATATTTTTAGCCACTACATTTGAACCCAATACTGCCATGTGATGTCCTCAGCCTGCAGTCAGCCCTGTTTTACAGTAACAGTGGCTCAAGTGCTGCCCACCAGTTTCCCAGTTTGCTAATAGAACTCCTATCAACAAAAGCCCATCTGTTCCCATGGAAATGGGGAAGAGGCGCTGCTGAAGAGCTGCACAGCAAGGCAGTCACCAAGTTTTAGTTGGAACAGCTCACACAAAACGAGCATTCCCGGCCATTTTCAACCCCATACCTGGTGAATATTTCTAAGCACAGCTTTTACACCCTTGTGAATTGCTGCACACCAGTTTTTGATCCTCTCAAAACAACTTTCAGGAACTTTCAAGAAGCACTAAACTGGAATATAAAAAGCAGATCTGGCATCTCAACTCTCAAGCTGACTCCCATATGCAAACATGAAACTAAACATAAGGCCTCAAACGTACTTATGTGCTTGCAAATTTAGCCAAATTCATCAGAATACTTGCGTAAACAAAACCCAAGAAACTTGTTCAGAGAGGGCTGTGAGTTTTGGCTGAGTCCCCTTTTTTCCCTGAACTGTAAGGTTTTGGGATTCTTGCTGTGCTGAGTGAAACGGAAGGTAACGAGTACAACCTGTTACCTGCCAACCTGGCTTTCCTCCTTCACAAAGTTGCACTGACACTATCACAAAGAAAACAATGCAGCATATGAGAAACACTCCCAAAGTCTCAGGAATCCAAAGAAAGTGCTCACGATACTCAAACTAGGGCAGGAATTAAAATTTAAAAAAAAATAAAAAAAAAAAAAAGTGAGCAAATGATTCAATGGCAGCAATTCTGCAACTGAATTTTTAAGCCCGGAAATTACCTGGCCCAGGGTGGAATGGTGGTTGGGAGGTGAGTTCTCACCCTCCGCAGAGGTGCTTTACCACAGCTTTTCATTTCAGAGAAAAATGGCCCCTTTTCTGCTCCAAGAAGAGAGATATGAACTAGCTACAAACCCAACAAGCTTGAAGGGAAGCTACACCTTAATTCAACAGAGCAAGCTCAACACAGTCCATTCTATAACATTTTTTTTCCCCATAAACTTACTGCAAATGGCACCAGAGAACATTCAAATTTATCCCTTCAGGGTTTTGCAGAAGACAACCCAAGACACGGCCTGGTAACCTGCAGGTCCCTGCCTCACGTTGCATAAAATCCCCTGAACAAATGAATCCTCCTCACTCTGGCTGCCAAACACCATCAACAAGGCGGCTGCATGGTGGAAATGGCATCTTAAGGAAACCTAGGATAACCTGCACGTCAAAACGGCACCGTAATTCAGGTCAAGCCACATCAGAGCTTTTCTTTTCTTAGTTTACTCAGCACGACACACAGTACAGTTAAAATCAACTTAAACATTCAATGCAAAAAGATACATCAGACAATTAAGGTGACTAGCTCAGGAACACATAACTGCTAAAACTGCTAAAATATTTTAGGCTTTTCCTTAAATTCAATTTATCATCATACATAGGAAATGCAAAATATCCACATTTTTCAGATGAAAACCTAAAGAACCATATTTGGACATGCTTTAAGATTGTGAATACTTGCTCTCTAGACAGATATAAAAAGCTGTGGAAAACCTTAAGAACCACTGAGCAAGTGTTACTGGAAACAGTCAGAGAAAGATTGTTTCTTAACTTGCACTCAGCTACCAATAACGTAATACCTAAATAACACATGTAGATTGTAACAGAATGCAATTAATGTTTTATGGATACAGGTTTTCATTCTCACCCTCACCCCAATTTTCAGTATCGCTATAGAAACACTCCTTCTACCATTATCTTTATAAAGGCACAAAAAGAGCACAAAATACAAACTAAAAAATAAATAATTTCAGAAAGTCTTCCCAGCACAAGTAGGAGGTACAAGGGCCCTTCCTCCCCACTCCTCAAGCAGCGCTTTTGTCAGAAGCCGTATCTGAAGTGACAATTGCTGCTTCAACAGGGCACACACCCTGACTTTTCCCACTTGCCAGGGCAGGCCAAGCAGCTGAGAGTGGGAATCAAGGACAGCAAATTCTAAAGCTGTTCAAATCCAAAGTCTGGGTTACGTAGTGCTGTCTTTAGGCACATTTTCTTCTTAAAGAAACTAAGTTATTTCTGTTTACCTTGAAGGATCCCAGAAACCAGTCCAAAGTAAAATACACGATAAAGTTGAGAGTCAACAAACCAAAAATGACAATGAAAGTCACAGAACTTTCACAGCCACTCCAGGATCTAAGCTCCTCTTTCCAAACTGTAAATAATATTGTCCTCCAAGTCTGTTGCACAAATCTACTCCTCACTGGAGGTTCATTCTATATAAACATTTACAGGTAAATCCAGTATTCCCCGAACTTTCAGAAAGGGTTGATGGGGAGAAGTAGCTGGGTAAGATTACAGGAAACGATGTCACTTTTAACTACATGAGATAAAGGGGAATTGCAATTACAATTCCATGCAGTATTTCACCGTGCAAAACTCCAGATAGAGATACAGTGGTCAAGAAATTCACAGTAGCACTGGCTGCCAAGTACAGTAAAATATGTTGTAACGAAGCAAAGTCCAAAGAGAGGAATGTAGGTAGGAATTAGCATTCAAGCTTTCACTTCAAAACCACCTTTTTTTTTTTTTTTTTTTTTTTTTTATGTAACATAAGAATACTTGGGGCAACTTTAAGGTAGCAGAGGTACAACCAAGTCTGGCCACAAGGACAGAACTCAGCCCAGACTAACCCTGCCTCTCAGGCCTTGCAAGTCTTGTACTACTACCTCCCCTCTGGCAATAGCCTTCGATTACGAAGACGTATTTACGTATTTAAGATAATAGGAGAAAGAGAGAGAGAAGTAAAAAAAAGAACAATCTAGACAACAATTCTCTTTCCCTATGGCTCATGTTTTTTTGTTTACATGGCACAAAGAGATGGGAGGAAAACACCTGCAGTATTTTAAAGTATGTTGTAGTGACCTCCAAAACGTCTGATGGAGGATCCTGGAAGGAGTCAACAAAGCTCAAGGAACTTTGCCACAGGTCTCGTCTTCAATGAAGTTTTCCTCAGCATAGGAAGTTTCCACCAGCACAAACACACAGAAGTAAAATGATAACAAATTTACCAGTTCTGCCTACGCTGCTTGTGAAGGATAGCGAGATGTCAGCCGCAGCAATTACAGAATTTTCTTCAAATTAGTCCTCCCACTACCACCGCTTGTATAAAGGTTAAGCTATAGATACCACAAATTGCGTGTTTTCAAGAAGGTTGATGCAAAATCTCCATTATAGAAAGAACGGTAGCCTGGAGTAAAAATCAGTATCAGTGATTTTACAACTCAAACAAAAATAGCTTTACAGAGCTAGAAGTAGCTACAGCCAGTGTTCTAATTAGGCTTCCCTCATCTAAAAGATCCACAAGTGTTTCAGTAACAGCAGAGACTCTCAGAAGTGAGATTCATTTTATATTCAGCAACTTTTATGGTGCTTAAGTGAACACTAATTCTGACGAACTTTATAACGTAAGGATGACTGTTCGACATTTGGATGTTGCAGTGAATGCACTGTCTCATTTCAGTGCTTGATCAAAATGGAGTGCAAAAAAAGGAAAAAGATTGTTATCGCAGCCCAAGCTCTGCAGCTTGGCTCGCACACGGAGAGAGCAGAATGCTACGGGATTCACAAGAGCAGTTGCTTAAAAAGAGGAAGGGGAGTGTTGTTTTTCCCTAACAGACCAAGGGTTAGTTTACAGTGACTAAAGACCAGGACCAGCGGCCTTTTATAACTAGCTGTAGTGCTCAGGATGTTATCACGGAAACAGAAGACAAAACATCCTTCCTTAATCTCAAACCCAATCCACATCTAATTTGGAAGCACTGAAGAGCACAGCATTTTGCCAGTTTTCCCTTGCGCAGGGTGGATTACTTTACTCAGGTAAAATTTGCTTGCAAATAGGCGTCTTTCCTCATTGAGCTTTTATTTTAAAAGCAAAAACATTAGACATAAACACTGTTTAATTTAGGTTTAAGCAAGGTCCCAAAAAACCACCATCAGGAAAGCAGACAAACTGAACAGGTCAGGCTCTGAAGCCTGGAGAGCTCTATGCCTTCCACTCTTTTTTACCGAGGAAAGTAAACAGCCTTGAATTCTGACTAAAAACCTGCTCTATTTGGGAAAGGTTCAAAATCCAAAACCACACCCCAAAATAACCCAAATGCATATATGCATGTGTGTACATAAAGAACAGAATATACATTGCCGTAAGCATCTAAATAAATCCTTAATTTTGAGAAGAAAATTTTTGAAAGAACTACTTTTACCTAGTGGTCAGAGTAAATTTTCCTGGTTTCTATTCCTGTATCTGCTGCTAATGCAAAAGCTATACATTCCAGGCCCTCTTAAAAGAAGGGCTGTTTCCAGCTTTCCCTTCAAGTTTAGCAGCATGGACACCAAGCGTAAAATACATATGTTATCATATGCTCTAGACTACTTATCCAAGCACAACTTTTTAGGCCTTTAATGAAATCGGAAGGCTTTTGTAGGAGTTCTTGGCACAAACTCTTAGGGATGAAGGTTGAAAGTCACTCTACCAGAAAATAATAATAATAAATAAAAATAATCTATCAAGCATTCCAATGAAAGGGTTTCAGAGTTGCTTTCGAGCTTAACAGAGAAACACTGCAGAAACATCAGCAGTGAGTTTGTGGCAGTTTGCAAGTGTACTGAAATTGTACACTTCTCACGCAACTTCTCTCATGGTGCAGACTCTGTTGTAACCCATTACTTGATGGTACGTTATCAAACAGAAAAACTGAAAAAGGTAATGAAGAACAAGCAATCATAACATGTGCTTGTCATTCCAGCCGTGGTTGCCCTTTTAGTTTTACAATACAAATGAAGCTGGTCACATTCAATAAAAGTGAAAAATACCCTGGGGAAATACGCATGCATGACAGTCCATACATCAACTAGATGCACAGCTTGTGAAATCCATTCGTAATCTGCTTTGCATAACAATTTTATTTGAATACCCTGTAGTTCCTACTTCTATTTGCATGTGTCCTATTTTGTCCTAATATCTCTTACTAAAGTGCAGTGCCAGAGAATGTATTTCGCCCCATCTCTGAGGAAGCAGATACACCTGTCTCACAGACCAGGACAATTCCTCTGGGATTATACAGCAGAGCCAGGACCAGAAGGCAGGGTTCCTCCTAGGTTGTCCAGCATGATGTCTTTAAACACACCACAGCTGTCAACGTGACTGAAACGTTCAGTAGAAGACAAGAAAGGCTTGCATTTCATTGAAGAACACCATATTGCCACAGTAACAACCAGCCCTTAATCATCTTATGCTCAGTACCCCAAACCTCTACAAATACGAAGTCCCCAGAACTCCTCTATCAAGAACGAAAGATAAGAAATGATGAAATTAAGAGCGTCGTGTTTTCTATTCCAAATGGAGGATGTGTACCACTATCTCTTCTATACCTCACCGCCCAAGACACCACCAAGTCCAACACTCCACTCCCACACTTTCACTCCCAATTACCGCTTTTCCTAGCACACAAACTCAAACAATTTACCTCTCTCTTTTACGCAGATAGGAAGAGTTATTTGTGAAGTGACATGGAACTGGTTTGTACACAATAAAGTTGCTAAAATGTACATAAGTAATAGCAGGTTAAAGTCTAAAAGGATGTGTTTAGGAAGACAAACTGCTTATGACGAGCTGCGTATACAAACCTTCAAAGGTGACTGCAGCCACTGAAAGCTCAATATGCCTCGGTTCATCTGGCATCCTGTAAAAATACCACCCCACGCAAGGCACCTCTGCTCCAGTGCTGGAAAAGCTGGGCAGTAGGAAAGCCAACTATTAGTGGAACAACCTGGACTTACTCAATCTTTGATCAGAAATTTAGGGTATGTGACTAGAGGGCAGAATTATAGTTGTCTTGTGGACTTCACATTACAGTGCTCCACAGCCAAGGCCTAAACGCACTGAGTTGAACAGTTTCTTTGCATGTTGTATAGGTATTACAGCCCTGCCTATACATCTCATTATCAGTTTTGCTTGTCTTAAGAGTGGGACATCACCTAGATTTCAATCAGTTTTCCACCGTGATGTTTGGGGTATTTTCAGAGGAACTGATACCTAGCTGGTTATTCCTCATCCTTTATTGGTGCAGCTGATTATTTCTGCCTACGTGTATGACAGTACATTAATCCTTGTAGAACATCTTCCTGTTTTTATAATACATTTCTTCAAACCATCAAGATAGTTTTAAATTGTATCTTCAGCATGCATAAGCCCAACTCACCTGATCACCCAGTTCATTAATGCAATATTATCATACCAAAGATTATATTGTGGAAAGACACTCAAGTGCAAGAGTGAACCACCGCTACCTAAGCTTGACTGCGGTTTTCTAAATATCTTTACAGTCTCTCCTATAGTAAGTAGGTTTCAGCTCAATAAGGTCTCCCTGCCTACTTATAAACCAGGCTGCCAATATCAGCAGACCACTAGGCTTGATAGCCCAGGATGCACTGGCAAGTTTAAGTGATTAACGATATGTCTAAAGACATTATGAAAACTGCAGTCTTGATGTACTTTGAAAACCTGGAAGAAGTTAAAGAAAAAAACAATGCACATGCCTTGCACTGGCAACCAGAGTATTTGGTGAGAAGCAAGACGGATACCAATGTTAACTGCCAGCTACAGAGCAAGCCACAAGGAAAAAAATGTTAAGGTTGCCCAAAACCACTACCAAAAAACAACTACATTTCAGTGGGAAATACAATAGAAACACTATCTGCTACATTTCAAAACACAGTAAGAAAAGATACAACCCATAAAAGCCTAAGAGAAAAAATTCGAAAGTGTTCAAAACACAGAACTTCATTTTTTGCTTTTAAAGGAAGTAGATTAACTTGATCTGCAGCTGCTCTATATGGTTTTTCCAGTGAAAAAGCTATTGCAACCACACGAGCAAAAGGTTCAATGTGTTTTCAAAGATCAAGACAAGAGGTAGATTCCTGCTGACTATTAGCAACATTATGGGGGGAAAAAGGCTTTTAGTGCAATTGGTATATATTTACAAGATAGATAATTGTAATTTTTTTTTTCCTTTAAATGCATGGTTTTGTTTAAACTGTTTTATTACAGTATTTATTATGCATTCATTTTACAGTGTGGATAAGTTAACAGAGCAATAAACCCCTTATGTTTCCTTCATCTGTTTTTAGCATTTAAATGCTTTAGGATTCTACTAGCATAGCTTCTTGCATCTAATATTGATTGCTTAACATTTTATAGCATTGTAGTTTTTACAGAACGTGAAAGTCTTTCTCAGCTATTTGCCAGAAAGATATCAGGAAAAATATCTGACAACTAATTATCTATAGAACAAAGTTCCCTAGGTCAGTTATACCTGACATGCCATATTAAATATATACATGTATTTGAAAAGCTATGCAACACTTTAGTTATTCTGATATTATTGAACTTTTGGATATTTCAAGTCTCTTACTGATGGTCCTCGAAAACCACAGTTGATAAGTTATGCCTTGAAAGGTGGAATATACTTATTCAACTGAACACAAAGCTCTAAGACAAAATGCCGATGACTTAAGCCTGCATCCAGGAATGAGGATGTTTGCAGGCATCTCTCAAAACAGTCAGAAATTAAATTGTTACTGATATTGCACACATTTTGACCTCAGAATTAACAGTCTTACCAGTGAATTCATACCCAGCCACATGAACTCTTACCATGAATTCACACCCAGCTACAAACTCGGAGGCCAGACTATCAGTTTGCAGTGGGTAGATGTTTGGCAGTGGTGCTGTTTGAGTTGGTTTCTGCAGTCACTGCTGTGTGGCTGCACCCTCCCACGTGCCCCCCGAGCGGTGGTTACAGGTACTTGTGCAGTTCTACAGATTGGGGAACTGATCTGCAAAACAGTTTAGAGACGCAGTGTGTTTTTCACCTGTCTCAGTTGACTGGTTGGCTACACAGATGCTTCTATCAGCAAGCGCAGGGTACAACTCTGGAACTGAAGGAAGCGACTGAGAAGACGGGAAGGAAAGGAATAGGGCAGGACTGCTTGAGCAGGCACTGCCATGAAGGAAACACCCTTCGTTCCAGTTTCAAAAAACACAAAAAAGGCCTGTCCTGCAATTCTTGTACAACAAACAACCCCAAAACTTACGTAAGAATTATTATCTTCACTTAAAAGTTTTATCTAGGCAAAGTTATAGAGAGCAGACTATGGCAAGAGGCGGACAAGAGTTCAAGGAGGTGCACATGTGGCCCTGCAAAACCCCAAGACTCAACTGACTGTGAGTGGGAGGAGGGGAAATGGGGAAGCGGGAGTGAGGGACTCTGCTGAGGTTTAGAGGTATTTGTGTCTTCTGATGATAGGCTTAAAAAAGCTGTTGTAACACCCAAATTTCGAGCTTTATACAAATTGAAGCCGAAACCTTTAATGGGTAAGATGGAAAGAAAAGTTACCTGCAGGTCAGGCAGCCAGGTTAAGCTAATCCTCATCCTGATCCTGGCAAGAGACACCTGAAAATTTTTGCAGCATGGAAAGAAAAAACACAGACTTCATGCATGAAACAGCTATCAAGTTCAAGGACGCTTACCAAGAAATACTGATGGGCCGATCAAGTCTTTTTCTCTGCTCTATATTTTCACCAACAACTGCTGTCCGTCCTTCTGACAAGTTTAATTCTTTACATGTTACATCACTGATATGCATAGCAAAAATCATCCCTTCCATCCAGCTACACATAGCGAAACTGCACACATGGGAAGAACAGGGCTTTATGACTAGATGTTTAAAACATACGTGTTAATACCAGTGCGCAAAACTCAAACCTATTAGATATAGGATGTCAAGTGAGTGTTAAGTGCAATATCCTTTCTGCAGCAACTGAACAATCAATATTTACTAATTTCTTACATATCTAAAACACATGTACTCTTCAGCCAGTCCCTGGAGCATACTCTGCAATTTGCATTTGAAAGTACAGAAGAAGGAAAAGCCCACGTTCCACTACCTTGAGACAGCTGCCCCAAATGTCATCGCTATTCAGTTCAGACCCCAGCTGCAAAGGCTGATGACTTTGGCTGATGAAGCTGAAGTCTGCCATTTCCTGTTAGCACCAGAAAGGTTTTACAGCCTTAGTGATCTAAGAATAGTATTATCACCATGTATTTGAACTACAATTTCCCCAACTTGAAAATACATCTGTAACTCCCCACTCATGCATTTCAATCCCTATCCTACTGAAAGTGAAGTAAATGGCGTTGAAATCTCATTTTGAGATGAAAAACGAAAATTACTTTTAAAAGGTCTGCATAGGATTTTATGAGCAATTGCTGCAAAGCAACATCAGTTCTCTGGCCAGGATCTGAGAATCCCTCTGCAAACAACTGTCAGTCCATGCAAAGCAGCCGTATTTCCTACTGCTGTTCAGAAGGGCAAGAGCAGTTGCATTTGCACTTTTTGTAAAGCATAATTTGTCTTTGGCTATAAAACTCACCAGGCATATTGATGGAGAACCAAATGATATAAATGCTTGTGGGACCAAAGATACAGATCTTTATTAAGCAGACTTCACATGCTGGCAGAGCGGAAAAGACTAACTAGTGATAATTAGACCAGAAAATAGAACTTAAAAGTACTGCCCAAAGCCCCTCTACTTTTCTATGATGTTAAGAAAAAAAATCAGTCTCCAATCTCAAGGCCATGTGAATCTTTCAGATGAAGGTTTACTGCAGTTGCCTTAAACCAACAGATAATACAAATTAAAGACTTGCCTCATGAATGCAGAGCTTCCGCAACTCTGCTAGAATTTTATGCAGGAGTCTTATGGCTCCTGTTTATAGAGAAAGGCCTTTACTCAGACTGACTGCAGTCTAACTCCTGCTTTGTCAAGAATGAAGTACAGAGGGGAGAAAAGTTTTGTATTTGCTACAGTAAGGGTTCAGTGCGCTCATTTGAACTATCCTCCTCTTACAACAGAGGAGATATGAATCATGTCAAGCGTCAAAGTCACTGAATCCTTAACATCCTTATTTTCCTTCCACCCTTTACAGCTCCTTACAGAAGTTATTACTGGGGGAGTGTCACAGCAACAGCACTTACATCACCATCTATTCCCCCTTCCTCCTCCACTACCCCAAATGGAACACGCTTGCTATCACTAAGCCAACTCATGCAATTCTTTATTCTTTGCAATTTCCTACCTCTCATTTGAAAAACAAATACTTCACTGTTATCTAAAAATATATTAAAACATTGCCAGCAACTCAGCACTCAAAGCAAAACAACCATCACCACCCAGTGTGAATGCACAATAGAAGCAGCATTTTGGTATGGCAAATTTTTAAGGAGCTTGAGAACAGCAAGAAATAATTCAAGTTACAAAAAGAAAGGGCTGCTCTATAATCACCAAGAGAACACTGTTCTGCCATCATGAGACTCAGCCAAATGTATAGCCCGAGGGCAGGAATGAAAACTGCAGTTTGACAGCAGCAAAAGTGTTCAGCAGCAATAGCAGCTTAGGTGATCCAACTCCATGCCAAAGCCAGTCTCCCCCAGTGCAGCCAGCACAACTACTTCAAAACCAAATCAAAGACAACCTTAGCTAAAAAAACAAAAAACCAAAACCAACAAAAACAAACCGAAAAACCAACAAACCCCTCTCTGCTGCTGGCTCTCTTCCCTGACCAGTTCACAGTGCAACTCTACAAATGTCCACACTACCACAAGAGAGAGACACAGAACAGAATATCCCGTTTGTGAAGATGTGTCCCCAAGGCAGTGATTCCACAAGTGAAGTTTGTGACAGAGCTATGTTAAGCTTCTCCCAGTACTTTCTTCCCTCCAGCCATTCATTCTCACCTCTGCACTCTCCATCCCCACCCTGTGCTGGCCCAAGTTTTTGAGAAGTTAGCCAAGACCAAACAGGGGGAAGAAAAAAAACCCGTAATTTGCAAGGGCTCCATTTTTTCCCAACTTGCTCAGTCTCAGTGGAGCTCAGCCACTTACGTGAAATTTTTATCAACAGAGCACAGGAATTAGCAACTAGAGGAAAAGCTCAAGTGGTCCCTGTACTACAAAACAATGAAGCCTAATTAAGAGTTATACACTGAAGGTACTCTAGGCAGTTGGGGCAACAACTTAAGTGATGTTCCTGCACTGCATGCTTCTCCTGAAGCAAAACCAGGTGTAACAATATATACCATTCTACAAAAAGGTCCAATTTAGATGACCTATAAAAATGACAGAACAAACACAGAAGGAGAAGGAACCTCTTCCTTCTATTCCAGCTTTGTTTCATGTACTAATACATTTTTTCCCTCTCCTTTCCAATCCTCTTCCCTGTCCTCCAAACGCAACTTCAGGATGGGAACTGGCAAATATGCTTGATGGTCAAAGATGACCAGTGGAACAGTCCCAGCAATATTCAAATGCTTTAAAAAGAGCTCCTGCAGATTCTAATCTAGAAGTCCATCAGTGTAGTACAATAAAACCTCAAATATCCTATTAATCTGTTTGAACAGGAGTTACAACAAAATACAAATCTCTTAAAGACAGAGAACCATACTTGCTTTTTAACTCTCACAATTAGCAGTTGTCATTTTGCTTTCTTTTCATTTAAAGGCCTAAAGAAGCAATAATGCTTATTTCGTAATTGGTGCCTGAAACTGTGCAGAAAGGAGGTAGCTTCCTCCACAAGTTTAAGACAAAGACCTCTTGTAATCCTTGAGTCCACCTGACATCATTTGCATTAGTGGTCTCAGTAAACACGCATTAGCCCAGTGCAGAAGAGTCCCTTCCTCCATCAGACAAGGAAGTTAACCCTCTGCAATCAATTGAAGTTGACCACCCAGGAACAATAGCAAAGTTGGGCTGTAGATACTGAAAAGGTAGGGAATTCAATGCTCCAATTCAGTTGTCCCTTCTTTTAAAATACACAGCTACGTATTTTCCTGCATCTTGCATTAATTTCTGTGTACTCATAATGAGATTAGGAGACGTTCCACTAAGCTTTATATTTTTGTGTGTCGAACATTGGTACAAAACTCTGGAAAGTAACATTTCTTTTCAGAAAAAGCTAGAAATAAATAATTCTGACCTGTCACGAACTAAGGATCTCCAGAAGGTGCTCTTACTTTAGATTCCCCAAAGTATAAAACTGAAAATGGAATTCTTAATAACCATTACTTCTTTGTTGTCTCATAGAGGATGAATTTCACACTTTGAAACTCAAATGAGTTCATTTACTTATCTTTTTAGATAGTCTCTCTACACCAAAAAAACCCAACCCTAAACCCAACAACAAAGTGTATTACTCTAATTAAGAAGGTCTTTGAGATTATTATTATTGATTATTGTTATAGGAAAGTCTTTGAGAACTTGATTATTTCAGGATGAAATAAACATTTAGTCTGAAGTTTGCAGAACACACCTCAACTACCTTTTTCACTAAATGTTTTGGTAACTGTTGAAGAAAGGGTTAAACCCAGGACATTTGCAAATGTAGAGACTAAGTGTAATGAGATCAGAATAATAAGATTACCATAATCTGCCTCACACACATAGCTAGGATCAACCCTAATCTCTTCATTTTGAGACAGATGGAAAAAGCATGAAATCAGAGATAACAGGAGGCCAATTTCCTAGAATAGGCAGCTTTTCAAGGTTCACCATACCTGTAAGTCAATATTTTCCTAGATTTGTACTTATTTAACCAATTCTAATATAACATATTGGAAGGAAGAATCAGGAATCTGCAAATCCATACTACATAAACAATAAGAAAAAGTAATACATCAATGTAATTTTAATATGTTGTGGAATATTAAAGACTAACTTAGAGACTAATTTACTGAGACTCTGGCCAATACCATTCCCAGATGCTTTAATTGGAAACAAGCAAGTAAAAAACCAACCATTTGAAAAACAAAGATCTCAAAACTGCACATGACTAGAGACTGCTTATTGACTTTTACTGTAAGGTGGGTAAACACAGTTAAGATGGCAATTTGCATCTGCAACCAGCTGGACACAAAGCAGTCACAGGAAGTGACAGTTTTAGTCTTGGTTTAAAGACAGCATATTAAAGAGATGCAGCATGGAAAGACTTCCATTCTGCAGGATATGAGTATCGACAGGGAGAAAGGGGGTGAAATAGCCTCAGATATACAAGATAGCTGAGAGTGATTATGGTGGTCACTATCCAGCTACCTCAGTGGAACCTGGCCAAGAATCAGCAGTAGGGAAACTTAGAGAAAAAAAAAAAACCAAACACAAAACATGCTATAGTTTAGCACTAAATATGATCAGGAAGATGCCTTGAGATCAAATAACACTGTTAAGGGAAACAGAGGTAAGCAAGAAATCATCTAAGGAATTAAAAACAGACTGGCAGCTATAAGATAAATGGAAAATTATTTTTCAAAAGCAGCTAACACTCCTCACTTTTTCCAGGAAAAAAAAGCCCTACCCTGTAGGTCAGCAAAAGCCTCAGGCAAATCAAAGCCTGCAACATGAGACTTTTGAGGTTGGATATGAAGTTTAGCAGTATCATAAGCTAGTTACGTAAAGACATGAGAAAGGCAAAAAAAAAAACCAAACAAAAAACAGCACCACAAGATCCAATCTCTCACCAAGCAGATTCACCTGTTAGTTCAGACTAATTACTCTCATAACTCTTAGAGCACATTAGCAATTTGCGTGCATCCGCTCTTAGCCAGTCATTTTACAGCAGGTCTTAATTCAGCCCACAAAAAGCCTGTTCACATTCTCACAGCCCTCATGATTTTGTAACATTATATAGACATAGCCACAATAAATAACTTGGTTGGTATCCACACAAAGCTCTTCCTATTGCCTCAACCCTGTTTGTACATATGCAGAACTTGGTGTCTCACTTCTTATCTGTGCATTTAAAATGTTAAATTTCACTCTCCTTTGCGGGGAAGACATGCAGATCTGCAAAAAGTGCTTATATCCCATTTCATTTTGGGATGGTTCACTGAGGAAAGCCAGAAGAGGAGACACAAGCACACCAGTTCCGCAGGGCTGGTCAGAGAATCCCGTCCACATAAAAAGAACCGCAAACCCAACAGTAGTGTTAACTTCAGCCTCCTGGCAGGAATGATTTTTAGCTCCTTATCAGAATCTTAATTCAACTAAATGTAAACAAACTCCTGCTTAAAACAAGACACCTTCATAACTAGATTATAAATTCAGTTTTAAATCAGCGTTGCCTAAAATAAAGAGAAATTAACGAAGCTTATCTTTCCCTGTACAAATCAAGGCAATTTCAGTGCATACAACTAACACCATTTTGGCTCAGCATGACATAGAAACTCAGTTTTCCACAGTATAAAAACCACCACACAGGGTACCTAAAATACTAATTTACCACTAAGGAACTGCGACTATTCTCATCAGAAAAGAAAGAGACTTGTCAGCTTCAGAGTGACAGTTTTAATCTAGCATATTTTTGATTGACACAGTTTATTTAATCTGTTTTTACTGACTTATGTTCAGCAACCTCTTCAACTGGAGAGGAAATGTAAAGGTACTTGGTCTGGCTGATCTTCAGAGAGTGAGAATATTTAAGAAAGATGGGAACTCTTCTTGTTTTCCAGTAACTGCAAAGCTGCCCAGACTTCCTTTCTGGTGGGACACGCACACACAAGAGGAAGACACTTGCAAATGGTTTCTGATCAGAACACTGAGTATCGTCTGACTCATTCCTGTCACATTTGCATAATGCAAAGCGTACCAAGAGATCTTGCAAATCTTTATGAGAGCGTAAGCGTACATATCAAACAAGGCAAACTGAAGGCAGTTTGCACAATCGGCTCTAGAACATTATACTCGCTCAAAAACATTTCACAGAATGTCTGCAATCTCATAAAAGAGAACCAAACAAGAAGAAATGAAGTGCAGTTTTACTGTACAACATTACATTAGCACCAGTGATTTTCCTGCCCACGTAACACTGAATGAGGTAGAAAGAGAGGATAATAGAGAGGCCCTTTAATGGAAAAAGATTTCTAGGGGACTTGCTTTTAAAGGCCTGAGACCTTGCACCCATGTTCTTGCACCCATGTTTCCATGGACGGGTGCAGCTCCCACCAAGTCACACTTTAAAAAAAACAAAACAAAACAAAACAAAAAAAAACCCCACTAAACAACCAAGATGATGCTGATGTTGCACTAACAACCTGTAGTTCAAAGACAGTTCAAACAGTCCATTCTTACAGACCGCTTAAGCCACCACTGGAGGTTGTTCCGAGATACAACAGAGCTTCCATCCAGAAACTTTGGTCATTTCCACCAGAGAAAGAGAGAAAGACTACAAAGAACAGAGGTACTGAAATATCCTTTTTAGCCAAAGACATCAGGCACACTCTCAATTCAAACTTCTGGGCGTGCAGGAAGCAAACATAAGTTTCAATAAAACAGTCAACAAGGCCACATTAGATAAAAAAAACAAAGCAAAAAGAAAACAAAATCAGAAGAAATAGATTTCAGTGGATTTTGCAGCTAAATAACCTTTGTGAAAATATATTTAATGACAGCTCTGCTTCATAGGTTGCTTTGAAAAATGCTCCTAACATTTTTAAAAGCCAGTAAAAATAAACTGCACCAACTGGTTATGCCCAGTTATCTTTCTAAATCTACAAAGTGCCCAAAACAACTTATTTCACGTATAAACCTTTCATTTCTTTTCCAAGTTTGCTTAGCTCTTCGATCACGAGGGATACAACTTGTATATCAATATTCTTATCGTTGTATCCTCAGTCATTTTATTAGAAAGACTTGGGCAATGCACTTCTCCACAATCAATCCCAGCTTTTACACAACTACCAAAAATGCCAGCCTTTTCTGCACAAAGCTTCTTCAGTGCTTTCATGGCCACTCCTGCCTTTAGCGTATGTCAACTTCAATAGGGCAAACGCACCGAATTCTATAGAAACACAGAGTAGGGTTGGTGTACTAACGTTTCATGTTGATCTTTAATTCATGGTAACTTTAAGAAGAAATGTACGATTGTTTTCAGTCTGCTATGGAATAATGAACTATTATATCCCAGTAATCTTTTAATGACATTTAAGTTTAGCCTATTTCTAGGTCACAACAGGCCTTTAAGCGTTGGTTCACTCTAACACTAATCCATTTTTTTTCCTTTTCCAAACTCATCAT
Organism: Numenius arquata; assembly: GCF_964106895.1. Taxonomy (NCBI): domain Eukaryota; kingdom Metazoa; phylum Chordata; class Aves; order Charadriiformes; family Scolopacidae; genus Numenius; species Numenius arquata. Next base: position 7,537,300 of record NC_133592.1, read on the forward strand.
TAGATCATGGTTCGATTTCTGGAGAGCCAATAGCACACAGACTGTAACACCCACAATTCTGTACTCACAAACTTGGAATAATAAAGTTCAGAATTACAATGGCCTCAACCATAAAAAGCCCAACGATTTCTGGCAAAACAGGAAAGATGAGCTTTTCAAAAAGAAAAGAAAGCCACATACCCCACCAGAGCCTGTAAAAATACACACTCCTTGGTAGACTGAAAAAAAGAACATGCTTTGATAACTAATGATAGACTGGGGAGTTGGAGAGAAGGACATTTGAGCCACAAACAAGGAATTAGATGTTGAAGAATAAGGATCATTCCTTTAAAACAAGGAAAGCTATCAGGTCTAAATGGTCTACATCTAGCCCCCAAAAGAAGTCCACATAGAACGCCAGACGCCATTATGAATAGCAAAAAGCAGAAAGATACCAATAACCTCCTATTTTGAAAAAGGAGGAGGAAAGATGACCACCACACAGTAAGGACTAACACATGTCAGAGAGCTGCCTGATGGTCTGTAACACACGCTTGTTCCAGTGTCAAAACATTGCTCCTACTCTGGCTTAAACTGGGAAAGCGCAAGCCCCATGAACTCCAAAGCAAGTTTAACTCACATTCTACCTCAGAAAAAGTCCAAAACCACAGTTGTGGGGGCTTACTGAAAGTAAACTTCTGAATCACACACTGTAGGGGAGGAGAAAGGGGAAAATGAGGAGCATGAAAAAAAAAAAAAGGGCAACATCTGCACGTCAAAGTGATGCTTTAAAAAATTCCCCTTATGTTGTGAAGTTCCTCTTTCAGTTCAGGGCTAATAAAATAGCATTCGTTCATGTTCAATTCTCTCCGTAAAAGGAAAACAAAAGATTTAAATGGTATTTGTTCACACTGAGTGAGACTAGGAAAACTGTATATTTAAGAAACTGAGCCCACAATAGTTATCGTAGCTCACAATCACATGGATTGGGAAAAGAAACACTTGTCCGAAGTTCCTCAGGGTTAGGAAGAAAAACAGTATACTAATAAAGGAATCGTTTCTTAATTTAATTAAGATAACAATATCTCAGAAGAACAGAGAAATATAAAATTGATAAATAAGTACTGATACATTTTTTATTTATTTATTTTTTTAAATGTAACATACTATTACAAACACCAGTGATCTCTACATGACAAGCCTACTGCTGCTTTCTTGGCTTATGGGCAAAAAAGAAAATCAAAGGGTATCCTTACATGAATAATGCAGAAATGCAGATACTAAATGCCAAAAGCAGTAACTTACTCCAGAATCCTAAAGTCAAGACAGCTGAGGCACCAAATTCTTTATGGAAAAGATCAGAGATAACTAAAGCCACCTCCTAATTAGTGTCTCAAATTAGAAGAACTGTTCCAGGTCAAGAACAAATTAAAACAAGAATAGAACTCGCTATGGCTCCATTGCAATAACCTGGAAGGGATATCATAATGCAGGTCACTGACACCCTAGGGTATATTATTTGACCACAGACTAATTTTAAGCTCCCAAGTATATTATAGTAGCACAATATCTCCATTGTAAGTCTCAATAAAAGCTAAGACACTGAAACTCTCCCTTACTGGGAGATTCCAATCAGGAGATCAATGCCTTGACCACAAAAAACTCCCCTCCCCCCCCCCCCCCCCCCCTCCCAGGGCACTGAACAGGGATCAATCATTCCTACACAACAAAATGGGATTTTTAAACCATACGTTAGTGTGGATGCATTCACAAACCTTCCCAAAAGTGGAGTTCTGGGAAGACCTCAATACACGGAAGTCATCTTACTAATGTACTCACAAACCAGAATCAGGCCTTATCTAAAGATATTAAATACATATCTTGCATCGTGACAGATGCTAGCTGGTCCCAGCTGGTTTGCAGCAATATTGCTAGTACGCAGCCATAAAACCTCCCTGGAAATACAGCTATCCAATTAAGTTGACTTTCAAGCAGCTGCTTGGAAGCTGGGCTCTTCTGGCAAAGCTATAAAAGCGAAAACCAGTCTTCACCTCAGACCTCCATTTAAATAGTGGCAAGAGAGAAGAAAAACATAACTCCACACAGAAGGCAGATGAATCACTAATTGAGATAAACTAGAATAGCTGCAAGGCCAAGACTCAGGCTTTTCTAGGTTTTATGTGGGTTGCGTCATTTAAAAAAATAAATCTCATGTTTTCAGCTACTCATCTCCACAAACGTACTCATTAACAACACAGAACCCCCCCCTCGGTGCCTTAATACAAGGTTAACACAGAAACCAAAGGGTCAGTGTCCACAGTGGAGGGAGGCCGTGTCAGAGGGATCCCAGGAGGGGCTGCACCTTCAACAGCTTCACAAGCCATCTGAGGGGCCAAGTGGCAAAATTTGATGAGTTACACAGATAGCTTTTAATACTAAAAGACCAAGTGATACACGTCAGATTAAATACAATATGCAAAATAACACGCATGAGGAAAAACACAACCAAAACCCCCAAAGAACCATACCTATACGAAGCTATGGGTTTTAATCAAACTTTACTCCTCAGCAAATATCTTGGAATCACGGAAGTAGTAATCTGAAAACAAATTAGAAACACTACCTAACATTCTGTTAAGAAAGAATCAAAATAAATAGCTTGACACTGTAAATTCTGTGTCAACCCCCTCAGTACTCTGAGGACCGACACTCAACCCATCTCAAAAAATACTAAAATGAACTAAAGTTGAGAAAGGAAAATGCATAAATTGAAGTATGGAATGGCTTTTGCACTACAGGAGATCAGACTGTCCAACTTTCGTCTCAGAAAGAAAGCAACAAAGACAAAAGGACATTTGCAGATCTATTCTCCCCATGAGAAGTATAGGGAGAGATGTTTTCCTATGTCCCGGTTTGAAGTAAAATTGAACCAATTTTCTGTCCTGTAACTTTACATCCCAGCCAGGCCTCCTCTAACTCTCTGAAATTAACGGCATATTGTGGAGAAAACTGCTCGTTCTCAGAACGATAAGACCAATGTTTGTGCTCCATGCCAAGGAACGGTATGCAGGGAGGCCCTTGCTTATACTTACTGCTATAACACCCAAGGGCAGCCAATTTCGTTATTTGCCCCGTTAGGGGGTTGGAAACGGAAAAAACGTAGAGGGGTCACATCAGTGGGGAGGAGGGGACAGGACAGGTGACCCAAACCTGACCAACTGGGGTATTCCACCCCATCTGCCCCATGCTCAGTATAAAAGCTGAGGGATCAAAGGGTCAGCTCTCTTCCTGTGATGGCCGACGTCCAGAGAGGACTCTGTTCATCTGCCTTTGATCCCGATCCGTGTGTTCCTGACTCCAGAGCTGGAATCCAGTTCCCATTTGTCGCTGAGTCCAGTCTGGGACTTCCCCAGTGCCTGCCGGTGACGTGACTGTCATCCTGGGAGCTTGATACGGTTTTGTATATATTGTATCTATTTCATTATTTTCTTCTTTATTTTTATTTTAATATTAATTCTTCATTAAAGTAGTTTAGTTCATTCTAAACTTCTGAATCCCCTTATCTCTTTCTCTCCTCTCTCTCTCTTTTGGGGGGGGAGGGGAGGGGGAAGGGCCATCTGTCAGTCTTGTTTTGGTAAATTTGGCCAAAACCATGATATCCTACTATCTTGTGCAAGGGGAGGGGGACAGAAGAGGAAAAAAAAAAAAAAGTCAATAAAATTCCCAGGTAGCACGTTTCAAACCAACAAAGGTAGCAACTTCTTTCCACACAGTACATGTTTATAGTTTATAGTATGGGAATTTAATGCTATAATGTACAGATGGACTCAAAACAGGTTTAGAAAGATGCATAGAAGGTGTGGCCACCAGTGGCTGCTAAAACACCATAGTCCAGATGCAGCCTCCAGCTGAGAAAGGCACTAAAGCTCAACTATAGGAAGCCAAGGCATTGAACGAGGAGGAAGTGCTAAATGTCTCATCCAATACAGCCAGCACTCAAGGGTTCCATCTAGCCCAGTCTCTAATGGCAAACAGTACGAATATTCAGAGAATAACAGAGGAAGATTATATGTGTGAAGAGTTTTCTATTACTTTTGATCATAAAAATGGCATATAATTCACTTCAGGTGGCAACTGCTCCCAGAATGGTATGAGACAGTATTTTAACATCAAGAAGGCTAGAATTCCACGGGAGAAAGTCTAAAGCATAATCCATTATAAAGGTATAATAAACAATATTAACTGTGGCAACGAAGAGTGAGTAAGAGAAAGCTGATTAACACAGGTAGCTGGCAACATGGTACAAGGGCCGTGTAAAAGGTCAACTCAAATCTGTCTGTGATAGCGCTGAAAAATCTTGCCAAACCCGAGCACACTCCTGCAGCATTCCTTGTTCCCTGCATTAGGACACAAGAGCCTGCTCTACTCATTTGGATGATGCCCCCTCCCCGTGCAATTAGTAAATGAAGCGTTTTGGGGACCCTAACTGAGGGAAAACAGGTGGTTTTAAAAGAGTTTGATCAGGTATGGCCAGACTTCTCATTTTGGACCGCAATCCTGAACAAAACCAGCTAAATCCAGTTAAGATTCAAAGCCAACTGAGAAAATGGTATAACCATATTTGCTTTGTGAGGATGCCAAACTAGGGAGCCCAAAAGGATCTAGAACTAAACCCTTGTGGAGTAGCTCAGACACTTGCACAGAACGCTAATCTACAACTCACACCAGTCACCACGGGTAGATTTCAGTAGCTGGCCAGACTGCAGAGTGGCTGTTTTATCAACATAATGCCTTATGTTTAATAACTTCAGGTTTTTTGAAAGTTAAAAAATAATTTTTCTTCTCAGCAAATAAGCTTTAGGGGAAGCTTCCTACTCATAATGCAAACAGCATCAACAGTGTCTCTAATCTTCCACAGCATCATGCACATACTTGCAATCCAAACAGAGACAGGTGGAATGAAACACAAGCTTTTCAAGGAAAATAAAGCCCAAGAAAGTTTACAGAAACATTGGAAGCCTCTTTCTACCTCACCTCTTTCTTTTTACATTACATAAATAAACTGAGTGAAGGTAACAGCTTTCAAGATTTCCAGACACAACAAGCTGCAAAGGAAGAGGTGGAAGCCAGGAAAGCTGGGTCAACTATAATAATTTTGATTATCCCTATTTATTGTGACCCTGTAAAGAAAACTGTTAGTTTCAATCTGGGTCTTCCTACATAGAGTCACAACAGTCTTCATCTGTCCATCCTCTAGCAGAGAGCAAGTTACACTCTTAATCTAAAAGGCAATTTTCAGGAAAAAAAAACCCTAAGGAATGTATCGCTTCCTGCTAAGGAGTAAAGACGCATAAAGACCGCTTGATGCTGGATGAAAGTTTAAGCACCCTGGTACAAACAGTCAAAACGCACAAATCCACACGTTAGCTTTCAACAATCTATAGCTTCATTAGAGGTAGGGCAGAGGCGTCAGTGCAAAATATATTTTAAGAAACACGGACAGAAGTGAAGGCAAGGAGGAAGCAGAAGCAACTTCTGCTTCTTCCATTCCAGCAGTCAGAAGAGAGCCTGAATTGCCAGTCCACGCTTTATCACTTCCAGGGCTAAGGATACGTCTTGACAAAGTATTCTTCAAGGGCATGCAAAACATTCCAGAAACAGAAAATTTAGCTGTGGAATATATGCACAACAGGTTTTCCTGATACTGCCTCAACAAGGCATGTTTGTCGAGCTGACGTTCCTCTCACCAGAATTCAAGTACTGTTTGAAGGCAAGGTTGGGAAAAACATTTTAAATGCCAAATTTCACCTTTAAAAGTTTTCATTGTACTTGTCTCCATTACAGCTGCCACTTCCTCCTCCTCATTTTCCTCCTTGCATTTGTTTCTTCCCTTCCTCTGCAACTGTAGGACACACTCTGAGCACTTGTTTGCCTTCTCCCCCCACTTCCCCCAAAGAATTTGGCAGTTTTCCCTGATTAGTTACACCCCCAGTAGCAGAAAAGATTAGAGCTCAAGACCTGAACTACACAGGAGCTCAGGGAAATGCCTCTTAAGTAAAAGCGGCAGATTTTCCAGAGGAACTAGCAAAAGCTGCGCACTTCTGCAGCTTAAAAGCCTTCCCAGTATTCTGAAGTAAATTCACGTAAACCAGAAATCTAACATAGCCCTTCCCAAGGAGACCATAATCTACTGTTAACAGTAGAAAGTGAAAGCCAGATCAAATGGTTAAAACATCACTTTCATACTTATGCTAAAGAAGTCTAGATAACAAAGAATACTCAGAATTTGACTGCACTTAAGGATTTATAATGGAAAAACCTACTCAAGCTCAGCAAGAGTTGCATGGTTTAAAATTCTGTGCCAGTTTCTCACAAACCAGAGGGCTGACTAGCTTAGACCACAAATCTTCTGCACTAGCAGAGCTGCTATGATTAGTGGAACCTGCTGGCTCATACATAACTCATGAAGAATTCCCCCCTTTCCTCCCAAGGGAAACAATTTTGCCTAAGAGCAGCACCTTTTTTTTTTCCCCTCCACATGTAAACCTGTAGAGTTTTGGTACAAGTTACAGCAAGAAGTAGGTTGGCTCAATGCAGAAAGCATGAATTCCAGAGGCAAATTATTTAAATAAGAGGTTTTAGAGACTAACAGTATAATTACAGTTCAACTGGAAAAAAAAAAAAATACCCTTTCTGCTCTCTGCATGAGGTCCAGCTGCAGTGGAGCCAACATGCAGTTCAGGACAAAGCGTGCATGCTGACACAAACGCATGCAAAGCAGCTAAATTCAGCAGGTACAAACAGAATAAATCTACTGTTAAGTATTCTCTTGCTGTATTTTATTTATAAAGGTCAGTAACGTTTGAACTGAATCACAATTATAAATTAATTACGCTACAGAGGCTGACAATCTACTTCCGAGACAAAAATAGCTGTCCTAACTTTTGCCTTACTCCAGTCACCATCCTGACCTGCCCCCACGGGACCAAAAAATCAACTGATTTGATGAATCTTCAATAACAGAACCCTCTGTCTGTTTTCACAACCTCAAACAACTCAAAAGACCCAAGATCAGGTACAGAAACTCAAATGAGCAATCATTCCTTAAGGTAAAAAAAACCGCTTAGGCTCTTCAAGATGTTTAAGACATCTTTAAAATGAGCTTTTGTTTAGTACCTAAAGAAAAACACTATTCTTCTAGTAAAGTGAGAAATATAGGCTGAAGAAAATTACAAACACAACCATTTAAAATGCTGATTTCAGCTGCATTTAGTAACTAATCAGGAAGTATCGCAGAGTAGCATCTGGGTTTCAGGAATACAATAAATATCCTAAAAATAATTATCATAAGCAATTTTGGAGACTGTCAGTTCACTTTTTGCTCTATTAGAGCTGAGCTGTACAACCCCATGTGTCGAGCACATGTCACCATGAAAAAACACATTCTAAAGTTTGTTAAACCAATTCTCACTTGAGTTGTCAGATGGTGGCACCAATCATGCATAGAAGACATGGGAACAAGTTCAGGCTCCACCGCAGACAGTCTGCTTCACAACCGTTTTTCTATTCCATGTGAACACCTACTCTCATGAGGTGTTACCAAGATGACTTCAAAGTTGAAGGCATGTGCCACTCATGAGCAGCGCTTTAAATACTCAGCCAACAGGGCATGAGCCTAGAACGTGACAAACAAAAGTGCGACTTGAAGCTTGACAGACTGAGATCGACAATGCTGCTGTTCCATCGAAAAAGATGGATATTCGACAGAAAGGAACAACTTTATACAGCAGTCCCCACACTCTAGATAATGACCAAAAAAAATAATAATCACAGAAAGTATTTTCTCTCCCAACGCCCAAAGCCCCACATTTTTATTTCCTTGTGTATATTCTAGTCACTGATGTTTGCCCAACTCGGGAGATAACGTTAACTGCCACTGCAGGGACAGCAAAGGAAATGAAAGAGCAAGAACTGCTGTGGGATAAAGCTGCAGATAAGAACTCATGCATCGAACTACTGCTGTATCAGTTCGCTGATCTGTGTAGAAATGCAGAACGCATACAAGTAATTTTGAATGCATTTTGAATTTTCAGAGAAAACTGGAAATGATAAAGATCAAAGGCAGCTTTCCTAAGAAAATGCTAAATAAACCAAGTAAAAAATAAAATTAAAAAAAAAAAAAAGAGATCTAGTGCCTCTTCTCACCAGTGCCCCAGTGACACGGATTATTGCACAAAAGCTCCATTTCTAAATCCGTAACACTAGGCATCAGAGGAAGAACAAATGCATTTACTCAGTCACTTTCTACCTAAACATTACATTCACAAGTCACAAGTCACAAGATACAGCTTCATCTCTGGCTAGCACCTCTCCCACCAGCACTGAAAGAAGGAAAACAGGCTTATCCTTTGCTACACATCTTGCTAATTAAGACCTCCAGAGTAGCTAGCTCTGACATTAATGCATGAACTAAACACAGGCTAAGTATTCATCCAGAGTCCCATGTATGTTTTGTAAATCATGCAGAATCCCATAATGTGGTTATCATTATTCCAGCTACCTGAAAGTTAATTTGGATATAGCTACAGAAGATAGAGTCCCATCTCCTGACAGAGATGCAGATATCCCCATCACCCTCTCTCTGCAGAGGGGTGCGACAGACTCAGTTCTGCTTATTGCTTTAACACTCTACTGTCAAGTTAAGCACGGAAATTTGACATCATCAGTAAAATAGCCTTAAATTACAACAGTTCGGTCTCACAACAACTGTGAAAATGTCCTAAAGTTATCTTTTGTAGTTCTTCTGGTTTAGATTTATATTGTAAAATTTATCACGTTTGGTAAATTACATTTCCTTTTTACTCCATGTGAGACTATAAGATTTTTGGCTCCAGTGTTGTTTGGGGACTAATGCTTAATTTTCTTTCATTTTCAAAGAAATAGAATTAGTTTTGCCTAGCACTTTTTTTCCTGAGGTTTAGGCTTTAATTATTGATTTCTGGTATAGAGCCACTGGCAACTTTAAAGCACAAGGGATTTTATCAAGGGGTCATATAGTTCACTGCTTCTGCCAGGCAAAGCTGTACACAGAAAGACTGGATTCCTTATCTCCTCTTGCTTAGTTGGATCCTTATTGACTGTAGTAAAAAATCAGAAAAGCCCGAATTTCACTACAAATAGGATCCCTCTTCCTCCCATGATCAGCAGAGCTCTTCACAGAAACTGGAAAACTATGAATACTACATTTATGACAGCAAACATCCAGAGCGAACCAAAGAGGTTCAAGACATTTTTTGTTGCCAGTAAATAAGAACAAAAGTGCATCATGTTGGTTGCAGTTTGACACACGTTGAACAAAGCAGATAAATAATTCAGCACGACAAAATTTGATTTGCTGGTATGTCTGTGCTAATACCTTTCAGAAGTCTGTCACACCAGTCGTATCAAAAGCTGGACCTCCCAGAGAAGCTGTAACAACAGCACTTTCATTAAACCGCCAAAAGGCAGCTGGAGCTTCAACTGAGCATCATTTCCCCTGGTTATAACAGAATGTGATACACGTTAAGTCAACATAACGAAATTAGCTGAGCTGACCACTAGCTTTAAACAGTGTTTTGTTTGACATTCAAAACTCTGGTAAGGCTCCAGGTAGCACACAGCTCACAAGAGCTATTTTTTCTCTGCTTTCAGTGACAAGTTTAAATAATCAGCACAAATAGCTACCAAATAAAAACAAAGATGCCATTTTTAAGAAGGAATGTGTTTACTCCTTGCTTCCAAACACTGCTTCACACCTTCAGTCTGGAATACTCCATATTTACGCTTCTGCAAAGAGACACCCTCAGCAATGCAATCTTGCCCTAAGCAGGTCCAAGCTCTTTTACAGATACAGAACACGAGCAGTTTCTTTTTTTGGGCACACACACCTTGTGGAGGTCACGTAGTTCCTTCCCACAACCCTTCCCCCCAGTGCTAAGGAAGTTGGCTAATAAAACACATCTCACCTTCAGGTTACCATCATACATAAGAGGAACTCATACTAAAAACATAGGCATTGAATAGCTCGGTAGACCAGAAGAATGCGACCTCTTCAGCAGCATCTCTTTGTAACACAGATCTCCAACTGCCAGGATGCCAAATCAGCTATGTTTAAGATAATTGTACTTGTCTTTATGAGCATCTGTAATTTTCAGACAGTTTTTTCATTTTAGACTGCAATATTGATCACATATTGATGACAAATATCATCTTCATTCAAGCCTGCAAGCCAGGGAACATGACTTAAGTGCACCTTTACAAATCAACCATCACATATAACAGAGGTGATGCTTGCTCACAGCTGAGTTGCAGAATAACGTAGGCTGGAAGGGCCTCTGGAGGTCACCCACTGTACCCTCCTGCTCAAAACAGGTCTAATTAGATGAGAGTGCTCAGGGAATTGTCTGGGTATCTCTGAGGATAGGGATTCCGCAACTTCTCTGGGCAATCTGTTCTCATATTTGACCTATTTCACTATAAAGCACACAGTGCTTGCGATTTGCCCAAATCATTAATTCAGAAAACTGTTTTTCACTTTTTAAAATCATCAAGACCACACTGAGTCCAACCCCTTACAAAAAATGGGGAAAGATGAAGGTGGTGTGTAAGGAAAGGAGAGGAAAGATGAGTGCGAAGACAATTTCACCCAAACCAGAGGAAAACTCTTTGCATTACTCTTCAGCAAGCCATGAATTCCTGTTCTCTAGCACGGACACCATGACACAACAGCCAACGCAGATGAGGTCAAAGACAAGGGATGAGGAAGAAGAGAAGGGAGACCATGGTCCCCCTGCTTTACCACACTCCTCCCTTTATTCAAAACTGCGCCACTGGATCCAGCCACAGAAAAATGGTTTTCACGCAGGAACTGAAAAATGCCGTCTCAGCATCAACTGTTTGCAAACACTCAATCCTCTTAAAGGCTGACAGAAAGAAAATAAGTCTGGTGGTAAACAATCACATGAACAGAACCTGCAGTGACTATCAAGCACACGATCAGAGTAGAAAAAAAAAAAATCTTGACTTTGCTGAACAAAGCTGTCATATTATCAAAATCCTACCGAGGAATTCCTTCTTTTAGCATACAGGGTAGCTGGTTTGACTGTCACACAAAAGTGAAAATCCCAAAATTAAAGATGATGAAGGCCTCTATTTAAAACACCACTTGAATAATTCTACTCATAAAAACAATCTGTAAGTCCCCCCGAAGTAATTACGCTGAAAACTGCTGGGAGGAATCTACTCAGTTGTTCAGAAGGTCGCTTTCCAGCTATGCCCCAACCCTATGACAGAAGGAGAAAGAGGAAACGGAGCAGTGGTCTGTAGTTTTTTAAAAAAACCCACAATTCTAACATTCAAGGTATCTATGAATATGTTTAGTGCTTATGTATTAACCATGCAGGAACAGTTATCAGAGCACCGTGGTATTAACTATACACTTCAGATTAGGTGTGGGAGGAATAGAGAAAAGAAATGATGATGAGAGAAAGAATGATGATTTTTCTTCCTTTCTTCCCCCTCCTCCCCCTCCCACCTCCCTAAACCACCAGCAAGTATTAGCACACTTTAGGTCTGGGTACTTGCCAGTTAGCACAAAGGCCAACAAAAACAGAGGCTGTTAGAAATACAATGGATTTTGGGGACAAAAAACCTGAATAACCAATATAGACAGAGAATGAAGTTAAGTACTCCCAACTTCAATAAATACAGCAAGTGAAAGCGGAAAAGAATGAAAAAGCATCGTGGTAACCGTCAACTGTTCAAAGTGAAAAACAGTGAATCAAAATTTCAAGTAGGAATCCCTCAGTTTCCTTTTTTTAATTTTTTATATAACAAGAGAGGCTATCTTCACACACTCAGTAAGATGCCAGTCACCAACAAGCTTTTGTGAATCAACCACCAGTACATGAGAAGAATGGTGATCTTGAGAGCTACAGCACGGTACTGTAATCAGAAGACACGGAAGGAAGCAGCCACCTTTCCTTTCTCTGGAAAAGGCTCATCAGGTAGGATTTAGCATATTTAAAAAGTTTAAAGCAAGCTGTCAGTTTGCATCTCCTGCATAGCAATACCACACACTGCTATAGGACCACCAGACACAAGGGTAAGGTGACACAGCGTGCTGCCAGAGTCACAAAAATCATAGAAGCAGCTTTTACCATACAGTGCCCACGAAAGAAAAGGCCAAGCACTTTTCCTCTTCACTCAGCTGTTTTACAATTGCAAGCCAAAGGTCAACTATCTTCACTGGCTTTTGGAAACCAGCCACAAGATTACTAACAACCAGCTTAATGGCTACAGTTCAAATGCTATTCAATCAAGCCCCGAATACGTGGGTATGCAGCAGTCACGGCACCATGACATCACAGGCAAGTTATCTGCTGAAGTCAGAGGGAGTCACACAGGGTGCATCTTTGCCTTCTCTTCACACAAAGAGAAACATGAACTTTTAAGGCGTGGGAATTAAACTGTTATAGATTTTGTTCTTTCCTTAGCGGGGCCAAGGCATAACATTTCTCTGTGAAACGATCTTTTGCCATTACCGTATATGCCATCAAACTAACTTGACTTTCCAGAGGTGCATAAGACAGGTGTCTAACAGCCAGACTTAAAGAAGGCTTCACTACACGTCCAGTTACATGTGCACCTACATGTGCAAGGGATATCTAAAGAGCAAAGCACACAGGTGCATTCAACACATTACAGGCTTATTTCCTCTTCCCAATTCATTTGAGGGCAGCAAGACTGACCTGATTAATAAGACAGATCACACGAGGCACACGAATGGGATACCCTGAGATTTCTCAGTCATGAACAAAGTACTAATCAAACAGATCCTGCATGTCTGACGGAAATTAATTTCCACAACCTGAAACACATTTGAAATGAACCAGACTTTCAAAATGACAACGCCTCACAAGTTTGTCAGTCTGAGCGGACTGTGACAATTCTAATTGCTGTTGGCTTGTTTATCTGAAATTTGCCAGATTTAGATACTGAACCTTACCACGCTGCACAGAACTCAACTATGTGCTGAAGAAAGACTCCTGAAACTCTTTTAGTTTCCACTAGCTTCAGTGATAATCTTGGAGCAATTTACTATTTCCACAACTCACTTTACTAATCTACGAAGCAAATAGGTAAAATCTGTAAATATTTTCAGAATACGAGCTGGAAAGAAGAAGAACTGTTCATCAACACTTTGAGGAAGCGTTCAGCCTAGGTTTTGCTTAGAGTAGGAAAAACCCTCTCTGTATTCTAGGAAAAATACAATGCTTACTGTAGTGTAACACCACATATCAGCATGTGACAAAATTTGTATCTATGGGATGACATCAAATGGCCAGGACTCAAGAAGATCATAACAGCAACTGTGCCACTGGGTACAGTTGTAAGAGTTTTAGCACAGACTAAACTTTCAGAAGTCTGAAAAAAAGTTATTTTTCCTTTGTTAGAGAAGAAAACATTTTAAATGAATGCAAATTTTACAAGACATTTTTTTCATGTACTTCAGCAAACTCCTATACCAAACTGGATAAAAGTAATTATAAATACACTTTAAAATAAACTGTATTTCATTATCCTTAATTTTTCCTTCCCGTTCAGCATTTTCTACAAGCTTACTTCAGCTGTACTCTGCTTCAAATACACTATAAAAGCTGAGGGCAGCTAGCAGTAACCCAAAATAGAAGAATACCACTCAGGTTAAGTAAAATAAATGAAAGACTGTCTGAATTTTAGAAGTCTTCTGTGTTAGTCTCAAATGTTTAAAAACAGTAAAAGCAAATATTCTGGTAATTTACATAAACACTGGGATTGAAGTGTACAGGTCTAACAGTCATTTTTAGGCCAATTATGAGCCAGGGATGTACACGATACGTACATGGTTTTAGAAGTTAATCTCAAAGCAGGATACATTTTTGCAATCTTTATCTGTTAATGGCCACGCAATATTGCTGCACTTTTAACAAAGCCACAGTTATGTTATTGAAGTATCAGCTATAAAAGATGCATATTAAATTTACAGATAGAGGTTGGTTTTTTCCAACTTGTTTTAAAATAGTAAAATTTTGCCACTTCCCTGGCAAAAATTTTGAGGAGATGAGCAATCCCACTGAGGTCTGCAGGACTTGATTTGTCAGCATACACAAAGTTACAGCCTCGAATCTGCAGGACCGGCACCTCCCCAAACAGTTTCTACTTAGAGCCTTTTAGAAAAAAGCAGCTTAAAATATTTTAATACTAAATACATCACTCTAGGAAAGTAAAGCCCATCTTACACATTTATGGAGAAATACTGACTCTGAATGAAACTCCATTAAAAGATTCTGCAATATGTTTTGTATTACTTGGAAGCAACAAAGCTCAGAGCTATGCTTCAACTGAGGCCAAATCACTATGGGTTTTATATTTTACTGCCCCTCAAAATAAAGTGTTGTCCTTGTTCTGTGTGTCCAGTTTTTTTTTTTAAATAAAGTTTTAGAAATTCAAGTATTTTTCAAATTCCTTTAATATAGCCAAGATGAATTCTAAAAAGCCTTTGATATATTGAATGAACTATAGACAAAAATTCCTCTAACGCACTCCAACATCCACTCACATCTGCACAGACCCATTAAATATTCAGCCACAAGCTTATCACTTGAGTTCATCAGGACTGAAGATAAAACTCAGCACCAATATTTCACAGCCTGATGCTAAAAGATTATCTACTGAGAAATAATCTAATCACAGTTCTTTGATATTGGAATCCTTGGCAGGAGGCAAAGGAAAGGAATACAAAATTGATCTTGATTAGTTTAAGGGGTTTCCTCTCGTAGAAGGGAATTCAGTGTAGCGGTTACCCTGTACTTCTGCTTATTTGCTACCATGTTTATGACTAAGTTTTCAAATATTGCAGTCTCAGAAGAGAGAAATTAGAGACTTTGGGATGCGTGCTTAACACAGAAACGAAACAGCCTCTCCTGCTCTTAAAGAGGTCAGACTGGGATCGAGGAAATCTTGAGGTACCCTGTTAAAAGGAGATGGCGCTCGCTGGGGACACAGAAGAGGGTCAGGTCTGGCGGACAGGAAGAGACTCGGGACAGAAACCGAAAAGCCGCGGGGGAAAGAGGGAACCCCCGAGCCCTCACCCTCCACTTACCTTAAGGATATCCCCCCGTTTGAAGCTCAGCTCGTCATCCGCGGTGGCTTTGAAGTCGTATTTGGCGATGGCTTCCATGCTGGGGCTGCCGCGCACGGCGCTGGGAAGGAAGCGCTCCCCGAAGCCTCCGCTCCTCCCGCGGCCCGGCTCCCTCCGAGACGCCGGCCCCGTCTCTCACATACAGGGAGGCCGGGGGACGATCCGCCCTAGGGGAGGGGGAAGAGGAGGAAGAGACGGGCCATTAGGGGAAGTGGCACGGATCGATGGCCGGGGCCGCGCCCAGGGCCGCTCCCTCCGCCCGGCGCGGCGCGGCGCGGCCGCCGCTTCCTCCCGCCGCCGCTCGCCCAGGCCCGGCTCGCCCGAGTGACACGTCCCGCGGCCAATGGCCGCCACGACGGCCCCGGGAGGCGGCACCGCGGCCGGCACCGGCCCGCCGGGAGGAGCCGCCAGCCCCTCGCCCCGGGCGGGCACGGCCCGCCGCCGCCTCACCACCTCGGGAGCGCCGGTCCTCCCCTCTCCCGCCCGGCAGCGGGACCGCCTCTCCCGGGAAGGCACCGGTTCCTCGCACCGATAACGACAGCGGGATGGAACCGGGGGGACGGCCCTCCCGGGACCCCCCCACCAGCTCCAGCCCACGGTGGAGGCGGGCGGCTGCGACAGGGCCGTGCATCCTCCCCCCCCGAGGAAAGGCCATGCCGGAGACACAGCTTACACCAATAATTTGGGTTTTTTCCATTCATACAGCTCATATCAATTTAAAACCAGTTAAGTTAGACAAAACAGAGAATACTTCTGTGGGTCCTCTATAACAGGACTTTCTTGGAATTGAAATGCTTATCAAAAAGCGTCCTAAAATATTATTACATAGAGACAAAAGTTTGGGCTCACTCTAACCCATAAAAGCACCTGTCCTGAAATTCCAGCATCTTGAGCATCAGAACGTGTTTAAAAAAAAAAAAAAAAAAAATCTTCATAAGCACAGCATGAAAATCAGCAAGTTTGAGTTCAGCATCTCTTACGAGCCCAGAGAAGAAATGCCATCAAACCTGGCAAGGTGCATACAGACACTGAAACCATTTAAAATGCTTCTATCTTGATCTCAGGTTAGAATAGAAAGGATTGAATCCCACTCCGGCTACGTTTGACAGCAGAGAAGGTAAGGGATCAGAAAAAAAGTCAAGTAAGATAGTCTGTAAGTTAAAAACCATCATGAATACCCCTGTGAAGCACCAGCAGAGAGCTGGTACTTGTCAATGACAGTTCAAGACAGAAGAAAATCTGACAAACACCAGCGAACCCACGCACCTGCTAATTCGGTCTCTGTGGTTATGGCCCAGAAAGAGCACCGCTATATGCAAAGGCAGCAGATGGCAATAGTATTTTCTCATTTCGGAGAAAAACCTGCCTTACATAAACGCAATTAACATGCTTATATTCCATGAGCCCCTTGTTTGCCCAGCCGTCAGCTCCCCAGAAAGAATAACGAAGCTGGAGGCAAACACCAGAACTGAGATTTCTATCACAGGAAACTGGCAGAATGAGAAGAGGTATTTACAGGATTTACCTTCATCAAAAAAAAAAAAAAAAAAAGACCAGCTTAGTGAAGTCCCCACATGGACGGGGCTCGGGGTTTTCTTGAGTACTCCTACACAGCGCTACTGAAACGTCAGTAAGACTGACAAAGCTGTCAACAGCCACCACCATCACAACTGAACAATCTGCCTGTGCCACTGCAGCTACTGGAAATGAACATACTGCATCCAAGCTTCGACCAACTCATAGAATTAAAACTAAGAAGTCTATCATCTTAGTTACATTTTCATGGTTCTAAAATACTTCATTTTAGTTTTAATGCTGGTGATAAAGCACCCATCTTTCTGATGTCAATCTTCCACCCCACACGAGCATACGCATACAAACAGCAACAATAACTCTCCTTGGCCGGGAACATTTTCCTCTTGCCAGCATCCATTGTGTTTGGTTCAGCATCTCTTCATATTCTAACCCGGCCTCTGAGTTTTTTAACTGATGGTGTTTAGAATTTTCTGCTATTATAGCAATATTAAGGAGCAACATGAATGACCGCGTATGAAGCGATGAAAAATGCAAACAGTTGTTCAAGCGTACTGTCTACATGTCCTGTACGTCATCGGTTTCTATTCCTTCTTACAGCATAAATATTGCTGGCAGCAAGGCTTCGGTGTTTCAAACAGCACAACGCTGTATTTGAAGATGTGTACCATTACACGGGCATGCAAACACCATCAGCTAAGGGAACACTGCTTGAAAACCCTAACTTCCAAACTTAAGAACGTAACAGCAAGTTGCACAACTTAATACATTGTAGGCTCAAGACACATTTAAAGAAAACCACTGCCAATTGGTAAATGTTCCTTTCTTTGGGGTACAAAAGTATTGCTACCTACTATTGCACTATCATCTAAGAATTATTTTTTTTTAACTGAAGGAATTAATACACGACCTTAGAGAAACTGATGCAGCACTTCTAAGAACTTATACCGGCATTTCCCTAAGCCTAGCAATAGTACAACATCGGGAAATTTTCCAGCAGAATTCAAGATGAAAGAGACTCATCCCGCAATTTTCTTTAAATGTGCATTCATATTACTACCACCATCCTAATACATTGTCAGCATATAAAGGAGTGATGTTTCCAGGTAATGATACTAACAACAGCTGCAGTGTAGAACAAAACTTCAACCATCATGACTTTAGGCATGAAAGTTACACGTAAATTAGGGAAAAGCTTTGAAAATATTACACTAAGATACACAGCAAATGTCAGAAAAGGTAAACTTAGAACATCAATTCCCTTAAAGTCACTTACAAAACATTTGCTGTTCACTAATCTTATTAAATAAATTCTGATAGACTTTCAGCCACATAATTTTTAAAATACAAACAAACCCACTGCACAACAAGGGAAAAAATAAGCTTACTGGGGAAGCAGCTTGTGCTAGGTCTCTGCCCCCTGGGAGCACAGCTCTAGGGATTTGCTTTAGGCAGATGGCAGTGAAACAGGACACGTTGCAAATATTATAGTGTACTCCAGCTCCACAGACTTCAAATGGAGTAAGATAGGTATGAACGAATAAGAGTCAAAATGTGAATACAATGAATACACATTACAAGAATTATCAGATGATCTTACAAGAAAAATTACTAAGATTTCTCAGAAGTATGTTTTTTATCTCTTGCCTTACTGTCATCTGGGGAAAGATACTTCTCTTCCTCTTAAGAAATCCGGGAGGGTGAAGAGAAGGCAGCAGATGCAGCTAACAGTAAAGTCTTATTAGCAATACAGTGCTGCAGCTCAGGATGGAATATAAGTAATTATCAATACAAACCTCCCTGTTGTAGCCAACAGGAAACAATTCTAACGTTCTTTTCAACACATATTTCAAAAAACACACAGGCAAAAGGAGGCTTTTTATATCGCTTTTACAAACAGCATTTTTTTAGCAAGCGAGAGCTTTTTCATTTTCTCTTTCCACTGTTTTACTGTTTTTCGGGAAAGTGATATGGGCAGGAACAGAAGAACAGACAGTTTAAAAAAGCCAAAGTGAGGTGGGAAAGAAGATACATTCAGTGCAAGATTTTGCAAAGAATCAGATCCTAAGCTTCATCAGCTGTTACAGGACAAAACATTACCGAGGGTTGTGGAAAGAAAAATGTGTGGATACATCATCTGGAAGACATGCAGAAATGTTAAGTGTCAGGCTCTAGACAAAAGAATAGAAAGAAAAAAATTGAACGGGCAGAGCACTAATTCAAATGAGCCAAATAAGGAAGTATAACATAAATGAATGAGGTAAAATATAAATTAAATTATCAAAATATAAATGCTAGAACATTCAGAGTCATAAATGATACTCATGATCTGCTAGCTTAATACGTACGAACTTCCTCAAGCACGTCATCAGAGGACAAGTCAAGATATCACTTACAAAACTCAGCTACGGCACAAAGCACAGCTAGTATTTATCAGATCAAATAATTTTATCAAGCAATAGAAAGCTTCACCTCTGCCAATATTTATTTATCGCCACCGTTTTTTTTCTTATTTTAAACTGGGTAAAACAGCTTCAAATGTTACAAGCTTGCCTGGTATTATGAAATATTTAAAAGCCTACATGACTTAATTATCATAAGATAGCATAATAATTGAAAGATCTTTTTTTGGCACAAATTCTCAATATCCAAAGTTTGCCCAGAAATGGATTACAAACAACATTCTGTTTGAAGAGGATTAACAATCTGTGATCCTTCAAATTTTGGCCCTTGACCACAGGCATTTAATAATTTTAAAACAAGGAATGAACTTCCCTAAACACTATACTTATCTTTGAATTGCTCTCCCAGTTATTAACTGTGCTACAGAATATTTTTCTCTTTAGGTTATAAAAGAGATGTCTGAGTCAGACGTTGTGGGAGTTAACAAGACTGCATCCTTGCCTTCTACAGATTATTTGAAACTATATTGGCAAGTTAAACCTTATCCCACAAAACCAACACCGAATCTCAAGCAGGAAGTTCAGAAGAGAAAGAAGAGGCTAAGAGAAAAAAAGTCTCTCTCTCTCTTATCATACCAATTCACATTTGAAACATGACCAGAAAGGTCTTCGGAGAGAGGTATGGATGTTAACCTGCCTACAGGGTATCCACAACCTTTTAACCTCGGGAAGCGGCCTGAAGTTACGGAACTCTTCCGGGGAACATTAAAAATAAGTCCCAAGAACCACCACCAGCCAACCCTCCACAGACGTACGGCAAAGAGGAAACCGGCCCAAGACTAGAACCCGTCCGGGGGACCCAAGCCCGGAGAGCAGCCCCCGACAGGGCATCTCGCCCAGCTGATAACGCCTCGACAGCTCGGGACCTCACTCCGACCCCCGACAGCTCCGCGGAGCCCGCACGCCCCGGGAAGGCCGGAGCCCGCCGGGGCGCGGGCCCACAGCCCCGGGGCGCAGGGGCAGCGCTGAGGCGGCTCCCGCGGAGCACAGCGGGGAGAGGCGGAACACCCCCGGGGCCCAGGCCGAGGCAGCGGTGGCCGCCCGCCGCCGTGTCCCTCCCCCACCCCGCCTCAGCAAGGCTCGCGGTAGGCAGCGGAGCCGGGCCCCGCCGGGAAGGGCCTTCCCCGCGCCTCACCGGGGCTGAAGCGGGGAGGGGGTCGGCGGCCCACCGCCCGCCCTCCATACACACCCCCCTCGACTCACCGCGCAGAGCTGGGGGCCGCCGCCCCGCCCGAGGGTCCTCGCCGCCTGCCCGGCCCGCCGCGGCCCGGCCCGGCTGCCCCTCCAGCGCCGCCTCGGCTGCCGCTACGGCCCCGTCCCGCGGCGCCCCCCCCGCCCGCCGCGCCGCCGCCTGCTCCTCCGCCGCCGCCGTTCCCGCAGCAACTCTCGCGAGAGCGGCCCTGTCAGCCGCCCTCCGCGATGGCGTCCCGCCCCGCCCGCCGCGGGAGCTGCGCCTGCGCGATGCGGGCGTGAGGCGGGCACTCCCCGCGCATGCGCAGCGGGGTCCGTGTAGAAGCGAGCGGGGAGAGGCGGCAGCCGCGGTACCGAGCGTTGCACCGGTACCGAGCGTTGCACCGGTACCGAGCGTTGCACCGGTACCGAGCGTTGCACCGGTACCGCCCGTGCCGTGGCTACGCTGATTCCCCGGGGGAGGAGGCCATGAGTACAGGCTTCTGGAGGTGAAACCAATCGGGGTCTGGGCAAAGGATTTGCTGGTAGAGCCATTACTGAGCACCGGGCATCCCTGCCGAGCGCTGATGAAGGCACCCATGCTGTTGGGAAAACAGAGTGTGATCACACACGGCAATTAAAACATGCACAGAGGGCAAAATTCAGGTTGCACAGGCGAGTAATTCCAGGCTTTGACTATATGACCCTCCTAACATTCTTCTAGCTTGAAAAGACTAATTACAACATAGAGTAAAGCAGTTGCTTAGGTAAACATCAGGGCTCGATTCCTCGATCAAGGCACTGAGTAAGAAGAGCTTTCCTCTGGCTCTGGAGAGGGAAGCCTGTTTCTGAACTACAGGCTTCCTACAACCCTACTCCCGCTCCCCTGGAAGGCTGAGCCAACCAACCACAGAGGCTACTTTTGTGTTTTTTTTTCCCCCAGAGAGGTTGCTCCCCACTCCCGCAGCCCTAAAAAGATGCCGAGCCCAGGAGCAGGGGGGGGTGTCTAAGCACAGCATGTACCCCAGGACCGAGACCTACACTGCAGAGTTCACATCTGGCCTCAGGTTCAATTTAGGATTATTCTGGACCAAGACTACATCTAATAGATAATTAGTTTTAATTAATTTAATTAGTTTTAAATAATTTTGCTTTATGACAGAGATGTGTATTTCAGCCTCCAATTAAACCCACTTTTTTTTTCCCCTAAATAATAAAATTCCCTGGTTGGGGGTGTGTGTGGGTGTGGGTGGGTGTGTGTGTGTGTGTCACGGTTTCATCCATACCAAGATCAGCAAAACATCAGAATATACACTGCTACCTCAGACAACTTGGCTTACAAACCCTGCAAACATTGCCTGCTGACATTCTCATTCCGAATGCTTAAGCAGCTTGATAAAGATTCCTGAGAAGTTATTTTTGGATGAAATTTGTGTTTTAAACCCTTAGCAAGATCGTTTTCTCCAGATTTGGGTGTTGGGGGAAGGTGTGAATTCTTCCAATACTTCATTCAAAAATTGGAAAGGGCGGAGAAAAAGCTACAGGAGTCGAGGATGTTACAAATGTTTCAGGCGTTCTGAGGATGCAGAAGTGATTCATCAGGGATGAAAGATTGATGAAATCAGAGCTAGATTCCAAAATCCCTAAAGTCCCAAGTACTTGTTCCTGGAACAGGCTCACAGAATCTCTGGTTTCATGCATGACCTCAAAATGAGCATTTAGAAGTTCTTAGTAAGTCTTCTATAAGTTAAATAACATCTTCTCAGGAAAGTTATAGCAGCTACTTTTAGCTGGACTTGAAAAGCCCGATCTGGCTAACAGCTGCCATTGAATGATGGCTACTTTAAGAGGCTGCAGCTGCCCGACTTTAAAAGGGCAGTCCTAGAAAAAAAAAAAAAAAAAATCAAACAAGCTACAAATTTTAGAAATAGCAGAGATCAAAGCTTTAAGGCAAGATATTCCTGATAAAGGAGTTGGTGAGCTATACTTGCTTGCAAACCAATTAACATAGAACGTTCCCCCAGCTTGCAAACAAGTTAATGCTCTATAAAAATATCCAACTTGCTGTGCAAACACAGAGCAGCTTCACTACAGCAAAAGCTGGAATCCTGGCATAGCTGTAAGCAAGGGTGAAAAAGGCAACACAGACATTGTTTTGCTGGAGGATCAATTTCAAATGTTTTTTGTCCTCTAGGAATAGCTTGAATTTTCTATGACAGTTTGCAGTGATAAAATATAATCTAAGATTAGCTCTGAGTATTTTAAGAAGTCCTAAGGGTAAGAAAAAAATATCTTGGTGTCTGACATTTCTTTTGGATACTTTTTTTAAACAGCCCAGTCTGGGGAAATAAATATGGGTTGTTTTTTTTTTTTTTTTGCTATAAGCAGATCAGAGGAATATTTGTTAAAAACTGTATTTCTGTGTAAGCAGCCACTCAAGGTTTAAAATTGCTGCTTGGAATATTCATATTAATACGCTGTTACTGACTACAGACAATAGTTACTGATGACATGGAGTTTAACACTAGTAACGGCAGTTTTGTTAGCGCAAATGCTACTGAAGACAAACCCTAGTGATAATACGTGCCTTATCTTGACACACTCTTTAAACCATGCTCCATTACTGTCTGTGTCCTTGCAATGGAATTTAACTACTGTGGAAAGTTTTACATTATTAGGACTCAGATCTCCCACTGTATGTCATCTAAAGATTCTTTTTTTAGTGTTGTCACAGCAAACGGATGAACTCGGTGTGTGTTGTCTTAACATACTGCTGCTCCAGACGAGCAACTCCAGCATCTATTAAGAGATACGATGTGCCTGTCCCTAATTTTTGTCACCATCTTAGCACTACTGTATGAAGTAAATGTACTTCCTTGTAGGGCTGATGCAAGCAGCTAAATGCTAACCAGGAAGATATTCTAGACTGTTTCTTTTCATTCAGAGGAATAAAGAAGTGACCTCTCACTCCCACTTGCTGAGAGCATCAACACATGCAACTTCAAAGGTGGTTTTGAAAACTAAGCGTCAGAGCTTAAATTGGAGCCCAGGGGCCTCTGCCTCAAACAAAAGAGCAACTGGGAACTACTGGGAGAGCTATTGAACTTAGAGAGGGTTCATAGTCAGAAAATATTTGCTCTAGCTTTGATTCATATCTGTCCTCTCTATTGGCAAACACAAGTTAAAAGCTTGTGAACTGACACAGCAATGAAAGAATGAGCTAGTATGGTCTATGTTGTGCACGAGTTGTGAGCCAATTTAACTACAGCAGAATCTGTCTGGTGATAGTGCAAGACACAGAAGAGTCTAGAATGTGATCATCTCTATCATCTCTCTCAGGTGGAACAGAGGTTGCAACAAGAAAAATCTAAGCTAGAGTGGAGAACAAAGTGATCCTTAATTGGTAGTTCCTTAATCCGTAGATGTTAAGTCAATGCAAAGTTGCATAAAGCCAAATTCTTTAAGGCTTCTAATCAATCAAGAGGAAAAATATAACATCTGAGTACTTTAGATACTGTCAGTACCAAAGATAAAACACAGTGGGTATAATTCATGAGCAGGAACTACTCGGTAATTGCTGGAATCTGACATCACATCTCAGCTCTAACCAAAAGGAACCTCTGGCCTCGAGTAAGTCCTTGCTTCATCAGCACTGGTGTTTCACAGCAGTGACAAACTTCTGAAATGCAAAGAAATTAAGCCACATGTGGCTTAACCCTACATTCCATGTGCTTTAGCCTCTCTGTCTGCTGAACCACAGGCAGAGGAAGCTCTTCTGCTAGAGCTCTCCAAGATGTCTCACTTCGTCCTTTCTCTAGTCTTCACATTTGTTCCTAAGCCCATTCTCCTCAGACATGAGAATCTGCGATCATCATGAACTACAATACACAACTGCCAACTTAAGGAACTTTGTTTCTGTTGCAATGATTTTTTAAATGGCATCTGGCACAATAATTGTAATAAAATACATTGCTAATATGCACCTTTCTTCCTCTGACGCATTTCCTGATTTCAAAGAATTGTACTGATTTTTTTTTTTTTTTTTAAAGCAAAACCTTGACTGGCTCAACACATCTGAAGATCCTCAAAATTTCATATTGCGATTCTGCATTATATTGCTGCCATTCACAGAGCATAACACTATATGTGGTATCACAGTTGTATATAAGCAGCCTGTCATACGAACCAAGAGAGAAAGCTCCCTCCCGTAGACAACAATTCAGACAATCTGCTGTGGGGAATGTAGAACAGACGTAGATAACTCAAGACAGCCCTGATCAATTTTCTTGCAAGCTGAAAACTTAATGCCATTAGACTGTTCTGACAGCTGTGGGGGAACTGACCTGCTACGTACCTCTGTCTGAGATGAGCAGGAATAAAGTGGGTGCGGCCAATAGGGGAATGCCCGGAATGCAGGCACAGCAAGGAGGGAATGCTGGGAATGGGGCTGTTGATATTTGTTGCATGAATATTACCTTCTTGCCTTTTCTCTTCTCACATCAACCCACGTTGGCCTCACTGTAATAATCAAGCCAGGGACATTAGCCATAAAAACCAAAACTACTCTATTTACTAGATGCTTGAGTCTGTGTTGGAGCAGAAGTTGCTTTGCCAAATGTGCCTGATGAGCAATGAGTACAACCTACTCTAGGAAGACGCTAAATACCTCAAGAAAACCTATCATCCAGCTGCTAGTCTTAAAGTCAGGCCACACGCAACAGACCTGCAGATCCTACTTACAGACAGAAAAGGCAATGAATCCACTTCATTGATAATTAAGTATTAAAATAGTCACCAAACAAGCTTGGCCCATTGATGGAGTCTACAAAACTTAACTGGTATTACGAGAGTTTCTCTAAAACCTTAATTTAAGATCTAGGTTTCTGGTGTAGATACAGGATTTCCCCACACGCCTGTATCTGGAAGATTGTGTGAGAGTACTAATTAGAGAATCAGACAGCAAACCTAAGGAAAAAAAGCCTGTCCAAGTTTGTTTTCTGCTTCTATTCTTTAGAGAGCAGGATAGTGAATGGATTGGACAACTACTTTGCTGTATATTGACTACTTAGTTTATTTTAGTTTGCAGCTTTGTGTTAGTGATAAAGGCAACAATATCAAAGGTATATAATAGATGTATACACATATATATACAATATAAATATCCATATTCTGCAAATGGGGAAACAGAAGCTTAGAGGGCTTGCCCAATGCCATACAAGAAACTAATGCCACAATGTCCAACAGCATTAGAAACAGAATGCATAGCTCTTTACTTCTGAGCCCTGCTGTAACCATCAGCCAGCTCTCCCTGTTCAGAAACCCTCCTAATGCTCTGCTCTGGCTTTCTCACATATGTATTGAAATGTTATCACAACTGTCTGGTTCTGTGAATCTGCCCAAGAGCAGTAAATAAGTGTTGGTGCTTGTGACCCAGACAGAACAGCTGATCTGCCAAAACAGCTTCACAATTTTTACTCATTACAGATCTCAAGAGCACTTGTGAAGCAGCTTAATCACCATGTGAGACAAACAGGGAGTCTTCTGATTTTTATAGAGCAGGAGACAAGAAAAGTTAGCTTAGCTTCAAAACTAGCAGAAAAAAAAAAAGGTACAAAACCCACCCATGAGTGTTACAATAAAGCTGAGCGAACTAGGAAAATGTAGTAAAAGCAGATTCTCTTCCATGCGACATGTTTCTATGGTCACAAAGAGAAGAAAGGACAAGATGGTTATGAAAATCACTATGTAGAAAATGCTGCTCTACCTGGGAACTGTAATAGCCATTGCTGACATTAAGAAATTAAACAAGAAAATGAGTTGGCTGAGGTCACCCAGAGCCACTTAAGATCTGAAAGAAATCCGTAAAAGGGAACCAGATCCAACTATAGTGTGCCATCTCCCTTTCTTTAGTACAAAAGGGCTTCTGCTTTCTTCCTATTCCTAATTCAGTCATCTGTCATTTTCAGGACAGCTTGGAATTGTCAGTTCAATTACTTTTCAGTTCAGAGGAAAACAAAGCAGATGCTGTTTATTACTAAAAGGTAGAATCTCTCTCTTTCGAGGAATATATCTTCTCCCTTTTTTATAATTAGACATTGAATTACGTGCATCTCCCTTATTTATTAAACAATACACAGGAGCTGGGAGGTAATATCATTCAGCTAAAATGAAATACTGTCTTCCCTTCAGCTTTGGTAGAGGTGTTGGTAAACTCAACTACTGCTTTTAATTTTTAAGATTCAGACAGCTTTTGTATCAATCTTCCCCTTTTAATTCCTCATATCAATATACACATTAGAAATAGGGTCAATTCCTAGCATCTGCCATGAAATGTGCCAAGGGATGGGGGAATCAGACAGAGCAATTGCCTTTTCTAAACAATACATAAATTTTCTCACCTATTTAATTATTTTTTAAATTATTTTGCACAACTGTTCAGAAATGCTACTCATCAAATATTGATTAAAATGCAACTTCAACATCTTGCCAGAGCTTAACTAAAAAAAAAAAAAGCAAAGATAAATTGATTTTTTTTTTTTTTTTTGCTTACAATACCTGCTTTAAAGTAGTCCTACTCAAATTTTCATGTCTGCTCTACCCGCAGCAGCACACTGATGAGGACTGACGGAAAGGCACATGCAGGGAGGTCAAATAGTTCCCTTGCATCTGTCATGCACTGCAAGCTGTTCAGAGGTGGAAGCTTACTGCAAGCTGAGCCCTGTCTCTGCCCATATGTTGTTGTCCCAAGAGGAGGCATTATATCCCTCCGCTGAAGACACAGTGAGCATGAAATTAAGCATTTTCAGACTATGCGCATAGGTTTTCAGTAGCTGTTTCATTTCTGTAAACTCACTTCCTACCAAAATGATATAGGAGGCCTTTACACAGTGAAACAATTCCAAGAAGTATAAGGATGCGGAAAAAAAGTACCCGAGGAATAGTTTTAATAGCTATTTTGAAACAAGTATGGGAAGTGATCTTAATTTACAGGCAAAATTTACTAATCTGAGATTTCCATATCAGAATATCACATAACTATAAACATCCACAAGTAACATTATCTTGTTTACCTTTAGACCATTCATTCATAACTCTGTAATATTGAGAGGATAATGACTTAAGAGCATTTTCTGGTAGAACAGGTCTTTACACCAAAGTTCTCAGACCCAAAAAACATACAAATCATACAAGCCTTGAATACTTCACAGCATTTGCCTTTTGAGTTTTCCCTTTGTCATCCAGTACTAGAATACAGCAGAAAGTGCTCCTTGGATACCTGCACTATTTCTGAATCTATAGCAACATTGTCCAATTCAAGGGTGTTTCTGCTCTTGCAGCCATCCTTGTAATAATGCATTTTGATAATGTTTTCTACTTAATCTCAACACACTCTGCAAGTACTGGTCCCTAAATCACTGTGATATGAAGCTAGATCAGGTTTATAAAGGAGGATATAAAGGAACAAACAGGTTAAAGGTCTGGTCTATCAGCCCCTATAACTGCACGTCTCATTGATAGAAATTCTATCCACAGCATACTTGTGAGTGAAAACAGGTTTTATTAGTGGCTTGTTCAAGACCCACAGGGAATCAGTGTCAGAAGCAAAATAATCCAGACTCCGGATCTCTGTTCAAGATGTATCTTTACTCTGACCTTTTATTTAAAGCCTTCTACTAACTAAGTAGATTTTATTGGGGGTGGAACAATCTAAAGAGGAACTAATGAGATGCTCGTGCAGCACTAAGCACAACTCATGATCTTATGTTATTACAATTCCAGTAACACATTTATCCTCTTCCCCTTCCTTGTACTGCCTCTAAATTACACGATAAAGTCCCCAGACCTGCCAGTTTATTTCCTTCTAAGACACTAAAACCACTTGCAGTGCTATTCAAGTGTATTAGAGTTGCGGGGTTTCTTTTTGTTAACTGATTCTAAGGAACTGTTCTGGGTAATAAGCTCAGAAAAACCAGAAGTTTTGTGGCCTTCCTTCTCCTCACTAAGATTTAGATTGCATTTAAGAGCTGAAAATCACACTTGTAGAACTCCTGCACTGTGTATGTATCCAGACCCTGTGAAAGTGGACTGCCTCAAAGGAGTATTGAGTACACTCCCAAACCACTACGTTCTCCTCCAAAACTGCATCTGCAGAGAAAAAACAGTGCAGAGCTTAAGTTCTTTGTACGATTTATTGCCGTAAAATTGCAAACAACTGCACCAGGCTTTGGCATCTGCAGTTCAACACACTAATGAACATCAGTTTTGTAAAGAAAAGTCTCACATGGGAACTGTTGCATCACAATCTGGGATAATACAAACTCTACAATGAATTATGGGAACAGGAAAGGAACTAGAACTAAGGGACATGCAACTTTTCAATTTAGCCAGTCCACTATGAATTCAGAAGACAAACCCCAAATCTCTGTACAGAGAGGCATAGAAGTGGTCCACCTCTGCCTCAAAGCTCTGATTTCCTTCTAGATTTTGCAGTGTCTTAGATTTTTTGTTAGATTACCGGCTCAGTACGTTTGTGTGCTCCTTCCCACCACAGCTTCCTGCGCATCTGGCACCCAGCGTGTGCCTTCACCTCATGGCTCCTTTGAGGCTTCCAGGCAGTTGGTTACTCTAGGACAAAAGTGGCTTTTCAGAGGGAGATCTGCAGGTGTCACCCTCCCCTTGCAGAGGCACAGCCCTGGCAAAGGGATACCCCTTCTCCCTCATCCTGGCTTAACTGGGGCACCCACCACAGCCCGCCTTTGCCAAGGGGATGGAAACTTAGGCCACAGGCCGCTCTTGGGCTCCCTCCACGCCACTCCCTCCTCCCCCCGGCATGCCCTTCGCCCCCGAGTCACTCCACTGCCCCTCAGCACCGTTCCTCCGACGGCACCTCGGCAGCCGCGGGGCCAGAGGGATCGCCTCTCCGCCGGCCTTCCCCCCCACCCTGGGGCCGCCACCGGTGCCGAGCCGCCGCTCAGGCTCCCCTCAGGGCTAGCCCCGACCTGCCGCCAGGGCGGATACTCGGCTTCGCGCGCCACCCTGACCGAGCCAATCACCGCGCGGCGTATGGGTGGCCGCGCGGGATCTCACCAATCAGACGCCGGCTTCTTGAGGCCGCCCCGAAGTGTCACCGCGGGGCCCCGGCGCCGTGGCCTCCCGCTTTGCCAGTGACCCTGATGGCGGCCCCGGCGGCGCGGGGGGAGGCCCGGCGGGCGAGCGGCTCCCCCGCCGAGATTGCCCGGCGCGTTTGGTGAGTAACGGGCCGGGCGGCGGCGGGGCGCGGCTGGGCTCCGTCCCGTCGGGAAGGAAGCAGGGCCGGGAGGGCCCGCCGCTCCCTCAGCGGGGTCCCCACCTCGGCCGGGGGCTGCCCGCCATGGCGGGGGAGGCCCGAGGCAGAGGTCCCGCCGCACCATTCCCCTCAGACACACTCCCTTGGCACCTGGCCGGAGCGTTACCTAGCGGCTGATGAGGGAGAGGAAATGAGGAAAAAACAACCCCAAACAAGGCGCTCCCACACGTGTTGGCGGTTCAGCGCCCCCGGCGGGGCTTCCCCGCAAGCCGGGGACAGGCTCCGCGGAGCATCCCCCGGCGCTACCGGCCTCGGAGGGCCCCGCAGCCCCCAGCGAGGCGGGGAGGGGGCCAGGCCGAGCCCAGGGTGCTCTAGCAGCTGTGGGTGCAGCTGCCGCCTTATACAATGCATAAGGGTTTTAGGGATGATCCCAAAATCTGACTAAAATGCCCCAACAAGTTCACCCGGATCCTTTCCAAGCTCCCATAGCAGCCTCGACTCTGCCAGTTGTTGCGTCCTGCTCCTACCTTGTTCATGGTCTTCTGATCAGCAGAAGTTCACAGCACGCTTCATTTTGCCTCCTGTCCACTTGTTTTATTTCCAAAAGCTGTGATCCATGCAGTCCTTGGATTACATGACCCCTGTTTGTCTGTTGTTTGGGAGCTTCTTCCTATCAGGGTAAGACAGGCCGTTATTGATAGGAAAAGGCCCAACAGTCCCAGTTAAAACCCCCATTACATAAAGCACAAGAAGTTTGTTTTGGATGACACTATCTACCCAAAAGATAGCTAGAGAGAAAGGGAAAACCCACAGACAGGAGCGGATAGTATTTTAGTTACGCATTTAAGACTCATAGTTGTCACAGAATGACAATTCACAGAAGAGTTTCTTTAAGTTGGCCTTACCAGTCTTAAAAGTTACCAAGATAGCAGATGAGCCTGAGCACCCATCCATCTTCCCAAGGCAGCTACCAAGTAGTACATATTTTCACATTTTCTGAGAAAAGGAAGCTCCTATGACATGCTTGTCTTAAGTCCTGTTAGCCATTGTAGGACAAAACTAGTTGACCAGATAGCTTACACAATGAGATACAATGCTATAGTAGCACGCAATCTCTATGAAACACTTTAGGTTCCTTAGAAATCCAAGTTTCTATATAAACAGTTACTTAACAGCTGCTGTACTGCATTA
Source organism: Numenius arquata (assembly GCF_964106895.1). NCBI lineage: Eukaryota > Metazoa > Chordata > Aves > Charadriiformes > Scolopacidae > Numenius > Numenius arquata. The sequence goes on from NC_133592.1 coordinate 7,568,141, forward strand.
AACTACAGGGCTTGGTCAAATATAGCAAAATTTGAATAGCAAGCAAACTAGATTTACTTTCTAAGAAGCCTAGTTAAAACAACCATGCGTGTAAATAGCTACACTATGCTGGTTTTATGCAAGATACCTTTTCTTTGGAATAGTGCTTTATATTTCTTTGTTGTCTTTTACTCAAGCACACCAAAACACTTTACATAATATTGTTCTTAACTGTGACCTTTTAAATAAAAACATTACCAACATTTTTTTATCTGATGAGAAGATTAAGATATTAGTGCTTTTAGCTTAGGTCACAAAACAAATCAATATTGCTACTGCAAGTAGTACCAAGAAAACAAACCTCCTTCCTCTAATCTTCATCTTACAGCTCTAGCTGTTTAAGTCTCTGTATCTTTGAGGCCACCCTTGCTTCCGTGTAAGTCCTACCCAAACTAGCTGCTAGAAGCCACAGCAAGCACTCCACGCCCCAACCCACTGCTGCAGGCAGAAAGACAGCCCGAAGGAAGAGGTGGGTTGTGTGGGTTTATATACCCCTGTGGCTGGGTGGGACTGGCCAGGAGCAGGGTCGGGGGATTGGCCAAAAGGCAAGTCCTTTGTCGGGGTTGGCCAAAAGGAGAGTCCTGCTAGAGGTTGGGCAGTGTTGTCCTGCCCCCAGGTCTGCAGGGAGCAGGGTTTGCTTTGGGTTGGTTAGGTTTTTAACATGTGATAAGTTATGGGACCACTTGTACGCTAAATAGGGTACTTTGGATCTCTGTCCAGAATCCTCTTGAGTGAATGGTGGAGAGAAGTTCTTAAGGAGCTGCAGAGAGCTCCTCTGTTTTCCTTTTGTAATAGAGTGAGTCAGCTCATTGTCCTATTTCTAGACATAGTTCATCATACAAATGTTCATCATAAAACTTTCATGGAGCTTGTTGTGAGAATAGCAAAACACACAATCTACTGAACCGATCGGTGTCTTTTCTACATAAGGGCTGGGCTTTGCTTTGAATGAATGTATGAGCTTGACCTTGGTAATGGCCTTCAGGTGCTGGGCCTGCTTTGGGAACTCCTAGAAAACACCTTCCCATCAGCATGACATTTGTTAAATATCTCCTAATGGCAAACACTGGTGTAAGAGTTATTTTGCCTAGATTTACTATAAACTATGCAGGTAACACCCTTGTTTATAAACTGGAATTAAGAGAAAAAGCTGCACTTTTATCTGTGAGTCAGTGTACGTCAGCAAAAATTGATTTTCTAGAAGGTCCTATAAATACAGCATAGGCTTTTTTATTTTATTTTGGGCTGCTGCCTTTTTGTGGTTTTCTAGCATTTCAGGATTTTTTTTTTTTTTTAATGAGGTAGTTATACAATCCTGGTTACCATCATAACCAATATCATGATGATGAATGACAGCTGTCACTTTTGCAGTGAATTCTTCCATGCATTTGCTGTGAAATGTTTTAGTTGTCATTCAAGGCATCGTGCTACGAAGCAGATGATGTCCCATTGCTCTGCAGAAGCTGGACGGGCCCGTACAGCTTTCAGAATTGTGCCTTTTGTTGCATTTTTCACTTTGATACAGACTGAATACATGCTGTGTCTTTCTGTGGCAGGCTTAGAGTACCTGAAGCAGAAAAGATAAAGCAATTCCTTAATTCCCAAATGCTCTTTTTTTTTTTTTTTTAACCAGTAAAGAAAAATGAACACAGCAAAGATCTTTCAGATTTATTATACCTTAATTTGAAACAGTATTGGCCCCTGTGAAAATAGTAAGGTAGACTAGTTTGATCATTCTTTTGATCATATCCATCAATTACTTCTCAACTCACCAGAACAAAATTAAAACAAAAATAAATGTGTTCTCTTCATTGTATAGCATCTTGTTTTACCTTAATTTTGCAAGTAAACTAATGGTGTGACTCTACCAAGTGTGCCAAAGCTATTTCCTACTCTCCTCCCTCCTTGTTTCTCAGCTTTTGTTGTAAGCTGCCACTTCCCTTTGAAAAAAGTCTAACATGCAAGACCTATGCTGAAGAAAGAAGGAAGGAGTCAGAGATATTTTTTTATTGGAAAACTCTCAGCAAGTAAGGTGTAGACAAAAATTAATTTCACCCCCAAAAGGCACATTTGTCAGTTGGAAGGCAAATTTTAAGTTCAAGTTTGATCCTGTTCCTGATTCAAGGTAGAATAGATCTCTCTAATTCCTGTCATTTGGCAAGGGAAGCAGAGCCTGTGTGAAATACACTCCTGATCCTTCACAGCCATTCACAAATGAGATACTTGACCACTACTGAGTTGATAACACTTAGCACATACACAGCATTAGCTCAGGAGATCTCACTTTCCAGATACTAATAAATTTACCTCCCAGTTTCTCTCTGAAGCAGATATGCATATCTCTATTTTAATTTAGGGTTATTGAGGCAAAGAGCTGGCCCAAATTTTGACAAGTTTTTTCACAAGCAGCTACTGAAGCCAAGAAGTGTGTCTGCCAGCTCCCTGGCTGTAATTATTCTGTACTCACAGTGGGTCTCAAAGCAATTGACAGTATCACTTGATGCACCTTTGGAAGGCCATATATCAGTAAATGTGCCCATGTTGCAAATTATCAGGCAGACATCAGCTACTCATGAGTAGGAAGACCATATGGTTCTGCTGATATCAAAACAATCAGCTCTAATCTAAGCCATTTTCTCCAAGGCTCTTTTGGTTATTATCTGTTCCCCCGTGTTTCTATTCTCAGTGACAGATCAGGCTTCTGTTCTTCAGGAATTCACTTTTGGCAGCGAAAAACGTTCAGACTCCCATCATTTTTCATAGAGTAATCTATGTTGGGAATTTTCACTAAATAACATGAAAGCATCGGTGATTGAACACTTTAGGGAAAACAGTATCATTAGGTTGATTTATTTTTCTCCCTAAAGACTTGCAGCTTCAGAAACATATTTTTCTTTCCAAGTGTCTATAGATTGTATACTTAACTGACCTTTCTGGTTTGCTAGTTGTTTTCTAGGTTCTATACTTACTGTATCATGCTGTATTAGTTATTAAATTTCAACACTGATGCTTCATACTGATGTTGTGAGGTTTAGTAAGTTGTCATGCTTTGAAATCCTTGGATTTCAAAGGAGGATCTGAAAGCACAGCGTTTATTACCTGTATAAATACACTGACTGCCTAAGACAGTGTTATTTGAAAGATGATTAGGTAAACAAAGTTTAAATGGACCCTGTAAAACTCTGCTGCTGCTGTTCAGAAGGATGTTTCAAACACTTGTTGATACTCAGATCGAGCTACTCTTCGCTCCAGACACTTCCAAACAGAATTGAGTTTGGGGTGATGGGAATGTATTTTTCAGATTTGAAAAGGTCTGAATATCAGATACACATGGGAACCTGAGCACTGAGCTCATCCGTTCTTATAAATATAAAATAAAGATATTCTACCGTGCATTGCAGACCTACCACGTAGCTATGGGCTACTATTGGCTGAGTTGGGCATACTGGATTTTCAGAGTTAGCTTGCTGTTGGTGCTACGTGCGAGGGATTGAGATGCTTTATTTGCAGACCCTGTATTGGGTTTCACCCTGACTGACAAGTTGGAAGTATTTCTCAGGCTGAATGCAGCATGATGACACTTGAGCACCACAGAGTTTCATGGACTGCTCTTGGCATCAGAATCCTGAGGAGGATGGAGAGTGCTGGGAAAGTGAAAGGGGTAAACTGGCTGCCCTTGGAGCCGCTGATGTCTGATTAGAGCAACCACAATTTCAGGCATCTCTGATTGTCTGCGGCTGAACACTTGACGCCCACTAACATGTTCCAGCAAAGCAGTCCCACTTCATTTCTATCCTGCTGTCTGGCAGTTTAACATGTCGACGGCATGAGTGACTAATTGCCTGGGCAAACAGAAGAGAGATAAGAACAGGGAGGACAGGAAGGCAGATGCTCTGGTGTGGAAGAAATAGTAGTGCACAGAACACCTAGGATGGGTCCAGAGTGTGTTGAGTCCCTGCTGTTGGTGCCCTCCAACCAGAGCCACCCACCACTGCTAACGATACGGGCTCTGTGGGATTAGCACAAACAGTCCAGGATGTTTTTTCTTGCTCTGCTTTTGTGACTTTGGCTTTCTGGTTACCCAGTTGTGTCACGGATAATTATGCTTTTGAAGTCCAGATTCAGAGAGAAATTCAGGCGCTTAATTTTTGTTTGAACGAGTGAGAGCCCGGTGCATAAATCCTTCAGTAGATCTACTAATAAATCTTCTGTCAGAAGGGAGTAATAATAATAATAATGGATTTATTTCTTAGTCCTTTTACGGTTAGTGACCATTTTTGCATTACAATATTACATTGATGTCACTCTCAAGTTAAAGGCAAGATACTGAGGCTCCAAGCTGCTGCGTGCAGGCATAGACAAGTACGTTTTCCACCTTCCCACTTCCAGCCCTCTTTGTCAGCTGCGCTCCAGTAACTTTGTCTGATCCTCTCAATTGCAATTGCTAATTGGCCTGGCAGGGATACGAAGTGACTGAAAATAGCTTCATTCCCTTGGTGTGTGCACATTGAGAAGGGTCATAGAACAGAAAAGTAGGGCAGAGTCCAGACTCATGGCTCACACCAGGCAACCGGCAGCCAAAAAATGGCACTTCCAGGTGGCTGGTTGCTGTACAACAAGCAGTTCTTTGGTAACCAGCAGTCTGCTGAATGCTTGATGCTTCCCAGAATGCAGGTGCAGGACTCGCCCGCATGAGAGGAAATACCAACATCTAACTCTTCAGCATGGGAGAGCAGTGGCTTTCTGAGTAAGCTTTGGATGCCTTTTGTTTTCCTTGAAATGATGTAGCATTATGGAGAGCAGTGCTGTAGGTGACTGCCACAAGGATGGGATCTCCAGAATCCTTCTTCTTCCAGGGCAGTAAACCTCAGCTGGCAAAAGCCAGTCCTGTTATATCTAGGAAATGTGTGGGTGGTTTGGATTGATTTGCAGATCCAGCTGCTTCCTTGTTTGTTTGGATCTAGGAGAAGTATGTGTCCAAGCCCTGAGTTTGTGTGTGATACTAAAAAATAGTACCAAGAGTTACTAACAAACAAAAAAGCTTTCCCAAGACCAATCATAGCATAATCTTATAATATAATATCTCATTATGTTTATATATAAGAGAATCCTGCAGAGCAATGTACACAGATCCTTTGTTTTGACCAGAAAAGACATTTTGCCTATGTGGAAGGAGAACAAAATTTGTGTCATGGGCTGTCAAGGGGGAGATGGGTGAATGGAGAAGGATGTGAGTTCCAGAGCTGCTTCCTACCTCAATTCTGTTCCAGTTTTGCTAAAAAAAAAAAAAAGAAAAAAAAAGAAAAAAAGAGGCCTAATTCCCTGGAATTGTTTTTATGACTTCTGGCCTACTTAATGGTGGTCAGATACATGCTCAGCCCAGCAGCACAGCCTTGTCAAAGGTTGGATGTGTTGTTCAGCAAATGGAAGAATCATTACTGCAGGCTCCATTAGAGATCAGCTGGACAAAGCTCCTGGTAGATAAGAATAGCAAGACAAATAGCCGTGGGTGACAGCATACTCCAACACCTGGTGGAATCCAGGGCTTTGTCAGCTTTTTTTTGGAGGCTTGCCCAAAAGTCTGTCAGGGCTGCAATAATACTCTTACTCTGAGCTGCAGGGAACTTAATTAACTGTTGCCAGTTTTGAGGGGGACTTTAAGCTAATGGGATCAGTTCTGAGTAAGGGGAGAGTTGGTGTACTATTACAAGCACTTTCGGCTCCCCAATTCTCCTTCTTTTTAAGACCAATCCTGTAATTTGAATTTTGTGAATTTCATCACTTTCTTGTCCTAAAGGGAGTGATATGGGGAGATTGACTGCTTCCCCTTCTGTTTCCACAGATGGTGGTAAGTGTAGCCAAGCTCATCTCTACCTAGGAGACATTCTCCCCTCAGGAGAGAGCAATCCTCTTTTGCTGGACATGCATGCAGAACCGCATAGCCATGGACCTCAAGGAGAAGTGTCAGGTAAGTTTCGTGATAAGGGTCATGCCCAACTTAGATGTTGAGTCCTTTTAATTGTCTTTCATTATTTTGGGACAAGACTCACCATTTGGCATTATTATGTGATGGTATAATCCATGTTTATTATCAAAATTGAGAGTTCTGTTACCTTCAGAATCCTAGGGTTGTATTTGTGTCAGGAGGTAAGTCCTTTGCAGGCTGGGACTGCAAAGTTGTTGGAACAACATAGGTGAAGTATGTGCTGTCACACATGCTTTGTCTTAAGCTTAAGGGACACTTACCTTGGCTTTATTTGAGAGGCTGAATTCACTGAGAAGATTTTTTAAATAAACTAAGGTGATAAAGTGTGCGAGTCCAGTTTTACTGATCATAAGTGCACGTATTTCTTGGGCAATCACATGTCTTTCTAGGGACTGCTGCAGGATAGTATTTCTAGATCTGGTTTAGAAAGTGCCAGATAAGTCTAGATATTTTATGGAGGGGCAATCTGTCTCTTGCTGTCTTGCCATGCTTTGAGCTTCAAAGTTAAAAGAAGAGAGAGAAATCTTCATGAATAGCTGCTATAGAAGCTAAAAAGACATATCTGCTGTGGCTGACAGGAGACTGTAAACTTGGCACATGTTACTGCTTCCCAAAAGTAAAATGATTTTGATGGCATCAGTGAGTAGCCTGCTGGTCACTTAGGTTTCAGCAGCCACCTGAGTATTAAATATACTTCTCATTCAAAAAAGTGAACTGGTCCTAATTCTGGATCTCAATCAGAAATGGGACAGGTAGTTTGAGACCAGTGGAGAACATTGTATGTGCCAAGATCTCAGCTGATGCTGGTAAGAGAACGTTCTTGGCTTTCCTTTTCGGTGTCCCTCTCCCCACCACACTAGGCTTTGTCTGCCGGATCGTGTTTGCTGCCCGTGTTGCTCTGCACGCATCCCTTTCTCGCTGTTTTGTTTACTTCCAGCATCAAGAAGGGGTTTTGTTCATTAGTGCAAAGTACCCGTTAGATAATCACCTAGACTCAGACCCGCTCTGAAGGATTACTACAGCTGTGTGAGTGAATTGAAAGGTACTCAGTTTTTCACATCAGTTCTTGCACTTGCCTACTAGACTTATTTGCTGGGTTTTTGGTTCTCTCGTGCACTAGACCAGGAGGGCCTGGGTTTACTCATACCTGGACCTCTCGCCGCTGGTATGCTCAGAGGATGTGTTTGAACTATGTTGTTCTATATCAAATTGCCATATTACTATGGAGGTAACATTCCAACGAGGATAATTATCTATTTATTCTCTTGTTAATGACATCATGGGCTAATCTGGTATTGATCATTTTAAGAGATGACGCAGTTACCGCTGTGTTCTGTGTAGGCTGTGAGAGCCCAATGCTGGCATTGCTGCAGCCACGGCAGAGCACAGCGGGGACACTTGCACTGTAGGTTGCTATCTTTGGTTCATCTCTCTCTCTCATATGACATTCTTCATTGTACAACACAGTAAGAGCGTATCAAATTGCTGGACAGGCAGCAGAGAGACAGTATTGTAATAGACCGTTAAAAGGCCTATTAGGAGAGCATCCTGCATAAGAGATTATGGGGAGTGATGGTGTTCTGAAGTCTTGGTCTCCTCTCCTGACGTACTGAAGTTTTTTCTCCCTCCTTTCTGAATGGGGATTTAAAATGAAGACAAAAAATCACCACACTCTTTAAAAAAAAAGCCAACGTTGATACATACAGCTGCATTTTACAACTTACTTTGTTTGGATTCTGATGAAAGACCATGGTTTTATTCTTGCTATCAGTATATTATTTGGTGTTAAGGAGTTTGCTCCTATTTTTTTTTCAATACCGCAGACCTTTGTTTCATCCCCTTTAAGGTGGAATACATCTTCCTTTCCAAAGTGAAGAACTTGGACATATATATGCTGATAAGGGAACAAGTTAACCTACTGTATAACCTCAGTAGTAAATTTGATGTGCTACGTTTTTTTTAAAATGCTAAAAATAAAATGAGCCCAAGTGAAAACATCAGTCCCAAATCTAGTTGAAAGCAATCTCTTTGCTCCAGTATATGTGTGTGATGAAGAGTTAGCGCTCCTGGAACAGAAGATGTGCTCTGAGCATTGCTGTGGCACAGACATCTGTCACTCAGAAGGATGAGAGACTTGTCCTCTGGTTCCAGTCAGCTAATACAGTTCCGTTGTCAGAAATAGCTGAGGATCAGAGTTTGTCAGGTGTAATGTAGGCTGCCTCCCAATTTTTGCCAGAAGCCAGACACTGCAGAGAAAGGCAGACAGTATTTTAGGAGCAGTGCCAAAGCCTTCTTAAATTAAATGTGCTGATAGCTTGTTCTTTCTCCTCTTCTCCTGACTTTTTAATTTTCTGTGTGTTTCTGAAGTGAATTTAATACTCGTGAAAGGTGCCAGAATCTGCTCTAAGGCCCACTCAGCATACACCGAGACAGACAGCAGCACTGATTGCTGCAGGACAGCGTGAGGCTTATGAGTTTGAGTTATTTAGATGTAGGCTGTATTTCCAGCAACACAACTATTAAAAATCATTGACATCATCTATACCACAGTTACCAATAACAACTGAGCTGTATTATCCCAGTGTGGTTGCTGCAGCTTGGAGACAGAACCGTGCCTCCTGGCCAGAGCCCAGAAGTGTACTCTGGGAGCCTGCGATGTGCTCCACATCGCTCCAGCCACTACCTTCTTCCAGGAGGCATAACAAGAGCTGCAGTCCTACCTTTGGACTGAAAAGTAGCCCGAGTCCTTTGCCTCTTCTCGTCTTGCCAGTAACAGTATCTTTGGTTTTTATTCCCTGCTGTTCTCTAAAACCTCAGCTCTTCTTCCAAGGGCTTTTTCACAAACCGATCCTTTTTCCGCAGACAGCTCTCATCCGTGCTGCAGTTTTTGTGTGGGTCTCAGTCCCTTCTCTCTGACTATGTACTCAGCCTTTTATTTTAACCCAGAGTTTTATCTTCAGTTCTCAAGTTTACAGCTTTTGCTCTTTCAAAGATAGCACATTCTGTTATTTAATGCACAAATGCATGTCCAGATGCAATTTATGATACCAGCTGACATCAGAAAGAAGCTACATAGTACAAATTACTGCAAGGTCTCTCAACAGTGGGGTAAACAAAAGGAGGCAATTTGATCCATTTCCAGTTGTGCTTACAACCAAAGCTGGAGTTTCAGAGGTGGAAGAAAGTTGTGTTGGGACCTCTTAACTGCATGAAGCACAAGGGTTATTCCTGGTGTTGCGCTGTCACCAGCAAGTTGTTTCATTCACATTCATTGAAGTCTCCCAAAGATGCAGAGGCAAACAGCTCAGCGAGCACTGAGACAGGAAGGGGCTGACACACATATGGTGTGCGAGGGTTTGCCCAGTCTAACCCCATGTTGTTGTTGTTGATCCTTTCTTTTTTCTCCTTCCTTTTTTCCTTCGTGTTGAAGTGAGTAGGTAAGTAGTTTCTTAGCAGGAAAAGAGAAAGGAAGGAAAAATTGTGCCATTAGGACATTTTGTTCCTTTCTGCGGTTTAAAATTGTTGTCTAGGTAACAAAATGCCCTACGGAAGGATGAAGGATGTCTTGCTTCTTTCTCCCCCTGTTCTCCTGAGGTGACAAAAAATGCAGTGTCCACTTCCCTTCAGCTTTAAGAGCTTTGTGAGATTACATATTGATGTGTAACTCAGTGCTGGCACAGAGGTAATAATTAGTTCTTTCAGGACTTGTCTTAGATCTGGTCTGTGTTGGGTTTACTGTAAATACTGAGACCTCTTAATCTCTACACTTCTGGCTTTAAACACAGAATACGGGCTGTGCCTATTTAAACATCTGAATCTCGGAGAAGGAAAGGAAGCAAAGAGCTTGGCCAGGGATGGTAGGAGAACCCTGACATGGATACATGGTCTTCAAAGCCACATGATAAGCTGAGACTGGAAGCCTTTCCCATGCCTGTCTGTTCCATTCTGTACCAGCCAGCTGTAATCCTTGGCAAGCGACTGATGCGGTTCTTGGCTAGGCCAGTTGTTCACCCCTTTCTATGTGGAATGAATGTAATTGGTTTAGTGATTGCTCTGCAGAACTGGGAAGCCCCAGACAGAATTAGGACAGCACTGAAGTAGGAGCTATATAAAAACCCACTTATAAAGGTGCTTCCCTCCAACAATGAGAAGGAAGCGTTCCTGTAAAACATGAAAATGAGACAGAAGGCTCATTTCTCCTTCCCCTCCAAAGGCCTTTTTATCTCATTACCTGTTGTTCTGCCCAGCCCTTCCTTGTCTACACTAATCCTTTCCTTTCTCTGTGCCACTGCCCAGATGTCAGTAAACGGGGAGCCCCAGGGATGGTGTGTGGTGATGAAAAATTTGCGTGCACCTGTTGTTTTAGATTGTGAGGCTCAGGGTGCATGAATATTGGATGCTGAGAGGGGCTTTTGCTGCTTTCTCTATCAGTGAAAGAAGAGGGAGGGAACACTTCAGACCGGACCTATAACCATTTATAGGTTATAGGGTTAACCCAATGTTATAACCATAACATTACAACTTGTTTAAACAGCAAATGCTTATATTTTTTAATTGAACTTGAATCCAAAGCTGTGGAGTCATCTGGAAGACTCTCCTAGGTTTATGTAGGGGAGTTATTCCTAGTATTCCTAGGTCTCTCTGTCTCATCTAGTCTTTTTCCTTGCCTGCTCAGGTGTTCCTTCCCCTGTAGTATATTTTATAGCACTTTGTCCTCTCTAATTTGCCATCTGCTTTTCCACAGACCCCTGTTTGTCAGCATCAACCCTTACTGTGCCTGCATATGCATCTCTACAGGCAGGGAACCCAGGGATTCTGGCTGCATCGGCTCCATCTGATGAATGGACCATTCTTACAGACACCTGGTGCTATCCTGGGCAAACTTTCTTCTCTCTGCATTTTTTTTTCCTCCTTTCTATCCCTCATCCCCCACCCCCATCCACCGCCTCCTTGCTGGATATGCAGCGTGACTGGAAACAGGCTGAATTAATCAGCAGACTGGTGCTTCACTCTGCTGCTTCTGTCTCATTCTCTGCAGCGCTGGGCTCTGCACAGTCTCGCTCGCTCTCCCTCTCTGCTCTCTCATTTTTGGAGAGCAGCAGCAGTGCAAGTTGCTGGGGAAGTGGCGCAGGAATTTAGCCCAGATGCTCTTCAAGCAGGCTGATCTCTGGATCCCCCACCAAGGCAAATGCCGCAAAGTAAGTTTCTCTCCCTTAACATTTAAATTCAAAATGGCTTTCCCTCTCTCCCTCCCCAACCTGCATCCTGCCTGATGTGATGGTGCATGAAGAGCTTTGAGGTTTTGGGGAAAGAGGTTATGGCAGGACATGAAACAGTGAATGATGATTTTAGCTGGAAAATAGCTTGGTGTTGGAGGGGATGGGGAAAGGAGCTCTGTTTTAAACTGCAGATTTAACCCTAGAGCCAATAGGAGGGACCAAACATGATTTTAGCTGCTGACTCCTGCTTTACTGTCCCTTGGCCTCAAGACTTAAATTTGTCTGTTTCTTCTATGAGCTGTGATCTGTAGCTGTTGGACCTCCTTATCCCTTTGAAACGTCTCACAGCACCTGCTAGGCTGTACCATAGTTTTAGTCCCCAAAGACTTCAGATAAATAAGTGGGGATGGGAAGGAAACTAGTGGGGAGTTCTGTGGATTTCTGAGCATTGCTGGCCTCTGGGAGGGGATTAGCATCCTCTGGAGTAAGCTCTGCATTGGCATAAAGCAGTATGCTCTGTGTTGAAGCCAGAATAAATACAGATCCCTGACTGCTCTCTGAACTTGGAGGAATACTGTAGCTGGATAAATTACAGTAATGAAAGCTCAATAATTGCATAGTACAGGTGAGCTGCAAAGCACTGCATAAACACTGCTTCATCCTGCCAGCAGCCTGCTGGAGCAGGTAACTATGGTTGGGGATTTGGTGCTGCAAACAGGACCGAAGAGACAGACCAGGGAAGGTACGATTCAAAACTGAGCTTTTACCTGGGGAGAGATCATGTCTTTCTCTGCCGTTGAACTGCTACTGGCTGAGGGAGAAGCAAAGCACTGGGCTTTGCATTACTCATGTGGAAAGGCTGATCGTGCTATTGGCATCTTACTCTGTGCTTTATGGCGGGCATAAAATGTGAATGTCATTGTCTGGATTAAAATGGGCTCTGTTCACACTAAAATGCAGTGGTGATTCAGAGGGCTGATTAGCAGTGCTTCGGCCAGGTCTCTCAGAGATCTGTGCTCCTGCAGCTATGTCTCTTTGCAGTGTAAGTCTGCAGGCCCTGTTAGCGATGAGCTGCAGGGAGCTTCAAAACCAGTGACGACACTGGAGCCCCCACAGACACCCAGTTCCAAGCTGTGGGGGCTCTTTTGTCCGGGGGTAGGGGGAGGCCTGGGCTGCCTTTCATACCGTTGCTGCAGATGGAGGAAGGAGACAGTTGTTGACTATTGCTCTGTCCATTAACTTGGGCACTGCTGTGCTGAAGACTTTGCTTGTTTCATTTGAATTGAGACCACCAGCAGCTAAACTGTGGCTGCTAAACTTGTGTCAGGTGCCATTTAAACCAAGTTTAACAGCTGTGTTCGTTGTGCCTTCTGGTACCATTCTCAGCCAGTCCAGTTTTAAAAGCAGTGCTCCCCACAGAGCCATGATCTGCTTGATGGAGCTGCCTGAATCATGCAGGTATCAACATAACTTAGTTTTATCTATGCTTTCTAGTCGTGTTCAGGTAGGTTGGTGAATATTATGATTTTCACAATGCCTACAGTTGGTAGGGAGTTGGTAGTCCCATTATAGAGATGAGAAACTAAGGCACAGAGGAGCATCCGATTTTCACACTGCCAACCAAAAATCTGTGGCAAAGAATAGAATCCAGCTGTCCTGATGGTTAGTCCAGAGTCTTAATGAAAAGATCATCCTGTGTAGTAGGAATGTGTCAGGGTGGAGGCTTCATGTAGCCTGGGTCACTAGAGAAGCACTCTTGCTAGGAGTCAAGGATCAGACCTCTTTTGAAAAGTAACCAGGTGAGCACCAAAAAAGACAAAAAGCATAATCGGGACCAAGGATGTATGTAGTAAAAGGAAACTTTTGCCCAGAATGGCCTATACATTGGCTTTGCTGCCTACATCTGTATCATTCTGTAGCATGGATGTGCCATTTCAGGCAGTCCGAGCGCTCAGCAGCCATGGTTGGGCAGAGCTGTAGCACACTGATGTATGATTTCCTTTAGAACAAGAATAAATCCCTCTCTAGCACTAACCTGCTGTAAGAAACATTGCCCCCCAAAATTGCATGCTTTTCTGTGTATGATGTCTGCCAGCCTCTCTGATGAGACCCAAAAAACTCTGCTGTCCGTCATATTGCACCTTACCCTAAGCAGGAGTCTGACTTACAGTACTAAATGCAAATATATTTGGTGGAGTCACTCCTTCTCATGTGTTTTTGAAACTGTGAATAATGTTCACATTTCAGGAGGTGTAATCCTTGAAGTAGATTAATAGCCTGCAAAATGTCATTGTTAAATTAAAACCTGCCTTCTTTTTCTGCTAAGGAATGCAAAATAGCTCTCAGAGAAGGGAAGAACATTCTGTTGCCCAGTTTCCCACCTTCAGCTGTTTAAATCTGAAAAGCAATAGAGTAGAATTGTTAAAAAAAGGGGTCTAGTGTGCACAGTCTGGAAAGAGGGAAGCAATCTGACAGCTGCCTCGGAGGGGTTTTCCAGACCACTCTGAATCAGGGGGGTGGAACTCCAGTCTATGAAAATTGAAGCTTCTAGCAAATCTTGTTTTCTATTCCCTTACTTGTTTAAACAATCTTTGTAAAGGCGGAAAGATTCAAGTGTGTGGCAGTCTTGGTGAGAAGCCCTTATTCTGCAAGAGACTGAATCCACAGAGGATGGAGGATGATTCAACCCACTTTGCTCTGTAAAGCAAAGAATATATTTGTGCTCCAGTATTATTTGAAAAAATGTTTGGCATATGTGATACAACACCACGTATTATATCAACATTTACTGGTACAACAAATAAATATGCTACTATGGATGTGTAATGGCTGTATGAAAATATCAGAGGAGTTAATTATACTAATATTTTGTGTCCATTTCTCACCTGTATACGTTCTGACCTCTGCTTGTTTGTTCCTCTTGAAGGAAGGAGCAAGACCTCTGTCTTTCGTTGGGTAGCAGAGAGTGTGAGAATAGCTGATAAACTTTTAAGATCTTCTTGAATGGTTCTATGTTTAAACGAACAGGATGGGAATTTTAGGAGGACAGATCAGGAACCAGTGGTGATTTTGTGTGAGGGTGAAGGTGGGCTGCGGGAGTAGGTGCTGATGCTCAGGAGGCAACTGCACATTGTGGGAGGAAAAATCAGAAGATAACCAGTCTCTTCCTACCTATCAGTGTGAAAATGCTCCTGCAAGGCAAAGGAAACATTTTTGCTGTGAGCCAGGCAAGGCTAGAGATTTAAACAAGCTCTTGGATCATTGGGTATTTGCCAACTCTGTCAAATTATGGAGGCCCAGGTGAGCGGAGAAGGCAAAGAATAATCTACTGATTCTGTGGCTCCACATCTCCACTTTTCCTTCCTGAAGAGCCAAACCAGCTCCTAAAACCAGGCATTTGATCCAGCTCAAGTTCCCTTTCCCTGATGTTTGCAGGCAAGCTAAGCAGTAATTTAACATTTAGGATATTTACTGGAAGTGGAGAAGAGAGGCGCCCATTCACGCATCTTTTCATCTTCCCATCCAGTCCACACCTGGGCGCATTCATTCCCTCCAGAAAATGAAATCACCTGTACAAAAAAATCTATTGCACTGTGTGCTTTTTCCTTAACAGCCATCCTGCAGGTTACAACTCTGAGAGAGATGCATTATCATCCTCAAGGCAGAAGGTTGCAGTTGTCCTGTGTTTACCTGGCTTCAGTCACGGCTCTTGGCCTAAGGCTGCGATAGCCGGGGTCAGCTCCAGAGGAGCCCTAAGTGCACTCAGAGGTTCCTCTGCTCTCCAGCCTCTCGAGGCAAAGGAGAAAGCAACTGCTCATTTTCTCCTCAGGACCTTTTCCCTTTAGGTATGGGCAAAAGGAAAGTATGGCCTTTTAAAATGCCTCCTGATACCCATCAGGGGTTTGCTTTCACTGTAACCTGGAATTTACTGTCTGTTTTTTCTCTCTCTTTTTTTTTTTTTTTCTTTTGTTCTTCAGAGGAAACCCTATGCTAAGGCAGCTGGTGGGAAGGTGTCTTGCTGTTTTTGTTTTGACCTGAAAATTAGAGGATTACTCTTTTCCAAAGCGAAGATGTGAATGTTGAGGTTTTTATTAATGAACTGACACCTCCTGTGAGTGACTTCTTCACCCTGGGGTGCTCACCTCCTGTTTTGTGGCACAAAGAGCATTTGCAGCTGATGAAAGCCTGGAAAGATCCCTCTGGGACAGCTTGATAGTGCCTAGGTTTGCCATATACAAAGGTTTACTTCAGGGCATTTGAAAGATGCCTCATTAGCAGTTGATGATTTAACAGGGCAGCTCTTGTTGCGAAAACCTGGAGCTGCCCCTTGCCAGGAGCTCACGGTGGCTCTTCTTGCCTCTCCCTTTCATTCCCTGGTTCCACATGCATTCCCGTGATGCTCCCCAGCAGCAGGTTATCCGAGTCACCCCAGGCAGCCTCTCACATTATTACACTGTTTGTTTACCAGGCTGGCTCTGTCTGCTTTGCCAAATACTCCACGTTTTAAGAGTCAGGATGGGTGATCCCTGCCCTTCCTGCTGTTCTTCTGCCCCAGCCCTGCCACGCTCTGCACTTGCCCTCTCTCACCTGCTACAGCCACCTTCCTTTTGTGACTGCCCTTACCTTGACTGATACTACAGCAAAACAGTAACCCCTGTGTAAAGACTGGAGCAGGTTTACAAGTATTTCAGGAACCTTTTCGAGTGCCTCTGGATTTGCTGCCTCTTTCTGCTTGCTGCCTGCTGTGATGTGGCAGTTTCTCTCTCCAGGCAGCGTGTGACTGTACTAGATGTTGGCATTAACTGCACTTTTCCTTTCATTTCTTCTGTAGCTCTTGATGTATCCGTTGGAACCAGCCTAACCTGGAACCTGTCTAAGCAGACTTTGCTTTTCTGTTGAAGTCCCTCATTTATTTTTCTGCTTTCCCAGTATTGGAGAGGATGAATGTTTTTGTGAGTGCTTTGCTGTGCCCCAAACAGCCAGTGGTCAGCGTGGAGAGACACCTTACTGTCCCTTGCTCCATGCTGTTCTCAGGCACTCCTGTTTGCAGCACTCCAGCGGTGCAGCAGCATGTCCCTTGCCAGCTCCGTTGCCTGCCGTCTTCTCCTCTGGGAGTCTTTGAGAGACTCCTATGTTTAGTCCTGTGCTGATGTTACCTGGGCTGCTTCCAAGAACAACACAGAACTGCTTCCTCTATTCCTAAAACTGACACGGAGAATGAAAACTACAGCAGGATTATTTTTAGTTCTGTAAAAGTGCAGCTAAAGCAGCATTGCTACACTCTGCCTGTGCAGAATTTGCTGTTTCAAATTGTCCCTGATAGGTGGGGAGTGTGTGTGGTAGATGGTAGTTTAAAGAGCATCTATCTGCTATTCCGTGACGCTTACGTTGGAGTTTTGGGTTGGGCTGTCAATGCAAATGAGTCTGAAGTCCAAGATTAAGTTTCCAGTAAATGTTGATCTAGAAACTGCTCAATTCAGGAAGAGGAAGAAAAGCGCAGATCGCAGCTGAGCTGCCCTTGCAGAGCTGGGTAGGTGCATGCAGCTCCTGAAGAGCAGAGCTGCGGCAGTTTGAGACCACGTAGGACTTGGCAGGGCTGGAGGAGCTGGTGACTGCAAGAGCAGGAAGAGCTGCAGGTCCTGCCCAAGCTGTATCTGCTGGGGGTATCACCATGTATCTGTCACCCTGCTGGGGACCAGAAGGGGAAGCTTCCTGCCTGCTGTGTTCAGTAGTTCTGCACTCTAAACAGCGTGATACACCTGAACACGTCTAACGGGCAGGATATCCCACGTGCTGTACACCTTCAAGGTGTTTGTATTAAAACATGAAATGCAAATGAGAACTTTTATTGACCAGTTCCCAATATCTGCTGCAGCCCTCTCATGGACACCTGCCTGCTTTTCCATGTTGATTCCCTTTCAGTGATCTGGTACCCACAGTATCTCTCAGCAGTCTCTGTGATTTGAAAGGAAGGAAAGTGCTTGTGTTCTTGCCCCAGAAATGCAAGCCTTCACCCCTCTTTCTTCTTACCAGCACCTTATGGCGGTGTTTTCCAGATGGCATGCTCCTGGGTTGTGTCCTTTCAGGCTGATGGCTCTTTGCTGACCCATGAGGGAACAGTGCTCTGTGCTCTCTGTGCTTCCTTCAAGTCCAAATGTCTCCCTCATATGTTCATACACTTTGGCACTTAAAACTGCAGTGCTTTGTTTTGTAAAAGGAGGAGTTCATGCTGGAGTCATCTCTCTGCCTGAACTGATCCATGGCCTAGCACTTCAATCTGGGGGCTTCTGTGCCAAAGTAGCCACAGAGGCAGGATTCATAACGAAAAATTCATAATGAGCAGTTGTAGAAATAGGACCACTCTTGTTTGGAATTGCAGATATTCTACTACTTAGTTGTTATTACCATTAGCAAAATCCATCCTGTATCATAAAATTCTACCATAACTGTCTGTGTTCTGCTGTCTCCACAAGCTGATACCAGTTCAAACCTGCATAACCTCAGACCTGAGCAGCCTCCCTTTGTATTGTCCTCAGCCTCTGCTGATTACGATCTTGTTTTGCAGAAATGACTTGGTATTGTGCTTTGATAAAGTATTTATCCAGCACAGTCAGGACCGGTTTGTTTACCTGATATTATCTAAGTGCTCTAATTCCAGCCAGCAGTCTCAAGTTCACGGGAGGGAAGATGATTTCAGGAAAATGGAGAATCAGACTGGTGATGATGAGTGCAAGGCATTCACGGTAGGGTGCTCAGTCAGCCGCCAGGAAAAAGCCTAAAAAGAAAATAGGAAAGCACTAAACAATTTGTTTTTCTGGCACCTTAGGATGAGATGACCTCAAGTTTGGGCCTTACTACAAAGAAAGCCCTCACGATCCTGAGAGACCAGTTGTCAGCACTGCTGGAGGGGCATCAGAAAGAACGGAAAAAAGTGACTTCATGGAAGGTGAGGCACCAAAAAGCACAAGGTTGGGCACTCAGTCTCCCCTTCTGAAAGTAAAGCTGAAGATTAAACAAAAGTTGGCTGCATTCCCTCCTGGACTGCTGCTGCAGAGTGTCCAGGTGTAGAACTGCTAAAGTCCTTGGGAACAAGGCAAGGAATCCACCTAAGAGTGTATTTCTCCCAGTACTCCTCTCCAGGATGTTGGAGCTCTACAGGAGCTTAGCTCCACCTGTGAGGGATCTAAGGGCTTCAACAGTGACTAATGGCAGTGTGCCTCCGGGTCCTTATCAGGTGGAGAGAAAGAGCTGTGAAGTGCAGCAGTCTCCCCTTGTCCACCATGTTTGTCCGGCGTGTGTGTTGAATACAAAGTGCTAGTGTTTATGCACAGTACTTAGAAGTGTTCCTTCCTTGGTTAGTGACAATGTGGCAGCCTGGCACAGAACCCTTTTCATTCTTCCAAGCAAGAGTAAAGCAGAGAGTGTTCACCCAGATTTTCCAGCTGAGCAACTGTTAGTGCTTTAGCATTGGCATAACTGATCTGGGACGCTCTGTATCATATTCAGGGATTTTACAAAGTTGTGTTCACCCTGGACTGTCATCTGCTGCCTTCACCCTTTCTCACTCTGCTTTTCCAAACGTCTGGCTCTGATATTTCACTGATGCTGAATGTCTGCTGCTCTCCTTTTGTAGGAGGTGTGGAGGAGCAGTTTTCTGTACCATGGTAACCGTTGCTCCTGTTTCCACTGGCCTGGTGCATCCCTGATGCTTCTGGCAGTGCTGTTGCTGCTGTGCTGCTATGGGAGCCAACCGCAGGGGAGGTAAGCAAAGCACCCTGTGCTGGTGAACTGAAGTTCTATATCACCTCAACACTGCCTGTGACTGACGTAACAGTGTTGTCCCTCGTTCTGTCTAGACATCTAGACCTCAGCATACTCACACTGGTAATTCTGTCACTATCAGAAAAAAACTTCAGCCAACTTAATTCTACTTCTAATAGACCCACAGAGCGTCTTATGGAGAGACTGAGATTTTTTTTCTGCAGCATTCCTACATCTTGAAAAGTCCTTAGAAATTATCATAGATAGGAAGGATTTTGAAACTGGAGAAGTTAGTGGCTCATAGGAGAAGTTACTGTGCATGCCTTGACCATATTTGTAAGGGTATTTTTAAATTTAGACAGATCCTTTCAGAATTCTCTGGTGGCATTATTCTAAAGAAGCGTGATCATAGATCCTCTGCTTTTCCTTTTTAGCCATAAGTCTGTGGGATGTAGGAGTAAACAACTGAGCAGGTGTGCATTTATCTCTGTGGGCGGCTGGCAGTGCGTTCTGCTCATTTACTCAAACCTCGTCTGCTTTCTGCTTTCTTCTGTTTTGCTGTGCAAAGCCAAGGTGCTGAGATAGTTAATGCGCTGGCACTCTTCCTCCTTCTCCTCTTGGATCTCGTCATGATTGGGCGTCAAGAGAGGCTGAAGTGCAGAGAGGTGGAGAGGAGACTTCAGACAATCATTGATAAGATAAATGGTGAGGCCATATTCATCTCTCATTTGCATTTATGTTTTCCTCCCATTGGATTTTTCTCAAAACCTGATCACATACATTACTAATTGAGCTTATTAGCCTTCCCCTGTGTTACATGGAAACAGGCTGTGAGAATTGGGTCCTGCTCGTGCCTGTCCTGTGGAATAGTTGTTTTAAGCTGTCATGTGGCCATGTGCTTCCAATCTGTGTGTTATCAGGTAGGCGTCTGTTATGTCTGCACTTTGGAGTAATTCAAATCCTCAGTATCTTACAAAAATATCTGCCTTGTAGCAGATGATGAGAGAAGAATATGTGGGGTTGTACCACAACATAGAACAGAAGGAAGTAAATTGCTGTGCGTGAGCATCGTCTCAACAGGGGCTTCTGAACCTGAGGAGCAGTTCATTTCAGTGTTGCAGTTTTAAGGACAGCCTTTAGCTTTTCCATTGTTCAAGTATGTATTTAAGGTTATAAAATGACTATGTTTAGTTTTTTATACTGGGTGCAGAGAGAAGGGAAAAGCCATCAAGGAGAAAAAGAGAGATGATAAACGATCATGGGAATGGACTGAGCTTAGCACTGGAGGACCTATAGCCACTACAGGATGTAAATCGATGTATGATTTGTCCCTCTAGAATTGTTACCACTTAATTCGTTCACACTTTGGGCTTTCAGAGACACTTGGCAAAGAGGTGAAATGGCCAGACTCCATGTACCCTGACCTTCACATGCCTTATGCCCCCTCCTGGTCCCTTCATTGGGCCTACAGGGATGGTCATCTCGTCAACCTGCCCGTGAGCCTGTTAGTAGAAGGAGACGTCATTGCTTTGAGGCCAGGCCAGGAGTCGTTTGCTTCTCTGAGAGGGATTAAGGTAACTTGCTTGTCTTATTTCCCTGGCCTGTAACAGTGTATTTCCCAGGAATTTTCTTGCTAATACTCTAATTCTCAGTGTACAAATTCTTGGAGTGTTTGATTTCTTCTGACCTTGAAAACAGTTTGAAATTCCAGTTCAGTCAAGGACGGTGCTTCATTAGACAGGCTGCATCTGCATGAACTTCCAAACCCAATGGACAGGAGACACTAATGTAATACCGAAGCACCATATTTCCGTCTCTTCCAGGTCAAGGGGGAATTGTAACGTGCTGCTAAATATAAGTGGCGTGAATCTGTCCAGTAGGATAATCTGACATACAAACTCCCTACTTTATCCTGGATTTTATTTGGAGAAATAAAGTTTGTCTGCTTTGACCTTCTTCTTGCTACTGATTTATTATAAAAGAAGATGATATAAAATACCTGGGGTAGCAGTAAATTAAGAAATCAATTACAAGATCTATGCAAAGATTTTGCTGCTTGAAGAAGTTCGGAAAAAGTTTAAAGCTTGAAATTTACCTTTGTTGGGTTTTATTGTAACTTTCACTCAAATGCCAATTTTAATGAAATAACCAGATGTGCTTCAACACAAGCATTTCATTTTAGCTAGTTTAGCTAATGAATTTTTGAGAGCTGAGAGAAGGAACTGTGACAGTGGGAGGGGTCCTGCTGGACTAAACCTCTGGTCCCTCACAACAGGGTTCCACCGAGGCCCCGACTCTGCAGCCTTTGGGCTCTCTCACTTTTTTTATAGGATGATGAGCACATAGTTCTGGAGCCAGGAGATCTGTTTCCACCTTTCTCACCTCCACCTTCCCCAAGGGGAGAAGTGAAGAAGGGACCTCAGAACCCTCAGCTGTATCGTCTCTTCCGTGTCTTGAAGACCCCAATAATCGATAATGTCAGGTGGGTTCAATACAGTGCACAGTGCCTAGTTTGTCTGTGTCCTTGTTGCTGCCTTGTGTTGGCAAAGAATGAGACTTAGTGGTCCAGGATGGAAATTTTCAAATATGCTGTGCTGTGTCTCCTCTGTTACCTGGGAATGCTGTAAGTCTCTTACTGTCTGTCTTCAGTTGTCCTGGCAGGTTAGGCTAATATATAAAACCACATCTCTGCTAAGTATTACTGTTCAGATTATTACTTTCCAATTACATTTGAACAATGCAGGGAGGTCACAGATTTAATGCATTTGATGTAACCAGCGATATGACACCCTTTGGTCATCTGGAGATACAGCTATCTCAATGTCCTGTTGGAGTTTCAGTACACATTGGGGTGATGGAGCCTTCCTGTTTAGTGGGTGAGGAGACCTGGGGAGTTTGCTCAACAGCGCTGCAAATTTCCCTTGGCAAGTGCAATGCTGTTATTGTAGAGCTTGGCTTCTCTTTTGAGTGTCATTCCCCGTAGCGTAGGGTGAAGACAGTGTTCTAATCAGGTCTACTAGGAGGTTTATATCCGAGGAAGTGCAGGGTTTTGGTTGCTGAAATCTCAAACTGTTTTCCATTTTTTTAGGTGGTGTCTGGAAATGGCTTTGTCACGTCCTGTGACAGCTCTGGATAATGAGAGATTTACTGTACAGTCAGTGATGCTGAAATATGCTGTCCCTATTGTACTGGTAGGTCTCATTTCAAGCCTTTGTTGTTGAATAGAGCCATGTTTTGTCAATAAAGGTGAAGAATTTGCAGCCATCAACAGGAAATTGTGGCCAGGCCCCAACTCATGCGGCTGACTCTGTGTGTACCTTGGGTAGTTCAGAGAAGCAAAGATGCTGAACCATCTGGCAGTGAGAGTGGAGGGAGGAACCGTAGCAGCAGACCAAGCATATCTTCCAGACTTTCCCAGGGCTGAGAATGTTACAAGGTGGTGAAAACTCCTTCCCCACAAGTTCTAGTAGTTGGCTGACAGTGTCATTTCTATTTGAATTGCAGGCTGGCTTCCTCATCACCAATGCTGTGCGCTTCATTTTCAAAGCTCCTGGAATTGCTTCTTGGCAGTACACTCTTCTTCAGCTACAGGTAAAGGAGAGCTTTGAGCTCCAGTACGCCTGCTCCCCAGAGCACCTCTGGGACCGATTCCCTCCCTCAGCAGCTTGCTTCATCCCATGGCAGCATCCTGTGCATGTCCTTGGGCATGCTGGATCCAGGAGCTCTCAGTGGAGCAGGACAACAACTCTGCCCTGACCATTCCTCCTAGGCTGACCTTTACGTTGTTTGCTCTCTCTCATTTGCCATGTATGTGTATACACATATATGTGTGTGCATATAAATATATCTATATGGTATCCTTTGCCTTTAAACTTGTAAGAGTTTATGCCAAATTCAGCAGGAAAACCAGCTGTGAGTTAGTGCGATTTATTCACGGCCTCCTTCATTACAAACCCCTAAAGGTGTATGTATCTCCCCTCCTGTGCTTCTCCCCGTGTCGCACTGCTTCCAGTGCAAGCAGTCTCCTTCCTTCCTGCCACTGCCTTTTACCCATCCTCTCACTGTGGTGGAAAAGATGTCATGTAAAAGGTCTGACTTTTTGTTGTCTCTGTGCTTGCTGGTAATTACAATTTTTTTTCAGGTGAATGGTGTCCTACCCATCCTTCCATTGCTCTTTCCTGTCCTGTGGATCCTTGCTACAGCCTTTGGAGAAGCCAGAGTCTTGGCCCAGATGAGCAAGGCCTCGTCCACCTCACTGGTAGGTATCTCTCCACATCAAACCATTGCAGTAAAAAGGGCAGGAGATGAGAAGTGCTCTGTGAAGTGAGCACAATGAATTCAGCAGATGTGTCCATGTAACTGTAAAAGCTTTGGGTCTTTGGTTGTCCCAGCTACACCGTCTCCCTGGAGCAGTGTGACTTCTTGAACAGATGTTTTTTTTTTTCAACCTGTGTACAGCTATCCCAAGGTGATAAGAAGCTCCAGTGATTCCATAAACCTCTTCAAGGCATGTGCTTTCTATCAGCTAAATATAATCTGTCAGAGGGGTTAACATGGAGATAAATGCCCTATAGTGGCTATAACTAGGGAATGTTTAGCCACTGGGAAGGAATGGGATACATGAGATCCTCTGCAATCCCCTGTTTTAATATTTGGGTTGAACAGCCCTTTGCTGCAGCTCTGGGGCTTTTCTTGCAGGCCTGGCCTTTGCAGCAGATCAGGGAGTAAGAGGAATTTCTGGTGGTTGTGCTGGTTTGGGGAATGGAGTTTGGCAGTCTGATGGGCGTATGATCCTGAACTGGATGTGCTGATGGCTGTCTCTTGCTCTCTCCTAGTGGCAGTGTTGGTGGGATGCACTGTGCTATGTTTGTCTTCTGTGCTGACTTCTGTTACGCCTGTATTTGGACAGAGTTTCTCTCTCCTTCTTGTCCTTTGTTGGCCTCTGTGGCCCTGGGTCTGCGTTTTCTGTTCTTTTTCCTATAGGTTGTATGTGACTAAGCTGCCTGTGTCCTGGGAGGGAGGACACGTTACATCCCCTCAGTGGCATGTCCACCTTTACCATCTCTTTTCAGTGTTTTCTCAACTTCACCTTTCCCACCCATTCTCAGCATCACTTGCTTTCTGTCTTTGGAACCTTCCTCTTCCCTTCACACCTTGCTGTTTGCTGGGAAAAGCCAGAGCTCCTTGGCTTCCCTGCTTCATCATTCTCAATATACCCATTTGCCCTGTCACTCATACTTGCACCTTCCTTGTGTTCTTTCCTGTCTTCTCTTTTTTCTTGTCCAGGCAACTCACTCTGTCCAGCCAGCTCTTTCTGTGACATCCCAAACATGACCCTCCATCCTTGCTGCTGCAGAACAACTGTTGTGATGTGCCTTGGTCATTCTCCCCCTTGACCAGGGCAGTCTTCTCTTGGCCTCTCTATTTCACTCCTTCCCTCTCTCTACTCTGTTCAGAATGTAGCAGGTAAGACCTTCGTCCTCTCCAAGCACTTGGCCTGTGTGACACTCTTCTCCACCTTCTGTCCCTTCCCATCATGTTCCAGCTGTTTGATTCCCAGTTTTTCAAGGCTATAGGTGACCCCTGTGACTGGTTAATTAGATTCCTGCAGGACACAAACCAGTGCCCCTCCAGGTGAGCTCCTGCCTCAAGTTGCATTACTACAGTTGGATTACAGCAACATTCCTTTTAGAAAGGAATTTGATGTTGGTTTGAAAACATTTGTGCTGCCTTTGATAGGTTGTTTCAGTAATTATTTACCTTCACTGCTAAAAATGGGCCTTCTATGTTAGTGGGAATTTTTGTAGTATCTGGTTTCCAGCCCTTGGAACATTTATATCTTTTGTCTTCTATATTTAAGAGCACGTCAATCAAATTTCTGGTCTCTTGTAGCTACTCACATTCCCTTTTACCGTCTCTTTGGTTAAGTAAACAGTTTAAGCACCTTGAGTCACTATAAGCATATTTTCCAACCCTCTAATCTTTCTTTTGGCTTTCCTCTTAGCTTTCTCCAGTGCTTCGGGATCACTGTAGAATTATGAACCTCCAAAGCCCACAAAGTATTCCAGTAACAGTTATGCTTGTGCTAAATGTCAGAGTAATTTGGACTCTCTACTCTGTGTTCCCTTGTTAGTGCAACAAAGGATCATATTAGATCTTTAAGCCACTACTTTAAATGGCCAGGTTTTGTTCAGCTGATAATCTACAGCTATTGCTTTCTAAGACAGAGTCCTCATCCTGTAAGTCCAGCCTTCATTTTTGCTCCTAGGTATGCAACCTTGCTTTTGTGCCTGTTGGTATCCATGGTTTTTCTTATTTACCAAGCAATCCATATTGTTCTGTAACAGTGGTCTGTTCTCTTTATTGCTAGACCCTGCCCCAAACTTTGTATAGTTTAGAGTCTCTATCAGTAATGGCTTTTTATTTTTCTTTGAGGCTATTAACAAAATACGCAGAATTTGCCCCTGCTTGAGCTAGTCACACATCCTATTGCAAATAATCTGTTCCATTTGGAGATAGTTTATTTCTAAGATATTTAATATGGGCCCTATTTTCTCTGGTATTATTCTAGTTTTTTTAGAAAACCAGTAAAGCATTTTGTATCAAGTCAAAATACCAAGCGGTCTATGTCAAAAGCATTACTTTTATCAGTCAAATTTGTAACTTTGTCAAAAAAGATATCACAATAGTTTGATGAGATTTATGACTTACATACTTGTGGTGTTTGGCACTGGTTGTATTATTCCACTTCTTTTCTTTTAATTGAGTCTCGTGTTAGCTGCTCTGTTATTCCGTCTGAAATCAAAGTCTGTCTGGGATCCTGTGGTAACTTGGTTTGTTCTCCTCGCCCTTGTCAGGCACTGGCACCGCATGAGCTTTCTTCCATTGCACTGGGACTTAATCCATGCTTCGAGCCTTGTGCAAAATCAGCAGTAACAGAAAGTTGTCCAGACCTGCTAAATTAAACATATTTACTTTCAGTCGCTAGTGTTAGAATGGAAAATATTTCATAGTTATCATATGGTATGATTATTTCACTGAATAAGGAGTAGCCATATTGATTTAAGAAGCCTGCAATATCATTTGCAATTTCACTGTCTTCAACAAGCAGTGAACTGGTTTTAATTACCTATTAGTATACCTTTTCTTATTTTTATGTTAATTTTTACTTCTGTTTTCACTTCCACTCAAAACTGGGACTATTTTATTTTTACAACTGTTGCTGTTTAAAATTTTAATAAAATATTGTTAAACAGTTCCTAATTGTCCTTCATAGTTCTCAGTTTAAATTATTTCTGACACTTGTCTTGGCATTTTTCAGCTGTGTTAAACTGATCCTTTTTAAAGTGCCAGATATATGCATTATTATTTGGGGTGTCATTTTATTGACATGCAAATGTAATTGCCATATTCACTTATGCTTATGAATATACTTAAATTTAAACTGTTTTTCAATATCACGTCTACTGTGGAATCCTTTGTGCTGGATGCACAAATCTTAAGGTAGTAAATGTCTCGGTGTAATTCTAAGAGCCCCATGGTAGTGCCCTGCTATAATTTCTTTTCATTTCCTATCCATGTCCCATTCATACCACCTCATTTCTCCATGTCCATTGTGTTCCAGGCACCTGCTTTTACAACCTTCTCTTCCAGCTCCTTTCTTTTAACTGACCCATAGAGCTTAAAAACAGATCAGTCAATCCTGGCTCTTTCTGTCTAAAAATAACCATCCAGAAAGAGCCTCCACTGGGTCTAATTGCTGTTATTTTCTCTGTAGACATCTAGGTAATGACTGTGTTCTTCCGTGATGAACAGCACCAAGCGCTTTGACTGTGCTTCACGAGTAGATAAAGACATAGTCCATTAAAGACATAATTGCTTTGATGAATTATTGGTCTGCCTTGGCGTAGCAATTCCCACAGGGCAGGACTCCTGCTTTCTTCTCTCTGAAGGCACAGTATTTAGGGAAGGATGTTCCTCATGACACATTTCTGAGCACGATTATAGTAACTGGTCTCTTCTCTTGCTGCAGCTTGCTAAGTTTTCAGAGGACACTCTCAGCAGCTACACAGAGATGGTATCTTCTCAGGTACTATTATTATGAATTGTTTTCTTCCCTCTTCACTGCAGAACTTCATGATATCCTTTCCCTTCCTCTCTGATCTCCTGCTTGTTCCTAGACCCTTTGTACTTGTGTCAGTTGTCCATTGTCACTCCTTTGCTGCTTTAATTTGCTGTGCATGCAGGTTGCATGTCTTTCCCCTACACCTTCCCATGCAAATGCTGCTCTGCTGACCAGAGATTGAGGTGACTTTGATACTGAGTCCAGTTGTGCTTTTCTGAATATTGCAAATGGTTTGAAATCAACTTTTTCTATCCTGAAGAAAGTACCTCTTTCTAGTCCTTCTGTTCTAGGAGTAAAATAAACTTTTTATGGTGTGTGTAAGAAAGAAGGGAAGTATTTTGCTTGTACCAGAAAAATCTTCTTCAAGCCAAAACTAAAGAACAAAGAGGATGGTGGTCAGCACCAAGACCAAATATGAAGAGGGCACCATGGGATGTTCAGGCTTTTTAAAAGTCTGATCCTGTTTCATAGGCTCCTTAACAAGCTTAAGCACATTAGTAGTGCTTCCAAAGCTGGGGCAAATAAACACTCAAGAGACCTTTTTTCTGGGGGAGAATCTGCATCTGCCCACTCCATAAATTGCATCATCCAGATTAAACAGGAGGGTAGAAGAAAGACATTTTTCTGTCTAATCTGGCATTAAGATTCCCCTTTCTTAAGGAGACAGATGGACTCCAGGAGTGATTAAAAGTACCTAGATATTCTAAGAATCAATTCATATCTCCTTGGTTCCAGCCACATGGAGGAACGCACAGGGATGCGCGCACACACGCTTCCTTTGCTGGATATTTTGTTGTCTTGCTGTGGCAGTTCATCATTCAGCTGAGATGGTTTTCAGGTGTTAAATAGGAGTGATTTGAGCTGACCTTCCTCGTTGAAAAGATCTGCTTCTTTCCTTTTGTACCTATGTAACATTTTGAGAAACTGGTTTAAATAAGAGCTTTTTTTCTTCCTGGTCACAGCTCGTGATTGTTTTTGCATTTGAGTTTATGGCTGTACTAACCCTGAGGATCTAAGGAACTTGATCTAAGGAGATTTGGGGGAAGTGCTCTGCAGCAACAGCATTCCAGAACAACAGCTAAAAAGCAAGAAAACAACACTGTAGTAACAATGTAAAAAAAACAAACAAACAAACAAAAAACCCCTGGTTTTGCTGGCTTTAGGGATGCAGAGAGAGAAACATACAGCTCTGGTGCTTGGATTGATTGCTGCCATCCGGACTCCCTCTGGAACATTTTTGTGTAGAAGATGAAGGGTGCCTACTTGACATTTTAATTTTGCAAAATATCCCCTTCTTCCAGTTTATTACCATGTTGATTACAATTCATTTGTAATGACGGAGTAGTCAGAGCACCTTGGCTTTATTTCCAACATTGTCACTGCCTCAGTAGTAACATTGGGCAGGTCACCTCACCACAGTGACTCCATTTACCCAATTTGCGGCATGGTGATCATAAGCTTAAGGCCCCAAACTCTATAATCCAAGGGGATGAGAGTTACTTCAGGAAAAAGTACTAAGAGGTAACAACCGATTCACCCCAAATGAAATCACTTCAGAACTCCATCCTGTGTTTTTGGATAAACAAAGGTAGTTTCAGCAAATTCTCAATTCAACAATCAGACTGACTGTTAGCATCCTCTGGAAGGGGGAAGAAATGCCTTTCCCTTGAGAACATCAGCACTGTATCAGTTAACAGGTTCCCACGGAGACTGATGTTTATCTTACTGTGTATCACTGTGTTGAACCTGAAGGCAGGTAATGTCGTACTCCCTTTTTTCCTTCTCTCCCCTCATCTTTCACTGAATGAGTCTTTAATTGGCTGATGTCCTCTGCTTCCCTCGGCAGGAAATGATACGCTGTATCTGGAGCCACTTCCTCTGTGTTTTGAAAGGCAGATCCCCAACTCTGAGCTTCACTTCCAGCTTGCTCCATAGTCTGGGATCTGTCACTGTGAGTATTGCTGGGTTGTCAGAAGGAGGAGCCCTGCGTGGATGCTTCATTTGCATCATTCATATCGCCCTTCCCCAATCAGTTCACTGTGCTGGAATTAGAAAACCCTTCAGGCACCTGTCTTTGTAGAAGAGTTTATAACTGTCTTGTCTTGTCCAAGCAGCACATTTACAGGCTAAAGCAGTGGTTGGCAATACTCTGTGGCATCTAACAGGATGTCTGTATGCTCTGATTCTGGTCCCATAACCCTCTTGACTCCTTTTCAAGAACCAGCTAGTTCAGGTCCTGATAAGGTACTAGCTGGTGAAATAGGTTAAGTAGTTGCTTCCTTCCTGTGGTCTTCATGCCTATTTTTACAATATTTTGAGATAAAATTAGTGTTAAACAACCCATCAATCCTGCTAGAGCAAGGAATTCTTGGAAGGTTATTAAGTGTAGTTTCTTGAGACAGAAGTTTGGCAAAGGAGAGACTTTGCAATATTTACAACTATGTATGAACACTGAGACATGTTTTCACTGATACTTTGCTTTCTTTGGGTGTTGTGGGATGTTCTAGGTGCTCTGCTGTGTAGACAAGCAGGGGATTCTTTCCTGGCCAAACCCCAGCCCAGAGACTGTTCTGTTCTTCAGCGGGAAGGTGGAACCACCTCATGATAGCCATGAGGATTTGACTGATGAGCTCTCTACACGGTCCTTCTGCCATCCTGAGATGGAAGATGAGGTGAGTGATACATAATCCATAATGTAGTATGTTGGCTCTATTCATAGTTGACATGCACAACGTGAGGTTACAGAGGGGGCCCTTTGCTTGTAGAGAAGTCCTGTGCCATAATTCTTCACTTAAAAGATAAAGAAGCAGCGAGGATGAGATCCTCTTGTACAGGAGTCCTAAAGCAGCTGGTGAATCAGTAGCAGTTCATGTTCAACCACTGAATCACCACTGTTCATTTTCTTGGTCTCTTGCAGCCCCATGAAAGAGATGCTTTGCTCTCTGGCCCCCTGGCAGACACAATCCACATGACCAATGAGCAAGAGAGGAACAACTGGGCTAGTGACCCTCCAAAGGCTCCCGAAGCCCATGCCCACCGAAAGCCAAACAGCAGAAGCAAGCATCCCTCCGGGTCCAATGTGAGTTTTAGCAAGGACACGGAGGGTGGAGAGGAGGAACATACTCAGGTAAGACATACTGAAGGGGCACACAAGTAGTCTTTTGTGGAACTGTAAGACAGACTTAAACCCGTAAAGTTTCCCCTTTGGGAATTTCCTATGGGATACTAGGCTTAAGCTGTATTCATTGTAACCAACTAGAATTTTCTTGTCTGTTGGACCAGGTTGTTGGTGACAGTGAGGTGTTGGCTTGTGAGGCTGAAGACTTTGTGTGTGACTACCACCTTGAGATGCTTAGCCTGTCCCAAGACCAGCAGAACCCCTCCTGCATCCAGTTTGATGACTCCAACTGGCACATGCACTTGAATTCCCTCAAGCCTCTGGGCCTGAATGTGCTGCTCAACCTCTGCAATGCCAGTGTGACAGAGCGTCTGTGCCGCTTCTCTGACCACCTCTGCAACATTGCCCTCCAAGAAACTCACAATGCCGTGCTGCCTGTCCACGTGCCCTGGGGCCTCTGTGAGCTTGCCAGGCTAATAGGTAAGGAGAAATTAGATGAGCAGGCACAGAGAAATCAGAGCTGTCAATAGACAC
The DNA here is from genome assembly GCF_964106895.1 of Numenius arquata. Classification (NCBI taxonomy): domain Eukaryota; kingdom Metazoa; phylum Chordata; class Aves; order Charadriiformes; family Scolopacidae; genus Numenius; species Numenius arquata. Next base: position 7,598,923 of record NC_133592.1, read on the forward strand.
TTAATCCTTAGAGAGCACAAGAAAAATATTTCCCCAGTCGCGGTTGCTGAGAAGGTGGAATTACAGAGCTGACTCTGTTGTTGCTCGATTGCCAAAAGAGTCTATTAAAGAGATTGCTTTTGGCCAGTTCTGACATTGTAGACACTATCAAAGGAACAAATGTCATCAAGGATATTTCCAGCCAGCCCTGGCTAGGCTTGGTATTCTTCTGGCTCAAATCTGCCAATCTCATTGGGAGACAAAGAATACCTGCTAATGGACAGAGAGCTGCCCTGTCTTTACAGTAATGCTTTAGCAGGAGTTTGGGTATAAATGATGTGAGGTACCTCAGCTTGTTTTATATATGGGAAAACTGATGCATAGGGGAGATAAGAGGTTAGCTGTAACACTAGGATTAAAATCTGGAAGCTCTTGAACTCACTTCTGGGCCTGTCCTTCAGTGTCACAGTTCCTCTCTTCAATGAACCAGAAGCATGAAAGCTGTAATTACTAATAACGTCTAGTCCTTCTGAATGTTTTTCATCATAGGTCTTGAGCCATCTTGGGGGTAGATGCTCAGTGAGCACAGCTCACCTACCTATTGCTGGGGAGATGTCAGAACGAGCACAGGCAAAGTGGGTAGCACAGAAGCAGAAGGCCTTTATTTTGCTTCAGTTAGGGCCTAATTTTTCTCCTTATGTTCACATTTCAGGTTTCACACCAGGTGCTAAAGATCTTTTCAAGCAAGAGAACTATTTGGCCTTGTACCGCTTACCAAGTGATGAGATGGTTAAGGAAACAATCCTGGGGAAGCTTTCATCAATCACCAAGAGGAGACCACCCCTGAGCCACATGATTAACCTTTTCGTGAAGGATACCACTACCAGTAAGGCTGTGCCTTTCTTTGGGCATCCACTTGGTACAAGAGGATCTTTTCTGTAGAGAGCCTAGAAAATGTCAGACTGGAATAGTTTGGAGTCCCCATGGGGGCCTTGCTCTGCCTATGGCCAGAATGGATACGCTCAACAAACCTTAGTGATCAGTGCTATGGCATATTGAGGGGGAGGAATTCTTCCCTGCTTTGGCTCACTCCAGGATCATAAATAATTTTTTAAAATTATCTTAGCACACCTATCTAATAAACCTGGGTTTTCTGGGACCAAATGGCAGTATAGAGCAATTCTGGGTTTTGAACAGACTTCACTAAGGTAGTGAAACTGATACTGGACAGGGTTGAATATTACTCAGGGTTTTAACTAGTGATGCTCTTCCTATCTATATTGCATACTAGTAAGAAATCACAGAAATCCCATGCAAACTCATGGTGACCATGAATACAATACCTGAAGTCACGCTGACTTCACCTTCCTGTTCTAATAGGAATGGGCTAGGCTGGAAAGGACACACAGATAGGCACCGTGAGGTCTTAAAGCACCTCAGCAAGATTTAACAGCTTGCCCATCAGAGTTTTTAGTCTCTCCATAATACCTTAAATTGACTGAACTTGGCTCTCTGGAGTTGACATATGTTTAATATTGAATCTGAAATATGATTATTATTCTGGCTAGAGATTACCGGGTAAACTGTATTTTCTTGCCCAGTTCTTCTTAAATTTGTATCTTAATCGGCCAAGGAGCTTTTTTGTTTGTCCTGATTGCTGCTATCTTGCCTTTGTGAGCAAGAATTTTTCTGATGCTGAGATTCTTAGTGTAGGGAAAAACCTTCAATGTTGCCTCATTTCAACTCCTTATCCTCATTTTTAAACGGTTTAGTTTAGAGGCTGGAGCTCAGACGAATACATGTATGACCTGGATTATGCTGTCTAGAGTAAATTCTAAGAGGAATTTTGCCAGCAGGGTTAGTTAACCATTGGAACACTTCTCACATGGTAGTCTTGTCCCTTGAAATTTTCTGAAGTGTGTACAGCAACCAGAAATAATGGATTATGCAGATAATATTGGATGAAATCAAATGGCTCTGTTTATGCAGAAGAGTCATACCAGATGATGATAACTAACCTCTCTCGATACCTTATTTCTGAATAAATCTTTGAATCCACCCACTCCCATGATGTGCTGAAGTCAAAAGAGATAGCTAATAAATTCCACAGCTGTAACAGAAATAAGAGGTAACTTATCTGTATGTTCCCTTGCTTTTCCATTGAAATATGTGTCTCGCCATCTGGCAGTGTTCATCCCAAATCCATAGTAACCACATGGAAATGAGGGGCTCAGTGGAGTCTTCAGTGGAGTAAAATGGCTTGATACCATCTCTGTCTTCCTTTGCTGGAGCTGCACTCTTCGATTTCTCTTCCTCTGTCTCGCTGCCTCAGCTGTAGCAGCTTGGCTCTTCCTAACGAGCCCCAGCAGTCAGGAATGGCTGGTCATGCTCCCTGGCCTATTCATTAATTTTCTCCTTTGTGCCAGAGAAATCCTGGCCTTCATGATTTAGGAAGGGAAGAAGCTGAGCTCACTTTGTTGGCAATGACAGCTGAATGAACTCCTTCCAGTTTCTAGTGCGTGCTGTCACTGTCATTTACCCCTCAGAAGGATTGTTGGGTGGGATGCTGATGGTATGAATGGGAAATGGATTGCAATTGCTGTCAGGTGTGAACTTAGGGGGCGGTGTGTGTGTGTCGGGTCATCTGGAAGCTCTTGCTGCGTGCCCAGGGCATAGGTTTTGCATGAATCAATAAACAATTCCTGTTCCCTCTTTCCTAGCAGGGACTATCTAACCGTAGCAGCAAGGTGGGAAGGATTAGGTGTTTATACAATAAAATGAACCAGAGCTCTGCACAAGTACTCCTTTGTGTCCCTGAAACAGGCTCCTTCTTTCACACACAGCTCCTATTGGTCTGGGAGGTTTGTTATGCTGATAAACTTGGCGTGTGATGACTATTTATAGCACAAAGCAGAGAGCTGCTATGTTTTGGAAAATCCTCCAGTGTTCCTGAAGGTCCCTGCCTGGTTTGTACGAGTGAATATTCTTGGCTCTTGATTTCACCAGCTAGTGTGAGCGTTTGCAGTCGGCAACAATGCCTGCAAGAAGCCTTTAGGCTCATTTTTCTTGGCAGTGATGTTTTTTTCATTAGATCAGCTTTGAAGCTGTTGGGGGCAAAGTCACGGAGCAGCTGGAGGAGGGAACCTAGACAGAGGAGTCTACGTGCCTGCAATGTTAATGCCTCAGTGCAAATGAAAGGGCGCAGGAAGGGTGGAGGGGGAGGCAGCCTTGCATCCTTTAACTTGTGTCCTGTGCCTGGGACCTGCATCAGACAAGTGACATCACACACCTTTGGGAAACACTTTTTAACACCCCTGTCTACAATGGGGAATGAAAGATTTTAAGTCTGTGGTAAAGAGTAAAATAGTGGGGAGGGGAGAAAGCAGGACAAGCTGTGGTGTCCGTTGATTTTCGATTCTTCCCTGATCACAACATGAGTTACTTTTTTAGAGTCTGTTATTTTGAACTTTTGACCCATCCTGATTTAACACATTTTCAGGACCATTTGTGAAACAGGCTGCTATCTAACAGGTCACACTGTTAAATTATCTTCTGCTACTTGAATGGAAGGTATTCAAGAATAGCTCTTACCCTTTAGATCCACTCCAGGCCTAAAATTGAATTCACTTTCCAGGGTAGGCAGACTTTGATCCCCATAGGCTCATCACTGGTGCTTGCAGTCTCATGAGAAGAGGCACACAGGAATAGCTTTTCTTCTGCTCTGTTGGATACAGAAACACCATTTTAGGAGCAGGATTGTTACACAGGGTAAGGGGAGAATAGGAACTGACTACGTGGCTCACAGACAAATAGCAGCTGAATACATATCTTCCAGTCTTGAATAATTTCTCGATGGGGACGGAATACTTTTAACAAAGGAAAGGGAATATCTGGAGTGCATCAAGGCAGTTTGCAGGAACACTCGCTTTTAACCAATAAGGGAGCAGTTGGTATGATCCCCCTTTCCTGGGAACCTGTATTTGTGATGCTGACTTGTTGTTGTCCTGCACTTCAGGCACTGAGCAGATGTTTTCTCATGGGACGGCAGACATCATCCTGGAGGCCTGCACAGACTTTTGGGACGGTACCGATATCTACCCCCTCTCTGGCTCTGACAGGTGGGCAGCTTTGTCATTTGGTGCATTCAGAAGCTGCAGATAAATTGCAGAGGGAACCTCTTCACTCATTAAAATTCCCTTTACTGATGCTTGTTAAGCTAGTTAATAGAAGCTTCAAGTAGGTTATTAACAAGAGCCTTCTCTGCTTATAATGAATTGTTATAATTATAGCGATGTAATAGATTAGATAGCAACAAGCGATCTGTTGGAATGCAAGACGAAGCCACTCCTTACTGTAGCTGTTAACATATTGGCCTCTTATAAGTGGGCTCTGACTGTATTACTGTAGTAGGATAGTGAATTATCATCAGGTCACGTGCTGGTGGCAGAGAATTTTTTTGTTGTTCAAGACAAATGCCTTGTCTTACATGAAATGCAAAGTGATCAATTCTACCTGCTGTTGACAGCTTCAAACCAGTCCACCACAATGCAGCACTGCATTACCATTCCTGCTGCAATATCTGACAATGCCTGTTGCATTTTCATCTCTAGGCTAAATTTCTGTTCCTGCTCAAAGAGCAGACCAGTAATGTTTAGTTTCATCGAATAGCAGCGCATTGTTCTTCTAAGTCTGCTTATCCTCAGGTGTAAGAAAACTCCCACTGGTTCTTTTTGGAATATTTATCATCTTAGAAGCCAAAGAAAAATCCCATGTATAGTCTAATTTGTTACCTTTGTGAGTTCAACATAGGGAAGGAGCTTTACACTCTTCCGGTGACTGAATATTGACTAAATGGAGACGTCACATACAGCTCCCAGGACCCAAATTCTGAAAAGGGATAGGAGAAAAGTCTGTTAACTGTCATTATCTCTGCCACAGACAGTATTGTCAGAGTTGTCAGTTCCTTTCTCGGTGTTTATTTCCCTACAGATAAATCCTCTCTGATGAATTAAGCTTCTGCTGTCATGCAGTGAACTTCCTCGGAGTCATCTGGCAGCCATATAGAGCATATTATATTAATAAGTGTATTCAAAGAGTACTGTGTTCATACTCCTCAGTCTGATGAACAAACAGAAACATTCCCCACTGCCCCTGTTGGAATATGTTTTTGTTGCCCTGTAGCACCTGCAGCTTAGAGAATGCAGAAATAATAAGGAAAGGCTTTTTCAGAGACTCTCACCATTCCTCATGGAATACATTTTTCTAAGTACCCAACTGGTGATTTCTACATTGAACTTCAGTGTACGTTGTCAGAAATGAGGCACGTGTCTGCTAACTTTGCCTGGTTTTTGTCTTCTCCACATAGGAAGAAGGTGTTAGATTTCTACCAGCGAGCCTGCCTCTCAGGGTACTGTTCTGCCTTTGCGTACAAGCCAATGCATTGTGCCTTGTCCTCCCAGCTCAACGGCAAGTGCATAGAACTGGTGCAGGTCCCTGGGCAGAGCGCTATCTTCACGTGCTGTGACCTCCCTGGGACGACCCCCATCAAACAGAGCAGTCGGAGGAATAGCTGGAGCTCAGATGGTATGTGTCTTCTCTGGTGTCTGTAATAAGGTCTGCTGCTGGGTCAAGTGCCCACTTTCTGATCAGTCTAGAGCTGTAAGAACATTGTTATTCAGAGTAGCAGATGGAAATTGAGAACTAAGGGTTTCTGAAGTAGATGCATTTCCAGAGGAAGTAATGATGTAGCAGCTGGCAGGTATGTTTCTAGTTAAGTTGCTGACGCTTGGAGAGAAATTCTTCTACTTGTGGGAAGTCTGTTTCTTAAAGCAGACAACTGAGAGTCAACACTTCTGGGTATTTCAATGTTTGGTTTGCTATTGGTCTAATTTTATGGAAATCACATAGGTTGGGTATGGTGGCATGTGACTGTTCTCCCTTGATGGATTTTGTTGCTGTGCTGAAGTAACTGATTCCCACTAGAAGAATTGTACATCTCCTCCAGAACAGCAATGGAAACTGAGAAATAAGCACATACCATTACATAGTTCCTGGAGGCTCTTTTGGAAAACTAGTCTTAATCTCTTTCTGCCTTGGTCTCCCATGCTGTAAAATATCAATAATGGGGTTTCCAAGAGCTGGGAGGCAGCTGTTACTGAGTGTTTACAAAACACTTCTCGGTCCCACCTGTGGCAAACTTTGCAACTGTGTGAAGTGTTTTATTCTGTTCCCTCATGCTGCATCCAGCTCCCATTCACCCTGGGCTGATCTGGTGATGGTGAAAGAACCTGGTCAAAGAGCCTTTCCAGGCTCTTTGGGAGTGTCTGCAATGTCCCTGGAGGGAACACGATCCAGTTCCTTTGCATCAGCCTGTCATACTCTGATGCCACTCTGCCTCAGCTAGACTCGCCATGTTGTTTAAGCACAGTATGATGTGTTTAAAATGCACATGTGAACATTATGTGGCATACATCCTTTACCTTTCTGCCCCGGTTCCTTGTGACTGATCCCTGTCTTCTATTTTGTCTTTTTCCTTTCCACGCTCACTGTTTCACGCTTGTATTCTTGATCGCATACGCGGGGATGTCCTGAAACCGCTTCTGTGATTGGGTATGCTGGGACAAATGGATGTCTCTTCACCTTTCCTCCTGTATATGTGCGTGTATATCTGCATGTTTCTGTGTGCCTGGGTGCTGTGTCCTTGGGTGTTATCTTGGTGGCCTCTCCCACCATGTATATTTTGTCTGATGCACATGTGGCCCCTCGTGTCTAAATGTGATTGCGTGTTGTTTGCATGCCTGAAGAAGGGATTGGGGAAGTGATGGAGAAGGAAGACTGTATCCAGGCTCTGAGCGGACAGATCTTCATGGGAATGGTCTCATCTCAGTATCAGGCCCGTCTTGACATTGTCCGCCTCATTGATGGATTGGTCAATGCCTGCATTCGCTTTGTCTACTTCTCCCTGGAAGATGAGCTCAAAAGCAAGGTAAGCTGTCTTTGCTGAACCCCCTGAACTTGCCTGTCCCCTGGTTGTCTGACCGGAGAGTTTAGCTCCAGTGCAATCTAAGGTTAATCTGATTCAGCCAGCTCACGGGTCCAGAAGGTACCTACACTCCAATATGGCATTGGTCTGCAATGCTCTGGCCCGGACAGCCATACTGAACTCTTTCATCTGCTCACCTGCAGGTGTTTGCTGAGAAGATGGGTCTTGAGACCGGCTGGAACTGCCACATATCTTTAACGCCTAATGGTGATGTGCCTGGCTCAGAGATCCCTCCCTCTAGCCCCAGCCATGCTGGCTCCCTGCACGATGACCTACATCAGGGTGAGAGAACTGCACCTAAGCCACTTTGAATGCCACGCGTTTCCTGGATGGTTCTTTTAAACCCCTTCATAGGTTCCTGTGTCCTCAGCAGATACCTGATCCTTCAGAGCTTTGAGCACAAAACTGGATGGGCCTGAGGTGTGTGTGTGTGTGTGAGCGAGAGCGCCTTACGTTTATAGACTTTCTACCCAGTCAGTACCGCAATTTTTGGAAACAAACATCCCTCTGTACACCAGCTACCATGATTTTACAACTGCTCGTTAGTGCCTTTGGTTCATGCTGGAACCCTGCTCAAGCCACTGAGGGTCTCTTGCCTGTGCAAGACTTTACTCTTTTTTCTTTCTTCAAGTGGGATCTCTTTACTTTCTTCTTCCCCTAGAAGAAAGTGAGCAGAACAGATAAACTATTGTGTCTCAAAAGAGCACGTATCTACCTCTGAGCAGATTAGTCATCTAAAAATACTGCATTTTAGATGACTGAGTGGGATCTAAGTGTTGCTAACCTAGAAAATCAGGCCTCACATTTCCTGGCTTCTGCAGTGCCACATGAATATGCCATGTGGGTGGCACACAGGTGGCAGAGGCAGGTTTGTGCTTATTGTTTTTGCTGTTTCTCTCTGCTCCAGTTTCTCGAGATGATGTAGAGGGGCTTCTGCTGATGGAAGAGGAAGGGCATTCGGATCTCAACAGCTTTCAGCCAACAGACAGTGACATCCCCAGCTTCCTGGAGGACTGTAACAGGGTGAGGCTCCCTTTCTCCACACACCTTGTGCTGTTGCCGTGGTCAGCAGTATCACCTCGTTACCAGAGGGAATTCCTCTTCAAAGCAGATTGTCTGGTTTGCATTGGGAATCCTGATTTCCCCCATCCTTTTCCTGCATAGTATTTAGAGCCTGGGAAGTTTGGGATTCTCTCAGTTCGCTATTGCTGAACAGGTCTTTTCTTTGGAGTTTAGGAGTGGAGGTGACCACACATGGGATAGTCTTGAGAGCCACATTTAAGTCCATCTGGGTCCCTTTCCCATGTGCTCGGTAGGGAGTGGGAACATCCCCACATTCTGTCCAGACATAAGAAACTTTGTCTCTCCTCCAACTGTGAGCCGTGGCTGGTGCTGCCCAGTAGTCAGTGTGGGACAAGCTCTTCCTGCCTCATAAAGAACTCGGATATGCTCAGCAGAGGTTACAGGAATATCAAGAGATAGATGCAGATTAAAAAAATGAAAATAAAAATCTATAAAGCCTTGTTTTAGAAAGCAAGAATGCTTCCCTTGCTGTGTGGTGATATGGCTGCAATTGAAATAGATCCAGTTGCAATAGAGACAGCACAAAGTCTCTGACTAGATTCTCCACACAGATAAAAAGTCCTTAGAAATCCTTGAGCACAGGTTTATCATGCTGATCTTACAAACCTTGAGGGCAAGCACAGACAGCTTGATGTGTCAGTGTAGAACTTTAGCAGAAGACTTTTTACAGTGGCTTGGGAAAGCCAGCTTCTGTCTGCAGGGACATCAGTTTGTATCTGACCTTGAAGTTGCATAATTCAGGGAATCATAATTCTCAGTTCCACAGTTCCCTCTGAAATGCCTCTCCCTTACGCACACGCACTCCCTTGCTTTGTGTCTTCTTTCTCTTTTTCAGGCCAAACTGCCACGGGGGATCCACCAGGTGAGACCTCACCTGCAGAACATAGACAACGTGCCTTTGCTGGTGCCCCTCTTCACAGACTGCACCCCGGAGAGTAAGTGGCACAGAGCCTGGGTCTGTCCCCCTGCTGCCCACAAACACCTTCCCCATCCATTTGCTTTGGGTGTTGGCAGGGGTGAAGGGACAGGGACACAGCACAGAAATCTAGAAGGGCATCTCAATTTTAATGACCCTCTGTTGCTACCTGCGGGAAGCCAGGTGTTAACTCCATTTTAATGCAGCTGTTCCCTAGCTACAGAATTGGGCTAAGAACCACTCCTTTCAATTTGCATTTGTAAGAGACACAAAAGCAAACATCCAAAATGCTACTGCCTTTTATTAAATAAGCATTATCAGTGCGCTAGAAGACTTTGATCTCCACTCACAACCCTCACTGCCTTATATAACTCAGAAATCACTTCCCAGAAGAATTTTCCTCTGGCAGTTGCTGTTAACACCTTCTGCTGCTTTGCAGAGTTTTTGGTTGCAGAGACTAGAAAGGACAAAATTCCTTTCTCTCTCCAAGAGATACTGTTTTATCTAAGAAAGGGGCTGAGTGCTCAGCTGGCTAATACCTGTCCAGTCTACAGTGAAAGTGCTAAGCATCACTATGATTTGGCATTTTAGGTACCTCTGGGCACGGTTTACAGAGTGTCAGTAAGACCCAGTTACAGCCCAGGCTGCCTAAACAGTAGATTTCCTCTCTTTTTGCATAAGTGGCAGTTCCCCACTTCATCTAACCCCTTGCTGTGCTGCAGATCTGGGTGCACCAGTCATTTAGATAATTTGTTTACACGGGAATCTGCAGAGGGTGGGTTTGTAGTTTTATTTTTTTGCCTGGAGCATTCTAGAAAATTCATATACACTCAGAGCACTATGCACAGAGCTACAGAAGAAAAATGGGATCAAACAGCAGCTTTGATTTAGAGGCCCTGGGAGGGTGTTGATAAAAAGATTGATGAAGGCTAGAGGTAGTGGTGGGAGCGCAGGAACAGGGGCTGGCTCCGAGTATGGCTACACGTGGCACTGCTTTTGGAGCAGTTTGTTATATTCCCTTTGTTCCTTTAGACTTGGAACAGTCCTGCTGTGCTGCTGAGCAGAATTTAAAATTGTGTATTTATTTTGGGTTTGAATTATTTAGGCTTATTTAATTTCTGCTGTTTTCTAACAAGACCATTTGATGCTGAAGCCATCTGTATTGTACACCCAGGCTGTACCTACAGCTCTGCTCTGAAAGAGATGTGCTAGAGATGCAAATCTCTGGGTCACAGTTCTGTGAATCACAGCTCGGTTCCTGCAGGAGGCAGGTATACAGGGCACTTGGACTACAATTAGTTAGCTATCTAATTTTGTACTTTGACTTTGAATCTCACTATACATGGCTGATGAGTATCAGTTGGGGTAATTTTAAAAGATCTGATTGCTTGTTACCCAGACTTGAAAGAGTGTGTGAAACACTGCATCTTTCTGTGCATAATGAGATAGCGCACTGTGTTTCTCCTTCTGTCCCTTTGCAGCCATGTGTGAGATGATCAAGATCATGCAGGAGTACGGGGAGGTGACTTGCTGCCTGGGAAGCTCTGCCAACCTGCGGAACAGCTGCCTCTTCCTGCAAAGCGATATCAGGTGGGGCAGGATCCAGCCTCCTCCAGCTGCCTTTGCCTTGAGCCCAGCCATGGGTCACACCAGACCTGTGGTTGTGCAGAGGGATGCTCACAATTGCTCTGTCTGTTATTAGCCACATTTGTCTCCATTAAGGGCGATTTGGGTGGCATTGGATGGGATGACTACCTAGATCCCTTGTAACACAGAGATATTTCTCTCCGTCTTTGAAAGGAAGATGTTACTGTTGCTTGAACAGATGCATTATAGACACTTTTCATTGGGTGAGAGTGGAAATGTCCCTTTGGATCAGCCAATTTGTTGACCTTGAGCCACAAACCCAAATATGTTCATTATTTCTCTGGGAATAACTGAAAGTCTAGGGAGATTGATCCTAAATTCATGTTGCAGCTCAGGACTTCTCTACCAGCGAGACAAATGTAGGTCTCATGGCACAGCATGACTTTACAAGTTGGACTGCAGTGAAATGGTACTTTCTCCTCTGGGATGAGGACTTTCGCTAATGCTCCTGTGTTGTCCTTGCAGTATAGCCCTGGACCCTCTCTACCCATCTCGCTGCTCCTGGGAGACTTTTGGCTATGCCACCAGCACCACCATGACTCACGCCTCTGATGAGCTCACCCCGCTGCAGCTCTCAGGGCAGCTCAACAGCCTGCCCTGCTCCATGTCCTTCCGCCAAGAAGAGAGTACCAGCATCATCAGGCTTATAGAGCAGGTAAGCCAGGCATGTCCCCACTCCAGTACGCAGCCCTCCATCTGCAGCTTTTGAAGATCAAAGCCAGGAGCTCAAGTGAGCATTCTGGTTGAGTTGCCTGCAGTAGCTGCCAACATTAGCCTTTCCCATGTCTCCTGTCCTTTGTTCAGGAAGCACAACAGAGATACTCTTCCGGCCTGGCCCTACCAGTCCAAGGTGTAGGGGATGGTTTGGGAATGGTGCCTTGTGGCAACAGAACATGAATATTGTTCAACTGGATAAAGTATAAACCTGCAGACATTCCTAGCCAGACAACAGTGCAGTGCTAGGGAGAAGTGTTACTCCAGAAAAGCCAGGAGGTTTGAACAAACTTACCCCTTGGCTAAATTCTGCCTTTCCTTCACAACCACTACCTCTAGGCAGGAGGCTTTCCCCTTTTGCTTACAATGTGTCCGGATCCTCTCCCCTCCCACTTCCCCTGCAGGCCACATGTTCTGCCCCTGCCTGCCAGTAATTGCTCTTGGCTGATAACTGCTCCCATCACAGCAAGGGCTCTGAGGGCTTGTGCTTCCTTCCAGGCCAGGCATGCAACGTATGGGATCCGCAAGTGTTTCCTCTTCCTGCTGCAGTGCCAGCTGACCTTGGTTGTCATTCAGGTGAGTCCTGATCTGGCTAGGGACAGCATTTAGCTCAGAGGACAGGAGTCCTGGCACGGGTGTGGGTGGCTGCAGTGGGGAAGCCTTGTGAGAGAGCAAGGTGGCCTTCAGTCAGGTTTACACAGCACGTTTGGGGAAGTTACCAATAGAAACCCTATGATCTCAGACTGTATTTTCCATTCTCCCTGACCCTCTTACAGAAGTTTCTTTTAAACCCCTTTTTCCTTGGAGAAAAGCATCCCCTGCAGCACCTGCCCCAGCAGCCTGGAGGGACTGTGCAGCAGCAGCCTAGTTGCCAGCTCATCCCAGTGTTTTGGGGGAGGACAGTGGCATCTTGGGTAACAAGACTGTCCTAGCACTGCTTACACTCTTCACTCTGGATTGTTCCCATCCAGTTCCTCTCCTGCCTGGTGCAGCTGCCCCCCATCCTCAGTACCACGGACATTGTGTGGCTCTCCTGTTTCTGCTACCCACTGCTCAGGTGAGTCCCTCAGGCAAGGTGGAATTTCCTGCCTCGCACACACAGACCAGTCCCCCAGCCTCACTGTGTCCATGTTAAAAGAAAGCTGACAGCACCCACAGCATGCTAAGAAGGCTGCAAGTATTATTCCAAGCACCTGCTTTGACGAGGTGCTTGCAAACACAGGTAGGAGCATGGGTGGGTTTTTCCCCCATCAGACATTTGGAGGTCACCTCTCTCCCCATCTGCACCTGCCACAAATTACACCTTTTACAGCCCACGCTAAGGCAGTGGCCAGATAAGTACCAATGCTCCAAGCAGTCCGAGGAGGTTATTTGGGTTCAAATGTTAGACACAGATAAAAGAGCAATAGTTCTGGTGCCTGATCTTGTTACTGAGAGACTCACTTACCTTTCTCCAGCATCTCGCTCCTGGGCAAGCCTCCCCACAGCTCCATCATGACCATGGCAACAGGAAAAAACTTGACTTCCATTCCTAAGAAGGTAGGTGGCCCATCAGATTAAAATTGTTCACACATTTTTCTCTTCTACTTTGTCCCAGTGTTGATGCATAGCTGGGGCCCTGGGTCTTCCCAGCTCCCTTGGTGAACTGATCCATGGCATGAGCCATGCTATCCAAAAGCCTGGCATGGACAGGAAGGGAATCCCTTAGTGCCAGCATGCCCACAGGGCAGATCCACAGTGCAATATCCGTACTACAGCTTGTCTTTTGCAGCCACTGATTCCCTGATGGTTCATGCAGGGGAGGTTGGGCCAGTGACATGCCCATGTCATCCCCCTGCCTCTCCCTTTATTCACAGACCCAGCACTACTTCCTCTTCTGCTTCCTGCTGAAATTCAGCCTGACCATCTGCTCCTGCCTCATCTGCTTCGGGTTCACACTGCATGAGTCCTGCAAAGAGGTGAACGCTACCAGCCTCAACCTCACCGCCTGCTCCTCCATCATGCTGCACAGGTGAGGAATGGAGCCTGGCGGACACCCCCCTCGCCCCGCAGGGCCTATTGCTCTTGTGCTTCCCAGGTAGAACTGATTCCCCTCCAACAAGCTTCAGGATCTTGCATGACCCAGCTGTAATGGCTGTACAGAGGGCTGGGTGCTCTCCCTGTAGCCTTGACAACTGCATCTTTGCTCAGTGTTGCTTCCTGGTACTAGGACAGCCTGACTCCAAGCTCACACTTAGCTCTCTCAGCTGTCAGAGGAGGACACGGCCCTGGTGGAAAAGGTCAGACAATAAGTCTCCACTATTGACTTCTTTCCTTTGTACTCTCCTTTACTAGCAATGCTGATGGTGCTCCTGACTGGTTTGGGACGCTTTCCAATGCTCTTCTTGTAGCCCAGAAACTCACAGCTGGCCTGATTGTTTTACACACAGGTAAGTCCCTATTCCCAGACCCCACCATTTCCTACTCTGGGGGGAAAACTTGCATCTTTTGCCTCTTTCTTTGCCCACTATGCCAGAACACAATCTCCCTGGTAGAAGCAGACACTGCAGTGGCCTCTTAGTACAGGCATAAAGCCCCTTGTCTTACTAAACATTGCCCTAACAGATAAAAGGCATCACCTTCAGAGCTGATTCTCTTTCCTACCAGCCTGCTGAAGTGCTGATTCCTTCCCAGCCTCACCAGAAGAGCAGCATCCCTCCTTACCTTACTGCAAATCAGCTAGCAGCATCCTGCAGCTCTCCAAAAACATTCCTGCCTCAAAAGTCCTTGTATGCCTGCTGCCATTTTGTGAAGCACCCCGTCTCCTTCCCCCAAACAGCACTGGTGCAGCTGTGATTACCCTGGAGCTGGAAGCCTTTTTAAGCCTTCTGGAGGGGCGGGGAGCCAGCCCCTGGGTGACCCTCATCACCTGCAAAGGGTTTCCTGACAGAGTAGGTCCAGCTGCTCTCCGACAACCTTAAAGGGTCTCTGCTCCCTTTCCACCCTGTCGTGCTGTGGCTTGGTGCCAGGCAGAGCATTGCATGTTGAGATGTGCAGGGCATCCAGGCCAACAAAACGCTTCCTGATTTGAGAGGCAGCCCTGCTTTGGAGAGACATAGTGTGCGTTACTGTTTTGTGTCCCTCAGACCACCAAGGCCAGGCAGGGGTGCTCTGCCTGGCACCTGGGAAATGCTCTTCTGAAGAGCCCAAGTAAAAGCTGTGCAAATGTCCTGTCCCGTACAGACAGCACTGGGTCTCTTGATAAATATCTTCCTCTGGGCTGGAGCATTCCACTGATGCAGGCCTGTGGTGACCCGGAGACAAGGCCACCACCCCCACAGCTCCCTAGTTCTGGTCCTTTGCCTCATCTGCTTTCGCATGTCAGGCTGTGAACCAGCCTTGGCATCCCCTCAGTGAGTAACCCACCCTGTGCAGTGCTACTGCTGCGCTCCCCCCTCTCCTGCTTATTTGGGGACTTGGAATTGCTGTGGGGAGTCTGGTCTGAAAGGACCTTGAATGAAGACCTGGTTTCAGGGAGATAAAGCCCATATCCCTTTGGAGCAATAGCTGTTGGTGTATATTGTAAAGCGTTGTATCTGCGTGTGATGCTAAATAACCCCCTCTTCCATCTGTCCCCATAGTGTTCATATCCATCACCCACGTCCATCGCACCAAGCCGTTGTGGAAGAAGAGCCCCCTCTCCAACCGGTGGTGGACGCTCACTGTGGCTGTTGTGTGAGTATCCCCAGGCCCTGACGAGCACTTCAAAGTGCTGGAGGAAGGAGGGCTCTAGACCTGCTCCAGCACCAGTTTGCCAGTGCTGAGGAAAAGGATAGTCCAGGGCAATTGTTCTCCACTGCTGAACTGGTGAAGGGTCTCTGTTGTGAACTCAGGAGCGTTAGATCTGGGCCTGGACCCTGATCTGCAGATCCTGGGAAGCTTGTTATCTCTGCTGAGATTTTCTGTGTCTGTTTGTGATCTTAGATTGCTGGGGCAAGTGGCACAGACTGTGCTGGACCTGAAACTCTGGGAGAACCTCAATTCTTCATTGACCTTTAACCACGTTTCCATCTCCCCGGTCTCATGGCTCCTGGGTTTTCTTTCCTTGGTCCTTGTGGTTATCATCAATGAGATCGTCAAGCTGCATGAAATCAGGTATGGGGGTAGCAGAGAAGATGGAGAGAAAGGGCTGAAGCCTCGCTTCAGCCTGGCTTTGAGCTGCAGAAAAATGATGCACAGGGAACAGGGTGGGGAATGAAAAGGAAAAGATGATTCCATTGTGTAAATCACCTGGCTGTTATGTGCAAGCTTGTGTTCCACCTCTCGGGGAGGAAGCACAGGGGAGGAAAGAGGGTCAGGGAAGGGCAGTGGCAGTGATTGGGAGCAGGAAGGGAGACCAAAATTTCCTTATCTCAAACCAATGAGAGGGAGACAGCCAAGGTCTATGAAATACCAGTATGGAATTGGAGAGGGCCGTTCTCTCCATCTCGTCCCATGAGGACAGAGAGGCATTGAATCACAGCAGAGGAAATACGTCTTCACACAGTGCCTGGACTGTGGGACTCATTTTCACGGGAAGCGGCTGAAGCCAAGAATTTGTAGCAGGCAAAGTGACTGGCTGTTCTTAGCACAGGGAGCAGCCGGAGCTGGGAGTTAACGCTAATGAGCATTGATTCAGGAAAGGGGCTGGTGAGGAAAAGCAGTGGGGATTACAGGGAACCCCGATGGAGACAGAGCCACTGTCTCTGTTCCTGGGAAGGATTTCTGGGCCTTTCTCTGCTGTGTCTGGCGACCCTGGAGATGGGACTTGGCTGTGTGGGGTAGAACTGAGACCGTGGGTTGCTCTCTGGATTCGATTCCCCTCCCAGGCTACCACAAGGCCCAGCCCAGGGGCTTCTCTGCCTCTTGGGGCTCTGCAGCTCAGGAAGTGCAGTGGGGCAGCCGTGCTTGCCTTTTTCCTCTTCACATGCTGACTCTCTTCTTTCTTCTGCCCTCTCCAGGGTCCGGGTCCGTTACCAAAAGAGGCAGAAGTTGCAGTTTGAAACAAAGCTGGGGATGAATTCACCGTTTTAAACCCTCCCAGCTCGAGTTCCCTGGAGCCAGGGCCACACAGCTGCATCCTGCGCTGGGAGGGTGGCTGCACCAAAGGCTCGGGGAGTTTTCCCTCACACATGCAAACCAGACAGCCTCCTTGCAAAACTACATTGGCACCTTCCAGGGGTCCCCAGGCAGGGCACTGCTGTCAGGATCCCCCAGCAGGTATGCAGCCCCTCTCCGGCCTGCTAGGGGACTCTCAAGGGAGTCTGCAAGCTCTGGTGGCGGTTCAGGCTGCTTTTCCTTTATTTATTTATTACTAGAGGTTTTCGTTAGTATCATGGTGATGCTGAAATGAAGTGACTCCTTCCCTCTGTGTGAGCAGATGGGTTTCCTGGACCTGGCAGGAGAATCTGGGGCCAGCAGGGGGGACATAGGGTTGCTGAAGCAAGAGATCGCTATTGAAACCCATTTTGTTTTTCCATCTCTGCGTGCTCTCCTGGCTGATGCGTGTGTGCCTGCCTGTACGTGCCCTCACCCACTTCCCTGTGTCCTGGGGGGGGGGGAAGGAGCCATCGCTCCTACAGCTGGGGGTGCCAGGGGGCACTAGAGCTCACATTCCCAAGGGGACACTGTGAAGGGTCCCTGGCAGGGTGGTGGGAAGGCCCCTGCGATGGCCAGGCTGTGCCAGGCCTGCCCTCTAGCGTTGTTGCCGTAGCCATATGCTGGCTGCTGAGTGCTTCAAGAGAAGGGGGTTGAGACAGGGGTTTAAGAAAAGCTGTCCGCATTTGACCCTGGGGATCTGGTGCAGGGGAGGCAGGAGGGCAGCTCTGCCTGCAGGGAGTCAGCACGGCTTAGCTTCCTCCAGCCCTCTTGAACCACCTCTTATCTGCTTTAGCAACCCCCAGAGAGGTTTAGAACTGTTCTCATTTTTGTGATTCGAATTGCCATTCTGCTTCAGTAAAATGCCTGCTTGAGAGGGCCGTAGCTAGAGATATAACCTGAGACCTACCTATCTGGCAGGAGGGGGACATCTTTCCAGGCAGGATATCTGCATCTAGCGGTTGTGACTAACACAGAGCTGGTGGATGGTTCCTTTCCCAAGGCTGGGCTTGTGCTGTATCCAGTACTTGCTCTCCAAAGCACAGGGAAACCGCCTCATCGTGTTTTTCTGTGGCAGTGTTTGGAAGCCTCTCCCCTCCACGCTGCTGCCCTCACATCTGTTCCCTGATGTTCTGGAAGTCTCTTCTTCATTTGACTTCATTGACTGGGGGAAACCTTCCTCTGAGGGCTGCTGCAAACCATGATTTGCCCCAGTTTGTCACACCTGCTCTTGAGCTCTGAACAGACCCTGGCTGTACTGGGAACACTGATGCCCTTGTGGGCTGACAGTCGAGGGCCACAAAGGAGCACACAGGCTTAGCTACTGGAATATTTGCAGCTCATGGAGATGTTGACTCCCTTCCTAGTTCTAAAAATGGGCTAAAGCTGGTAAATCCTGGCCCCGTTTTTGCTCCCGATAGTAACACTACAATATACAGCTGTTATGTTCCCTTCGGTACCTGAGACTAACAAACTGCTGCTGGCTCTTCCCTGGCAGGCAGGGAGCAGGCTGGGAACCCCGAGCTCTGTCCTGCTGCTCCACCGTGTCTTCCTTCCATTTCAGCATAACCAGAGAGCACGCACACTTCTGTGTGTCTCTAAGCAATACCCTTCTCCCTGCTGTGGGTCTGGTGGGAGAGCAAAGTGGGGGTACAGCCAGCCTCTGAGCGCTGGGGACAGGCAGAGGATGCTGGAGGGGGGCAGCTGGGGGTGTTCAAAGGCCTGGACCCTGTTGCTACAGCTGGAGAGCGGATGTTTGGATTCCACGCTGCTGGTGGGGTTGCATGGGACAGGGAGCCGGGAGCTTGCTGGGGAAACGCAGGCTGCTCCCCTGCAGTGCAGCAGCGCCAGCCCGTCCTTGCGCAGGGGCTCTGCTCCCCGTTGCCGGCTGGGCTGGACTCTGCCTTCATTCC
Organism: Numenius arquata; assembly: GCF_964106895.1. NCBI lineage: Eukaryota > Metazoa > Chordata > Aves > Charadriiformes > Scolopacidae > Numenius > Numenius arquata. Next base: position 7,617,332 of record NC_133592.1, read on the forward strand.
TCCCGGGCCCGCAGAGCTGCCTGACTTGGGCAGGACAAGCTGCACCCTTCCCAGTCTCGCTTAGATCACTAAAGGTGAGCTCCAGATCTCCCACCCCCTGGCACCTGAGAAATCAGCTTTTCTTTCTGCTGCCAGTGGCAGGTGGGGGACAGTCTCCTCTGGGGCTGAGCCGAGCCGGAGGCAGAGGCAGCACCGAGCTGCTCCCTGCTATCTATCCCTAATTCCCCCCCAGACCTGAGCTCTCGCCCTGTGCCACTCAACTCTTGTAGGTGAGAAAAGGCAGCAGATACTGGGGCTTCCTGCTGGCAACACCTTCTTCTCGAGGAGGCACCTCCAAGATTTTCTCCTCTGGGTGATCGCAAACCTTTATTTTCCTGCACTCTCCCTCCCCTGGCTAGACTTGGAGGGAGCCGAGGCGTATGAATGCAGCCTTTTGGATGGTCTCGCCAATGTCACCCTTCCCTCAGCCACTGACGTATCCGAGGGTCAGGGTGTGCGGCTTCAGAAAGAAATTTCCTACATCGAGATGTTTTTAAATGGTGTATATTTTATATTAAATTTTTTGGGATGTATGTAAAAATATTTGATTTGTATTAAAACTTGTAAATTGTATAAAAAAAAAAAAAAAAAGCAAGCAACCCAGACCCACACGCATCCAGTGTATGAACGGCAATAAATGATTGTCTTGGATAACACACACAGTGAGAGTGGGAGGGAGTTTGCACCCAGCAAAGCGAGGAGGTAAAAATGTGTCTGGCTGCTCGTGTCCCAGTGTCCGAGTTACCTGGCTCACCTGTTGTAGGCACACAGCCTGGATGCTCCTAGGACCTGGTCCTGGCACTTTTTCCCACTTTCCGCTCATCTTTGGGCAAATCTCTCCAGCTCCGAATGCCTCTTCCTACAGAACAACGGTCCGATTACCTCACGGTGTCCTGGATCCCAGGCACAGCCCACACGGCTGTTCCCCGGCGCTGCTTGGGTGGTGGCACCCTCGGGATGGAAGGTCAGGGCTGAGCTGGAACAGGCACTGCGAGCACTGGAGAAGAGCAGCCTGCAGAGACGAGGAGGCCTGGGTTTCTTGTTCCCAGCAAAGCAGAACCTGGTGTCACTACGGCCACACTCTGGTCACCAGAGAGGATGGAGGAGTGCTGAGCCTGGCAGGCAGGGGTAGCCGTGGCTTCAGAGGTGCCCAGAGCTGGGCACTGGAAGGTCCCCAGCGCTCTCACCACGTTACTGCCATGGTGGTAGGACTCAAAGTGAACATTAACCTGGCTGGAGGCGACAGCAGGACTCTTACCAGGGGAGATTATCTGAGGAAACCCAGATCCTAAGCACTCGAGGGGCAGGATAAAGCTGATCCTCGATGAACTTCAAACAGAGCAGGAGAGGAGCTTGTGCGATTTGACACGAAGGAGACAACCAGGCAAAACTATCAAAAGGGTCAAATATGCCCCACTGTTTAATAGAATTTAGTCTTAATGGATGTTAGTGGAAAACAAAACACATGATTAACACAAACAGAGCAGATGGTTTAAAATCTGTTGTCAGTCTGGTGATTACACGGGCTATTTTTTCCCCTCACTGTCTTGCTGCACGGAGCAGGTGCAGCCGGGGTCAGTTAGTCCCAGTTGCAGTGTACATAACTTACACGCCATACAGTAGCTTCAAAATAGAGATCTAGAGCTTAAAAAATAGGCATTCTTCTGCAAAATCAAATGTTTAATTCCCTTATTGACAACGAGAGCAGCGTGGTGCTGCCCTCAGGTGGCTCAGACAGCGACAGCTCCACCCCAGTGTCCTCTTATCCCTGACCCTAGAGTACAAGGCTTGCAGTTCTGGTTAGTAAATATATATAATAAATCACATTTAAAATATATACATTGGCCTTTAAAAAAAACACAACACATTTACAGTTTATCAACATCGGAAAAAAATAACTGGGCTTCTCCCAGGTTGACTCGTGAGAATAAAAATGAGTTTTAAAAGGTTTCTGCAAACCTTTTGATAAAGTGCCACTGGTTGTAGCTATTTAAAAACAATCGGGTCCACGACGTAGCACTTGCCTGTCAGACACGGTCATTTAAATACACTCAATGTGATGTATAAATCAGAGCAACCAACTGGCCAGGAGAGAAGTTGCCTCAAACTGACCTCAAGTCCCAGCCAACAATATTTTTTAATTTTTTTTTTTTTTTCCCAGGGCTTTTTTGTCTTCGCTTTTCAGCCCAGAAACCAGGCAGGCACCTCCTGCCCGCCCGGCACAACTCCTGAGCGGAGACCCCCGGGAATGTCCAGGCGGGCTCTGCTCGCGGGGGCTGCTCCCCTTCCCGTGCTCGGGGACCAGGGGCTGCACACAGTCCCATTCCGTCACAAACTCCCAAAAGGATTGGGAAGCAACTGCCTTTTCAGCCACCTCTTCTCCCTTCCCAGTTTGTTTTCCGTGTTGGTGATTTTTTTAAAAAGGGGGGGGATATGTGGAATTTTTTTTTTTTTTTCCCCCTTTGTTTGGAATTTTTGTAGCAAATGGCACTTCAGCACAATCTTAGGTTCCCTTCTGGTGCTCTGATGCTTTCATGTGCTTGGCACGCCGAGCGCAAGCCAAGTTCGGGGCTCTTGGACATATTTAGACATGCACTACTAAACAGATCCTGCTCGAGAAATCTGTCTTCCAGCTACGCAGCCGTTCCTACCGCTCGGATGCGAGGAGCTACGGCTGCCGTTCCCCCGCTGCAGCCACGGGGCTGTGACAGCAGCCAGCCTGCGCGCCCAGGAGCCGCTGCCGAGCCGAACGCACCCAGAGCACGCGGGGTCACCGTTCCCGCTGGGATTTAGCGCTGCGAGGAAGCCTCTCCCGGCCGTCCCGAACGCTGCTACTGTCTGATTAACCACGCTCACAGCCCAGTTTGTGCCAGCGGCTTCCCGCAGGGAGGGGGAGTGGGAAAAGGGACCGTTTTCTCCCCTAAAAAGGGATAGGGGAGGAAAAAAAAAATTTAAAAAAAAAGCGCTAACTGCGCTGCTACTTCACCCTGGCAGCACCGGGGCGGCGGTTTGCCGAGGTACGGTGTCGGCAGAGGGCAGCCTCCCATTCAGCAGCACGATCCAGCCAGACTGGCACCATCCTCCTCGCTCTGGGGAAGGGGCTGGGAGCCCTCCATGTCCGGCAGGGCCGTGGTGGAGCATCCGCCGCTTCGCAGGCTGTGCCAGCCCGGTCTCGAGGGGTTTGTGCGTCCCACCGGAGGGATTTCGATCCGCTTGGATTACACGCTGCCTGACGCTGACGCGTTTGGAAAAGCAACAAATAAAGCAGAAAGGTTCCTTCTCGCTCCGCAAGCTGCCAAATTGCGACAAGCCCTGTCTTCTTTTAGCTGCTGTCAGGCCTTGCCGGGGCTGGGATCTGCTCAGTAAATAGCCGGCTCGGTGGCGGCTGCCCGGGGAGGTCTCTCCTTTGACACATTGTTGGCAGGGGATAAATAATAAGAGGCAGGACTCAGCAATGCAGCGGGGAAAGAGAAAGGTCCCTTGTGGAGGCTCCTCGGCTCTGTGCAAGGGAGCGAGGGCTTCTCCCTGGCCTCCAGGACCGCATGCGCGGCCCCTCTGGGCTCTCCTCCCGCTGCCAGTCTGGTGGGAAATGCCTGACCCCCTCGGAAACCGGCCGGCGGCTGCACTGGCACGTGTGATACGGAGCCAGGGGCGAGCAAGGAGGGGCAGCTGCGTTCCCAGCCGCAGCGCAAAGTGCTGGAGAGACCCGGAGGCACCGCTCGGTGCCGGATCCGCTCTCCCCCCCATCACGAGGGGCACTGGTGGAGGCAGCCGGAGGCGGGGAGGGGAAGGAGGGAGCGAGCCTCAGTCCAGCATCGCGTCCAGCTGGTCAGCCAGGTCGTCAAACATGTTGCTGATGTCTTCCAGGATGTTCTTGGCTGAGTGCACGGCCCCCGGGTGGCTGGGGAGGAAAGGGAGAGAGTCAGAACACCAACCCAACGGCTTCAGGTGCTGATGGGGTAGGGTTGGCCAGGCTGGACCTGACCATCTTGGTGGCAGCCGGAGCTCAGCACGCGGCTGGGCTTGAGGATGTGTGACCTGGTGTAGCGTTAAGCGTGTGCCCACACACAGCCCTTCGCCTGTCCTCGCGGGGGGCTTCCCAATTCCTCCTCGAGGGGCCCAACCCCAGTGTTTCCCTCACCCCCAGCGCTGCCTCACCTCTCCGCCTCCTCCACCGTGATCTTCTTCTCGGCTGCCTGCAGCGTGGCGGCCAGGCTGGAGTTGGTCTTCTCCAGCCGCTGCTGGGCCAGGGTGGCCCCCGGGGCGGCTGCCAAAGGCTTTGCTGACACCTTGCTGCCCACCTCCAGTGTCAGTGAGCTGGGACCGGCCAGGGACCCGATCACATCTGGCACAGCCTCAGTGGCCGCCCAGGGAGCGACGGTGTGACGGGAAGGCTGCAGGACCTGCTGGTAGATGGTCTTGGGCCCAGAGAAGACCAACTTGGTGGACGCCACGGAAGTGTGCTTGGCAGGGACATCTACAAAGGAAGGGATGTGGTGGCACATGTCCTCCTCACCTCCTGTACCAACCCAAGAGGGAGCCTCAGGCCCTACCGCTGCCTCAGACACCCCACAAGCCCACGTACCTGGAGCGGGCGTCCTCACCACGGCGGTTCCCAGCAGCTCCGTGGGGCTAGGGGCTTTGGTGGGGCTTGGTGCCTTCTTGATCCCCTTCTCCAGCGACAAGATGCTTTTCTCTATCTCAGCAATCCTGAACTCCACGCTATCGTCGTCAAAGGCATCCCCGGCCAGCCCAGCCCGTGGCGCCGATGCCGGCCCCGCGATGCTCACTGCCTGGGCCTGGGCGTACTGGGGCGCAGGGCTGGCCCCCCCCTCAGCCTGCCCCGCCATGCTGAACGCCTTCAGCACCGCCTGCAGCGGCTCCCGCTCCCTGAAGCGCGGCCGGCGCTTCACCGTGTCTGACTCGGTGAGGTTGAACTCCAGCACCGGCGGCTCCTTGGTGGCAGTGGGTGCTGCCGGCTCTTTCCCAACAGAGCAGGGGGGCTCCGCTGGCTGGGAACCGGGCTCTGTGTCCGGTGCGGCCGCCTCGGCCTTGGGGTGCCCGGTGGGCTTTGGCCGCTGTTTGATGGTTAAGTTGCCTTCTTCTGCAAAGGGGATGCACTCGCTGGAGCTGTTCTGGGAGGATGAGGAGGAGACCCCCGGCTTGGCCTCCTCCTCTGTGTCCGAGCAGGCATCCTCCCGCCCGCCCTGCGCATCCACCTCTGTCATGGGAGCACTGGGCTCACTGAATGTCCGTCTCCGTGGCTTGCTGCTCTCAAAGGGGTCCCTGCCGGCATCGGGCAGCGTGGCGCTGCTGGTGTCACCGCCATTGTAGGACTCATTGTCCACATCTGCCCTGGAGAGATTGTCCTGAGCCACGTGCAGTGGTTTTGGGGCCAGGAGGGGCTTGGGCGGACTCGCCCCCGGTGTCCCCTCCAGCGCAGCCGCCAGGCTCTTCACTGTCCTGCCGTGACCGGCATCACTGGGGCTGGCACCCCCATCGGCCACGTCCTGGGGTGCTGCGGGCTGCCGCTCGGGGTCGGGGGGTTGCTCACCATCTGCCTCGGCAGTGAGGGCACTGGAGACGGAGCTGAGGCGCTTGGGAGGCGGCGGTGGAGGGCCCTTGCGCTTGGCCCGGATGGCAAAGGACTGGCTGCGGGTCACCTTGGCATCCGTCTGCAGACAGGCCCGTGGCATCTGGCTGCGGCCCGGCCGCCGTGTCAGGGTGGCGTAGGAGCCCAGGGTGCTGGTGGGCGCCCCCTCCTCCTCCTCGTGCTCCCCGTCCGACAGCGCGTAGCGGTTCAGGCTGTGCGAACGCTTCTTATACTTGAAGCCTTCACCCCCGTTGTGCTGCTCCCCAGCCTGCCAGGCGCCCGGGGCCACCCCAGCCGTGGGCGGCATGGCGGGGGGCTCTGCAGGGCCGCACTGGCTGTGCAGGTAGGAGAAGGCTTTTTGGGCCGACGACTGCAGGCTGCTCTTCTGCCCAGAGGAGATGGAGGGGTATGGGTGTGCCAGGGTCTTGGGCTGCTCCGCTCCCAGGAGGGAAGGGACCGTCGGGGATTTCAAGGAGACGTGTGGGTACATGAAGACATATGGGGCCGTCCCTTTGCTGGGGGTCTGTGGAGGAGTACAGGGGGTGACTGCTGGTGTCCCAGCACCTTTCTGAGCCACCGGCCGGGTGTACTGATCCGTGCCTTCGGGCAGGTTCCTCTCCTTGAGAGGGCTGCCCCCGCCGCCGTTGGCATAGCCGTTCAGCCCCTCGGGGGAGACGAGCTTCCCGTAGGGCTCGGGACTGGGCCGTCCCGGCAGGCTGGCCGGGCTCTCCTTGCTGCGTGGTGGCGCGCAGGACTGCCCGCTGCTGCTGCTGCTCTCCCCGCTGCCCAGGCTCTCCTGCGAGGGGCTGGAGAGGTGCCGGGACAGCACGTTGTCCTGCGAGTGCCCCGAGCCCCGGGATCGCACCCCGATGCTCTCCTGGCTCCGTGACATTCCCTGGCTGCTCTTGATGCCGAGCGTCTCATGGCAGCTGTTGGACATGGCTGTCTGGAGCTCGTAGCTGAGCTCACTGTCCTGGAAAGTTGTCATTTTGGGGGTGTGCGGGGACTGGCACTCCCCATTTTCCAGCGACTCGATGGTGACAATATCCAGGGCACCAGGAACTTTGCGTCTTGCCAGAGTTGCTTCTGCTTGGTTGAGGCTTTTGCGGAGGTCTCTGAGCTTCTTCACAGCCAACATGATCTTCTTCTGGTGGCCTGCAGGAAGGTTACAACAGGAAAGGGGCGTTAGGGCGGCTCTGGCCCCAAGGCCTTTGTTTCCTGGCCAAGAAGAGTCATGGTCACGTCACCAGCCAGGGCAAAGGCCTCCAGGTTATCCAAACCCTGCCTATGGGAGGAGACAAACTACGGCCGGCATCCACCTGGCTCAGCCCGGCTCCAGCCTGCCAAGGGGAGTCCTTAGGGACAGCCACGAACTGCCCTTTCCGGGTGCTCCGGACATGCCTGCACCTCCCAGCCTGAGGGAGAATGGGGCGGGGGGGACTTGGGTGGGAAACTTGGCTGCCCTGGGCCACCACAGCACGGTGACAGGGACTCACCCAGCTTGTTGATGCCGATCTCTTGCAGATCCTCCCAAGTCAGGTCCGTCACGATGGTGATGGAGTCGTAGCCGTTGTTGACCAGCTTTTTGTGGTACTGAGGCAACCCGATGGCACTGAGCCAGTCCATCAAGTCAGCCTGGGAAGGGCACGGAGATGCTGCCATGAGCATCGAGGCATGGGCAGCACCTTCATCCATCCCCTCCCTGCCCATGGCCAGGAGACTGCATTTTCGGGGTCTCTCTGACTGCATTAACACAGGCTGTTGCAGCACATATTTAATTACAGAGACTGCTCCTGTCCTGTCCTGGGGTAAGGGAGCTCTGAGAAAAGATATGGGGAAAAGAAGGTGCCAGACCAAAGGCTGGGTGGCAGGGACTCACCGGGATGTAGTTGGGCAGCCACTCGGCGATGCTGAGCTGCCCGATCTCGGTGGAGATCTTTTTCCTGTGGCCCGGCTTGGTCACGCCGATGGCTGTCAGATCCTAACACAAGCAGAGTGGGGCTGTGGTCAGCAGTGGCTTGGGGAACAGGGGGCAGCAGGTACCCACTGCCAGCAGCTCGGGGGGTGCTGCCCGGCGTGGGGAAGGACCTGCCTTACCTCCGGGGTCATGCGGCTGATGGTGGGGACGTCGTAGCCTGCGTTGAGGAAGTTGGCGGTGTACGACTCCAGCTGGAACTCACTCAGCCAGTTGTAAATGGCTTCTGCGTCCTGGGGAAAGGACAGTGGCTGCACGGGCTGGAAAGACCTGGTTGCTCCAGGCAAGATGACAGGATCTCCTTGGGCAAGACCCACCTGTCCCCACTGTCCTCAAGACCCAGTCCCCTATGTCCTCCATGCACTGAGAGCTGGGCTGAGAGCCCCGAATGTGACCCTCTCACCCAGCACACCAGGTCCCCACTTGGCCCAGTTACCTTGCCCTCGAGGAGCTGCTCAGGCCGCAAGAACTGGTGGAAGACCCTGTCTCCAGGGGGGCAGCCGCCTGGGGTCTGGTGGCTCTGTGGCCCTGGCAGAGGAGAGAGGAGAACTGTCACGGGGGCACTTGAGCAGTGAGCAGCCCCCAGTGCCCAGGGGTGACAGCTGTCCCCAAGGCCCCATGGCATTGGGACATCCCTCACCTGCTGGGGAGGTCAACTGCCCATTGCGTGGCTCTGATCCCAAAAGGTGTTGCTGGAGGTCATCACCGGCGGAGGGCAGTGGCTGGGGGAGAGGAGGAGTGAATGGAGGAAGAATCCCCCTCAGAGACAAGCCCTGTTGTACTCCCAGGAGCAGAGTTGGGGTCCCCATGCTGGACTGCTGGGCACAGCTTCACCCAGCGAAGGTCTGGCCCCTAGCAAGAGATCTGGGCAGGATTTGGCCCAGGGCCCTTTTTCTCCTCTCAGATGACACAGGACACAGCAGGGATGCTGCATGGTACCAACCACAGCCTCCAACTCCACTCAAAAAGGCCAGCTGTGCTATGGGGGGGCAACTGGGGACCCCCCAGGAGCATCTCTCTGCTGAGTCCTCGCAGCAGACAGGTGTTTGGTGGAGGATTCTCAGCTCCCGCAGCCCCTCGTTCGCTAGGGAAGGTGCTGGGGCTCCATCTCCAGCCTGATCCAGGCCTTGGGGAGCAGCACGGGGGGAGCAGGGGCTGGTGCCTACCCTGGCGTTCTCGATGAGGATGCTGGTGCTCTGCCCGTTGGTGCCCTCGGTGCTCTGGCCGCTGCCAGCACTGCGGATGCTGCCGATGCTGCCCTCGCTGCCCACGCTGTTCCTGTCTCCTGCTGCTTGGGGCAGGCAGGGAGCCCATCAGCAGCGCCCCGGCATTGGGGCTCACACAGGGCACAGAGGTCCCCGGCAGGGACCCATGTGCCAACACAGTGATGCCAGTAAAAACCAGCCTCCCACAAGATCCCTCCGGCTACAGATGTTACATCGGTCCCTCCCGCCTCCTGGCACACACAGAACAGACAGGGTGACCTGGGCTGGCAAGGGAGGCATGAAGGGGACATGGGGACATGGCCTGGCCAAGGACATGGAGAAGGAAGGGGCTGCTCTATGGGCTCCCCTAAACTCCCTTTCCCTCTTGTCTGGCTGTTTCCCCTCCCCTGGCCAGGAGGTGGAAGGAGAGTCTCCCCCTGTGTCCCCCTGCATGGGCAGGGCTGGGGACAGGGGAAGGTCCCCAGCCCCTCTCCCTCCCCAGCTGTACCCCTGACCTGAGCTGTCAGGGCCTGGGGCCGTCCGGGTTAGGGTGACGCTCGGGGCTGCCTGGTGAGGACACTCGTCAGGGAGGTGCTGCAGCCCGCCGGGGGGGACCGGGAGGGCCCCGGGGGGACCCTGGCGCTGGTGCGCGGGCGCCACGCGGGGGACAACCATGCCTGCATTCAAAGACAAAACACGCGTGGTCAGAGCTCGTGCCGGAGGCAGGGCAGGGGGGATATCTGAGCCTCAGCCCCCAAATTACCACCCCACCAATGGCACAACCCCCTGTGTCCACCCGAGTCCTTCTCTTCCCCCCTAGCTAGCCAGGGCTGCGGGGACCTGTTCTACAGGAGATGCTGGGAAGGCTGGGATGGTTTCACACAGGGGATTGTTCCCAGCATGCCCAGCACGGCCACTGACCTGTTCGCTTACTGATGACTTCAGCAATGGAGGGGGGGAAGTATCCGACCCGATCGGTGCCTTTTTGAGCGTCGTGGATGTGCCCCTTCCATCGCCCATCCGGGTGCTGCTCCAGGACCTGACACGGGATGAGAGGGATGGGGTTGGTACCTGGGGCCATGGTGGGGAAGGGGGGTGGGGAGCGGGGAGCAGCCTCACCGTGATGACGTCTCCTGCCCGGACATTGAGAGCAGTCGGGTCATGGAGGTTCCAAAAATCCTTCAAAGCTCGGACCTTCAGGATTCCTGATGCCTCTGAAGACAAGGGATGGAGGGAAGAAAGAAGGTGCCAGAGCACAGGGGGAAAGAGAGCAGTTCAGGGAAGGTGAAGAGAGAAAACAAGAGTGAGGAGAGGGGAGAAGAGAACATTAACATTGCAGGAAGGACTCAATCGTTGGACATTGCCTGCATGGAGGATGGGGGCATGCCTGATGGGACTGGGATGCTGATGCTCACAGCCAGGAGGAGGCCATTCAGGAGGTGTACTGGGAGCCTCAGGGAGGTCCCATGGGGAAGAAGCCCCTCTCAGTGCCAGGCAGCACCCAGCTCTGCACTGGCCCCACCTCACCTCTCAGCAGCTGCTTGATGTCCTTGCTGGCGTGTGAGGTGGTGAACTGGTTCACGATGTCCAGGGCTGTCTGGTTGTAGGTGTTCCTGATGTTCACATCGACGCCGCCCTGCCCGGGAGGGGACATGGTCAGGGCCAAACTGCCACCGGATCCGCAGAGGACAGAGGGACTGAGGGGAAGGGGGTGATGGCCAACCCCCAGGGGCTTGTCCCCCTGTGCAGCCCTGTCCCCACCACACTCACCTCCAGCAGCAACCGCACCACCTCTGTTTTGCCATAGAGCGCAGCCTCGTGCAGGGCCGTGCCCGTCTTCGTCTGCTTGTTGATCTCGATCCCAGCTTTCAGCAGCTGCCTGGTAGGAAGGAGAGAGAGGCATGAACGGCTGGACACAGACATCGGGAACAGGTGATGGGCTGCTTTGTGACAGGAAAGGGACAACCCCCTGCACCACTGAGGCTTTGGGAATAAGCGAGGTGCGTCTGGGAGGAAGCGGGACTGAATACGATGGGTTTTTTCGGGATGGAGCAGTGTCCCGGCCTGGCGGGGGGTTACCTGATGATCTCCTTGTGCCCGTTCTTGGCTGCCAGGTGCAGCGGGGTGGTGTAGTTGGGGTCAGTGGAGTCCTTGGACTGTCCCTCCAGGAGGGCGACGCACAGATGGCTGTTCAGCAGCAGCTGGGCCACCTGCACAGGGCACAGGGGTGAGCGGCGGGGTGCAGGTACCCCAGCCTCAGGGCTGGCTCTCTGTTCCTCATCCTACCACTCCCCCCCATCCACAGCTGCAGGGCTCGGCCGGAGCCGGACGGTGCTTGGCACGGCCACACTGTCGTGAGGGGCCATAAAAGGTCACAACAGCCAAAAATAGTCTTCCCATAATCAGGCTTTTCAGACCAAGCCCTAAAAAACTCCAGTCTCTCCAAGCCCAGAGTGACTCTCAGCATCTCAGGGCAGCCCAGAGGCACAGAGGAGTTATTTTTACTGCCCTGTTTATAGCTGCAGACATTACAGATACTCCAAAAATGGAAATATCCCCCTGGTCCCCCCCCCTGTGGGGCACAGGACGGTCTGGCTGGCCACACTCCAGCCCTGTGGTGCAGTACTGGCTGGGCTGGGGTCTCCCGGGGCACAGAGTGTCCCCATCCCTATGAACCATGCCGGGGACCTCAAGCACCCGAGCAGGGCTGGGCACTCGGGGCTTGTGGGGATTAGCCAGCTCAGCCTATCTGTGCTTAAATGGGAGCAAAGCTCGGGTGGGTGGGGGGAGGCTGCAGGGAACTGGGAGCGAGGACTTCTGGTTTCTCTCCCAGCCCTGCCACGAGGTCAGGAGCAAACCTTGCAGCTCCCAGGTTCAGGATCCAGCCTTGCCCGGCAGTGGGAGGAGGCAGGTGCTGCCTGACAGGCTCTGGGGCTCGGGCAGAGGGAGAATGGTCGCAGCCAGACCCAGTGCTTTGCTCCCAGAGGAACCAGCCGGCTCCAGAGCCGCCCCTGGAGAAATGCCCGGTGCAGGGCAGAGCCCTGCAGGACTCACCTTCAGCCGCCCGAACTCGCAGGCCAAGTCCAGGGGGGTTTTCTTCGCCTTGTTGATGAGGCAGGGGTTGGACTGGTGCTGGAGCAGCATCTCCGACTGCGGGGGAGCAATGTAGTACAGAAGCTCAGCATCATCCCGTACCCCGGCCTCCCTCCCGCCCAGCACGATGGGGTTTGTCCCCCCACTCATTCCCAGAGAGACCTGTGGTGGGTGCGTGGGTGTCTCTGGGCTCTCACTTACCACCTCGTAGTGGCCGTACTGCGCCGAGAGGTGCAGCGGGATCTGCCCGTCAAGCGAGGCCATGTTGACGGAGGCAGCGGCACGCAGCAGCACCCGCACCGGCTCCACGCGTCCCTGCCAGGCTGCGTAGTGCAAGGGGCGCATCCCTGTGGGGGAATGGGGCTCAGCAGGGCTGGATGAGGCCCCTGGCCTCGCTCGGAGGGCTGAGCCAGCTGCCAGGGCCGTGCTGGGGGGTCACCCCTTACCATTGCTGTCCTTGATGTCAACGGTGGCCTGTGCCTCCAGCAGCAGCGAGATGAGGTCCAGGCTGCCGCCCAAGGCCGCGTGGTGCAGTGCTGAGAACCTGCGAGAGAAGGCAGGGCTCAGCCCAGCCCTGGTCCCTGCCACCCTGTCCCTACAGCCCCTGCCTGCACAGGGACACGGGCCAAAGGCCGGGACAGTCACCGTTTGTTCATGGCTACATTCTTCCTGATTCCCCGCTCCCAGTGCCTCAGTTTCCCCACAGCGAAGCAAAGATAAATCCCTCCAGGCTGTCCATGCCCCAGGGCCCAGTGAGGGATGCAGGGACCCTGTGCACCCCCTGAGACCCCGGCAACAGGGGTCCCTCACCCCCCTGCTGTGCATGGGGACAAGGGATGGAGAGAGATGCATCTCCCCTCTCCACAGTGCAGCCAAGCAGCCCAAAGCCGTGCTGCTCACAGCATCCTGCAAACACACCAGCCCTGTGGCTACTCCTGGCCCCTCCGCCAGCCACCCCCTCCCCATGCCAGCAGGGATGCCGGGAGCCCACGGCACAGCGTGGGAGGCCGCCGGTAATGAAAGAGCCCTGTGTCTCGGGGCTGTGAAAGGGGCCTGTCTGCCCGGCGCTCCCCCCGTGCTGTCATGTGAAGGGCCATGGCCAAGGAAGGAGACCCTGCACCACTGGGGATTAGCCCATGTGCCGCTCCAAGGGGTGTGGGGGGCTCCAGACGGTGCCAGCCCGGGGCTCCAATGGGCTCAGCAGTGTCCCAGCCCTGTGCTGGGGATGCAGCCCAGCTGGCACGGCTCTCCTCCCCACCCGTGGTCCCAGGACACCCCCAGATCCCTGCACAGGGTCGCATAGGAGGGACCTCCTGTGTCCCTGAGCTCGTGTCAAAACCTCTGCCTCGAAGCAAGAATGTGGGAGGTACAAAATCCCCCTAGAGCCAACCCTGTGGGATCCCTGTGGGGCCAGCTCTGCCCTGGGGGCACCTGCACAAACCCACGCTCGCCCCATCATCTCCAAGCCGTGAGTAAGGCGTTGCCTCACCGAGGTCCCTGCCAGCAGCATGGGTCTCCCAGCAGGTCTCACCTCCCCACCATCCCCTTCCTGCACCTCAGTGAGACCCAAAACACCACCTGCACTGTTAATACCCCAAATGCTGGGGGTTAATAGCCCCCTCACGTGGTCCTCTGAGGGGGAACAGACCCTTTACTCTCCTTCCCATCAGCAGCCCTCCTGGAGCTGCTAGAGCACAAGCCCTGTGCCTTATCAGAATCAGATCATTGCTTCTATTATTACATTTTTTTTCTATTAAGCTCCATCTGCACAGTATTATTTTAAGACAGAGCCATCCTGCACATTTTCAACCCCCCACTGGCCTGTTAGGACTCATCACGGACACCTCCTCCTACAGAGTCCTCAGAAAGAAAACATGTAGAAATTAGGTACAACAACAGTACATAAAACAATGCTAATAACTCGCAGGTCAGAGTTAATTCAATAAGAATAACATGCTTATTTATTTTATGGGTCTTTGTGGTTTCTTCAACTCTCAGTACCCAGCTTATTAAGTGCTTGGATTTTGGGAGTGATGAGCTACACAAATGTGATGTGGTCACTTGGCAACCTCATCTTTTCTTTCTCTAACCCCCCTCAAATGAAGAGATTTTGCTCTTGGGGAATTAGACACGGACACAAGCATGTGCAGGCAACGGGGCCAGCCGGGTGCTCCTCCATGCTTTGACCAGCACACAGGACACGGGGCACTGGCTGGACACAGTGCACTCCCTTTTCACCCCCAGCCCTGCGGAGGGGGACGCGGAAGAGCTTTATGAAGGATTTTGCAGGTTGGATTGAGCACAGCCCTCAGGTTGGATCCGGGCAGGTGTCGGGTCTGCCTCTGCAGGGCTTGCCCTGGCTTTGGGATGCTGTTGCGTTCTCCCAGGCTCAGCAGCTCCCCTTGAAAGCTTTACGATACCCAGAGCTGCAGAACTGACTGGATACTGCGGAGAGCAAGCCCACCCATGCCGGCAGCAGCGGCACCCAGCACCCTGCCCGGGGAGCACTCACCCATCTGCATCCTGGTAGTTCACGTTCAGGCGCTTGGCAGATCCCAGGAGCTCTGCAGAAAGAAGAGGCGAAAGTCAGGGCAGGAGACAGAGCCCGTGTTGCCCCGCACGAACCCTGTCCCGCAGCCACACCAACCTCCCAGCGCGCAGAACAGCGCCTGGCCCATCCCGGTGGCCTCTTCTCTCCTCTCTCTCCACATTCACCTCCACGAACCCTCAACGAGCTAGCCCAGCTCGAGCTCAGACCCTTTCCTCCCTCGGTTCCTCCTGCTCCATCTCTGCATGCCCCCGGGATGGGTTGGATCCCGCAGCTCCTGGCACCCCAGCTCACTGGGATGGCACCTCCCTCCCCTTTATAGGCAGCAACACCCCAAAACTGCTGACCGGGGCAGTTTTGTCCCCCACTCACTCCCTGTGCCCGCTGCTGCCACCAAAGCCTGGCCCACAGACCACATGGTTGGCATTTTTACAGCCGGGGCAGAGGCTGAAGCCTCCAGCCGTCAATGAGAGGATTGTGCCATCTCGGATATCCCCGTCCCCTCGTCCGTCCCTCCTTCCCCTTCAGGGACCACTGAGCAGCGGAGGATGCTCACCCCACCCTCGGCACAGCCTCACGCGCACCCCCGGCTCCCTGTTCCTTCCCGCAATTAATTCGAATGAATTCCTTCCTCCCACACAGAGAGGACATTTTATTCTTCACGGAGGGGTTGAGAGCGGATTAACATCTCTGGAATTCATCCACTAAGTCAAAAGGGAAAGAAAGGGGAAGGTATGCGGGGGGCAAGAAATGCCGCCGCTCCTCCTCTGCCCTTCCAGGCAGCCCCATCGCCGAGCCGGGGAGGATTAAATGCTTTGAAAGGTTTCTGTGCTGTTTCCTATAGAAAATCAAAGTCCGAGAGCTGGGCTCCGAGCCCGGGGTGAAACAGCTGCTCAGACCCTACTGAAACGTGGTGGGATCCAGGAGAAGGAGCCCTCTCCCTCGCAGCCGGGCAGATCTCTGGGACTGCAGCTCCTTCTCCCCCTTTCCTCTTCTTCCTCCTCCTCCTCCTCCATTCCCTTCTCTTTCCCTCCTCTCCCAAGCTCTCTGCCCACCTCGCATGGCAGGTCCCATACAAAGCCACACTCACGCATGGCCCTTCTGCCGGAAAGGAGAGCTGAAGAGGGGGCCGGCTCATTCACCATGCAAATGGATAATTAAAGGAAACCAAGGAACGGGGCGTTCATTACTGCAATTTACAGTGTTTTGTAAACAGCCTAATTAATGCAAAATGGGCTTGGAGTGGCTGCTGGTGAAGGACTCGTGACTCCTCGCCACAGCTCAGGGGATCAGGACAAGATCACCCTAATTACCTCTTCTAGGGGCTGTTCCTGTTCAGAGCGGGAGCGAGCAGCTCCGCCAACCTGAAAACCCTTCCTGAAGGAACCAGCTCCCAAAACCACCGCTCGGCAGAGCTCCCATTTTTCCCTCGTAGCCCCATATTGCCCAAAAACCCAGGGTCTGGGATCTCCATCAAGGACAAGCTGCTTCTCTTGATCCCACCAGCCAGGAAAAAAAGTAACATTTCACCTCTAAACTGGCCACTTCTGATCTGAGTCACGGAGCGACCATAACCACCGAGCCCCACGGTGCCTTTTTCACAGAGCAAGGATTGCGCTTGGGGTGTACAGTAGAGCCAGGAATGGGGTCACCTGTGGTGGGCAAAGGCCTCATCCTGCCCCTCCAAAAGTCTTGTGATGGATCCTGGAAGCGGGGAGCAGGAAGGGCCGGGCAGTGTTTGCTGCTGGGGGATTTCCAAAGGACGCAATTGAGATAAAATTAAAAATAAACGAAGGGTTCCACTAAGCTGTAGGCAATGCCCGTGAAGCCACCACCTCTCGCTCCCCGAGCCTTTTTAATTGGGGTTTATAAATAGTTCAGTGGGAACTGAAGGCCAATGTGGGTTTGCTCCCATCAGCTGCAGCTGAAAATTGCCAAGGGGTTTGCTGCTGAGAAAGGGTAGGGAGGAAGAGGAGGAGGTGGAAGAAGAGGAAGAGAAGGGGTCCTTACCCATGGCAGGAGGAGCAGAGTGGAGCCGGGCGGGTGATGCTGGGATGTGAAGGGCTGGATGGAGATGCCCACTGAGCACTAGCACATCGGAAAGAAGCAGAAACATCCCACAGCCTTGGAGGCTGGTTCTGGAGTTGAGCAATGCCCACTATTTGAAGAGGGAGAGCTCACCCCAAAATCCCATCCCCGACCCCTCCTACAAGGGGACCAGGCTGCCCAGTGAGGTCCAGTGGGTGTCCCTGCCCACTCTCCAGCCCCAAGAGGCAGCTGTCAGTATCTGTATGGCAAAATGCTTGTGCCTTTGCTCCTCTCCTCGAGCAACATTCCTAAAATTAGTTCCCTGCTCTGGCAGACCAGCAAGGTCAGGACGCGGGGCAGGACCACACGGACGCGGTGCGGGTGGCGAGGAAAGCAGGAGGTCCCAAAAAGCAGGGCCGGGAGCAGCATTGCCTTTGGGGCCCTTCCCAAACATGAAAGCAGTAACACTTATATCCACCCGGGGCAGGAAGGGAAAGAACTCATCCCTGGTTTGCAGCTGGGTAAATCGCTGCTTGGGGAGCTGGAGGGTTTGCAGCCAGGCTGGAAGGTAAAGCGCGAGTAGGAAAGGGGCCAGACACCCTGGCACCGTGGGCACCAAGGCGTGAGCAAAGAGAAGGGTGGAGGGATGGAGGGGAAACTGGAGCAGAGCTGGATAACCAGGACCCTCTCACCAGCACTGTCCCACTGCACACCTCTGCACTGTACGGCACGCAGGACTGGCAAAGCAACCCCAAAGGCAGCCCTGCCTCAGCAGGCAGCCAGTGCCGGGATGGGGTGAAGCAGTGGGGCAGCACAAGAGCTGCCAAGGGGGTGCCACCAGCCCCCATCGTGCTCCTGGGGATGCAGTGACAGGAAGTCGCACGGGGTGCTTCCCTGCATCCTTCTTCCTCCTTCCATCCATGTGCTCCTTTTGACCGATTCCCCTGTTTCTCTCCCCATTTCTTCAGCCACTTCTCTCCCTGTTGGTGCCCTGACAGCTCCAGGCTTCCCAGCCTTTCCCACCCAGATGTTTTGGGGCTCAGCAGAGGCCAGGCCATTCCCAGCCCCACAGCCCTCCCAAACAGCTGGTTCGGAGGCGCAGCTCCAGCCGGGAGACCGCAGATCTGGGTTGGGAAAGGGCTGAGGGGTCGGGGCCAATCCAGCCACAGCACTGGGATGGGGTAGCTGAACTCTTCCCAGCCACATTATCACCTCCCTTGGGTTTGCACTGGGGCAGAAGCACCCGCCAGCCTGATCCACACCCCCACATCCCAGGAAGACGAACCCAAATGAACTGAAATGCTAAAAGCCCTAAAGGGGATATTTCCAGGGGAAAACCTGGCTTGGCTCACCCTGAGGGTTAACTCCGGCTGTGGGTTCCCCTCGCTCGGCCCTGCTCCCCAACACGACCCCTCCAGGGGGTGCTGCCGGGGCCCCCACTCTGCTCTGCTTCCCTGCTCCGGCGTGTTCGCCGGCGCCTGCCCGGGCAGGACGAGGCTCGGCAGCACGGGGCTGGGGCTGAGCGAGGCCTCCAGGGATCCAGCGAGCTTCTGTGCGGCGTCTGGCTGCCAAGCGGCAGGCGGGAATCACCTCCGGAGCGTTCCGGCAAATTGCTTACAAATGTAGAGCCCGCGTGCTCCGCCGGACGCCAGCCGGGGCAAAGGCATCGTGGCCACCCCCTCCCCAGACAGAGCCGAGACCCTCGCCCACGGCACACTCCGGATCCAGCCATGGCCGGGGGGGAACTCTCAGCCCTTGGCTTTTCAGACCCTCGCTGGTGGGGGGGGGCAGGATGGCACAGCCCCACACAGCGCGTTTCCAACCAGCTCCCCCAAGCAAGCTGATCATGCTGCACCCCATGCCTCAGTTTCCCTGTGGGGATGGGCTGCACCCCCATGGGGGGATGCCAGGCCAGATTGAGCTCCCCATGGGGTGCAGGGGGCTCCCGGGGAGCAGCCGGCCAGGGCGGGTGCCTCACCTGCACCACTGGCAGCCAGCCTGGCTTGAACATGTATTTACCCCCACAGGGTGCTCGCCCGGCGCCGGCTGTGCCAGCTGTGTGGAGCCAGGCGTGCCCTTGCCCAGCCTGGCCAGCATTCCCTGTGCCAGCGTGCCGGGAACCCTGTGTCACCCTGTGCCCTTCACCGGAGACATCATCCCCCCTGGGACACCCTTGGGCTTCGCTTCGAGGGCTGGGAGGTGGACATGATCCCTCCAGAGCACTGAACCGCTCACTGTTCGCTGGGAACGAGTGACATACGCTCGCCTGGGTTTGGCTGGGGAAGGAAATGCCCAAATATCCTGTGTCCCCCCGAGACTGCCCCTTAGAGACTCCTGCCCTGGCTCAAACAGACAGTGAGGCTCCAGAAAATAGTGCTTTTGCTGTGACCCCCACAGTTTTGTCCACCCAGCCTTTGTCTCTGTGCGGGACAGACAGATCTATAACTGGAGACCCACCTACTTGCCAGAGACACCTTGTAAAAATAGACCTTTCTGCTTGTCCTATGTCACAGATCCTTGTAGCTTCCCCTTGCCCTGGGAAATCACATCCCCACGCTGCTGGCTGCAAATATCCCCACGCTATGAGCCTCCCCACACAGCAGGTCTGAGCATCCCTGTACCATGAGCATCCCTGTACTGCCAGCCATGAGCACCCCTCGATGTCCAACCATGAGCATCCCTGCACCACCAGCCACAAGTCCCCCTGCACTGCTGGCCATGAGCATCCCACACGCAGGGATGCTCTCTCTGGGCACTGTAGGACCACCATCCTGCTGCCCTGAGTGATGTGAGAGGGATCGTGTTGCTCTGGACCAAATACATGCACATACCCTCTCGGGAAATAAAATACACCTGGGGACTATTACCACTGAGCCAGTAAAGCAGCTGGAAGAGCTAATCAGCTGTGATCTTGCAGGGCACCAGCTGTCTCCAATGGTGGTGGCAGCCTCCTGAAGGCGGAGGTGGCAGGAGGTGGCAGCTTCACCCAACCTGCCCTGCCCAGCCTCGACCTACACCGATGGCCTGGGGTGGCCCTGCCTCAGCACGCAGTGGGTTCATGGTGGGACCCAGGAGAAACTCAATGTCTTGCCCAAAATCAAGACAAGAAGAGGTGATGTCCATCCCTCTTCTGCGGGAATCGGCCTTCCCTGTAACCTCTCTGTCCACAGGCACGTCCGCTGTGGCCACCCACACCCGGCTCCTCCTGGCACAGCCTCCCGGCAAACCGGCTGCTTCAGGTGCAGTTTCCCAATAATAGGTCTGGAAGAGATTTGCCTGCTTTGATAGGGAAGGAGCTCAGCCACAGAGACCTTAAGAAACTCAACCAAAGTTGCCCAGCAAGCTTGGGACGGAGGTTGGGTGACAGCCAAGGGCTCCTGACCCCAGCTGCCTGCTGCAGCCACCAGCCTGCACCCTAAACGCTGAGCCCAGCGCTGTGCCTGGCTCCCTGGGCAAGCGGGGACCCTCCTACTTCCCCCGTGGTTACGGGGGGTGAATTTGGCTGCTGGGGTGCTGCTGCCTGGGATACCCAGCTGAGCACCCATCCCTGCATCCCAATGCCATGGGTGTCCAAATGTCAAGGGTGCTTTCCTGCCCGCAAATGGCCTGTGCTGGGGTTTGAGGCACCCCTGCAAACGGGCTCCCCACCAATGCCGACAAACAGGTCCTCCACCAAGCCAGGCTCTGAGGGTGGGTCCAACTGGGGCAAAGCCACTGGGTTAACTGGCAGGGATGGGGAGCCTGTAATTGGGGCAGCAGATTCCCATCGACACAGGGCAAATAGCAGTGATGGGAGAGAACGACACGGTAGGGAACCCCTTATCTTTCCCTGCACTAGCGTCTGGCAACTCCTTGAGAATAATTGCTGTCTTCATCCCTTGAGAAACCCACCAAACCCAAGCGTGAGACACACCAGACCTGGCCAGAGCCCGGCCTGCTTTGACGTTGCACAGGCTGTATGACGGCACACAAGTCCTGCTCCTGGTTTTGGCACCCTGGGTCCAGCTGCAATAAACCTGGGGGGTTCCTCACAGCATCCTGAGGGCTGGACCCATCATCTCTGCACTGTGACCGTCCCCTGGCCAAAACACAGATGCCTTGTCTCAAACCTCAACGGTCTCCACCATTTATCCCTGGCTTGAGCTCCAAATCTCTGGCTTACAGCCACACAGAGCCCAAGGTATCTCTGCCACCAAGTTGCTTCTGCCAATAGCATGTTTGAGCCTCCTCGTCTGTGCTTTCTCCTTCTCTAAGCCCTCTTGTCCTGTGATGTGTTCGGACATGATGGTGGGTGATGGTAAAAGTGGGTGATGGCAAAGTTTGGGAGTTTAAGAGGCCCAAAGCACCTCCTTTCCTCCCTCAGCTGGGCTGGGGACCTAGAACAGGTAAAGGGAGAGGGGTTTGGGGACACATGGCAGCAGGACCATGGAGTCAACTAGGAGCCTTTTTCCTTCTTTGGGCAAGGCTGGGAGCCTTTATCCCAGGGAAAACCCAACAATTAAGTTTTTTGAAGAGGTTGGCATCTCCGCACAGTACATTCATCTATCGCTCACCCCCAGCCAAGCTGTCCCAGGACCCCCAGTCAGACCCCCAATTTCCCCCCACTGCTTCCCCCCCAAAGCAAAGCAGGAAAAAACAGGCAGCTTGTTCAAAGCGAAGGCTCCCAGAACAATGAAAGGAAAAGCGGAGTCGGAAACCTCGTCCCCATCCGCGCAGCTGGGAAGAAGGTGCAGCTCTCGCCTCTCGTTCCTGAGGCTTGGCGAGATGGGGATGGAGAGGGCAAATGCCAAGTGGGGGAAACAGCATCACAGGAGTCCTCTGGGGCTGGATTCACCCCTTGCAAAAGCCAAACGCATGCTCCTGCTCTGAGTTTCAGGCCCCCCGAAGGATCTCAGATGCGTGGTAGGATGAACGGTGCTCGCTCCCCTTCCCCGCAATAATTTGGGGGTTCACACTGGCCAGCACAATGTGCCCCAACCCGGCTCCACCGGCAAGGGGGAAAGGTAACACCCCCTCTCCACAGAGCCAAAGTCGCATCCCCCAGCCCTGGACAGGATGGAAACAGCTGTGAAAGGCTTTGGGTGGGGGAAGCCGGGCGGCTCCTTCAGAGATACAAGGGCTCCTTTCCCAGCTGGCCGGGAAAACGCGTTACCGGGAGGTGAAGTCACCATCCCTGCTGGGACCTGGCTATTCCACTCTCCAGGATATGAACTCAGAGGAGCTGTATTTGCCCAGGGAAGAGGTGGAGCCTTTTCCATTTCCCCCATCCTTCCGAAAGGACAGGACGCCTCCTGAGCGGGAAGAGATGGGGCGATAGCGCCGGGGGCTGGCGGCCAAGGGCGAGCTCTGCCTGTGCCTGAGGGGCATCACTGGGCATGCCGTGGGGCCAAGAGCCACCCGTGGGCTGCAGGACATGGGGACCAGCAGAGCATCTGGTCCAGCGTTAACACCACACCTTGGCTCCCATTCAAGTGGTTCCATACTGGTTCGAACTTGTTCCCCTGGGAGCCAGGGAAGGGGCCGCATGGCTCCAGTGTCCCCCAGGTACCCAGGCAAAGTGACTGCACCTACAGACACCCTCAGCGCTCTCATTAATGTGATACCAAGCAAAGAGTGCGTTAATATAATCTGTGGAGGATGCTCAACAGATCAGCGAGGGCAGAAATAACACAAAAGGGACTTAAGGGAGATTAGGAGAACAAACCCAGGCAGATTCAACCTGGGAAAATTGCAGACTGCAGCATCTGGGGAAAAATAATCCGACCGGCAGACGGTCAATGGGAGGAAGAAAGAGGGGAAGCAGGATGTGGGGGGACGGTGAGAGCAGTGTGAGCACGGGCACGGAGCGAGCCACCGGTGAGGAAAACAACCCTGTGTAGGGGGATGCCGCTTCCTGGGGTACCATCTTCCATCGCATGCCCAGGGCTGTGAACACAATACGGGCTCACAGGGGACACATGAGAGCCTTGGGGGGACAAGAGAGGCTCAGGGGGACATGAGAGGTGAGCAGCTGGAGCCGGCAGCCAAAAGGCCTGCCTTACCCGGGAAGATTAGGGCAGGTCAGTAAGTCTGGATTTGCTGAGCAACAGTTAATTAGGGAGGACGGGCAGCGACGCAGCAACCCACCTACACCTGGAGGGTTTTGACGCTCAAGAGGAGCACGTAGCTATTTATTTCATGGTTCTAACAATGAGCCCCAGATAAAAATTAGAGCAGTCAAGAGCAGCCAGCAAAACCCTGTGAGCTCAAAGGAGTGATCCAGCCTCAGATCCAGCCCTCCGCTGTAGCTTGGATGGTTGCAGCAAATCATGCAGCTCCTAGGGGTAGTGGGGCAAGGCTGAGGCTGGGGGACGGGGCTGCCATCGCCCTACAGCACTGCCCCCATCACTGCTAGCCTGGTACCCACACATGGCAGCTGGCTCCTGGGAGCTACTTTGGCCACTGGAGTCACAGCAATGTGGTGGCTGGAAATCCTGTGACATCCTCCCACTTTGGCCCCAGAGAAGCTTCCATGTGCCTGGAGCAGGCACTGTCAGGAGGACGGAGTGGCTGTCCCCACCCTGGATGCTCTAATCTAGGCAAGGCACACACAGGATGGGAGGGGAGGCACCGGGAGGTGAAGCTGTTTGCTTGAGGTCACACAGAAGGTCGATGGTTCAAGTGCTGTCACTCCTTCCCGAGGCCCCAGCAGCCAGGAACTGAATTTTCCCCACAGCCCCCTCCCGTCACCATCCCATGGGCAATCAACTGTCGGCAGCCGACGACTAACCTCGAGCCGCTGCTGGCGGCCCTGCGGCCGGGAGTTGCAGTCACACGCAGTTAAAAATACCTTGCGGATGCCTTTCCTCAACTCTGACCCCACAAGCCAGTGCTGCTGCCAGCCCCGCTCAGGGACGTGATGGCGGGGTCCCCAGGGGCGCACACAGCCCCGTCTGCATGGGGGCAGGGGGAGACGCTGCCTGGGGACTGGGTTTTCCTCCCTATGAACCGAGGACTCCCACTCCTGCCTCTACCCTCTATTGCCAAATCCAAACGAGAAGCTCTTTGCTTCCTACCGCCGCCTTCCAGCAAACGATGCATGGGCTATTCGGCTCCATACGAATCACAGACCAGATCCGAACAGCTTGAGCAAACTGTTTCCTTCCCTTCTGGACAGAGCTGAACTGTGGCCTCCAACTCCCACTGGTCCCAAGGGATGCTGGATGGGTGAGGGCTTCTGCAGATGCCATGGCGCCGCAGCCATTCGTGGCAAATGCACTGGAAAAGAGCAAGAGGATCTCACCCAGCAGCAGCTGCTTGGTGCTCCCAAGCCATGAGGGATGGGAGGGATCCCTCTCCAAATCCCCTCTCTGGCGATGGCAAGGGTGCGGAGGGCACCCATCTCTCCTTGCCGCTCCCATGCCCCGCACAAAGTTGCCTACTGAAGCAAGCGGGAACTGCCCAGCCACTCCACGCTGCTGCCAGCACGAAGGGGACAGGTCTGTCCCCAGCGGGCATGGGCCAAGCTCCCTCCAGCCTGGGACAAACAGACCGAGAGAGACGAACCCACCGCTGCTCTCTCCTCTCCCTGCCAAGGCCGGGCAGGGCGGCGCGGCTTCGCAGCGTGAGGGCTCTTTGCCAGCCAGGTCAGACCCTCCGGCTGCCCACCCGGGTTTCCGGCTGGCCGGGCAATGCCACAAAGTGGGAGAAGCCACCACCAAAATCCAGCAAAGCACCTGGCCGGTGGCAGTTTTCTCGTGCCTTGGCTGGAGCAGGATGTTTTCACCCAGCTGGGGCAGCAAAGGGTTCCCCCAGGACCTCGGTCTGCAGCAGGACCCCATCTGCAGGGGACAGGGGAGGGACACATCAGCTATATCACCACAATGCCCTGCACCACCCTGTGTGTCCCCAGGTGGAAGCAGCAATCACTGATAAATCCATTTAGCAGCCAGCGACGCGGTATGTCCCAGGAGAGGCATCCCCGTCCCCTTGGTGGAAGTGGGAACCCACACCAGGACCCCGCACCCGTCTTGCCATCCCTTTGGGGGCCTCGGTGGCTGCTGAGTTATTCCGGGCGCTGCATTCCTGCCCCCCTCCCCTTGTCCCAGCTGCTCCGGGGCCAGCAGGGAGGGCAGCGGGTTCCTCCCTTTGCCCAGCTCAGGCGCCGGCCGGCAGCTGCTCAGGGACCAGCTGGGGACAAGGGCGACACGGAGCAGCCCCCCGTCCCCCCACGTACCACAGGAAGGGCAAGGGCTGATTTACAGCAAGGTCAAAGGCATCAGAATACAACTGTGATGGATAAGGGGGGTTGGATGTGAAGGCCCCCAGTCCACGGGCTGAGCTCCAGTCAGCAGCTTCCCAGTCAGGGAAGGGGGTTGGGGGGCAGCAATTAACACCTCCAAACCCCTAAGGAGCAGGTCCACCTTAGCAGCATAGGTAAACTGAGGCCGGGGCAGCATCCCCGGCCCCTTGTCAAACCGAGGTCTTGCCTGGCTGCCCGCAGGGACCTTGCTGCCCGTGGGGACCCCACTGCCAGGTTGTCCCCCTCCATCCTGTCCCCCTGCCTCAGCGCTCCCCACACCCCAGCCCGACCGAGCAGTGGTGGGACACAAGCCAAGGCCTGCCCGCTCCCTGGACCCCTGCCGGCAACCCGATCTGTTTACGCCTTTCCAGCGTGGCGGGTGCGTGTCGGGAACGGCCCCGGCAAGCCCGAGTTGGCGGCAGAGGCAGGACGTGGGAGCTGAGCACCAAAACCCCTGCCTGCCGCCTCGCAGCATCCTGGGGGGGGTGGCAGGGAGAAAGAGGGGGGTGCGCAGAGGGAAAAAGGGTGCCCCCACCTCCCTCAGCTCCTTTTTGTAGGAAAAGGCACCCCTTCTTGCACCGTGCCGCTCCTCCTGCAGCACCCCATGCCCCCCACCCCGGCCAGGGAATCATGGCAGGTTGCCTCACTCCCAGGCCCCGCCGGCAAACGGTTTTCTGAGCCGTGCCAGCCCTCCTGGGAAAGTGCTGGGAGAGCGAACCACCACTGGAAGTTTGCATGTCCCTTCCCGGTCAACGAGGCGCCAGCTTTGCAAGCACATGGCTGGCCATGCGTGGGGCTCAGGGGGCTAATGGCCACATGCCGGTCCCCATCCCAGTGCCCGGTTTGTCCCCAGGTGAGGCTGAGCAGAGGCACCCACCCACACGGCTCCTGGGAGGAGATGTTTAACCAGGAAAATACTCATGGGTGACACCGACACCTGGTGTGAATTTGTCCCTGTGAAGCCACAGGCATCCAGAGCAGGCTGCAGTGGGACAGAGCAGAGTCATGACTTTGGGGGCTCAGAGCTGGACAACCCCATGTCCACACCAGGTTTGGGGTGGAAGAAATGGAGAAGCAGCTCCAGGACATCCATGTGCATCCCAGCACGTGCTGCTAAATATAAACCAGTGGGACAGATGCTCGGAGACAGGGAGCTGCCTATGCCCCAGCGCTGCCAAGGAGGAAGGTGAGGGCTCCCCTAAGGCTTGAGCAGCCCTTAGGGCTTGGCCACAGAGCAGGGTCAGCAGCAGCTCCTCCACAGGAGGAACCTCCTCCCTTATGTAGAGGAGCATTTCCCTTCTTTTTAACCTGGCAGGATAAGTGGGTGCTCATTCAGGGAAGCCAGGAGGGCTCATGCAGCCCTTCCCATCCACATCAGCCCAACAAAACCAAAGCTGAGGTGCTTCAAGCCAACCAGAGCAGCCGGGGCTGCAGCCCAGAGCAATCCCCACTGCCATGGCCGTGGGGCCAGGCCAGGCCTGTGGTGCACCTGCATCCCCTGTGTAGGCAATGATTAGCTGCTGGGGAGGACTCTGGCCCCTTCTGGAGGCCAGCGAGGCCAGTGACATTCACGTGGCCCGGCCATGGTGGGGATGCATCTGGGGAGGTCCCCAAGGGGTGTGAGTTGGGTGTCCTGCCCAGGGAGAGTGGATACCCACAGGAGGGGAAGGTCCACGGGGGTCCCAATCCATGGTCTTCCTATTGCTGTTTGCACCCAATTTGGTTCCAGCTGGAAACCCCCTTAGGCTTATCCATGCCTGTCCTGGCAAAGAAACAAGATGATGCCCCAAGATGGGCTGCTCAAGAGGGAGAGCAAGGCCTGAGAACCAGATCCTGGGACCGATGCTCCAAGGGGGCCAGAGGCACCTGCAAAGTGGGTAGGAGAGCCCGAGCCAGCCCTGCCACTGGGCCACCTCTGTGCCGGGCACCCAACATCCGTGCCATGCTTGCCGACTGCCTTCGCAACCAGGCAGGATGCGAAGCCATGCCATACCTACCCAACCAGCCATGCCTGTGGCCGAGGACGGCATTACGAAACCCTGGCAGTTTTCACCCCCCACAGAACAGCCGGGGTCGGCTGATACGGGCTCTGGCTGCCAGGATCACACCCGTAGGAGGCTGGGGCAGGGGTCTGGGGACCGCAGCAGCACGGGGTGCTGTACGCTCTCTGCACAGCCTTGGCTGGGGCCCGGCCGGGGAGCGGCGCTGGCAGGGCTTGGCGGAAGTGCAGCCGGACGTGTTGCACCAGGCCTGGGATGCTGTGGCAGCCGCATACCTGCCGTGCGCGCAGGTTTTCCCGGCTCCCTTATCTCCCCATCGAAGCTGCGCTTGGTTGCAGCTCCGGCCCTTTCTCCCCCGGGGTGGCAAACGGCTCGGGGTGCCTGCGCACCCACCCTGGGCACAGGCTGCCACTGCCCCAGGCATCCCGCAGGAGCCAGGGATGGGCGAGGGTGTCCAGCCCTTCCCCAGGAGTGTAAAGATCATCCCAGCAGAGCCATTTCCAAGCAGTCTGGGCATCTCCAGACAGGTCTGTGACTCACCGGGACACCTCGGCAATGCCCAGGCGATGTTGCAGCCCCAAGGTTCAAGCAGGTCCCTCCCTATCCATCCCAGGCACGATTTTTTGGGGAAGCCAGGATGGGATTTAGGGGAGCGGGAGAGCTCGCGGCTCTTCCCCAGCCCCCTCGGCTTGCTAGAGCAGCCAGAAAAAGGTGCTTTATTGTTATTTAGTTTCTGCCCCTTTCATACTCCTTTGCCGGAGTTTTTGCCAGCGGCGGGCCTCGGGTCTGGCGGGGGGCCAGGCCAGCCGAGGCGCTTTTAAAAACAAAGCAGGGCGCGTGCATGCACACACACACGCACGGCACCCAGCCCCTCTTTTAACTCTTGCTGGGGCGATGCTGCATGGAAGATGGTTTCCAGCCGGCCGGGAGCATGCTACTGCACGCTCCCGGCCGGCTGGAAACCATCTTCCTCAGGGGATGCCATTGATCGCTGCTGAGATCTGATAATTCACTCTCCCCTTCCCAAGGAAACCTTCTTGCGGCACCAGGATCCCAATGGAGAAGTGGCAGGAGTGATTCTAGTGATGCTGTCATGGTCCACGGGGACCCGCTTGTCCTAAACAGGGATGATGCTACGACCCCCTTCTAGGTCACAGCTGAGCTCTTTAGACCCAGCAGCCCTGCAGGCATGAAGAGGAGAAGAAAGAGGAGGAGGAGAAAGAGCACAACAAGGCTTTCACCTAGAAGCAGCTTCTCTCCTGGGTGGCAGAAAGCCACCAGAAAGCACTGGTGACACGCACACAGCATCCCCAAACCCACAGGGCCAACTGCCTTTTTGCACAGGTTGCTGCTACCCAGAAAGTCTTTATACACCAGCTCCCTCCCGCTTGCAACCAGCCCCATGCACCTAGCACGTTCCCAGTCCAGATAATGGGATGCCTGTGCCAGTGATGTCCTTGCTGCGTCCCCTCCTCCCCCGCCTGAGAGTGGCCCTGGGGAGCACCGTCCCCGTTACAGTGCCCGTGTGCCACCAGCAGCCGGGCCCACGCCGTCCCGTGACTCAGGGCTGCCCTCCCTGTCTGCCTTTGAGCTGTCAGCATCCAAATTGTCCCGTGTTTCTGGGTCAGGCAGCCAAAACGGCCTCTGCAGCCCTTGTGAGGGGGGAGCCGAGCCCCCTAGTCCAGGCTGAGTCACTGGGAAGTGCCCAAAGGATGGAAATCCCCCTCCTGCCCCAAACCTCAGCCTCCCTCCTGTGACACCGGGGACAGCTGCCAGGCTGGCTCCATCCATGGCCCTGAGGGACCTCCGCATCCCCAGAGAGATGGGCAACTCCCGGGATGCCCTGGTGCTGCCCAGCTGCCCTGGAGGGAAGGCAGCATGGCCCGGGGCAGCCCCAACAGAGGCCACACTCATCCCCTTCCCTAGAATCAGCCCTTTTTTCCCCACTCTTTTACCCAGGCAGGGAAAAAGCAGCAGGTGGCCCAGGCTGCCAGCAAGGAGCCACAGGCTGCCCTGCCAAAGGGTTTTTAAAGAATCAGGACAGAAACACAGACGTGGGAGGGGAGCAGACATGGACCTGTGAGCACAGGGAGATGGGGTGCAGAGGGGCACGGGGCTGGGCGCCCCAAGGAGGCCGATCTCCCTGCGCGGCGCTGTTTGCTCACACCTTATCTCCCGTGCTCGGTGCGGTGACGCTTTCCCAGCTCTGGGCACACCGGCGGCAGCCGGGCCCCTTTCCAAACACAACACCCGTTAGAGGCCGGCTTTGAAAAGCAACCACCCCTTCACTCCTTTTGCCACTGCTGCCCACGTGAGGCTCTTCCTTCCTGGGGAGGGAGGCGAAAAAAAGGGGGCTAAACCCCACCATGAGCTGGGGCAACAGGGATGCAGGTGGGAAAACCCACCAAGCGAACACCAGGCTGCTAGAAAAGACTCCCATCCCGGGGAAGCCAGGAGCCATGGGAAGAGGAAGAGGAGGGAAGGATGCATCCCCCTGTGCTGTGCAGCTGCAGCCCTGCCGCCATCCATCCTCGCGGCCCCCACGCTTGCTGGAGCCTTTGAAGCCTCTTTTCTCCCCCTCCCACCCACCCACCCACCGCGGGCTGGTTCAAAAGCAGGTTTCGGCAGGCTGTGGGGCGGTGGGGTCCCCGGCGCAGGGCTGCTGCCAGGCGGGCTCCCCTGGGCACGGTGCCTTGCCCCGCTCCTGGCTCAGGCTGGGCGGAAGAGGGAGTTTTGCCCGTTTCGGCAGAGTTTCTCGGCGTCTCTCCGCAGGCGTGCCCACAGCCCTTTCCAAGCCGGTGTGCGGCTGCGGAGCCGGTCCAGCCCGTCAGACCTACAGCACGCAGGGAGAGGAGGGGAGGACACAACCGAGGACGCTTGGGAACTCGTCCTCGAAACTTAGGCTTCAAGGGACGTGTCCAGGGCCACACTTGGGCTTGGTGGCAGAGCCGGGTCCAGCCGCCTGCACTGCCCGGGGCAGGACCAGAGTGGGCAGGGTGCCCAGACATCCCTGCGCCAGCAGGGAAAGCCATCGTGTGTAACAGAGACTGAAATGATAAGGATCCTGCCCGAGGCTGGTCCTGGCTCTTCCCCGCAGTCAGACCACGCAGAGCGGATGGCGCACCCAGGGTTTGGGACAAACCTCCCTTGGGAGCAGCAGCAGAGCACGGGGAGATGGCACGATGAGCTTGCCGGCCAACACAAAGGCGCATTCAACATCGTTGCAAAATAACCAGCAAACTACAAAAAGGAGCAACTTCTTCCCCAAACAACTATGGAGCCGCTGCCACTGAGAGAAGGAAAAAGCCTGGCAGGACAAGAAGGAAGGGCGGGTGTTCCTGCAGAGGACAGGGATACAGAGCGCTGGTGGCAAAGGCTAACAAATCACAGGAGAGATACTAAACCTCACGCTTCGGGGCTTAAGCTGATATAGCTACTAGGGATTAGGAGGAAATTTAAAGGGGAGGGAGCGAGTTATCCCCCATCTGCCTGCTGCAGTCTCGCAGCACGCAGAGCAGCATCGTCCTTCTCTTGCCCAGCTGGATGGGTGACAGCAGCAGCATCTGAGGGCCAGCACCACTCTCAGGAAAACCCTGCTGTGTTTTGTGCTGCTGGGACACAGCAATGAGGGGCACCAGCCCAGGTGTGGGGATAAAGCCAAGATGGCCTGCAAGCTTCTCCAGCATTTCACAACTTGCTAGGTCACAGCCCAGACACAGGCGAGTCCCAGGTGCACACCCCTATCCTTGATATATCTGAGGTCTGGAAAGCCCCAACATCGGTGGTGAAACGGGATAAGTCACTGGTGAAATGGGGCAAGTGGCTGGCCCAAGTTGGCTGGATCACCCTGCGGCAGCGACTGAACCCCGGTAGGTCTTCGCTCCCTGTCCTTGAGAGTTTAACGCCAGTTTGCTCAGCTGCCACCCTTTCTTTGCACTTCGCACAAGTTTAAACAAAAACCTTCACCACTCCCTCGAGGAAGGCAAACAGTGAGTCCAGCTCCCATCACCATCCACGGCTCCTCCAGCCCTTGGCTATCGTGGAGGGCATCACCTTTCCCCAGCATCACTCCAGCATCTCCCCATCCCCTGTCCCTTAGCCCTGCATGTCCAGGGATGGGGACATACAAACCTTGTCCAATTCCAGAAGCCAGCACCCTTTCCCAGGGATGAGAGCCCTGGCCGGGGAGCTCTGCCTCTCGCTTCCCCAGGGAGCCCCAGCCCCTCGGTGCCGCAGCGGCCGCCCTGGCCCAGCCAACTGGCGCATTGTTGGCGAGCGCGGCCAGCCCAGGGACGTGATTGATCGTCGGGGAGAAAGGCCAAAGCCGTGACGGGTCGTTTAACAATTTCAATTAAACTCTGCAGCACTCCGACGTGGAGGGGAGGGGAGAGGGAGAGAGAGAAGGAAATTAAAAAGCGGGATGTTTCTGTGCGGGAACCTCAGCAAAGCATGGCCAGCTCGACAGGAGCAGCTTGGCTCTCCCGGAGGAGAAACCGTCTCCGGCTGCAGAAGCGACCACAGCGTCGTCCTGATGTCCCCTTCCCGCAGGTGGGACGTCTAGCCTTCTCCTCTCACTCCTGCCCCCAAAACTTTCTCCCTGCCCGCCCCACCGCCGTATAATAATAGGTGCTGTGACCCACTTGCACGGCAGCGCTTGCGCGGGGAGGAGGGCTGCGCACGGTGAATATTAAACAACGTGTCCCTGAAGTTCCCGCTGCCGGGACTGGCGCTTGATTTTTGCTTACGTGCGGTGACTTTTTTAGGCACAGGAAGCCCCGGAGGGCTGATCACAGCAACCGAGCTCCCAATCCACTGAGACAGCAGAAGGACTCTTAGAGGGATTTAAAAAAAAAAAAAATAATAATAATCAGCATCGCAGCCTGTCATATGGAAAAGGCGCCTTAATGAGCAGCAAATACAGCAAACGCTTGGCTCACATGGCATCGGGGAGAGGAGGGAGAGTGAACTGCAAGGGATGGGGAGCAGCGATGCCCTCCATGGAGGGGATGAGCCCCTGGGGCCAGGCAAGACCCCACAGTGGGTCCAGCACAGAAGCCCCACTGAGGGCTTGTAGCAGTGGCCTTGCAGGGGTCTGAGCTTTTTGCTCCCCCCTCCTTATAAAGGTATAAAATGAAAATAAGCAGAGGGAGCTGCTGACGCCACTGCAGCGGGGGAGTTAAACACACATTCACGTGGGTGCCCCACGGCTGGAGGGAGGGGAAGAGAGAAAACGCAGACGGGGTTTAACTGGGAGAGTTACCGGAGGGGACTGGAGAAAACAAGTGTAACTTCACCCCTCCGGGTGCACAATGGGAGGAGAGCTGCGGGCACCCCAGCCTGCCTGTGCTGCCCGGCCATGGGATACCAGCTCAGGGGAACGGGGCTGCGTCAGCCTGCAGGACGCTCATGCCCTGACGTTATTCATTGCCTTGGGGGTGTCCTTCAACCCGCCTGCGCACACAAACCTCTCTCGCTCCACCTCAGGGACCCCACACGGGCACAGTCCCTGAGCTGCAAGTGGGGGTAAAGGCACCAGGCACCCCTGTTCTGGGGAGGAGGTGGTCCCCAGCCCTCCTGCAGGCCTGGCAGTCAGGATTTGCAAAGTTTTGGCCCCAGCCAAAGCTTTTCAGCAGCTGACCCAGAAGAGTTTATCCTCTTCTCACGTTTATAATCCTCAGCCTAACTCACGTTTCTCAGCACCAGCCTCTCTGCCCCGAGCTGCTCCTAAGAAGCCTTAAAGCTTCTTCTCCTGCCCGAGTTTCCCCTCTCCCTCCTCAAGACAGTTTTTTCCCCTCCAGCTTTCCTGCACACACCCACGAGACCCCCCACGACGTGCCGCCCTGGCAGGGGGGTCCGGCACCCCCCAGCCTCCCCCTGCCCAGAGCGGCTGCTGCAGCCCGGGCAGGCGCCATACACCTTCCCCCAGCCACACACCACACCGAGCGCCTTTTTATTTACTTTTCCCAGTTTCCTTCTCTCGGTAGGTCATGAGAAGCAACCAGGAGCTCAGCCCTCTACAAGGGCACGGAGGCACTGGTCATGATCTGCTCCTCCACCTTTCCACCCTCCACATCTCCTCCAGACATTGTCCGGCGCCTGCAAGACCCTGGTGCCCTTAGGGATCCCCACGAGCCCGACATTCGCTCCGAGCCACGCTTGCTGCTGACCTTTCCAAAAGCACGTGCAAAAAACCAGCCCTGCTGAAGGGTTAAACATTACCAGACTGAAATTCAAGGCTTGACGATTGGTTCCAGTCGACTGGCTAGGATGATAATTTTTCACAAGATAAACACGGCCGGGAGCGAGCGGCAATCGCTAAAGACCTTTTGTAGCAGCGTCCCCCCGCAAGCAGCTTTGCTTCCCCCCGCTGCTGCCGTTTCCCTTTGCCCATCACCACTCGGTGGCCCACACTTCAGGGCCCCTGGCCCCAAGCCCGAGAGTAACCCTGGCCCTGCCGAGAGGATCGCTCACAGCCCAGTCATTCATCTGCAGGGGCTGCTTTTGCGCTCCCAGCTCTGGCCACAGTGTAACTCCTGCTCTGGGGTGCAGAGCCAGCACTCCCACCCCGGCTTGGACGGCATCAAGCCCGCTGCCGGCACTTGCACCCCGGGACAGGCAGCACTGCCTGGTGGGGGAAAGGCAGCCGCAGCTCGGCACCCGGGTACTCACTGCTCTTAGATGCCTTGATCTTGGCCACCAGTTTCTGCACACCAGGTATGTCCCCGTTCTTCACGGCCTGGATCAGCTCCTGCTCTCGCCCCATGGCAGACAGGTGGGAGCGATGGCAGCACGGAAGGCAGAGACCCTCAGATCCTGGTGGTTTATAAAGCCATAGGAATAAGCACGGAGTTCCTCAAAACACACTTTGATAGAAGATGTAATCCAGCAAGAAAGATGCTTTACAATCCCACGGGACATAAAAACCATAAGGAAAAAATCTTTTTGTTAAAGGCAGAAGTCTCTTTCTGTGTCGGGAGGAGCAGGACCCGGATGGGGTCTGGCTGGAGAACATGCGATCAATTAAAATGAGAAATAGTTCAGTGTTCAGGGACGGGCTCCTGGCAGCACCAGGGCTCTGTGAGACAAAGCCAGGTGGCTCAGGGCAGGGTGGCCGGAGCAATCGGCATCGGGATGTCCTTGGCCTCTCACAGCACTCCTGGAGCCGGAGGTGTCGTGCTTTGCTCCCCTCGCCAGGCTCTGCTGCGCTGATGAGTCCCTAATTCTTCCCAACGGGATTACAGGCTCGTCGCCATCTGGAAGTTATAGATCCTCCCTCTCTGGTGCTCATTAGCCCCTTCGTTTCGGCATTCCTCTTGGCGACGGCGCTGCAGCCACACTGGGGAGCCCCGGCGCGGCAGCCCAGGACCTGCGGAGAGGAAGAGCAGAGTTAGCCCTCGAAGGCCATTTACCTCCCAGCTCCGTCGCGACAGCTTTTGTATCCGCGCCGAAGAACGAATACTTTGACTATATTTAGTCCTGGTGGGACTTGGCTCGTCCTCGTGTTCAACAGAGAGGAAAGAACCTGCAGAGGAAACCTCCCGAGGGTGCTGTTAGGGGTTGCTGAGGAGCAGGACAGGCGCACACACTGTCCTGTCCATAAAGGCATCACACAGGGCTCAGGGCACCACGGTGTCTCCCCCTCTCCTTTCCTGGCAGGAGCAGCCAAGGGATGGAGATGGGAAGGTGTAGCCAAAGTCCTCTGCAGCCCACAGCAGCGGGCCAGCCTGGCCGGCACCCTTCCCCTCCTGTGCAGGGGTAAACCTTCACCCTTGAATTACTCACGAAGCTCAGTGCTCTGGGACCCAAGACACTCTTTAACCAGTACGTGAGCTCTCTCTGGCCCAGGTGAGGAACTGGGTGTAATTCAGCAGCACAACCACACTCAGGAGAACAGGGTCAAGCCTGTGTCCCAGCCAGCTGGGGTATCCCAGAGAGGGCACAGCCTCCCACGGCAGCAGTTCACATCTCCCAGCCCGCGCTCTCGTGCTGTGCCAGGGCTGCCCAAACTGGGCGGTGAGAAAATCCCTCCTGGTTCGGGGCCATGTGCCTGGCAGGCTGCTCCGACACCCGGGGAGGAGCGTGCGTGCAGGAGGGCAGGGAGCACGCACCATGCCAGCTGCAAGGCCACTGCCGGATCACCACGCGACTGCCCCTGTGCCGATCCGGGTCAGATCGGAACCGACTCCGGCTCCCCCAGCCATGGCTCAAGCGTGCCATCTCCCTTCCCAGAGCGCCCACCCTCAGCCGTTTATGTAATAGCGGGTGTCGCTTCCTCTGAGCAATCGAGGTCACCGTTTTGAGGATGGAAACCGCAGGGGAGAGAAGGCAACAGCAGGAGGAGAGATCCCACCTGGGTCACAGAGGGCAAAAGCAGAAGGGGCGTTCCGTGGCACAGCATCGCTCAGTCCCCCTCCCCATGTAAAGCTGGAGGCTGCGACCACCCATGAATGTGGACCCCCCATGCTCCAGCCCTCCCCTGGGTGCAGCAGGATTCAGGGCAACTAGAGAGGCGATGCTCCAGTGCTTGCTTAGCTTCCTGGACAAGGGGATGCTGAGATTCCCACACCAGGCTGGGGGGTTCTCCCCTCATTGTCGCTCCCCTGATGGGGATGAGCCGGGGGGGTTGGTAACAAGCACCGAAGGCAGTGCCCGCTGAGGTCAGCTGTTACCTCCCCTCGTCCCAGGGCACCCGCACCAGCTTATCTACCTTACAACAAAGTTTCAGCCACTCGACTCAGACTAACCCCTTGCTGCAAACAAATCCCCTCCCAAAACCTCCTGCGTTGCACCATCTTCAAAACTGCTTTATTTCATTTAACCCTGTGCACTGCGTCCAACTTTGTGCTGCTCTTCAAAAGCGCTCACAAAAAGCGAATGCAAGGGCGCTGAGATTATTTACTCGTTTATTAAAAGAGTCCACAATGGCCTCACTTAGAAAACAGCTCCGTGCTGCTGCCTACCTCTCCCGGAGCGTTGCAGGGGTCAGCAAGTAACTCGTAGGTACCCGGGAGCCCCGAATACTGATCTCCACCTCTTCAGCCGCCCGAGAGGGGAGCAGCAGCGAAAGTAAAACTCAAGGAACGCACAAAGCTGGAAAGGCAACAGCAAACATCCCTCCCACCCGAGCAGAGCTGAGCCTCCAGCCCAGGAATCCACCTGGAGAACCAAAGTATCCCAAACATTCCCGCAGCCAACAGCAGCGCCGGGAAAAAGGAGGCAGAGAAGGAAAAACAAAACAAAACAAAACAAAAACAAAACAATTACGTAAGTGGAGAAGGAAAGATGCGAAAGAGCGGTAGGCACCGAGACCGGGTCCCGAAGGGGCGGGCGGGGGAAGCTCGCCTCCCCCGGGAGGCCCCCGGGAAGCCCCGCGCCGCCCGCAGCGGGGCGAGGCCGGGCGAGCAGCGATGGGGGCACCGGTCGCGTCTCCCCGCCCCGGGACCCCCCAGGGGCCGCTCCCTCCTTCGGGGAGGGCTCAGGGGGATTTCTACCCCCACCGAGACGAATCGCTCCGTTGCTTCTGCCAGCGACCCGAGCCCGGCGGGCTCCGCAGCCGGCGGCCCCCACTCACCTGGCCGCGCTCCCAGCCCGCCCAGCACCGGGGAGAAACCAACAGAACCGAACCGAGCCACACCGGTGCGGTCCGGTCCGCGCTGAGCCGTGCGGTGCCGCACCGTACCGAGAAGTACAGAGCCGAGCCGAGCAGCAACTTGCCGAACGGTGCGGAGCGGGACCGAGACCGGGAGCGGGACCGGGACCGGAGCGGCGCGGTCCCGGCTGCCCGGCTCGCAAGGCGGCGCGGCGCTCGGCAAAGTCCCGCTCGGGCTGGCCCCGTCCCGGCAGGAAATCCCTCCCCGGCCCGGCCTGATTGGAAAAGCCCGGCGGGTTGTGCGGGCTGGGCAGGGCCGGGGCTGCTGTCACTCACCGTGATGCGCCGGCAGATTTGGGCAGGGGCAGGGCCGCGGCAGCCCGCCGCACCGGCACCGCTCCCGCCCCGCACCCGACCGGGGGATGCCCCTGGGGGCTCCCGGGCAACCGGCTCGCTTTGAACAGGGCCCGGCCGGAGGGCCAACGCGGCCCGGGACCGGCCTCGGTGGGCGGGACCGGCGTGGTACGGGACCGACCCGGTGGGAGGTCCCCCATCCTCGACCTGGGACCGACCCGCTGGTCCTGGAGCAGCCCCGAGGGCGATCCCCCATCCTCGACCCTGGGGGAAGGAACGGTCCCCCATCCTCGACCCGGGAGCGACCCGCTGGTCCTGGAGCAGCCCCGGGGGCGGTCTCCCATTCTCGACCCGGGGGGAAGGAAAGATCCCCCATCCTCGACCCGGGAGCGACCGCGTGGTCCTGGACCGGCCCCAGGGGACGATCCCCTACTTTTGGCCCCCAAGCGACGTGGGTCAGCCCTTTGCCCCCTCCACCACTGACCACCCCGGCAGAGGGGCTGCACAGGCTGCTGATGGCACCCATGGGACCAAAATGCACTGATCCCTAGCTGTCCAAGCCCCAAATTAATCCTACACTCACAAAGCACTAAAAACCATTTCTGCCAGTCCTTAACAGAAACACTGGAGCCCAGTGCTCCCCCACGCACAGTTCTCTTAAAACAAGAGATTGCCTAATAAAGCTGGACAGCTTTTGCTGCATGATACCGCTGGATTATCATCAACTAATCAGATTAAAAACACACAGAGACTTTGATTTTATTCACCGAGTGCCCAGTCCACAGTTCCCTGGGGGAGCTCCAAAAATCCGGTACCTCTTCAAACCAGGCCCTGAGACATTTCACCAAACGATGGTTTTGTGAGCAATCCCAATAAGAGGGATCCTCGGCAAGGAGCATCTGACGTTTCAAGACACACCCTGTCTTTTCAGTTGGGGAATAAAGAGATTATTATGCATATCTAATTATAAATGTCAACATTGTACGGCTGCGATGCTGAAGCATGAAGCTCTAAGTAGCCCTGCTAGGAAGGGCTGTGAAGTGAAAGGTCTTGTTATTCCTCCTGTGAGTTTTGCCAGATCCTGTAAAGCGCAGTGACATTTATAATAATCCCCTGAATTTATGTAGCACCTTTTGTCCTTTTAAGGATCTTAATTAAGCTTTGCAGCTCCTCAAGCACAGACTAAACCCACTTTGCAAAAGAGGAGGCCAGGCCCTGCTTTGTACAAAATATGCATCCTGTTTCAGGCAGGGATAGGACTTTTCCACCCTAACAATCTCCAGCAGCACACTGTTACGCCGCACTGATATTCCCACGCAAAGGTTATGCTGCTTCAGCTAAACCTGCAAGGTTAAAACTGGATAATTTAAGCTTTAATCTCTGGGGTCACACAAGCCCTTAGAATGGAGGGTTTACCCCAATTTACTCATAATCCACAAATTCTAGTGCAGTCTGTGAACATTAAACCACGTATCGAAGCTTGATGCCTTCGATTTACGGCCCTGCCCACAGCAGCCCCCATTTCCTATCACATCTCTCTCAGCTTTCCATCGGACTCTTGGAGGTTAAACATCCCATGGGTGATCCCAGCACAAAGCCCTGCCAGTGGCTCCAGCAGTGTCTGCCTTGCAGAGCTGACAGACCCACCATGACATTTATTGCCCTGCATCCGCAGAGCAGGTGCTGAGAGCATCGATTGAGTCTCTACTGCAGAGAAACCCCTTCTAATAACACTTTGCTACTTCTCTGCATGTTTGCAGTCTGGGGGGAGTGTTTCGGGGTGCAGGCACCCATGGGTGGCCGCCCCTGTCCTCAGCACCTGCAGAAAGGTGCCCAAGGCAGCACCGACATGTGTTCCCCAGTTTGGGCGAGGGGTCTGGGGTCTTCCACCCGGGCCGGGTTGCTGGGGTCCGGCCGGGCCCCTGCTCCTGCTTGCAGCTCTTTAGGTCGATATTGCCATCTAGAGGCCCCTGTTACAACGATCGTCTCCTTGCCAAGCATTGGGAAGTTCTTTGTTTTTTTTTGATTCGATGCAACGTTTGAAAGCAGCTTTTGTGGGTTAGGGGCTGAGGGGGAGGAGCTGATTAGTTGCTGCTACAGTTGATACGTTTTTTTGACTCAAAATGTCACTGCACATCACCTTTGCCAGCTCTCCCTGGCTCATGTCTTGTACTACTGATTGATGGCTGCAGCTTATCCCGGCTCTTCTCGCAGCCCCAGCAGCTGTTCAAACCCCTCCTCTCTACTCTGAGATTTACCTTAATTGTTTTTCCCCGCCACCCTCCTCAAAACAAAATGATGCATTTGCTGCCAGGGAGGGAGGGAAGCAGCCCCACTGGCAGGAGCAATGCATGCAGCAGCATCTACAGCAGCTCTGCTGCCAGCACTGGATCCAGGTGAGGCCGCAACAGACACAGCTCCAAGATTTGAGAGTGCAAAACCTCTCCCAAGTCTCACCCACGAAAGCCAAAGTTGGAAAGTTGTGGCAATCTCATCCCCACCCAGCAGGAGCGGGTAGGTCTGCAAAGGCCCATACCAGACATCCGAAACATTTTAAGTATGTTATGAACCAGCTGGATGGAGATATGCTTCTCCCCTCTCAGCTGTGGCTCACGCTCCTCCTTTTGCTGCTGTTTAAAGCCACAGGGAACATGCCCAGCTTGACCCAAGAACTCACTGCTCCAACCCCAAAGCTCCTCTCGCACCTGGGTAGGGGGAGGCTCACGCTGACATGGGAGTGGAGGCAGCCACGCAGGCAGAGCAGGATCCCTTTCCCTGGGTGAGTGTGCAGACACTGCTGCGCAGACACTCCTAGTTTGGGGTCAGAGCGGGGCTGGAGACTGGTTCCTGCACACCCACCAGAGTAACACCACCACAGTAGAGGCTGTGGCACCCAACGATGGCACCACAGTATTTGTCCTGCAAGAAGGAAGGTGCAGGCTGAGGAAGAGCCTCTCCCATGTTGAATCAGACCATGGCAGAAAGCAGGTTACTGCCTAGATTTAAAGCCAGCCTCAAGAGTCCTTCCTGCAGCTCCTGACGTTCATTCATGCAGTGCCTGGCTTCGCTGAGCACTAAAAGGGGATGGGTGCCCCACTGCTGGACTTCGGTACTGTCTGTAAGCAGCCCAGCAAGTCTTAGTCTCATTCCTAGCACTCAGCAGTCACATCCCATCCCCGGGGGACCCTTCCCTGCTCAGGCATCCCTCCCACATGGTCCAGGACAGTCATTTCCCAGCTGGCTCAGCACTCCACCTTGCTGGCCACAATGCCAAGGGCAAAGTGAGAGAAGGACAGGGGATCCAGACACACAAGGTGCTTATGTATGCATTTACTCCATCACCTTTTATAAACCCTCCTGGCAAGAGCTGCTGCTGGAAGAAGCCCAAGGAGGAAAACTAAGCGGTTTGACCAAGAGGGAGATGCACTGCCCACAAGGAGGAGGATGCTGTGATGGGCTGGTTTGGCCTCAGACTCCTCCTGCCCCCATACCATGTGCAGCACAGCCGCTTTCTGCAGTCTCAGGCTGTCCACCACCACCAGCAGGGCTTCAGTGCCAGGACACATCCCAGCCCTGGGCCAGAACCTGGACACAGCTCCATGTGCATGCATCCCACAAAGCTGAACATCAGCCATAGTAAGAAAAGCAGCAGTTACTGCCCTTTACAGAGCTGGTGGTACCTGCTGGTGGCAGACAGCAACATAAAGAGCACCTAGAGTCAGTTCTCCAGCAGGTAACAGGGCTTTGGAAGCGATTTAGAAAGCTCTGCTCAGCTACAGTCTTTTACAGCAAAGAAATCCCCTGCACACACGTGACCTCAGGTGACCAGCCCTCAGTTACATCGCTCCACTGGAGACCAGCTCCAAGCTCCCTCGAAAAGCAACTCCACAGCTGCAGCTCAAGCACGTATGAGCTGGGAGTTGGAGCCCGCACCAGCTTCTGCCCTGGCACGGCAAACCCTACATACAATCCCTTCTCCTGCATCCGCGTGGGAACTTGGGCAGGCGCCGGCATGGGGCTCCCAGCAGGAGCAGCCTTCCCATGTGCCAACGCTCAGCTCCCACCAGACTCACCTCTCCCCGGCACATGTGTGCTGCTGCTCGCACTGTCCTCCCTGTTCGCCTCCTCTCCTCCTCCTCCAGGAGCGTCCCGGTGCTGACAGCCACTTCTTTCTGGTCCTGTGCCTTTCTTTTCTCTCCGTCTCCCTTCCTCAGTCCCTCTCTCAGGAAATTAAAGATAATCCTCCCTTTTCTTGCTGACGGATTCCCTGTTTAACATTCGCTGCGTGTGCTTGCACTGATTCAAAATGGGATTAGACTTTCTGTTGCTTTGATGTCAGTTGGGCTTTGCACTTAAGGCAGAGGGGGAAAAAGAAAATGTCTGTTAACAAACCTCCTGGGTTCTGCCCATCCACTTGCACCCATCCTGGAAATGAAGGTCAGACACATTTATCAGCAGAAACCAAGTCCCCTTCCAGGATCAGCCTGGTGGGAACAGACCGACCTGCAACCACAGCACCACAGTCCCTACACCAGGCATTATTCTCTGGAAATGCCCAGTTTCCACCCTGACTCTGTTATCATCCCGCAGCGTGGGAGCTGAATGGCTCCTGTCAGGAGGGAGGTGTCATTAATCATCAGAAAACCACAGCTCGTTGGCTGTCAGTGAATATTGCAACCTCCAGCTGCCACACGGCAGGGAACATGTGGGCCACCGGCATCGCTTCAATAGAGATCGGGGCTTGGGGCTCCCCACGGGGAATACCCTGAGCTGCTCATTTCTAAGGGAGAAGCAGGTGCTGCAGGGTGGCTAAAATGGAAATCCATACCCTGCTCCCTGTGGTGTGACACTTGTCCAAAAGTGTCCACAGTACACTCCAAAATCAGGCATTTCCCTCTGCTTCCTTGGGCCTGAGCTTCTCCCTTTGGAGGACAAGGATTTGGGGTTATTTCCACTGGCTGGTACCTCCAACACCAGTCCGAAGCAGACGAAGAGCATTTTCATCGTGCTGTTTGTGACAGTCTTTGCTTTGCCTCCGAGACATGGCTCCTCAAGTCCACGATGTCCAAACTAACCTGCAGCACAGTTCAGAGCTGGGGCATGATCTCCCTCATCCCTGTCCTGCACTGATCTCATGCCAGAAGAAAAGATCTTTTACATGGGATTCTGCAGAGCCGCAACCAGGGCTGGAATCTGACGGTGTGTGCTGTTCCTGCACATCCAGGACAGCCCTTTCTTGGAGTCTCCAGGCACTTGCAGGTGATTTCTGCTGCCTGATGCTTTGTCTCTGTTCCCATCTGAGCTTCAACGCACGGTGAGTTAGGTCTTCCTCTGAGTAACAGGCAGGTCTGGGGGCTGCAGAACTGGAGATGTTTGGTTGCAACTGGAACTAATCCAGCAGCTTCTGGAGGATATTTGAGAAAGCAGTTCCACAGATGAGGACAGTGCAGCCGCAGACAGGACCCAGCTCTCAACCCAGTGCCCAGGGAGAGGCACAGCCAGCGCCTGCAGAGCAGAAGTGGGGGCACACCTAAGCTTTCCCCAGGATCTGGCACCCGTAATCCCTCTGTCACCCACACCACACCAGTGTGCTGCAGCCCTGGCTGGTACTGCCAGCACATCGGGCATCCTCCAGGATTGCCCAGGGCCTTGGGACATGCCTCTCCCAACAGCACAGTGTCTAATCCGTTTTGCCCAGTGCACGCACACAGACTTGATTAATGTCTGCAATGAGCTCCATCCATCATCGGGGAGTAAAGGAGATTAACTCCGCAGCACGCCTGCCTCGCGTTGATCCCATTCTCCAGGCCTCCTGATTAATGGCGAGGCCGCCTTATCTGTCAGGCCAGGAAACACGAATATCCGGGTTGACCGGGGATGAAGGGAAGCTGCAGGCGCGCAGGCTGCAGACGGGGTGCTGCCAGCTTGGCTGTGGCATGCTCTGCCATCGGGTCATGCCAATGCACTCCTGCTCCCTAGGCTGCCAGTCCCACTCCCTGTTCCCATTGTTCCCTCCATTCCCATTGCTCCCTCCACTCCTTCCTCCCATCCCTTCCCTGCCATGCTGGGGAAGGCCAGAAAGAGAACAGCAACCAGAGCACTCACACATCATGGCAAGAATGCAATGCCAAAACCCAAAGTCTGGGGCTCCATTTCCCCTTGATGGTGAGTGGGAAAGATGTCACTCCCCATCCACAGAAAGAATTTGGATGAGCTGATTTGGAGGCCTGGAATAACCCAGCAAATACCCTGCCGGGGCTGCAGGCAAGGCTGCAGCTGACCAGTGCTGTGGAGGGCGGCCGCTTGGCTGGGCTCTTCCCCGAGAGGACGCGTGTGTAAAGTGGATGCAGGGAATTAGCAGTGCCATCTGGACGGGCTCCAGCTCCTGCCCCTGGCTTGCTGCTGATGCTTCATTAACAGCTCCCGTCTCCTTGGCTTCTGCCGCGATCAGCTGGGCTGGAGTTTTGTTGTCTTGGGTTTTTTCCAAGTGGAAATTATTTCTCATTTAACAATCAGGACACAGAGAAAGAGGCAGGAGAGGAAGGAATTTCCAGGAGATGAAAGGGCAGGATTAAGGACACAGCTTTTGCTTTGTTATCCCTCTAGTGTGCCGAAGAAATTCCTTTCAGGAGAAGGCTTTAATTAACTATGTTTTTCTGACAGGAAAGAAACCTGGACCTAGAGATAGGTCTGGTTTCTTGAGTCTGATGACAACCTTGGCTGCAGCCTCAGCAGCCCAGATTCATACACATGCACATGCTTTTATACAAAACTCTGTACAACACATTTCAATTTGCTTTACAAATTTTCACCCCAGTCTGGAAAATACGGCACAGAGGAAAAAAAACAAACCAGGCATGAGCAAGGCTATCGTGCACAGTGCCAGTGGGAAGAGGATCCAAGTGCACTGAACCAGAGCGCTAAGGTGGCTTGAGATGTAGGAAGGGGCTTTTGCATAGAGGAATAACTCAGGGCAGGAGGCAAATGAAATATCTCCATTGCCTTCTAGACCAACAGCCTTTCTCACACAGCAGGAAAAGTTGGGGGGAGAGGAGAGAAAGAGGCCCAGTGGCAAACTGGGACATTTAGAAGGCATTGCACTGATGTATCTGCATCCTCTGCTGCCGCAAAACCCTTCAGGAACTGAGTCAATCAAAAATAACATTTGGGGCTGATTTT
Organism: Numenius arquata; assembly: GCF_964106895.1. Lineage (NCBI taxonomy): Eukaryota > Metazoa > Chordata > Aves > Charadriiformes > Scolopacidae > Numenius > Numenius arquata. The sequence continues at coordinate 7,661,216 of NC_133592.1, forward strand.
TATCCAGATGAACTCCCTCCAAATATTTTAAGGCAACCAGCAAAATGGCCAACTTCTGGCTTAACCCTTCTCTTAAAACTTGCACCAAGTATGAAAGAAAGAATCATCTCAGAAAACATCTTGTTTTGTGAGCTTGACCTGCAAAACTGGATGTGGTACAGGTCTGCCCATCCCCAGCACCACTCCAGTCACCTCCCTGCACCCCAACTCTGCCCTGACCCGCTTAGTCTTCCTGCAGCTCGACTTTCCTATAGAGACCTGGACAGGAAAGACTGAAAATCCACACAGGTTTGCAGAGGAAGTCTCACCCCTACCTGACACAACAACAATAACTTCTGCCAGGGAAACACCTCACCTGGTCCCTCTGAGAATCACATTTGCCTTTTTTTGAGTCATGTTAAACAGGGAACTCACACCAAACCCACATCTTGCTCCTCTCCTGTCTTCCCAACTAATGAACTCCCAGCTGATAACAGATGCTGATTGCTGTTGCTAGAATGTCTGTCTCTGCTCTTAGCATTTAACACCCCAAGGGGCTAAGTGGTTTACCAATTATTGTTTTCATAAATAAGCATCATTTTAGTTTTTCATTATCATTTTAAAAGGTTCCCACCTCTTCCAGTGCCCTCAGTCATTGCTTCCAGCCCTAGCAGATGTCTCTGTTCCCAGCGGCAGCACAGGGCACATATGGCTGATTTGCCAGGGGGGAAGCAGAGAGGAAAAAAACATCTGGCTGCTCCAGCGACCTGACTGCCGAAGCGAGCAGAGCTTTTCCTGGCCCCTGCAGGTCCCCATCAGGAGGGTTTCCCATCCCATGCTACCACTGCTAACAGTTCTCCTCCCCACACAAGACTTCAGTCTCACTTGTGATTTATTCCTTATTCATTTTACAGGTTTTGTGCTTCTCCACACCTTCTCCAACCTAAGAATTTCCTGGGAGATGCTGTATCAAATGCTTTACTAGACTTAAGGTAGATTCAATGTACCACAGCTCAAAAATCAGCTATTACTTCTTTTCTCCCTCCTGCCCCTGCTCAGAATCAGGCAGCAGGATTGCAGCCTCTGGTTATAAAACACCACCTTTTTTTTTTTGATAGCTCTGTCATAAATCCTCATGCTTGGATTTGCAATTTCATGTGACAGCTCTTTCCAGGCAATGACTGGAGTTTATCTCGTCTCCCTGACTTGAACCTCTCGGGATTTTTAGTTTTGCTTGTTCTCAGATCTGTGATCTCCATTTCCAAGTTTAACATCAACCTCATTGAAAAGGGAGGCAGAGCACTCATTTTGGGTTGGGCAAATGTCTGTCCTTGGTCATCAACCCCCCTGCATCAGTCCCCCTGCTCTGCCTCCTCTTGAGCCCCATGCAACATTATCCATGAGCTACAGATCTGAGCCAAAACTTTTTTCCCCTGTTCATATGCAGAAGGAATTGAGGTTACAGATACCTCCTCCTTGCGCTAATGCTTGTTCTTGTAAAAGGGAAACACAGTGAGTAACACCATATACCCTGCGGCAGGATTTGCCTCTCTGGGGGCTGTCGGCTCTTTCTGTCAGACGCCGAGAGCTGCCGGCAGCTTCTTGTGTCTGACAATGGGATCTGCCCATTTCACCGAGCGTGCATCAGCATCCCTGACCTCAGCACATCGGCCACAGACAGCTGTGGAGCACGGAGCCCACCAGCCTCTCAGCTTCCCCGTCACAGGGCAAGCCCTGCTTGGCCCCTTCTTGTTATTTTTGGCTGTGCTTTTGTCTCTGGGATCCTCTAACCTTTAGCAATGAAAACAAAACCACAGAAGGCTGCTGCCCTAGCCTTTGGCTCGCTGGGAGCAACTGTGACGGGCAGGGGCTGAAGTCTAAAACCTCAAATTAGCAGTGTGGGACTGGAATGAGCCAGGGCTGACCAGGCAGCTCAGACCTGTCATTTCAAGGGCAGAAAGCCTGTGGGGAGAGAGGAGCTGGTCATCTGGTTTCAGATAAACGCCAATTTTGTGCTAATTAATTAGAAATCCAGCATAACCAACAAGAGGGTTTAGAGGATTGTTTAGCTAAGTATTCCTGTAGAGCCACGTGTGACTACCAAGCAGCTGAGAAAGGGAGTTCACTCTGCTGCGTTCTTTAGAGACGCACACATATAAGAGAAAGAGTCTGGGAGTTGAGAAATCAGGGCTTTGCTCACAGTCTCAGGCCATGGCTCCATGTTCATTAATACCAGCCAGGGCAGTACCAGACCACACTGTAACACTGATCTGAATCGAATCAGGCATCAAGACATGACAGCAGCTTCTTTCCAGTCAGCCAGACCATATATGCAGTGCACATCTAGATTGATGACAGCAGCACCTGAGTCACCATCAAGTTGCCTTGACGAAGCTACTCCTTCAAACCTTTGGGGTTTTTGTATCTTGTCTGTTGTTTTTTTAAATCAAATTATTACATTCAGCACACATCCCTCTATGGGGATACAAACAGTTGTGCTGTGATAATCATTGCAAGAAGATGGATAAGAAGCTGCCTAAGCCACAGTGCTGTTGTAGAGAGAATTACTGTCAATTTTTGACCTCAAGCTCAGCATGTGGCTTTAGGGGAATTATTTGACTTTGGCACATGACATTTTCCTTCCTTGTAGGCAAGAAGTGATAGCAAAGACTTTCCAGAATCAAGGGAGGGAAAACAGATCAGTATTTGGAAACTACTTTACCAATCGTGCCTGAAATGGAGTAAGTGAGACTGATGTGGAGCCATCAGACAGAGACAACAATATTCAAGTACTCAGCCAGTATGGAGGGTTGATGCACCCTGTCTAACACATCCTGAATGAAATCATCCCTACCCCTAAGGCTGCTGCAAGGGTGAAACTTCACCCATTAGGCTGTGTGATCAATATAAACAAAGACAGAGCTAAGCAATAAAAATACAAAGACCCCTTCCGTACGTCTGGAGCTGTGAATAAGGAGACCAGTGAGTTAGAGGGGGGGATTTGCAAGTAGGCTTTTAGCGAAGGCTCCTCTCTCCAGAGTCCAAATCAGAGTATAGTAGGTAGGTGCTAAATAAATATTTAGAGAATGAGAAAGTCTCCATTTAATGAGAAATTATTTGGCAAAACGAGCTGGGGAAATGGTTTCAGTAGCGCAGTAACAGAAGCCGGCACTGCGTTCTGCCCCATGGGATGCTATGGTTCTACTCATGTTGCGTAAGACAGGATCTCCAGCTGGGACAGACACAGGAAATATAACTCATTACTGAAATGCAAGAGCCTTTCAGGGTTAAACCACTGTTAGACCAGCCAGATTCATTCCCTAGTCACAGAATTAGCCTAGCAGCAGCTTTGAAAGATTACTATCTTTCTTCATAACAGTGATGTTGCAGACAGCATGGTCTAAGGATAGTGGTGATGCCAAGTTTGTAGGAAGAAGTAATTTTCTTCTATGTTCAAGGGCTGAGCTCCATTTCCACACCTTTATCTACATCATTAGACTGTTGAGATGGCAGTTGCCTGCTTAAATGTTAATTACTATATCTCTCTTTTAAGATGTTTTCAAGGGGTTAGTGTCTCAATCTTCCTTGTAATTACATTGAGTGGTTAGTACAACTCCTCAGCTATATCCCAGGTCCCCTGAGAGCTCGTCCTACTGCAGTTTCCAGTAGATGAGCACTCACAGAACTAGTCCTTCAGAGAGCTGCTGTCTTCAAGTATTCAGCCAGATAATGAGCCGATTACTATGCCTGCTCTTCGTGACAGCAAGCTCTATGCACAGCCAGGCCGTGCATCATCAATTGCTGTGGTTAATATTCCTCTTGTTTTCTCTATCCCTTTGACTCGGTGGGGCTGCTTTTACAGAGACCTGCCCCTTTTTGGGCAAAAACTTCCATAGATTATTGATGTAGCAAAAAGGGAGAACCAAACCTTGCCAAAGTCTAAGTATAAAAGCCCAATAATAAAACAGCCACATAGCCATGCTCTGAAGTGAGTATCAAGTGCTGAGCACGGCTTTGTCGTTGCAGCTATGACATGCGTGCATCAGGGATGGAGCAGCTGTGATTTATCATCCCCCTAGAGCTAAGAAGGGGGAATTACAGCTTCCTCAAATACAAGGCAGTTTCTAAGTGAACAGCAATATTTGAGACTGCAAATTGAAAATAATGCTGTGCATTGGAAACTGCCAAATTTAAATGTCAGATTCTTTCTTTAAAAGCTATAAGATAGCTAGTTCCTCTTCAGGGGAAGGGAGTAGGGACTTGTCAATGCAGGGAAAATGTTTGGAATAGCAACTGCCCACCAGTTTCCCCTGCAAACACTCATACTCTGTACTTCAAGGCATGAAGGCACTCACTGCAGATGACAGCAACATGTTCCGATAGCTCTCCTGCCTTAGCTCCATCATCCCCACATGCAAATCATAGCTTGCTTTGCAGCAATAATCCTGTATAGATGAGCACTAAGATTTGCCCAAGATGCAAGGAAAAAAAAAAAAAAAAAAAAAAAAAGAGTCTTTTAAGGAAATATTAAGTGACTGAGAAACACCACTTTTTCACAAGCTGTGCAGGTTTAAAAGTGTCTTATACACCATGGACATCTGCCAGAGAAGAAGCTCTAGGGCAAATCACTGACTGAGGCAACTCCAGAAGACCCAGCAAAAACCTCACAGCATAACAGACAAATTGGCCCCAGCCTTTCTCCAGTCCCTAAGAACTACAATGCCTGGGCAAAGCGTGCTCCAGATTTCTGTCTACCTCTGGTCCACTAGAGGACAACCTAATAATGATGAACTCCTTTGGCGTACATAGTAAAAGGCCCATACTGAAAATGCTGCTGCCAAGTATGATTTACAGCCTATGCTGAGATTGTTGCTGGTTTGTGTGCTGGACCCCATTTTTAATGGTATAGATTATTTCTAGTCCCGATTGATACAATCTTATGAAGCTCCAAAAAATAGCCCTTACAGTTGATGTCAGCCTTTACAACTACAGAGAAAGGGACAGAAGCAAGGGAGATTTCCAGACAGATAGATGCAGTTTTTATAAAGCAAACCCAATCCCCTATACCGCACTCAACCACAGAAAAAAAAGCTGCCCGTTGCTGTTGGTTTTCTTACAGACTTCTGACATGATATCATGCTTTTTCAGTGCAGGAAATGCTCAGAGGTACAGAATGAGCCTTTCAACCTGGTAATGTGTGGTCTATCAAACTATAATGGAGGAACCTTACTCATGTATAAACTGTGGTCAGGAAGCACAACAAAATCATCAGCTCAAAGCCGCAGAAAAGAGCAGGCTACTGCTCTTGCAAGGCACAGAAAAAGAGCAAAGCAGCTTCTCAAAACCCAAGGGAGTTCTTGCCTAGTATTTTTAAGGCCAAAACCATAGAACATGAATAAAATCTGAGGTAGCAATAGAGCTAATTTCTGCAGCTAGGAAGCAAATGAGCTGTGGCAAGAAGTGGAACAGCAGAAAACAGCAGAGAATTAACTACAAGTGTGTCAGGTTGGAATTAGAGTTATAGGGGTCAGAGGGTCAAAGCAACAAAGTTTTCACTGGATAATTTGGTATCTTGACATTCCCCAACCCCACTAGTGCCGATGTGCCTGTGACTCAAGGATGAAAACTGCATGTGTCTCTGCAAATGCGAAAGATACACACTGAAGGCGGGAGATCAGAGCTGCTTAAAAGGCAAAATCTGCTATTTCTCTCCTACTGACGATAGCGAGAGCAGGCTGGCTGTAATTGGGAAGGCGCAAATCCTAGCCATCCCTTCGGGGGCGGCATGGGGAAGCAACGTGAAGGGGTACTCACTGCAACCCTACCGAGGCACTGACGAGCCCCTGGCCGGGAATCGGCTCCCTCCCACGCGAGGAGGGCAGCTCCCCCCGTCCCCGCTCAGCACCGGCATTCCCTCCCACTCGACGGCGGTGGAGGGATGCTCTCAGACGACGTGGCTGGCAGAGTCAGCTGCTCTTTGATGTCAGTACCTGCTCCGGGCTCGGCGGGGCGGGAGTGGGCGAGCGGAGCGCCGCGCAGCCGAGCCGCAGCCTCTGCTCGCCGGCTGCAGGAGGGCTCCTGCCTCCCACACTCTGCCCGGCCCCGGCGGTGAAGACAAGGGGGTGGGGAGGGAAGACACCCCATTGTTGCCGCGTATCCACCAAGGGAACTTGCCCAACTTTCTCCATCCCTGACACCGGGCCTCACTGCCATGGCCCCCACCAACTCCTCCCGCAACTTCTCCGCGCCGGAGGCTCGGAACGGCTCAGGTGAGCAGGGGCTGCGCGGGGCGGAGGCGCACCTCCCTGGCGGGGCGCCCGCGCTGGGGCCGGGGCGTGGGCGCGGGGAGCTTTGCGGGGCAAAACCCACATGCATATGCCTCTTGCACTGCTCTGCAGCGCTGAACCCGGCCCGGCTTGTGCTCAGAAGGGCTGCGGGGCCGATCGGTACCCCATGAAGTGGGAGAAACTGAACACAGGGGCACAGCCCCCCCGCAGCCCCTCACCCCCGGGGCTACCGGCCGGGAGCAGCCGCCTTCAGCACCCGGGCGCGGACAGCTCCGGGCCCCGGGCGGGGCGGCGCACGGCGGGCGGGACGGGGCCAAGCCCTCTCGGGGGCTGGGGAGGGACCCCGGGCCCCAGACCTCCCTCCCTCCCGGACAAAATAAAGTCCGACCATCGCCCCTGAGTCCAGTGGCTTGAAGGGATTCGCTGCTACCTGTTGGCTGTGAGACGGTACTAACTCCAGCAGCCTGTTGGTCTTAGCTGCAGAGAAGAGATGAACCAGCTCAGCTAGACAGGGAAAGGAAGGCACAGAACATGAGACATCGCTGGAAAGGGAAGCGGAGATCCCCACCAGTCTCCTGTCTTCTCCATACTACCACTGTTCCCAGATCAATGGTTTACAGTCAGGCAGACCAGTTCTCAATGGTGCAAGTTGGTGAAACTCTTCAAGAGAAGGTGTTTTATAATGTAATCTTTGCCTCCCTCTCCACCAGCATGTCCTTCATAAACCAAAAGTGTGCCTTAGGTGCTTCCTTCTGAAACGCAGTAAAGTAGTAGTTTCTTATGTATCTGGGCATAGCTGAGGACAATCATCTTAGAGAAAAAAAATTTAGGCCAGTCCTCATTCAGTTCAAATACTGCAGTCCACTTTGGGACTTCTAAAAAAGAGGCAGCCACAGATCTACAAGGAAGGATAAATCAATGCTTGAAGTAGCTGTTTCAGTAAACAAAGCACAGCCACCTGGACGTGCACAGAAGCAGCATTGGAAATCCAGATTCAACCATGTCTCAAGATGAAAGAGGCTTTAGAAACGAGATAACTTTTGAGTATTTGATAGTCATGCACTTCTGACTCCAGCCCATAATACACACATGGACTACAGCTTCACACTAGCTTCCAGCTAATAACACCTGAAAGTCTTGCTTGTACAAGTACAGCCAGCAGGAGAGATGCTACAGCACTATACAGCCTACTTTTCATGTGAGGCCTTTGGGCTTGCATACGTTCTGCTCTAAGGCCAGCTGAGCTCATTCCAAGTGTTGCAGGATCACCATGAGCACTCTACTGATTACACTGCAGGAACAGGACATTTTGTCCCAATTTCCTGCTAACCAATTGGCCTTTATGGTTCACTCACAGAATCCATCCCTGTCACATTCCTAACAAAGTTTGGGGCTAGAAAGAGAGGGGAACAGAACTCATAATAGCTACGTGCAGAACAGCAGGACCACAGTCATAGTCTTTCAATTTCTAGTCTGCCATCTTCAAGCATTAAGGAGGTGTGAGATCTGTTTGGATGTTCAGAGATGCACAGGCTGGATGCTAAAGAGTAAGCACCACGTCTCAATAGGGTGCTGATGGCAGTATGTTATCTACCAGAAGCCATGGAACATGCAGCAGTTCCTTGCATTAATGAGCAGCCAGGAGGAAAGGGGACCATTTAGAAGCCCAGGACTGGCCTGGACCAGGCTTTTTTGTCTTACCAACCAAGCCTGGCTTTCGTTTTCAGGTCTCTGCATCATTAGCTGCTTTCCATCACCTGCAGAGGCTTTTCCGATAAACTGGTGCTGCAACAGCTCTACTGGATTCTGATGTTGGCCTTGCTTATGCCTAAGTTGGCTTCTTCCTAGTGCCAGAAGGATTGAGGAAGTGGCAGCTCATCATGTCCCACTTCTAAGAGCACTGAACTATTACATACAGTTGATATGGCACACACTTTTCCAGCCACAGGCCAGGCCAGCAATGCAGCCACAGTTTTCTTGCCAACACAGTCAAGCTTCTCTGTCACACCAAAGTAAATCTGGAGAGGTTTGTACTCAAGGATTCTAGAGGTCAAAGTTAGCAAATACCACCTCAACAAATAGATACCACTTTGGCAGAGACAACACCTTATGAGTATCTGTTATTTCACTTAACCTCATTTTCAAGATTCCCCCTGGTTTCTATTGGAGGAGACCTCCCCACTTCTCCTACAGGTATAGGCTGCTAGGGAGATGGAATAGTGCAGTGACTGAAAGCATTTCCCATTAACACCACATTGAATCATCTGCAATTCAATGAAAGACACGTGCAGTCTAGGCTCAGGGGGCTGTCATGCGTGTCTTTGTAACAGCCACACAAATAACTCACACAAAGCCTTCCCCAGAAAAAAATCAGGTCCCATAGGAGAGGAGTAATGAGATTTGCCTCAGCTGAGAAGGTGATTTAAGACTCCATCACACACTGCACTTGACAGTCTCACAGAAAAGAGCGCACCACAATCAGTGCCTTAGACACCACCTTCTGTGCTCAAGAGCAGAAATCCCTGTTGGTTGGTACTGAGTGCTTGTGGCTTCAAAATGTGATTTTAAACCCAGGCTGGGGACAAGGCAATCTGAATTTGATTATGTTTGGGCCTCCCACCCCAAACAGCAACAGTCAAGCACCAAAGCTGATAAGCTAAGTGTTATCAGGCAAGAATTTTACCTTTGAATTCCACCCACATTCAGAACCCAGAGACAACAGGTTTAAGTAATTTTTTTCCTCCATGTACAACCCAGGAATTTTCTCTTTAAGGAAACACTCTGAAACACACTCCCAAATCCCTGTCTGGCCACACACTTGGATTTCTTTTTAGAAAAGGAACTAGAAGAAGGGAGAAGGGCAGGGAAGGAAGATGGGGAGGAATGCATGCTCTGGCCTAACCCTGACAACAGAAATGGAACACAGCCAGGGTACAGCCCCAGATCTCACAGTTTAGATAGGCATTAGCTATCTGCCTGCACGGTCAATGAACTCTGTGTCTCAGTGTATAATAGACAAACCACCCAACAGATGAGCTGAAGCTGACACAACAGCTTGGGCATTGACTACATCCAGATTTTGTCACCCACATACAGGCTTACTTCTCTGATGTGGAAAGCGCCAGCTGCCTCACCCACTCCCCTCAAAATGGGTGGACACCTAACACTCCCTGGAAGAAAAGTTACTTTCAACTCCCTGTCAGACACTGGCAAGTGCAGAGGCACACCAACCTGACTTTAGTCCCCACAAAAAGAGCTGGAGAGGTTCAGGTCAGAACAGGAGTACATCGGGAGAGCTGAGGATGTCTACACATGGTCAGATTTGGGTGGTATGCTGCATGCATTGGGCAGCAAAGGAGGAAGTGTAAAATCCCCAGCTAAGCCTCTCCAGGTACAGCAGAGGGTCTTAAACACCATTCCAAGCTACACCTTTGAGGGGGATCCAGCTGCAGGACAGGGCAAGCACACAGAGATGTAAACAGATTGTCTCTGGGTTGCACTCATGGTTTTGGTTTGTTTTGGCAGTAGCAGAGAAATCAGCTCCGTACACCAACGTAATAATGCCCAGTCTCTTCAGCATCATCTGTTTCCTGGGCATTGTGGGGAACCTCATTGTCATCTACACTATTGTCAAGAAGAAGAAGCTGAGATGCAAACAGACCGTGCCTGACATTTTCATCTTCAACCTCTCCATTGTTGACCTCCTCTTCCTCTTGGGCATGCCTTTCCTCATCCACCAGCTCCTAGGCAATGGCTCCTGGTACTTTGGAGCTCCCCTATGCACCATCATCACCGCCCTGGACACCAACAGTCAGATCACCAGCACCAACATCCTTACAGTGATGACACTGGACCGTTACCTGGCGACTGTCTACCCTCTAAAGTCTACCTACGTCCGGACCCCAAGTGTTGCAGCACTAGTTATCTGCTTGGTGTGGCTCCTCTCCTTCCTGACCATCATTCCTGTGTGGATGTATGCAGGTCTTATGCCTTTGGAGGATGGGACCGTCCGCTGTGCTCTCTTGCTTCCCAACCCAGAGACTGATATCTATTGGTTCACCCTTTATCAGTTCATGCTGGCATTCGCTGTGCCATTGATTGTGATCTGTGTGGTCTATTTTAAGATCCTCCAGCACATGGCCACCACTGTGGTCCCATTGCCCCAAAGGAGCCTCCAGGTACGTACCAAGAAAGTCACCCGCATGGCAGTTGCCATCTGCTCTGCCTTTTTTATTTGTTGGGCTCCTTTTTACATCCTCCAGCTGGTTCACCTTGGCATTGACACACCATCCATGGCTTTCTTCTATGCCTACAACTTTGCCATTAGCTTGGGCTATGCCAACAGTTGCCTCAACCCCTTCCTTTACATTGCCCTCAGCGAAACGTTCAAGCGCCAGTTCTTAGTGGCCATCCGCCCTGCAAAAGAGCCATGTCGCAACAGCAGCTCTGTCAACAACAACAGCACCACAGAGGCCAGTGTATGTCTAAAACTGGCACCAGAATCCACCCAGCAGACTCAATTTCTGGAGGACTTTTCCCCACCTTCACTGCCTGTGGCTGTTCACTAGGGTACTCTGAAGTGACCACAGCAAAAAGCCTTCAGATCTATAAATCGATGGGGAAGCAGCAGCTTCAGGCAATTCTTGGTGAAGCATATGAACTGCAAGCTTCCACCTCCAAGAGTCCAGGTGCCTCCCTTCCCATTGCAGGGCTCTGCTCCTACACTGCCCTTGGCCTATGAGATAACTGCGTACTGCTGCTTCTTTCCACTCCTGCACTCATCACACTGACTCTCATCACACAAGACACTGCCCCCCACAAAAGGATGGATGGCAAAGGGAGAAAGGACACGGAGGACTTCATGGGGGAATGTTCACCCTGGAAGAGTAAAGCCTCTATCAACAACACTGCCTAGTAATTCCCCGTCTCTTGGCCTGACCAGGATTCCTAAGCAGCACGCCAATATAGAGCTTCTTCATTCAAAACTTGAACCTCTGAAACACAATGTCATATATTTATTCTTGGTAAGAAATCTGACCTGCAAACTTTGATGGCTGTGCTCATATCCTAGAGGTAAACAGCAGAGAAAGGTCTTGGGGCCACAAGTCTCAGCTAGATCTGATGCTTGGCCTTTTGGTCCAGCCCCACCTGCCTCCAGTGGGCTGTACGGCTTGGTAGCCAAAATATTTTCAAGAACTGGCTAATTTTGATGCTAATCCTAAATATTTCAAGCAAAATCAGGCAGATAACAATTGCAATGCTTCAAGGGACCACAAACAATTCTCAAAACTACTGCTGCTAACACCAGCTTTGTGGCTTTTCATGCCAATGAGACGATTTTCACACTGCTTGTTCCTTGCAGCCTGCACGGCCATTAGGGAACCCCGGGCAGAGGGTTTTAAACATGACTAAAAAACAATATGCAGAGATGCGTGGAGCGAGAAGATGTGAAAAGGCAGCTCAGAGGAAGCAGAGTTGCTTATGCAGCTTCCTCAAAATAACAAATGCTTTACAAAGTTAAAAGAGGGAAAATTAAACGTCTGTGGTTTTTATGTGCGGCTTCAACAGTCACAGATTAGGAAACAATTTTGCTCATTACAAAGAGTAGAGAAAAGACAGCACAGATCAGCTAAACGCAGGGGATTACACTGATAGCCTGTGCAGGGCTCCCAGGGGACCGTGCAGGCATTGTTCAACACTTTGTCAAACATGGAAGAAGCGGTTACTGTAGATGAATTTAATATAAAGAGGAATTAAAAGCATCAAACAGCACAAAAGAATTTGTTACCGCGCCTATGGTTTCATGCCACCAGCCACCCACAATAAACCCAGAACAGAAATTCACCCTTACATGACTACACAGCAAAACTATGTCACCTGCACAGGACATCCCAAGCCACAGGCGCACTTACAGGCGCACCTAACGCACACATACCACAGTCACGGCTGTTTTTAAGTACAGCCAATATTTCAGCCTACACCCCGCGGAGAACACACAGCCATTCACTCACCTATGGCGATCAAAGCAGGCCGGTGTGCAATACCAGTGCTTTTGACATCATCAGTTGCAGCGTGTTGCTTTTTGAGTCATTGAATAGACCTCATAACAGGGTCTCTCTGTATTTTCGTTCTGTCAACCTGCACCCACCGCAGCAGCACACCCACACCATGGCTGCACTGTATCTTGTCAGTCTTTTTTGCCCACGTTTCCCCGGGCAGTAAAACCAGACAGACGCATACGGAGCTTTCAAGTTTTATGACTTGAAAAAAATCTTTGCCCCATTTTAACTGCCAGGAATTTTTCACCTGTGCTGGTTTTCACGGAGCTGCTTTGCTCTTTGGTCCATACTTTCCCCAAAGAGCTCGGGAGCGAAGGTCAAGGAAGACCTGTGTATGTGCCAAGCCAGACTTGCTCTCATGACAAGGGAAGCTATTGTGTTACCTTTCTCCCATAAGGAAGTTCAGGGGAGAACTGGCACACATTTCTCTGTGAAAGGAGGTGGTAATGGCTGGGTGGGTTTTTTTCCCTCCTTTAATAGCAGCAATGAGGAAAGTATGAGAGAAGTGAAAACAGACTGAGTTGTCAGGGCGCTCAGAGAGCAGCACATTGAAGATGTTATCTTGCTTACAGTAAAGGTGTTTATGGTTGAACTAGTCTGTTCCCGTCTTAAGTGAGTCAATCTGACCCAGTGTGGCCAAGACATGTGTAAAAACCATGGGGGCACCGTGAGCTAACCAAGAAGGGTGGTCAGCACCAGCTGGTGCAACACCAGGAAGGGTCTTTGTTGGGTAGACCTTTCCCAGATCTCATCACACTGAACTCAAGGCACAGTACACAGGCATATCCCTAGGCTGAAGTCATTTCAGATCTCATTTACATGAGCGGGAAAGCAATGCTAGACAGACCTGGTCCAACACTGGAGACAAGGCGTCCTGCTTAGCTAGTATCCCAGCAGAAGAACTTGCCCCTTCTCACCACCCTGCAAAGGCTCATGGTTTCCACTCCATGTTCCTCCTTCCTGTCCCCCTAGGGTTTCCTAGTCCAGATGTCTAAATGCTGGCTGTGGAGTCCCCTCCCTTTCCATATATACGCATAAAAGCTGTGGCAAACGCACCTTGGGAAGACAAGGATGTAGATACCTGTGAATGTGCTGGGAGGTTGGGAAGAGAGGCATAGACAAAGGAAATGCAAAGGCCACCGACCTCTTTTTGCCATCTTCCCTAAATCACCACAAAGCACAGGGCAAGATGAACAAAAGCCTCTCCTTTGAATACAAACCTTTTGATCAAAGGCATCCCCGTACCTAGGGGGTAAGGTAAGGACTTCCAGTAGCTATACAGTCTCTGTGCGCTTTGGTGTGACCTATTCCAAACATCCTACCCCTTTTCCCTATTTTTCAAAGCCAGCTTTGTTAAGTTGGAGAGTCTGACGTTGAGAGAACATTGACGTTCTGGTTTGTGTTCAGCTTTACCTCTTTGTCTATTCCGCTCTCTGTATTTATTATGTGATCCCCCCTGTCTCAGTGCCTCGGTTACTGATTGTAGAGCCTGAATAAAAGGCATCGCTAAGTAAAAAAGGACACAGCTACTTGTGCAGAGATAGGCAGCTGAAGCGCTTTTATCTGAAAGGTGCAGTGAGAAGGACACAGAGATAACACAGTATGTTTCCCTACAGTCCTGCCCCCATACACAGCCCGTCAGTCAACTCTCTTGCTGGAGAGAAACTAAGGGAAATCCAGCTAAATAACCAGGGGGGAAAACCCCCTCAAAACCAGAGAGTGATAAAAAGAAACTATTCCATCTAGTAGTTCAGATCAACAGCCTGCCACATTGGATGAAACAAATTTCCTTAGCTCCTTTTGCCAGCACTTTTCCATGTGTTCCTGAGCTGCCTCGTCAGACAGCAGGAAGACAGATGGGTTCATTATCCACCCCCTCCTCTTCTCCTCCTTGTCCTTAGAGGTGCAACCAAAGCCACATGTAGCAGTTCTGCTCTTGATAAACTCCCACGAGGGCAGATGGTCCAGTTACTTTTACTTCTACTTTCCCAGCTAGCAACAAAGTCCTCTTGGCTGGTCACTGAGGGATTCAGTCCCTGGCTCACCCTTCTGTTACCTCTTTTCCACTATGCAGATCCCCATGTCCACACTGAGCAGTAAAATATACTCCTGCCTTCCCTACAGTCACAGCTCTGCCAAGCCAGCTTGAAGGACAAGATAGAGCTGAGGTCCCCAAAGTCCTGCCAGGCAGCGGGCTGGCGGCATCCTTCCCCAGACACCTTTCTCCACCTGAAGTCTTTACACAGCTAAACCTGCCCAGTAGGAAGCTGCAGCCGTGACAGGGAGCGAGCACAATGGTTGCGGCTGCTGGGTGGGGAGGAGGGAAAGGTGGGGTGACTCACTGGCCCTTGGGACACAGCCAGAACCTGACTAAATCATGTTTCATCAATCCTCCTGAGTTACTAATTGGATGCATTTCATTCAGCAGACTCACCGGTGGGAGAGGAGCCACATGGCAGGTACGGATACGTTCCCAGCCCACTTGCTTCGCATTAGTCCTCCTGCCAGATGCAGGGACCACACAGCAATGCCCTTCCTCACTCACCTCCCGTTACCAAAGCAAGGCAGCTAAACCCTCACACCCCCTGCAGCCTTTCCACTTGCTCCATCCCTACTGTGGGGCTGGGGAGGGGACAGCACACAGGAAAATCTCACCAGCAGTAAAGAAGTAAAAGGGGAGGGATATCTCATCTACAGCCCCTATTTCCCACTGGAGGGTTCCTTCAGCAGACTAGGGCTCTTCAGTGCCTCCAGGCAACAGAAGATGTACTTTGAAGCTGTATTTATGGGGCAGCGCTTGAACAGGGAACTCACTGCACCACTGGAGGGGAAACCTTTATATCAGCATGTTTCTACCATGTAGAAACCATTTCTACCATGTGTTTCTAGACATGTGTTGGCTACAGAAATCATCACTCTTCATCTCTCAGTCTGGCTCATGGGAGAGCAGCAGCACTGGCTTCTCTTGAAGAGTAGAGCTGGGCTTCAACAACTGCAAAGTTATACTTGAGAAGTGGCTTAATTCAGTGAGACATGACAGTGCACATGGAGTGGTGCTTTCATAAGCACTTCTGGATGTGCTGAGGACAAGCATGTTAAAAAAGCCCCCAGGGTTGTCAGCTCAGTACCTTTCACCATCTCTAAATGCCGCTGGAGTCACATCAACGCTCCCTAGGGGCAAGCCTTTGTGTAAAGGATTCTTCCTCCAAAGTGAAGTCAGACTACATTGGCATGGCCCTCCCTAGGCACAGCAGCTGAACAATGCAAGCACCACTGAAGGCCCCGTCCTGTAGGTTCATACGGGGTTAGTCCCCTGGAAATGAAAGACAAGTTCTGCCCTTCGCACCGGGCTGAGATTCAGTTTACACCACAGCAGTCAGTAGGTTTTTAGCACAACAGGGAGCAGACAGTACCCCAGGTACTGACTGCATCATCATCCGGCACTGCAGGAGAAAAGGAGATCTGCAGGGTCTGGCTCCACAGAAACACCTTTGGGGCAGTGACTTTGTTGAGCTTCAGCTAAACAGTGACACACGCAGGTTTTGGTTTAGGCCTTAAACCTTATTTCTTCCATTTAAAACTAAGTTAACAGATGAGTCAGCCCTTCCCTCCATCCTGTGCTCTTCTATTCCCTGCAGGTTTCCACTCGCAGGGTAGGCAGGTTGAGAGTCAGTGACATCATTTTAATTATTCTGGTGTTTGGTTATTAAGTTGCCTTTGCTAAGTCTGAAGGAGCTCTTACGATTATCTTCCTACACATGCTGCTGGAAGTACAACAGCTTGGCAACACCAGGCTGCCATGTCCTGCTCCACCAGACACTTCAGAGGAGAAAGCAGTGCCCTCCTTAGGCAGCCACAGCAAGGAGAAGACTCCTGCCTCGTCCAGGAGCAGTGCTTCTCACACCCACATCCCACTGCAGGCACAGGGATGCAGTCCTCTACCTTTTCTCCCATGGGGCTTGACCTCAGAAAGCCAAATACTAACATTTTTGCACACATTTGGCACAGAGCACTTGATAGGGATAAGCATGGTGATGGAAATGGTGGGTGAAGTTGTCACTGATGAAAGCTTCTTAAAGCTCTTATTGACTTATTCCATTAGGAGGTTGGTTCTTGGAGTGTACCTTCTCCAGCAGCCAGGTCCTTCCCATTGAGAAATGGAAACAGGAAAAGGAGCAGACTGTTCACATCAGGGTTCCCTCCATCCTCTTTCCTGTCTGCTCATAAATGAGGACTTGAGAGACTTTGGATTTCAACTTGCATAAAGCATCTTGGCGATGTAATTTCCCCCCCCCCCCTTTTTTTTTTTTAAAAAAAAAAAAAAGTCAAGGCATTACAACCTCCTAACCCATAATCCCCAACTTAGACCTCCAAAGTGCTCTGGCAACATAAATTCATCATGTTATCAACACAGAAACTGCTTCAGAAGAGAAAGAGACTAAGATGTCACCTCTCAGAGCGAGAACAAGTTGCCTGTCCTTTGCTTTTATTCAAGTCCAGATGCTTTTCCCCAGCCAACCGCTGCCACTGAAGAAAGCACATAAACATTTCTCTTGGGCTGAGACAGGTTGTGCCAAGCCGCGGCCCCCGGCCAGTACTGACACAATCTCTACGTTTAAGAACACAAACACTGGCAGCTCCATGAGAAGGGACCCATTTGCTGGAATTAATATTCAGTCTTTCTGCAGCATGGGAAACATCAATTGTTTGGTGAGAAATAAATTACACGTCTTTCTTGGGGGGATTTTAATGAGACCTCCCCCCTCTTTTCCTGACACTCTCAGACTCAGAGTAAAAGAAAAAAAGCAAAACAACATTCCAACATCTCTCCATCAACCCTGCATTGTAATGACCCAATCAGGGTAATTAGGATGTCTCATGTGTGTTCAGGGAGGCTTTACCCAGCAAATCCAGCCTGGTGTTCCTTATATTGCTGCAGCATAGCTAATTACTCCTGGTTTTAGAGGGCAGGGGAGCAGATCAGCTTTGTATGCAGTTCGGAAAAAGGGCTATGCTAAGTACAGTCCAAGCTTGAGCACACGTGAGAGCAGAGAACCATGCATGCAGAAAACAGAGACCCCTCCACACTGTAGAGACTCTGGGCAGCGCTTTAGGGCAGGAAAGTGTTGTACACTGTCATGGCAATGGACACAAATGGGAGCCTTTCCCAAGGCTCCTGGGAGCTGGATGTGCACTTCTCCATCTGCCTCACCTTTCTACACCAGACACCACAGGTACAGCCATGATCCCCCAGGTGAGCATCCACATTCAGGCTGGCAGACCCTACCAAGCCCCTCTGCCATCAGGTTTATGGAGCCCCAGTGGGGATCCCATCACCCAGAGAGGTGCCCTGGGAGCATCTGTAGCCCATCTCACAGCCACTGGCTACCACATGAGCTGCTCACAGCCCACATCTCCACACCACTGGCCTGATTTATCATCTTTCCTGCCCACATGGCAGTATGTCCAAGCTCAGGGTTGCTAGGAATGGATTAGAGCTCCACTGTTGATACCCTGCTATTTTCTCATCTCCAGATTTGACTAAAGCACATAGAAGTGTTGGTGTGTGGATGCGAGATAAGGGAGGACAACACTGTTGTCTCAATCAAGGCTGCACTGAACTGGCCACATAGCTGCACATGGAGACTTAGCCCAGTTTACACGAGAGTATTTCTTTACAAAAATTTCCAGACAGGCATGGCTGGTAGACTCAGTCCCTTGTTTTGTGGATATCTGCCCTGTTTCTTCTTGCTGCCTTAGTTTCCTCAAGCCTAGAGAAATTTCTTTAGCAGCAATAATTCCCAACTCACACATTCATGAGATTTTATGAGTTATCATCTGTGCTTGGAGAGGATAGACTTGAAAGGCTGAACAGGAAGGGATTAGAAACCAAGCTGTAAACATGGAAGCTGTGAGGGACACCAGTGAAAGTCTGCTGCAGGCAGATGGAGTCTGGTCCACAGCTGCCCTGCAAGTGCTCTCCTGTGTTTCCGTATCACATTTCCCTTCTGCACATACACGGTCTAACTCATTCCTAGAGCAAGAGTTAGCCCGGGAACCTGCCCTGAATGGCCAAATACATCCCATGACCGATCTGACATGTTAAAGGGGTGCAAGTACCATCCAGTCTCACTGCCCTCTCTGACCAGCCCCCAGCACCCATGCTCAGACAGGTATTTAATCCTTTCCAAAACAGGCCAGCACCCTACACATTGCATGCATGCATCCGAGAGGTTAACATTCCCCAGGCAATTGAGCAGACTGTGATCGCACGGAGAAATGGGTCAGTTGCACAGGGGACCTCAGACCCCCTTTAGTACACAACCACAGAAGGAAATCCAGTCTGCTCTCACTCACACAACTGCCTCCACTGAAATTAATGATATGGGATTAGAGAAAAGCCAAGCAAAACAAGGTCTGAGTCACGCCAAAAGCTTCTTCCGTGGCTGCCCAAGAGTGAAGTTTGACATCCCGAGGCTCTGATTTCACCACCAAAACGAGCTGCCAAGAAGGAAAGCTGACATGTTGCTGTCCTCTAGTTCCTGGAGTCTAACAATCTCAAATGCTTTACGAGTATTAATGACCCAAACCTCAGATGGTGGCTGGAGACAGGAGAGTAATGATGAACATTTGATCCTTGGAAAGCGTAGGCTGTCATCTCAGACAAAATCTACAGTAATGCTGAAAAAACCAACTGCTTATCTTCACTCTGTCCTTTAGTGCAGGAAAGGAAACCAGAAAAGAGTAGTGGATGATTCAAGAAAAGACAAAATTACCAGAAGCACTTGTCTACAGCATTAAAAGTGACAGATAAAAGCTGCAGCGCTGACGAGCCTGTGAGCACCAGGGATCGGGCAGATCAGCCGAGCCGTATTAGAGACAGGACATAACCTCCATTTCTTTAATCTCCACAAATCACTTCATTGTACTAATTCTTTAAAGTGTGCTGATTCCAACAGCTGCAAAGATATCAGATACATCCCATGGGCTGGGAGAGGTGACCCAGCAGCGAGAGTATTGCTTCAGGTGTGTATGAGGCTGGCTAAGAGACATGCAGCCGACTTACAGAATTACTAGCAGAAAACAAGCTTCTGCAACCAGTAACAAGCTGCAATACATTAGATCTGTCAGGAGTGCGTTTCCAGGAGTGTTTAATCTCTTCTTTAAAGAGGAATCATCAATACTAATGAACTGCAATTGTGACAGCTCAGTGCAGAAGCCCAAATTTTAAATTCTGTATCTGACTGTTCATGTGGTAAAGGAACTCAAACAAAGCTGCAGGAGCACGGAGTCTTTGTAGGAATTCTTCGACCATTTTGCTACTGCGTTAGATGTTACAAGAGTGGTGGAAGGCCTCAAAGACAAAGGCAGTTCACAAAGTTACTTTCTAAGCAGCAGTTCATATTTTGGAACATATTTTCCATTAAAAAACTGCAGAAACTAATTCATCTGCACATACATTTCCCAGAATGCAGCCATCTTGGGGCAGAAAGCAGCAGGGCACAGCCCAGCTAGTGCAAGCTCTGGAGAAATGGGATTTATCAATAGAAACCCCTCATTGCAGCTCCTGTGGAAAGGGCTATGGGATCAATCATATCAGGATACCTCACCACCTTTTAGAGTCACAAGCAGAAAACCCACATTACATTTCTCCCCCTTCCAAGAAGCTATTGGGTGATGTTCATCAACTCATTTGTAAAGGAAGCTTTGAAGATGTGGCTCATTTTGGAAGAAGCAACAATCCCAGATCACAGCTGGATGAAAACTGCTCCTTCTCACCCTCCCATCAACTAGAAGGGGATAACCACTGAGGATATCAATAAAAACTTAAGCAAATTCTGCAGTTCCTTTATTCGGCTCCTTCCTCGTGTTGATGATGAGCTAGAAAAGGGCAGTACTATCCAAACTGGGTTTGACTTGCAAAGCACTGGACAGAGGGAGGAATCTGGGGATGGCACTGGTGGTGGTGAGGGGACAAGACCTGGCTCCTGCAGCACAGGGCACCGGGAAACAAAGCTCAGCTTACTGTTAGTCTTTCGATCAAACAAGCCTAACTCCTGAAAGGGCAAAGCTGATAACAACTCAGGGTAAAGGAAGCTTTGAGAAACATGGAGTATAAAGGACAATAGGAAGACTATAGAAATTTTGAAATATATGTTCCTTTTAACCAAATGAAAGGATGACGAACAGAAAAAAGGAAAGGCTAAAACAGCTTTGGTTCTCACGAAGTCCAAATTGGAACTTTTATGACTTGATGCTTTTATTAACTCCCAAAAGAAAAATTGCTGTCTGAAAGCAGGAGCCACTCAGTGACCTGCAAGACATCTGCCTGCACTTGGACAGTGTCACAGCTGGCAGTGGTGACTCTGCAAGTGGCTTATATTACCCCATCCTGCTGCCTCACATCACATCTGACATTTTTGTGTCAATTGCTGTATTTCAGGATGCATTAGTGTGAGCAGCAAACACCCTGAAGTAAAGAAAAAAAAGTAAGAGCGCGCCTTACTTGAGTTGTGGCTGGTTGGGAGAAGAGGGAATGGGAATGAGTATTGATTAGCAGATGCTGGACTACTTTTGTAGTTGTAAAATTGATTTAGGTGACATTTCTGAAACACCCTCTGGTCCATGTTACAAGCATTAATAACTCCACACCCATAACTTACAGAGGGGGCAGAAATGAATTTGTCCAAATTTTACAGTTGGAGAAACTGGTGCTCATGGTGGTGGTGATTTATTCCAGCAAGACGCATCAGATCCTGACTGTTCCCCTATGATGTGCTCACCCTGGGGTATTTACATCTCTACACAGACTGAGATGAAGCAGCAACCACCTCTCCAGCAGTCTGTCTAGCAGTGTTCATCCACACAGGAGAACCAAAGACACAGAGGCTTAAAATGAGATGAGCTGATGGCACTTTGGAGGCTTTGCCCTGGATGATAATGCAAGGTAAAAACATCTCAATAGTTTCGCATAAATTCCTTTCCTCCTTTTCACTCCTGACCTGACTTTTCCCGCTTGAGCCTCTACTTAGATGTTTCCTTTTAGGTTCCCAGGAAAGGTTTTCACCAGCCTCTAAGGCCAGGACACCACGACAGTGAGTGTGTCAACTGGACAAAGTTGGTCAGTTCCCATCAAATAACTAGAAGCAAGACATTTCTAATCAAAAGATCCATCACCAAAGGTGATGCTACAGGCACTGGGAAGGGAGAGAGATGTGAGGAAGCTCTAAAGACTTGGCAAAGAGACCAGTCAGCACCATTTGTGGCACTTTGGGAGAGCAAATAGCCAAGAGACCAGCAGCACCTCTGAGGTCCTTGTTTTAAGCTTCAGAAGGAGCAATAGGCACTGGAGACGCAGTGAGCCAGACAATTTCAGCACTGAGGGAAGAGTAGCCAAAAAGAAACAATCTTCTTGTTGTTTTATGAAAGAAAAAGAATTTGTGGCTTTGGTTCTTTTTAAATAGACCACCTCCAGTAGTTAGTTCCTCTTACTTTCTCCTAGGGATGAAAATAAAGAGGAAAAAAAAAAAAAAATCAAAGTCCATTCAGAATCTTTCAAGCAGACTTTGAAAATAGAATTATTGAGCTAATTAAAACCAGAGGTGAGTTTTACCAAAATCTATTGCAGTCTTACATGCCTTGTTAGTAGCTCTGTCAGGATAGTTGATTTTGGCTGCTTATAATACTGCTTTGTAGCTGGCATAGGGGTTTCAAGATCTCTGTTCAGCGCCTGTTCTGGCTCCCTTCCCTGGGCATGCCCTGGCCGTGCTGTTGCTGAAACACCCTGTACAGCAAACTAAATAAACCAACGAAAGTGCAAAGGAGTGTTCAGTGTCAGCAAGGGGATGTTGCCAACATAACCATCTAACATAACAATGAAAGATCCTTCCTGAGCCTGTGAGAGCTTCTGGTCTGCACTATTCCATATTAATTTCCTCCCTGATAGACAAATATTTTAACTGTTCAGAATGAACCCGGTACTCAGAGCATCTCTACCGAGATACTCCAGAAGTTTGGTGACTAAACTGAGCAAGGACTTAATTTTTAATCCTGAACTTCGGAAAGGTTCCTGCCCTCACACACATCTACCTGAAAGCAACCGCCAGGGTTTGTTGGGCTGAGCCTGAGCCCATCCCAGCAGCCTGCTGAGCAGATCTACATCTGGGAAAGGGGCAGCAGTGTCCCTGAGCATCCATCACAGGCACAACCACCAGGGCTGGCACACACCTGGCTGTGCCTCCAGGTTTGCACAGGTTTGTTTCCAGAACCATCTTTCCAGGGTCAAACAGGGATGCTTTTTCAGCAGAACTCCCCTTTCTTCTGGGGATTTATTATTGATGTTACTATGGTTCCCATCTTCAGCTCAGTCCTTAAAAGTAAGGAGCATTACTCTGTGCAAATTGAGGGCATTTTCCAATTGCAAACTCATAGCGCAAAGGGACACTGGCTCTTTCCATATCTAGTATTTATTTATTACATTTGTGTGGAGGGAGAAGTTCTCATTGTGCTATACAGCTCTCAGATCAGCAACACTTCAAGCACAGCTAGTAAATAGACCTTTATTTATTTAGAAGCTGAACAAATTTCAGCTGATTGAATGACTTGCACAGCTTTTTTTCCCCATTGTACAACTCGTTTGAGAAGTCACCCCCCACATTTAATTTTCTGTGAAGTCAGAAACAGACTTCTGTCTGTACTGTTGTACAGTAACAGATCCAGAATTGAGTGAATCAATACCTTTTGAATGGATTTCCCTGCAGCTGTGCTCGCACCTTTATTTGTTTCCTGCAAAATTCTGGGAAAAGTTACTTTGCTTGGATAAGCCGAAGCCTGAGCTTATTCTTCTAGGTGTGTGCATAAGAACTATCCCTGCTGTTTGTGCACGGTTGAGTCAATATAACAGAAGGGATTAAACATGTTTTATTATGAGCACAACTGTGCACACACGGGCCTGTCGCATACTGGCATACAGTATTTAACAAACCAGAAATGCACGCTGAACTGCTATAAATGCAGTAATTATTCAGATAGTCACAGATAGGGCGTCCACACAGGGGAGGCAGCTCTGAATAGCTACAGCACAATTATAACCTAGCCATTATGCTGGATAATTTCCTAGCAGACACACCAGACTCCCCCCTGCACACAACCCTGCCTTTGAGCCAAAGATCCATAAGCCAATTTACATGGAAAAATAGGAGGTGTCAGAAGAAACAGAACTAGACAGGTCTCAAGGATATTAATTCCTGCTCCCTTAGCCTTGAGCTTTCAACATATCATTAATTTGCGATCGTTGATGTTAGACTTCCATCAATGCCACGAAGAGGGGAATACTTCACTTAAGCTGTGCTTTTGCTGGGTGAAAATAAACCAATGAGAGAACCAGCCTGCATGCACAGGTTAAATCACATCAAACCCAGCCACACTGAGCCCCCCGTTCCGACAGCGGGCAGACCACAGTTCACTCCCAGCTCTGCAGGGCTCACCCCAGCCCACAGCATCTCTCTGCACCACAGACCCAATGGCCTGCCATGGGGAAGAGATGACAAATGGCACTAAGCTACTTCCACAAAGAGCTGTCGACTCCAAAGGTTACCCAGCATCATCCTCTTCCTATTTTCACCTCCTCTCAAGCTCCCTGACCAAGGCACCCAGGGCTGTGATGACTTGGCTCTGGAGCACACCTCCCTCCCTCCAAGCACTACAAGTTGTTAATCAGAGTTTGATAAAGAGGGGTGTAGAGGACACCCAGCACCCCACCAATCTAGTCTACCATCTATGAATTTATGATAGATCTGCAAGCAATTTGCTCTGGGCAAACAAAACAGCAGCCAATTAATTTGTGGCTGGGTGCAGTTACATCAATAACAAAGCAGATAAGGGATCCAAACTAGTAGTGCTTGCTACAAACAAATTAACTGTCCATTTAGGCCGAGCAGCATGCAGTAATGAGCTGATAGCCATATCAGTGAGTCATTAGATGAGAGACTAAAGCTTCCTTTGGGTGCTGTTACCAAGTTTTAGCTCTCCCCAAAACCTAGGGCTTTGCACAAAGGCAGGGCAGAAAAGGCCATTTCCATGAGGTTTAAACAAGTACAGCTGTGAGATGCTGAGGTTTGGCCACACTGCTTCTTACAGGGCCTCTAGCCCACAGCTGAGGTGTTCCCCAGTCTGGTTCTGCATCCCCTGACAGTGAGATCCCACATGCATCCACACAGCAAGCGAGGGCTTGTCTTCACCCGCTCTGGGAGTCAGCTCAGCTCACCAAGGAGGGCTGTGCTGGTAGGACTTGGCAGCATAACCTCACCTCACAGCACCGAGGGCCTCCTGCCCATCAGCACACAGCAGCCTCTGCACATTTGTTGCTTTGAATTTAGATGCCTGGGGTTGTTCCCCCCCCACCTCCCACCTCTTTTCCTCAAGCAGCAAAGGCTGGAAGCCCGGAGTATCATTATGTCTTATTGTGTCTGACATAGCAACTCCCATCCTGGATCTCCAGGTCTGGCCTTTTGGGCATGATTCCAATATAAATACTCGACTTGTATTAATGCCTGCAGTGCGTCAGCCCCCAAGAATTCAGGGCCATCAGACAGACTTGACACCATCTATAACCCAATAACATGGGTGGCATCCTCCCTCCTCCAAAGCTCTCCCCCACAGCACAGGAAGCCAGCTTTTCAGGGGCCACAAGGATAGATGGCAGCAAGTTCTCAGCTCTCTAAATACCTGGAGGGTGCCTGCGAGATGTATTTTCCCACCCACTTGCCACCCTACAACCACAAGTCATTCTGGGTTCTTATCCTTAACTATTGGTGCTTGGCATGACAGGGCTCTAACCCTCCAGCTTTTCCACTCTGCTGTAACAGGGTCAGCGTCAGTGGAAGTACGTGCCGGGTGTGACGAATCTATCCCCAGGATCACATATAATTTCTGCCACCTTGAGATGGAAAAAGCCTCCGAAGGAAAGGGCAGGAGCAGTTAAAAATCAAACCAGACAGCTAGACCGGGACTATGAACCACATAACCACATATGTTGGTGCCGTGGGCACTGCTGCTCCTGGTGCCCTCACACTGAATTCACACCCCACCTTGCTAATAAGGCCTTTTGAGACAGGCCACAAGATTATGCTAAATTAAATGAAAAAACAAGACTAAAACTACCACATTCGAGGCACTCCTCTTCCTCCCAGGAGCCTGAATGCATTTTAACTCAAACCTAATAGGACTGGTGAAGGGAAAAGCATTGCATTTACCCATTTGCATTTCTCCACTTCTCAAAAGAAACACCAAGCAACAGCTCCAGAAACTCATTTCCCTTATGAGTTAAGCTGGTGGAGGAGAAACAACCAGGCAGCACTGTGGCAGATCAAGAGAGCAGGCAAATGGCCTCAGCAGACTTTTCAGTCTTCCAGCCGAAATAAAGATCCCGCTCAGCAACAACTGCAGCTCCTCATTCAATTTTAACCCTGCAAGAATTATCCAAACTCCATAGACACCCCAAACCCTGGACTCTAGCCTGCCAAACCAGCTGCTCCTGCAGCAAGGCACTTTATCCTCCCAAATTTCTACTTCTATCTGCAGCTTTTTCAAGATATTTAAATTAATTTAAAGCCACAATTAAGGCTCAACCTTTCATGTTCTTTATTCTTAAAGAGCTGCAAAACCAGAAAATCCTTCACATCTGAGCAGGGCCAGGTCATCCTATATTAAAGATGGGGCCACAGAGCTGCGTTTGTGCAGTGGTTAACAGCTCAGGATTAATTAGCACACACTGAACCCTACCCAGGCTTGCTGAGCAGCCACAGGAGAAGGCAGCTGGACATCTTTCAGCAGCAAGCACCTGCCCAGACCTTTGTGGAAGGACACCCTTGACCTCACAGTAATTTAAAGTTTAGAGCTCAGTTCAGTCCTCTCCCCTTGCTCCAACTGGGGGGCAACACTCCCCTCCAGCTAAAAGACCTATGACTCAGCTATGAATCACCAACCAGCCTCTTCATCTCATCCACCAGCACCAAACCTTGTCTACGAACAATTAGACAGATCTATTGTCATGCTAAGCAGCCCCCTGGGCCCCTGCGGCCCCGACAACTCCTCCATTCACCGTCTGGGTTGCAGGGGCAGAGGTATTTTTAGTGCAGCCAGCTTTTTTAAACAAGAATTGGAAATGGCGCTTTTCTGGTTGATTTACTGGCAGTGGTCACAGAGCGCGGGGCTGCGTGGTTGCCATGCCGCCTCTAACCAGAGGCGAGGAGCTGGAACGCTGGGACGCAGAGCCCGAACAGATGAATCACGCAGAGCAGCAAGGCTTGGGGGAGTTTCAGCCTCCGAGTTGTCAGAGCAATGCACAACTTCAGCGATGCCTTTTGCAGCTGAGGTCAGCCCAGGTCTGTGCGCTGCATCCTCCAGAAAGGACCCTACTCCCAGCTGTGAGCTGAGCAACAGCTGCTCACAAGGGTTCAGTTTGCTCCTTCAGCTCAAGCCAGAGACTCACGCTTTCACCTATGGAGAATTAAAGTGGCAAAAGGCAAAACCAAGAGGTTTCGGGCAAGGATAAAGTCAGCAGTGCTTTTCCCAACAGCCATGCAGGCAGACAGCAGCTCAACACACTGCAGACTCCCCTTTGGGAGGATCACAGCTCTGTGGGGTGGTGAGTCTCCAGCGTGAGCACACCACTGGGCAGTGATGCAGGACACGTTTCTGGAGGTCTTTGCTCTCCAGCGCTGTGGTAGACAAAGTTTTCCCAAACTAGTAGGCAAAACTATCCAGTTTTCCAAGCACAACAGGGGATGGAGAGAACAGCAGAGAGGCAGTGAAGGACTGCCAGCACTGGGTAAGAATCTCCTTTATCCTATAAGGTAAGCTACATCCTACAGAATCAACACCACTACTCCACTTGGATGGGATGGGAGTGAAAGGGGTCATCTAAAGCAGACTCCTAAGCTCACTTTGCAAGAATTAATTCATGATATTGCCCTCCAGAAGGTGATATTAACCATCAGTCACACATTAAACAATTTCTGCTTTGTAGGTTTTTCCAAGAGCAGTTCTGTGAGCAGATGACATTTGGGGTGGAGTATGTTTTAGTTCTTTCTGCTAAGCACAAGATATCATTTGGTTTCCAGGACAAAACTATTTTATTTCAAAAGACAGAAAAGCAGTTTCCAGAGTTCATTAGTCCCACAAGCTTTTCTGACAGTAAATGCAGTTGGTGACTGTTCAAACTGGAAAAGAAGCCCCTTGTGTGAGACAGGGACAAGGATCTGCTCAGCTTTAAGTACAGACACTTCAGAAGGCAGCAACCACTTCCAGAGCACCTCAGACACTTGAACAGCTCAACACCTCCACAAATTGGGAAACTTACATTTTAAGGATCACTTAATGGGCTGCAGTAGCTAAATGGCTTTTTCACATCCATCCTGAGAGGACTTACTCCATTCTGTTTTTGCAGGGAAGAAAGATCAGCCTCCACTCACCCACAGACAGCAAAGCAAGCTCCCCAAACCTTCCCCCACCCATGCTGGCAGCCTGGCTCAGGCTCTGCAGGAGGTCCCTTGCCCCCAGGTGGCCATGTCCCCACCACAGACCAGGAGCTTGGGCTCCCAATCACCCTGCGCCAGGTCACTGCACCTCGCCCATCTCAGGACATCCCTGTTCCCTACAGACACACACTCTGCCCCAGCCTGGCTGTGGTGGGAAGGCTGGACAGGGTGAGCACCAGTATTTCTTTTGTTTGGAATTAAAAGGGCTTATCCAGCAAAGTTACAGGCAGGGCTTATGATTTCCCAGCATAAGACAAGCTTAAAAGAAGGGATCAGCTGGAATGAGGCAGGAGAATGGGAGAGGTGCCACTGCCGTCTTCTTGTCCCAGAGGTCCAAGAGGCCAAGGGTCTCATGCTTTCCCACGCCTGTGGGAAAGGAGCAGGCTCCTGGGTTTGGGCCCTGTCCCCTCCAGAGCTGCCAGCACTCGCTGTGCACACACAGCCAGGAAAAGGGTCAACGTCCTGGCAGGCAAATTCGCAATTGCATGGACACACAGCCCAGCACCCTCCCAGAACACAGGCTGATGGAAACACTGCAGCAGTGGCCATGCTGCATGGCAGGAGCCACACACTAGCTTTGCAGCTTAAAAAAAAAAGAAAACCCACACCGCAACAAATATCTTTGCTTTAATCATGTTCACTGGAGGCCAGAGCAACACAAAAGTACATCATTAAAATGATCCATCTGTACAGGAAAATTCATCTGATCCCCTTCCTGGGGTGGGGAGGCACAGGGAGAGGGTACAATACAAAAGGAAGAGGGATGGGTTCCCTCCTATTGTCCCTGCTCAGCACCAAGGTTTTCGACTCCATTATAGGAGACCTCCTTCTCATCTGCACACAGGCAAATCTCAAAGAGAACAAACCATTTAAATGGACCGGCTTTTATTTCCAAAGAGGAGAAGAATTCCTATTTGTTCTCAGGATTGCAATTTTCTCCCCATGCTGCAGAGGATACAAACAAACGAGCAGGGAATGAAAGGGATTAATGAATGAATGAGTGGGACCTGGGCTCCCAGCTGCAGGAGGAAGGGGGGAAGCCAAGCCACAAAGCAAGGCACTGCCAGAGCAAGATAACCCATACAGCTAGTGTTTAGCATTACAGACACCAAGGGCTCTTGGGGACCCCCGTTCAAATGGAGATGAATTAACAAACATCTCTGAAAGGATTCATTTACAGGGAAAAACAAAAAGAAAGCTAGGAAGGGTTTAAAGTTTAGACCAACCACATATTGCATAGAAAGGGTTTGTTTTGCCAAAATGCTGGACTTCTGACACTACTCACTTCCCAGCAGCTTTTGTCCTCCTTGAGGGATGGACCTACATGATGCTAGTTTCCTCCCAAAGTCTTAAAAGCTACAGAAAACCAACAAGACATTTGGTATTTACTGAGGTGTTTATACCAAGCATTGCTCATTTAAGGCCTATAGACTCTCCTGGCTGGATGAGGGATATGTAGCCCTGTGGAAGCTGCAAAACCAGCAAAAATTAAATCATCTTTTCCCCTTCTTCTCAAGCTACTTTAAATTCAACATCAGGAGATTAGAGGTGAAGTTTGGGATTAGGATTAGTTTTCAGCCTGGTGAGTGGGCTGGTCCGATTCACATGGCAGTCAGTTCCTGGCACTGATGGCTTCCAATAAGCTGCATCACTTTGCTCTTGATGCCCCAAGAAAAATCTCTGCTTTGGCTCACCAGTGCTTGGCAATGATAGGACACACAAAAGCTGCAGGAAAACCATCACAGTTTGGTTGGTTGGGAGAAGCAAGTGACACTGCCCTCTAAATCTAAGAATCTAGCAGTTACCCATCATGCTGCTATAATGCATGGCTTAATTTAAAAGCAAGCTTAATTTGCAGATTAATTATTATAGTCTGACTGGATGAGCTTGCAATAAATCACCTGGGTGTAAAATTGCACAGCAATTACTTGACTGTACATTGAGCATGTAAATGTTAGTAAAAAGGTGTCACCTAATGGAGACTGATGTTGGGGAACTGCAGGCTACAGCCAGCAGAAGAAAGTCACAGTGCAAAGCAGGTCAGGGGAGGAGGTGGCAAACAAGAACACAGATCAAAATGTTTAGCACCATTCAAATTGGTCTTCAGGAGCAACATGCAAAACCAATGCAAGATTTTCAAGGACCTGCAAATTATGATAGAAGCTGCCAGAATTCCTTGCAGGCAGTTGTGACAGCAGATTTGAGAGATGAACCACTGCTCAGGACAGCCCCAGCCTCATTAGCTTAGGGAAAAGCAATACAAATGGATCTCAGAGAGATTGACCCTCAGCCAACAGTGAGGTTGCAGCAGATGATGGCTTTCCGGGTGCCACAAACCTGGATTTCAGGAGCATCAGATTTCACCATGATCAGCCCAACCCTGCAAAGCTATTCCCTTACAACTGGTATTCCCTTGCAGGAATGGGATATAGCAGATTCCACCACACTGCTGATCCTGGGTCTGGAGCAGAATACATGCCCATGGGACCTTGGAGCACACAAGCAAGAGACTCCCCAGCCTAGTCCCACCCCTGGCCAGGGAACAGCTAGGTTCTCAGGTATGCTACCCTCACCCTCACCAGGAAAGGTCTGCACCAGCCCATTTCCAACATAATTGCTGCCCCAGCCAGCACTTTTCTGATAGCAGAGTCAGAGCAGTGACAGGTGAGTGTCCATACTCTGTGTGACACACAGCCCACACAGAAACTTCTCTTTGCCTGCTTTTGGCTGGCTGCAGCCTCACTGCTCAGTGGTGCCAAGCACTGGCTCCAGTTCTGTTTGGGATTCAATTTTTGAGGGACCAGAATTTCAGTTTCATTTTTTGAAGAGGCTCAGCCCAGGGCCATGGGACACCCAAGACTGGAAACAGCTTTAGAATAGCAGGCCTAAGCGTGTTATCTTCTTCAAGCCAGGATAAACTGGAAACAAGGATACAAAGCAAAGCACCTCAGCCCATCAACACTAACAACACTTGTAGCCTCACAGATGAAATCCAATTTGCCAGAGGAGTTCGGATTTATTACCATGATCAAAGTACTAGGAACAAATGCAAACACTGTTGGATGGAAGCTGTGAACACTACAGCATTATAAACACTCATCCAGGGCTCAAGTTAAGAGAAGCAGCTGAACCAGGCTGCAATCTGCATTCAGGGCCAGGACCTTGATTAGAGCCAACAGGAGATGTGGATCCTTCTCTAATTCACAGCTGCCTCCTTCACCACAGGCTGCCCATAGGGTTGCTCAGCAACACAAGGGCTGATACTGCCAATTTATGAAGAGCAAGATCTCAGACTCCCAGGAGGAGATGCTCTTACTTACTGTGGGCAAGTTGCATTTGCGCTCAGCTATGGTGAGCTGCCAGGGAAAACCAGGAGCCTCCAGCGCCCCCATCACTCACAGGGCTGTGACCCTGCCTGCATTGGATGCACTGGGCAGAAAGCAGCACATTTGCGTGGCACAGCTTTCTGCAACCCCCCATTAACACATCCCATCCCAGCAAACAGGGTCCTGGCACCAGCTCCAGTTGTCCACACTGAAAGTTGCAATAGGGTTAGATCCATCCAAAGTTGACACCGTAATTTCCTGGTAAGCTCCTGACACGAGGAAGACCTCACAGGTAAGCAGAGGAAGCACAGACATGGACCTGTCTCTGCCAGGAGGTTCACAGGCACAGAAATGCAGCAGAAGCCTTCTCCAGGATGAAAACGGGTCACCATCGAAGTCCTGCAACCATTGCAGCTCACAATTGGAGGATTTCCTTGTGCTCCTTCCCTTTAACTACCAAACAGCTTTTCAGCAGCACCAGGCTCCCTGATGCACAGGACACTCCTGGAACAGTGTTTGCTGTGTGCACAGCCCCTCCACTAGAACATCAGGATTTGTCCAAAGCCCCATGACAGTGCCTGAAAGCATCCAGGGATCTCAACTTCCTAACCCAAAGGGCCCTTTCCCAACAGACCACCAAGAGCCCCAGCTGCAGCCCCTATCTACTTCCTAATACTAAGAACACCAAAAAGGAAATCTAGAAAGCCCAAGTTAATACCATCTGCATTATTAGGAAGTTAGCAATGCTGTCAGCAGGAGCTAAGATAAACTGTTCTTCCAGCCCCCAGAGAGCCCCTCAAGCCATGCCTGAAAGGACCAAAGGCAGCAGGAAAAAAAATAAAAAAAGAAATCATTCTTCACTATGACAGAAAATTTTCATGAGGAATGAAAAGATGACAAAAGCTGCTTCACTGTTACAGAGCTCCTCGGGAAATAGGGGCAATTACAAAACCTGCCTGGGATTTAGCAGACAGCTGCTGGGAACCATGTCGATTTGAATGGAGAAAGAAAAATTAGGTTGGAGAATTATTAGCAATACAAGAGAGGAGCTTTCCATGCTCTACACCCAAAGCCAATGCAAAGCACTTAATCCTTACCGATGTCTGGTTGCACAGCTGGAGCTATGGGTCCATCACCCTCAGGATGGCAGTTGACTGCCCAGGGCTCAAACCCAACTCTGTCCTGCTCTGGGTACTTTCAGTCTCATCCTGCAACAGTGGAACCTTTGCCTCTTCCACCTGTGACTCTGTCTGAGCTCCCATGTCCTTTAACGCTACATGCAGTGGCAAAGTATGTTTTGATTTTTCAGTTGTATGCAGGTTTTGACATGTAGGATTGAGATCATTGGTCATACATCTTATTCTGTGCAATAGCAAAGGTCCAGCTCTGCTATACTAGTACCCAGCACCTTTCAATGCGGAATGTATGACGGGTCCTCAGTCCTGCAGCACTGCCCCTGGGCCCCCAAAACCTCTTAGAGCTGTCTCCATTGGCCTCAGGAAATATCTACCCTTTGGGCTGGCACATCCAGTTTATTTACTTGCTTGCCTGGGAGCTGGTTATCTTGCTGCTAGATAGCTAGTCCCCCACAAAAAACAAGTGCATCTCTGGTGTCCCTAAGAAGCAAGGGCATTTCTGGAAGGTCTGGGTCTTCATTAGTTTCCAGACAGTTTTCCATCTGCAGTAGAAGGGAAAGGTTTCATTAAGGACAAGATGAGCCATTCCCCAAGCAAGACAGCAGCTAACAAAGGAAATCACTCTAAGTCACCTCCCAACACATACGACTTAATTAAACAAGGATTCTTCCTCAAAGGCACCATCAGATTTCTGGAGCCATGGGAGAGCTGAGTGAAGAACCGAGCTGCCTGCAGCCCCCGGGGCTGTGTTAGCAGGTCACATTTCCAACGCCAGAGAAAGACACTCCATTTTCTTGCAAATAGAGCTCATCAAGAGCAATGCTTCCTTGAAGGTTTCCCACCCCTGAGCGGTGCCATAACCCAATGCTGCATCATCCCATTTACACCCGACACACAGGGCTCAGACCCAGACTCCCTCCAGCATCAGGGCAGGTACAGAGAGAGTAGCATTTTGGGTATTAATATATTTGTATATATTTGGATATTAATTACCAGGCTCCCTGTATCCTCCCTTGGAGACCCATTGACTCCTTGCAGCTTGCAACGGGAGATCTGTTTGACCCACACGTTTTTCATCTCCAGTTCATCAAAGAGAAGACAAAAAAAACCCCAAAAACTTATTTTATCAGGTGTTCTAAGCCTGGTTCTCCATTTCTCTCTACACCACCAGACAGACCCACTGGCAGCTTTTCCATCTGCAGATATGTCATTTAAATGGAATTATGCCAGTAGCGGGGATCATGCTGCTCCTGTTCTGTAGCCATGCTTTGGAAATGTATGCAAACTTATTTAATATCAAATTCTGCCTTTCCTTAGATCTGTCAGTACAGCTCACTTGGCTTCAGCACAACTGAAGTGCTGGGTACAGCTGAAAGCAGGATCTAGCGTACAGCACTCCAGAGTTATTAACAGTGCATGAATAATCCGGATACAATGCTCTTTTAATGCCAACAGCAGTGATAAAAGTTCAAGAACAGAGCCAGCAGAAGTCATTTTTCTGCTCACGTACGAGCACAGCCTGCTTTCCACCCACCCGCTCCGGCAAGCTCAGCACTCAGGAAGACCACATCTGCCACTGGTTCATTGAACACACTCTGGACACAAGAGTTTGTGGAGGCTGAGGCCAAGGCAGGACCATCAGCCCATCTAACCACACAGCTGACTTGTCACAGCCGGTATGAAGACACTGGCCAGATATTCAAGGGTGACCAGTAGCCCCAGAACTTGGATCCTGCAGCCTCACAGTGCTGACAAGGGAGCCCATTCCCCACATCATCCCAGGGTGGGAAACACCTTCTCTTCCCATCTGACCACTAGTGACTACCACCTTGTCAGCCAAACAAGGCATTTGGTTTAGTCAAGATGCAAGACAAGTCTGGCCAATTCATGCTGTCCCATCAAGAGACAAAATTTCCCCCTTGGGGTGGAAGTCATTAGCAGATTGCACAGTATTTCTCGCTTCAATTGGTCTGATTTTATCCTTCAGACACAGGCTGTCATTGTGCCTTTTTCTGCAAGATTAAAGTGCTCTTTGCTATCTGGGAAAGTACTTACAGTGTAATTAAGTCACCCAGTCCTTCGTTTGATAAGGACTAAGCAGATTGAGTTATCACATTCCCTCCCTCCGAGGTATTTCCTTCTACATGCCTTCCAAGCTTTCAATATCCTTTTAAAAAAACCTTTATACCAAAGCTATATGGGCAATTTTAGCACCTCTGACCTTACCACGGCCCAAAGGCGGAACAGATCACCTCCCTGCCCTTGCCCCCCACCCTGTAACCATTCCTCCTTCCCACCCAGCAGCAAGAGGCAGGGAGACAACATTCCCCATCCTCCACCCCTTTGGAGGCTCCTATATTTCACCCATTTGATAGCAGTGCTGCACACTGGTAATATCAGCCTGCTGCAGGCATCCCGTTACAGCATCGCACACTGATAACAGAAAGGTTTCTGTATCCAGGGTTACCTTTGGAGCTGTAGGTATAATCAAAGGGCTTAACCTTGCCTGCTCCCACCCCAGATGCCACTGGGCTGGCAGGATTATTGCTAACCCACATTGCAGAGTCTTTACAACAAAACTCGTTCCCTCCTGATGGTGTCCCCTGTATGGAGGGCAGCCTGCTAGTGGGTATTTCAGTCAGCTCAGGAAGAAGCATAAATCTAATCTCATTTTAGGAGTGCGCCAAGGAAAAAGAAAAAAAAGTAGTCTCTCTAGATACATTTGGATCAAGTTACACCTGGCTCACGCTGATGCGGGACAGCCATTTCTGCTGTAACAGCTTCTTGCTTAAATCTACCCATCCCTACAGCTACTGACAGCCCTCAGCAACAGCTGGAACTCCCAAAAGAAGGAAAATGAGGCTTTCAGGAGAAAGAAACACTTCTGTTCACTTCAGGGGCATTGCTCTCACTTTTCCAAGTACCTTGTTTGGAGCACTACGCACAAAAATTCCATCCCAGCCTGTCCCCCAAGTTCAGCCCAAGCACATCTTTTAGCTTTTAAAGCCTCATAGATGGACAGGGAAAGATTCATAATGCCAGTCCCAGGTGCTCCCAACTGAAATAAATGAAATAAAAGCTGTCGATTTAGCTCCACGCTAATGGGAACTACTCAAGCCACACATGAGGCAGAGGTTCACAGCCCTTGTGCTAAAGTTGTGCTTCCTGATGCACCTCAGCACACAAGGAAGGGATCAGCTGGCACAGGAGCCAAGAAGTCACTCCAGGATCAAACAAGGCTGCAGAGGGTCTATTCCCACCATGTCCTCTATTCTCTATTGCAGACACACACTGAACTCTTTGCTCTGATTAAAGACAAATATATAGGTACCTTTTCCTCCTGTAAGACATCTTATAGCCACACCTTTCATGTCGAAGTCTCAGTTTTGGTGTTTGAGGGAAAGTGAAACACCTCTTACAAGAGTTTTGGTGGACTGGAATAACTTCTGGGGAACAAATGCTGCTCTTGCACCTCCAAATCAGAGACACCAGTCAACAGTTATTGTGAAACTCAGTGCCCCCAGGATGACCAACATCAGCAGCTACAATATAAATCACTCCCCCAAAGCAGCCAGGAGCTCCCCCCGCTGTTCCCTGCTCCCATTCAAGCACAGGAGTAGGGCCCAGTATGGGAGCAGGCTATCAAGTTATTTCAATATTTAGCAACAACTTTAGGAGGGGAAAAGGGGGAAGCAGCTTGGCTGTTTAGAAAAGATTTATGGGACAGTCCCTGCGTGTGCAGGAGGAGCTGCCACACACAATACTTATCTGGATGCCCCAGGGCTACTGCACACACATAGGTGGACTCCACACCTCCCCCAAGTGCTCCATCTAACACATCTGCTGCCAACATGCTTTTAGATGACTAAAAAATACCTTTGGACAATTACTCTGTCCTTCAGTATAAAGCCTTATTGAAGAGTAAAAAGCAGGTAACTGTCTTTGCAGGCTGGCCCCATATGTAGCTGGCAGAAAGATAACAGCCCTTAGGCATTGAGTGTTTTTCCACTTACACAGCCCTTTTAGTGCAGAAATGTACCACTTCTAAAAAATGTGCCTTTTTAGTCCAAATGGAATCCAATCACATAAAATAACATGCACACATTTGAGAGAAAGTTCTCAGGTTATAAGTTTGAAACAAAAGGGAGTTATAGCCTTGATGTGGGCTCTGAAAGCTGCGTACAGCTTCAAATGCAAGAACCACTTGTTCTTGGTTACTCAGTTGGTAAATGGCCCTAAGTTAAGGTCAGTCCTGTGGCAAGGTGGCAAGAAGTCAGCCAGAGTCTTTAACATCTATTGAAGATCCCCAAGGGACAGGTCTAATCCTACGTGATCCCATCAGTAGTGGGACATTTAGGACCAAAGACTCTCTGGGCATCTCATCAACCCTGTTTGGCTCCTGAACCCACACATCCAGGAGGGAAGGAACCCAAAGGGGATAGATATTAAGGGGGATTGCAAGTGTCATACTGACGCATCAAGAGATGCTCAGGAGTGAGAGCTGGGTACCCAGCAGCAGGCAGCAGTGCAGAAACACAGGGGCTGGCAAGAAGAGAGGCATCAGACAAAATAGTCAAGGATGCAGATGATGCCATTCGTTTGAAAACTATCATGTGAAGCCTCCTAGCACCTTCCTCCTCAGAGTAGAGCACACCAGACTCTCCAACCCATCCAGCAAGCGCTTTGCCAGCTGCCATAGGCCAGCTTTCACACAGCAGCCCACTTCTCAAATAGCCCAAAGCATAATCACAACCAACCTTACTTTCCACTCCTCTCCTCAGTGCCTGCTTTGTGCCAGCCACTGGCTAGAGACTCATCCCTTCCCACCCCATCCGATAACCCTGTCAGCAATTTGCTTCCCACAAGCGAAGAAAAAAGCAACACCCTTTTTAGCCTTGCATACAGAGAACAAATTAACATACTGTAGTGCTGTAATTGAAGTTGTCTCAACCTGTCACCATCAAGGTGCTGTAGATAGGACTTAGTGTTCACAGGGCTGATTTGTTTGTGGAGCTGTTAAAATATCTTCATCATTCTAATCTCTTGCTGTATCACTTGAATTAAGCTTAAGAACCCAGAGAAGCACATATTGTTAGTGCTCCAACTCATCAACGCACAGACCTTCAAAATGCAAGCACCAACACAGAAAAGAGTTTAGTGGTCTCAGAGGTTGCTGGTGCAGACAATGAGCAGCTCCTCACCCTTCCTTAGCACCTTAACCACCCACTGCTCCCACCCTCATCGTGGTTATGGACTCAGCCTTACAAGCAGCACAGCACCAATTGTTCATCCCATTTAGTTTAAAGC
Organism: Numenius arquata; assembly: GCF_964106895.1. NCBI lineage: Eukaryota > Metazoa > Chordata > Aves > Charadriiformes > Scolopacidae > Numenius > Numenius arquata. The sequence continues at coordinate 7,698,849 of NC_133592.1, forward strand.
CCCGGGGTGCCCAGAACAGGTAAGGAACAGCCTGAAGCTTCACAGCCTAACAAGACACTGCAGAGCAGATCTTTGATCTCCCAGTTCCTTTCCTTAAACAATATTTCCTCCTTCCCACTCCCCAGCACAAGCCGAAGACACCCTGGGAGTCCCGACTCAGTTGTTTGTCTCTGATCCAAAGGCATGTCCCTACCAGGCATCACCTTTCATGGAAAGCCCAGCAACAAGTAGCAGGCTTTTGAGTGCTTCTCCAGACCAAAGCCCAGGGAAGACATTTCAAAGTACCTGGTGAGTGCAAACACATTGCTGGAGAAGTTATGAAACTTGAGCAAGGCCCATAATCTGTAGCCTTGAATTCTAAACAGTGAGGCTCCTTTACACCAAGCCAGGCATCCCAGTGTAAACCTTCAGCCTGTTCAAGTGAACCACAAGCAGGATGCCAAGGCAAATTGGGGAAATGAGAAAAGCTTCAGCCGTTCTCTCCAGACGGAAATAATTCAGCATTTCTTCCAGCCTAGCACAGTGCATCATTGAGGTAAGAAAGAGCCTGACTATTTCAATCATTCTTGCTGGATTTGGTCCGTGGTTGCTTGGCTTTTCACATGTAATTAACAACGTGCAGGTTCCAGTAAATGAGTTCAAATAAATCCTTAGATGACTAACAGACAGCAGCTCTAGAAATTCACATAGTGGTGATTGAAAGCCTAGGTTCAGATCATTACTTAGGGCCTTAGCTAGCTCACTGTGTACCACAAGCCTGCATAGCAATACTATATCAGTTTTCCTGCTGCAGAGCAGAGCCCCAGGAGTTGTGCTGCAGTTTGTAGATAGTCACATTAAGGCTATTTCTACAACAAACTTAGAAGAGAAGGCAAAATTTAAGCTCCTCCATTTCTCAGTTATCAGAAGGCAGCGGAAGATGCCAGTGAACAACAGCACACATACTTGTTATGTGGAAGTATTAACTGCTTAATCTTCAAAATCCTGTTCTCAAAGACAACTTTTTTTTTTCTTAAAAACTCTGTCCTTACACCTCCCAATCCCAGCCCTGACAAGTGACAATAAAGGCTTAGCCCAGTAACCTTCCTCAGTAATCTCCTTTTTGTGAAAAAGTCTCTTTCCATTGCCCTGCCCAAACTCCCAGCTGTAACACACTACAGGAAACATCGTAATCACAAGCATTCTACAGCACCAAGGAATTTGCCAAAAAATCCCAGGTGAGACTAGAAAACAGACTGAACCCACACCTCCCAGACAAGCTGTAACATCTGACACCACTATCTGCTTTTCATCCAAAACCATGCACTTTAGTACATATCTAAGGTCTGCCAAATCCTCTTGAAATTGATTGCCAAATGCTTCCTTCTTATTACCTACTGTAAGAAGTTGTCTGTATGATGCTCTAGAAGCTCAGAGTTGAGGTATTTTCCAGTAGAATATAATTAAGTATAACAATAATTAGACAATTGTATGTTGAACTACTGCTAACCTGTGATAACAGGGTTGTTGAACAGCATAGCTCAGAGCTAAGCAGCTGTGACAACATCACATGTATTGCAACACATCGAGAGTTTAAGCACTTGCCAGTTTTAGTGAGTTTGTAACATCCTTTTCTATCCCAAATCACATAGAGCATCTACACCCAAAACCTCCTGGGTTCAGGACATGATTACTAGGTTTCAACAAAGTTGAAACGGATGGGCTGCGTTACCCATCTCAGAGACTGTTTTCCAAGCATTACTGTTTGCTGGCAAATAGATAAGAGTCTGAGCCACGAACAGCTGAGGCACAGCTAGTTTCTGGAGAATTACTAAAATATTTCCAAACATCATGCCAGGAACTGCAGGAGTTGTTAACACAGGGATTAAAGCAGGTAGCCGTACCTGGCAGTGCTGCTTAGCTCAAGCCTAGAGCACGCGATTCCCACCTGGCTGTGCCTTGCACGATACGTGAAACTAGAAAAACAATCCCAAGGCCATACTTTCTCCTATTTTCTCAAAAAACACTACGAGTCTGTTTACACCAAATTCATCCAGGAGTTAACCACAAGGAACTTGTGATTACAGGGACTGTAGAAACATGAGTTAGACACAACAGAAAAAGACTGAGAGGGCTCAAATCCGTCCCCTCGCACAGCAGCTCTGCTCCGCTCGCCCTGGAGTGCCAGGATCAGCAGCAGGAGTGAGAGAGAGGAGCAGGCTGCCCCATTCAGAAGAGACAGCCAGCCCACATTTTCAATCCCGAGTCTTTTTATACTTCATCAACCTTTTTTCCATACCCAAAAGAAAAAAAAAAGGGGGGCAAAAAACCAAACTTACCTGCTCCAAGAGCCCACGGTTCTGCTGCACAGTGCTGGAGTATTCAGTGTTCTGTCTCTCCAGTCAAACCAAGCCTGCTTCCCCTTGGAGTCAGGGCAGTATCCAACAGGAGAGTGAGGCGCAGTCATGACCTCCACCATCAGTCTCCTCCATGGCTGCTCAACAGCTGCACGTGCCACCCAGATGATGAGAGCTGGATCCTGCTCTGCTGCCTGGTGTCACACACCCATACTCTTCCTCCCTAGCAGCCTTTGAGCTCAGAATCCCACATCTACCGTTATTTCAGCTCATAGGACTCCCTGAGCACACTATTCACTCACAAAGTCAAGTTTTGCTACTGCTCAGCTTGATGACCATTCTTTTATCTCCAAAAGGAACATCTTGCAGCTGTCCACCTTCTCACAACCCTGCCACAAAGACCAGGACAGTCCCCATCAACTGCTTTTTAGGTTTCCTACCATGCTTTTTAGGTTTCCTACCAACTGCTCTACTGGAGGTGCACGAGGGTCTCACCCAGAGCAAACGGAAAAAGACCCCAAACTTAAGGGAAAAAACCCTCAAAAGTCCTACCATAAGCACTACAATCACGGTTTCAAGTAGTACAAAAACCTAATGTTAAAAACCATAACTTAAACCCAGAAAGACATCTAAGGAGAAAAAAACAAACCCACCTCACCCTCCATTTATAAGCAGCAAAAAGAAAGTGCAGCCTCCCCCCAGGACCACCCACACCCAGCTGATGAGACTTAGTCCATTAAGGCTGATTAAGAGGCTTCAGCTGGGGACAACTGTGAGTCCCACCAAGGACAAGGCTCTGCTGGTGCCCCTGTGAGGAACAGGACCTTCCCACCCTGCCCCATGACAGCTAAAATCCCAGTATTGAAAAGAAATGTGAACTGAGATTAGTCTTGACATTTCTGGGTCTTGTAATCACAGTGGGTGACAAAAGCAAATTCTGGATCAGAGCCTTTCCCGGAGCAATTTAAACACAACTATTTTGAGGAGAGACTGAGTTAAACAAAGGGGTGACAGGCCGTAAGTTGAAAGCCGCAGGATGTGGTGTCCTGGGATTATGTTAAAATCGGGCAGTTCGGGTAGCCTCCAAAATACATATTTTTTGGAAACTGGGGAGAAAAAGCAGTGTCACCACACAGCATGCAGCTCCTCGCACCGTCCATGAGTCCTTGTCCCCCTGCATGCTGCGGAGAGGCACCGCTGACCAAAATTGCTTGACCGCTTTGCAAGATGAAGGCTCAATTTAGAAGGAGGAAATAATCAGGCAGGAAGCAAAAATTAAACCATTCAGTGGAAAATGGAGGGGAATGGTTTTTGTATTCATCTGCCTATGCTGGCATCTTGTCAAAGGACTATTATCAGGAAACCGCGGAGGGAGCCAGGGACTCCGGTGGGGGGAAAAGTTGTATTTTTCCTACTTGAGGCTCAGTGACTCCTGCGAGCTATCCCGCAGCAACAGGAGACGGGTTTGAGGTAAAATTTGAACTTTTGCTGCGTTTCCCCGTCAGGTCTGTTCATGCCTCCCCAGGCAGCAAACCCAGCTGCATCAGCAGAGACGCGAGGCCGTGGCGCAGGGAGGTTTCTCATTTTCCAGCCCAGTCGGACCACTGCACGCTCCACACAGCCCAATGGCACCAGCACCAGCACATGCCTGCGTGTGCACAGCACCAGTCATGGGGGGCTCTGGGGAACTCTTTGAGGAGACGATGGGGCTGCCCCCTGTCAGATGCAGCCACTTCCAGATGGTTCTGGCTGGTTCCTGATAGCTCCACCAGCCCCATGGTAGGGTGTGGCTGAGCCCATCAGTGATGTTGGTGGTGCTTTTAGGGTAATGTATTTAAGAAAGGACAAAACCCTGCAAAAAGGGGGAAAAGTGTGAGAAATGGCCCTGTGAGCAGCACGGTCAGAGAGGAGGGAGGTGGGGAAAGAAAAGGTGCTCTAGTTGCTGGAGCAGGCATTCCCAGAAGTCCCCAAAGGACTCCCTGCCAGAGCAGATATCCACACCTGAGGCATGGACCTGTTGGAGTGGGTCCAGAGGACATCATGAAGATGATCCGAGGGCTGGAGCCCCTCTGCTGTGAGGGCAGGCTGAGAGAGTTGGGGGTGTTTAGCCTGGAAAAAAGAAGGCTCCGGGGAGACCTTATAGTGGCCTTCCAGTACTTAAAGGGGGCCTACAGAAAAAATGGGGACAAGCTTTTTAGCAGGGACTGTTGCGATAGGACAAGGTCTAATAGCTTTAAACCAGGAGAGGGAAGATTTAGACTAGATGTAAGGAAGAAATTTTTTACAATGAGGGTGAAGAAACACTGGCCCAGGTTGCCCAGAGAGGTGGTGGATGTTCAAGGTCAGATTGGACGGGACTCTGAGCAACATGATCTAGTTGAAGATGTCCCTGCTTATTGCAGGGGAGTTGGACTAGATGGCCTTTAAAGGTCCTTTCCAACCCAAACCAGTCTATGAGTCTAATATTAATTGGCAATAAATTAATTTTCAGCAGGTTGAGTCTGCTTTACATACGATGGCAATTGGTGAGTGATCTCCCTGCCTTTCTCTCAGTCCACGAGCTGTTTCACTGTGCCTTCTCCCCAGTCCTGTTGAGGAGGGGGGGTTCGAGCAGCCGGGTGGGCGGCTGGCAGCGGTCACGGTCAGCGGCCAAGGGCCCGGGGACACAGCCCTGGGGCGAAGCTCGGGGCACAGCCCTGGCACGTACCCAGGTGCAAGGCCCTGGTGCAAGGCCCTGGTGCACAGCTCAAGGCACGGCCCGGTGCGTGCCCGGTGGCTGTCTCGGTGCCCATCCCCGGAGCACGCCCCGCTGCCCGCTCCCCGCCGCTCGCAGCCCTCCGAGCCTCCAGGGGGCGCCCTAGCTCCCCGCTGGCTCTGCCGGCGCTAGGGCCCGGCGGCGGAAGGAAGCGTTTCCCACGACGCGCCCATGGAGCCCGGCGGGTCGGGCCGCCGGAGGTAAGGCCCGTCCGGGAGGGAGGCAGCGCCGGCGGTCCGGCCCCGGGGGCTGCCCGCGGCACGGGGGGGGGTTGTTGGTACCTATGAGTGTCGGGGCGCTCTCCCCTCACCGTGTCCCCCTTCTCGCCCCCGCAGCGCGGCGGAGCTGGTGGCGATCTGCGGCCGCAAGGGCCCTCAGGGGGGCCCGAAGGACTTCATCCCCGACGGCTCGGCCGAGCAGGCGGAGAAGCTGCGCCGGTGCCGGGAGGAGCAGTGGCAGCTCCTCTCCGAGGAGCGTGTGGAGCGGCTGTAAGTCCCCGGGGGTGGGGGCGGCCCGGGGGTCGCAGGGCCGCGCTAAGCGACGGGGCACGGGGTGTAAATTCCATTTTTCCCTGGGAGGGATGATGTCGGGAGGGGGGGTCAGAGCACAGCTGCTCTCCGTTCAGGTGTTGTCACGAGTAGAATCGAGCAGTTAATAGCAGGTAGGTGTTAGCACAGTAAGTGCCCTGGCCCGGTCCCCTCAATTCACCCCCTCACAGCTCCCTGGGGGGGGACCAACAGCGGGGCAGCTCACCCCGGTGTTCCCTCGGGAGGAGAGGGTGATGTAGGCACACTGGTGGCTTCCATGTGGGTGTTCAGAAAGTCCCTGGAAGGGCCCTTAGTTTTCTCACGTGTGTGCATAATCCCCTAGCCTTTGCAGATGGCAGCCTGAGCTACAGCCCCCTGGTTGATGCTCATGCGTGGCCTTGGGCAGATTCGGCCGACTCTCGGTGTCCTGGGTTTATCAGTTTTGGTGGTTTCAGCAGCGCTGCCAGTCTCTGGAGCTTATCGTTGCTCGGGAGATTTTCACCCTTTACCTCTCAGCAGACACTTTTCCTGTTTAGCCTGCTGTTTTCTGGTAACGGTTTCTCTGCACTGATAGCAGCAGCAGAAACTATTCACATAAAATCACAGCACTGGGGACTTTAGAGAGAGAATGGCAACCTCCAGCAGACAGGCAGGTCAGACAGGGTGGACCGTTATCTTCCACTTTTGTCTCAGTCGGGTTTCTTCAAGTACATCCATAAATGCATGTCTGGGGCATCAGTGGAGACTCTCAGGATGGGAAGGCGACTGTATAGGTTTAGGTTTCCTTTCAGATGGGGAAATTGTGCTGGCTAAAAGTGTAGAGCAACTCCATGGTGGACCCTGCAGGTCTTAGCTCCTGTTTCCTTGAGCCAGGAATGTTTGCATTCTTGCAAAGTTGCCCTCCGCTTTTTCTCAGCTATTAGTTTTTTCCTGTGAGATCATGTGGGTGGAATCGGGCGATTTGAGAGTCTTGGCAGCATCCTTACAATTGTATGATGTATCATGGCCACGCATCTCCAGCAGGCTGCTGTTGGCTACGGACAGGCGATGCTGCTGAAGACGCTCTTAACTAGTTGCTGGTGATAAAATCTTCAGCTGATACTGCTAGATCCAGAGGATGGTGTCTTTCTAAGGCCTTGCCCTGTAAAAATGCCACCTGGAAGTTTGCTTGCCTTTTGATACCTTCCTCGGCTTGTTGTCTTGCTACAATAGGAGTTCATAGTAGGACATGCCAGTAATAACAAACTAATCTTTAACCTTCTCAGGGGGAGTCTGGTGAAAGCTGAGTGGAAGCCAGGACAGGGCATCGTAGAGCTGCAGACCCCTGCGGTGAGTCTGCTGCAGCGTGTACTCAGTGCCATCATCTCCCGCTGGCCGTTGCAGAGTCCTTAATTTGCTTCTTGACGTGGGAGAGAGCCTGGTTGTCAGCGGGGAACACCAGAGCCCATCGTGGATTTGTGCTTCTCTTACAGGGAAAGTTCTGGCACACCATGGGGTTCACAGAGCGTGGCAAACAGTGCCTGCTGCCCGAGGAGGCTCTGTACCTGCTGGAGTGTGTAAGTAGGATACCCGTGCATGGATGGGGGCGTTGGGTCCTTCCTGAGTGATTGGATGAACTGTAGCAGCTTTAGGCTGCAGTCTGAAATCACTTGACTTGTGTGGGGCACTGCTGCAGTTTGAGCAGCTGATAAACACCTGGTTCTCGGGGAATTGTCTCTTTTAGCCTGTTTGCTGATGGAGCTGTTTGTCTCCAGGCCATGGGTTCATATGTTGTACTCCAAAGCAGCCTCTGTGTCATTGACAGTGTGTATTAGTTGAATCGGTGGCCAGTTTATCCAGCTGGTATCGTGGTAGGGCTTTTTTACCTCTGGTGAATGATCATAAACAAATGGATAAAAATAAAATTGTGTAGTCAGTTGCTGAGTACAAAACCTCTCCCCAGAAGCAGAAAAGACCTGTTAGGTGCCTTCAGCCCATCCCATGGGAGAGATGTTGCTCTTAGTGTTTTGTTCTCGTTGTTTAAGAGTAAACACATTTGGAAAAAAAAAAAAGGAAGAAAAAAAAAAAAAAAAGAAAAAAGGCAGCCTAAAACTGCCTTCTGGAGGTTCCTTGCTATTGCCTGGGGCAATCTACTTGTGGGATCACTGGGGCTGCACTAAATGCTTCTGAGGAGCCACCCATTGACGGCTTCTGAGGATGCTGTCAGTTCCTCTGCTCCAGCTCTCAGTTGTGCTGGTCATAAATGTTTTTGTAGTTGTGTTGTGTCCTGAATCACTGAGATCATCAAAGTTAAAGAAAATTATCTCCCAAAGCACTGATTATTTTAACAGTTGAGTGTCATGCTCCCAGCTGCATCCTCCAAACAGATGCCGCGCTGGAGCAGGAGTTGAAAGATGTGGGTGGGGACTTGTTACCTGGTTGTGAAAACCAGGACATGGGGGAACTGGGCATGGGAGAGGGACTGTAAGTAATCCAGGTGGCACATGGGGAGGCATGGATATCGTGTGAAGGAGGGTGGGAAGAGACTGGTGTGAGCTTGCATGGATTTGTTCCCTGTGATTCTCTCAACACCAAGCTTTTGGCCTGCAGGGCTCTGTTCAGCTCTTTTACAGGGATCTGCCCTTGTCAATCCAGGAAGCCTATGAGATCCTGCTGTGCCAGGAGGCAATGAGCCTGCCACATTACCAGGTGTGTGGGGACCTTCAGCTATTGCAGGGAAGGTGGAGGCAGAGACCCCAGCCTCTGCCACGCAATCTCTTCCAGTGACTGAGAGCAGAGTGGGACGGTTAGGGAGGGAAGGGGAGTCATTCTCAGTTTTTCCCACTTGCCTTCTTCCAGATGATCAGTTCCTGTTTCCCTACCTTTGCTTTGAGTCTTTATCCTGGTGGTTTCTCCTCTGCCAGTGCCACGCTGTTTGCCCAGTTGTAGCAGAACTGAAGTAAATTGTTTGGTTTTAGGGTAGTCATTTAACCCTCTTGCTTTCCTTTGCTCTAAGGTGTTCAGCCACTTGAAGCAACTGGGTTATATTGTACTGAGATTCGACCCCAGGTAACCAGCTTTTTCTTTCCACGCTGCTTTCTCCTTTCTGAAGACCCTGAGCAGCTCTGTGCCCACTGCGTGGTCCCAGTGGAATGGCAGAGAAGAGGACTTTGACCCTGCGTTCCGTCTCTTGGGAGGATTAAAGGCTAAAAGTGGCACTCTACCCTTCCTTGCTCCTCCCTCTTGAGGAGGTGATTGGGAACATGAAATGGGGCATGAACTGAGGACCACCCTGGTCCTGCTTGTGGATTTTCTGTGCCTGGAAGAAAAGTTTTTGTTGCTGTGTTCTGGGGGCTGAGCAGAAGGGTAGTTTCACTGCCTCACCCTGCTGTCAGCCTCTAGTGTTGGTGTCTCCTTACAGCACTGTCCTGTCTCCCTACGAGAGGCAACTGAACCTGGAAAGTCACTGCCAGAGCTCTGGGAAACACCATCGCAAAAGGAGGAGGAGTTCCAGCCCCCGGTAAGGACGTGGCCCAAAGCATTCTTCCATCTTCTCCGAGGCTCTACAGCTTGGCAACAGCATCCTCAGCCCTTTGTGCTGTGGGGGACCTGTCTGGCAGAGCTGCTCTTGGCTGTCCCCAAGCAGCGCAGTGCTTTTCCTGAAGTCTTTGCAGTGTGCCCTTTTGTCACATCTGTACTTAAAGCAGGGCTAATAGGGGCAAACTGCTCCTGAGCCTCCTGGCTGCAGCGGTGAGATGCCAGAATAGAAGGGTAGAGAGGTCAGAAGAAATGCATGGCAGATGTCTCCTCTTGCTCTTTTTTAGAGGGAGCGCAGACACCACAGTGCACATCTTGCACTTATCCACCCTGTGCTAGGACTGTACAGCAGAGTGCGTAGTTGAGTCCTGGTCCTTGCACATGGCCCCTAGACATGCGCCAAATGCAAACAGAAGCCAACAAAATTACTAATTTTGCTAATAATTATGATAGCTTCCAGTAGGTGGCGTCATCCTTTTAAGAAACAGGGGAGGACAAGACTGGTGTGCAAGTCCTTTCTTGTTAACAAGTAAATCAGTGCCTGAGGAGTTAGGAAATTTTAGGAATTGAGAGATAAAACTGATGGTTTAATAATTGCTCCATCTTCTGTGGGACCAGGGACTGAATCTCATACCAGTAAGGGGTGCTGGCAGGAAGGTTTCTACCTGTCCTGTGCTGGTTTGGCTGACGTCCATCATGTTTGGATCACTATATGTGGTGTGCGGAGGCTGCATGGCAGGTTGGGAATGTGTGTCAGTACAAATCAAGGCTGGGATTCTCCTGGGCATTGAAGTCAAACCTCATGCAGGACCGCTGAGTAGTTTATTCTGCCTTTGGCATTCACTGCTTGTTTTTGGCCTGCCTTTTTCCCTTCTCATTTTGTCACACAAGCAAACGCCCTCCTTCCAGCCAGCAGGTTGTTGTCAAGGGTTTGCAGACCTGTCTGGGGCTTCCTGCCACCTTTGCCGTCCTTGCTTTAGACTTGGCAGACTGCGTTCCTCCTGTTAGCAGGGAGGAGGCAGGATTCAAAGGGAATAAAGTTCCACCACATGCTCTCCCTGTCTGTTATGCTGCTGTTTCTGTCTTTAGGTCACATGAGAAGAAACATAAGGTATGTGAAGACCTTCCAGAAGCTGAAGGGACCTCAAAAAAAGCTGCAGATGACTGTCGAAACTCCAGCTGCCTTCCCATGGATGAAAAGCCCTTGTCAGAGCAACCAAAGAAATCAGATGCTGGCGGTAGAGAGGGAGAATCAAACCCAGTTCCTCTTGATACAGGACAAAAGAACTCCCTGAGCCCCTCCTGGAGCCGGGCTGGAGACCACAAGGAGAGCAGCACTGGCAACCATGCACCACGCTGGGATTTTACCACCATTATCTTGCCAAACGTGGCCCCAGACCAGCTGTGCACAATTCTGCCCTCACCTGACAAAGGGCTCCTACCGGAGAATGTGCCGGGGAGGGAGGTTAATGCATCTTGCTGGTGCGCACGCATTAATCAGAAACAGGAGAAGCTGTCACGGAAAGAAAGGGAGCAGCGAGAGAGGGAGAGCAGGTACAAGAGCAGTGTCAATGCTGACCGGGAGGTGAGGCACTGCTCCAACTGGCAGGAGTACAAAGCCCTTCTGGCACAGAGGAGCCGGCAGAGGGTTTGGAGACGACCGCCGCATCTCTGGGACCAAGCTGTCACACCGCTTTTGCGGCCAGATGAAGTTACCTCACAAGGTAGAGGCTCTGGGAACTTGACTGGGACCCCCTTTCCCCCCCCAGCTCTGTGAAACATTGCCTGGTGTGCAACAGCAAAAGGGATGACATGGAGAAGCTGAACATCAGTTTAGGGGATAGTACCTTGAGAAAGAGAATCTCATTAGAAGCCCTGGGCAAAGCAGGCACAGAAGAACCCAACCATGGACGTGGGGAGAGAGAAGAAAGCTTGTCCTCTGCCTCTCCATCTCTTTCTATAGGCCACTCAAGTGCCAGGATAAACAGGGCCTTGGGAGGTCTTCTAATCCGTTCCCCATGTCCTACTGTATTGCAGTCATTCCTGCTCAGCTGTTAGGCATGGGAAATCAGGGCCAGCAAGATGCAAAGCAGTTGCAGGGTGTTCTGGGCTGTGAGCTGGGAGGAGATGAGGAAGTTGAGGTCTTTGAAGTAGCCAGTGGTGACTGTGGTGCTGCCAGCCATTGTCGGAGGAGGAAGGCTCGTGGGTGGTGGTGGAGTGCTTGGGAGTGCCCTGGGAGAGAAATAGCTGGTCTGATCCTTTCCTGTTCCTTCTTCCTCCAGCTGTGCTCCTCCAGCAGATCAGTGTGCTGCAGCCCTCCCACATCCTGGATGGAGCCTCCCGGTTAGTATCCAGCCAGCCAGCTCGTAGCTGTTAGGGAGTGGGGGTGTCTTGTGACTGTCCCTGCTTGTGAGGTCTGAGAGATGCTCTCAGCAGCAGTTTGGGAGCTCCCTGGCATCCAGGATGCTGAGAGAATCCAGTGCTCTGCTCCATGACCCTGTTGCGTCTGTAGTGAGGAGCTGATACTTCCATGAAGTACCAGGTCCTGCAGCAACAGAGCTAGGGCATTCCAGGCCAATTAAAACATCGGGTTTGCTCTCTTTTCCTGCCATTGCCTCTCTGCACCGCAGCCAGGTAATCTTCCCCAGAGGTTTGGTTGGGTTTCACCTATGCCTCATCCCTGGAATGTGCTGTCATCCCTGCTGCAGTGATTATAAAACCTTGGCTTTGGGACTTTCAGTTCTGCTCCTGCCTCAAAGAGTTTGTGTGGCGTTTGTGTGGGCAGTCCCTGTAGGGCAGAGCAGCCCTGTGCTTCTTGCCAGGGGGTCTGCAGAGAATGGAGTGTGGCAGATGTGGGGCAGGAGGCTGCTCTGATCTAAATACAGGAAAGATCTGGAAAGTAACTAGAACAGTTGCAGGGTCAGTCCTTTGAGGAGTGAGGCCTTTCAAAGGGCTCACATTAGCCGGGCTTCAAGAGCTTTTGCTCCCTCTTTCCTCTGCTGTACCTTATACCTTACAACGTTTCATTCCAATATATATGTAGATGTGTTATCTCTTCTGTAGGCTGCAGGAGGACCCAGAGGCCTTGAAGATAGACTTCAATGTGTATCAAGCAGATGCTGTGGCCAAGTTTAAGAAGACAAACCCTGGGAAGCCATACGTCAGGATGTGTGTTCGGAGGTATCCATGGGTCTTATGCTCTGTTATGAAATGTAGCAGTTGTGGAAATGAAGTCCTAATGATCTGTAAATGACCCAGCATCTTGTGAGCTTTACAGATCATCCAAGTGCCTCCCCTGAGGGTGGTCCTGCCCAGAATTTTTTTTTTTTTCATTCAGTTCCTCCTTTGTTTGGAGGCTGTAGCTGACAATTTCCCCAGCCCTTGCACTCAGCCCACACTATTTGGTCATCTGATTGCTGCTCATCTCTGAGTGTTACTGGAGTAAGGAATAAGAAGCCACGGCTGTATTTATGCAATGCTTGTGAAACTCAGGTAGAGCTCAGTTTTGCAGGGAGCCATATGGTACCTGAATCCTCAGCCAGTGCAGATCCCTCTGGATTTCTGAAAAAATGTACCTACCCAGAGCTCACTATAGGCTCAGGGCCATGGGTTTAGTATTTTCACCTTTGTCAAATGTAACGTTAAGATCAGTACGAAGAGAGGATAGGTGTCCCCTCTCTTGCTGGATCCAGTATCTGATACTTAAACTCCATAAGCAGGTACAAAGTTTAGTCTCTGCCTTTTCTAAGTGTGTTACATATTAAAACTGTCCCTTCTCCACTCTGCAGCTGTAGTAGCCAGAGCAAGGAAGGTGGTGACGCAGTTTTACAAAGGTCTGTCATGAGCAAGTGGGGTGATCCTTGCTTTATAAATATTTTCATTTACGAGCAAACAGACTTTTCAGAATTAAAAGGAGGGAAAAGCAGGTCAGATGTTGATCCCAGCAACCTAAAGATCTTCCTAGCACAAAGGTATTAAGATTGCACTGGATTGGCAATTTGCCAGCAGCCCTGTGAGCCGCATCTAATAGGCACAGCGTGGAGCAGCGTGCAGTTGCCGTTGTTTTTGGCAAAGGATTTGACAGTTCCCAGTTCCCGGCATGCTCTTTCAGGGCTGGCAGCCTCCTGCTTTGACTAAAAGGGATGGGGAGGGTCGCTACCAACTCCTAAGACCAAAATGAGCTGTTGTGATCACTGGCCAGGACAGCTTTGTTTCTGTATTCTTCTTACTTTGAGAACAACGGGTTGTTTTTCTCTCTGCAGCTTCGATGAGCAGATTCCATCCCTTCGGGCTTTGAAGCAGGTTACGTATCAGAGTGGGGACGTCCCAGTGGTCTTTGCGCTGGTGGATCATGGAGAAATTGCCTTCTATTCGCTAAAGGAATTCAAGCTGCCGGTTGATGTTAATCACTGAAGTTGCTGTCGCTTGCAGTAATGGTATGGAATGACGGGAAAAGCTTTACTCAGGATCTGTTTTCTTGATTAATGAAATATTACAGAAAATAGAGCCTGTGATAACTGGAACCTTGGGTAGTTAACCACTTTATTCGCTGTTACAGACTTCACCCAACCGGATGGCTCAGGCATTATAGCAAATTTTACGGCAAACAGGTGTGTATGGCTTAGCTGGGCATTTCTGGACTGGAATACACACTGCTTTGTTCTTGAAGCCACTGGTTCTCCAGCTTTCTCATCTTGTGGACCACTAGTCTGCCTTTCCTATGTCATCTTTGGCTGACCTGTGGACTATTAGAAAACACTTTGCTGATGATCCTCTTGTCACATGTTAAGAACCACTGTGCTACACTAGTTGAATAGTTGGAGAGTCATTGAGGTCAGTCAGGGACAGAATAAGCTGATCAGATCAGTGCTGATGTCCTGAGCCTCTGTCATGCAGCTATGCCAACAACTGTCAGATCAGATTCTGATCTGAAAAAGGCACAGCCATAAAACTCAGCCACCTGGAGTAAAGTTTCCAGGCACTTGAGAGCAGGAAACTGCCTTGAACACAATTTCATCAGCCGGAGGTCACAGAAAACCCCAGAGCATTGCAGATGGCACCCCGGCATCATGCTGTAGCAGCTGTACTGAGATGCGTTTTGGCCACAGAGCATTATGCCGTATTAAAGTTTGGCCACCGATATCAGCATGCTGTACCTGATAGTCTCACCAGGTTTCAGCCTGACATCCTCTTTCCTGGCTGTGGATCCTTGTCTTGTATTTTGCAAGTGAGAGATCCCTGAGTAAAGAAGGAAGCTATAAATTCCTCAGGAGCCTTCCAGTCCTATGGCTGTTGTGCTCCAAACAGAGGACATTATTTTCCAGGCCCTGCTCTGGGAGCTTTCCACCAGGATATCCAGGTACCAAGTTTGTTTTAGCCTCTATGCAAAGGTGCCAGTGACAGGTGCCAGAAAGTCTGCTCAGTGCTGAGCGTGGCGGTGTTCGGTATTGAGGTTCTTCAGGACTGTAATAGCAACTGGTTTAGATGCATTTTATTTGATACTGTCTTAGTTCCTTTTGGACGTGGGGAGAAGGCTAAGCAATAAAAAAGCCTTTTCCAACACCATGAGCTCCTTAGTGTGGTTCTTAATTATGAGAGGGTGACACTCTTGGGGAGGCTACTGGGACCCCGGTGGCACCAGCTGGTGAATGCTTGCTCATGGTCATACTACCCTGTGGCTGCATAATCCTGCTCCTACACCCGTCTGTGTTTGGATCCAGCTGCTCACCCCTGGGAGGATGGGGTGACTCAGAGCCCAGAGGAGTCCCCAGGTCTGCATATAGTTCCTGTCGGCACATGACACCGACACCTTGCCATCTTCCTCCTGCGTGGTCAGAGGTATCGTAGCCCAAGGTGGCAGGAATCTGCTGCAAGCACTACGCCTGGTCCTGTTTCATGCACACACCCCTCTTATCAGATGCTGGAAGTCAGCAGGGCTGAGGTGAGGGTCTGAGAGCTCCTACACACCCTCCCCTTCCTCTTCCTCCTCCGAGCAGTGCTTTTGCTGATAGTCTTCTTCAAATGCCGGGGTTGTTGGCAGCTCCAGTCTGTGCCCTCAGCATTCTCCCAGACTGTTTTGCAGATTAAAGGCAGTGGGAAGAGAGTTTCTAAGAACAGGCGCAGCCAGAAGAGCTCCAGTCTGACCCACAGGGCTCACATTTGTCCTGGAATTAGGTCAAACTCACTCCTGTTGATTTCAGTCAGTCTCATTTGCTTATGCCAAGGTGGAATTGTATTGATGAACTCTACGAGAGCCACCCAGTGAGTTTCGCTGGAGCAGAGACTCCCTGATTCAGCACAAAACAATTACAATTTAATAACCACTGCAGGGAGGATTGAGAAACTGTGGCTGCCTTGCTCAGCACCACAACATCTGACGGTGCCTTTACCAGGATGGGATTATGATGCAGACTGATACCACTGCTTTGTTTTGGCCTGTGATGCGAATCGTCTTGATGTTGCAAGAAGATGATAGAAACGAACGTTGTAATTGAAAAACATCGCTTTTGGAAGCTTGGCTGAGGCGTTGACTATTACTGGCCCCTTGTCAGAGGTAATTTCAAGCTTTTGCATGGGTGCAGAGAGGTTGGCAGATCTCGTACTGCTATTGCGCTCCACATAACTGTTCTTTGCTGTAGGATATGGGCCGAGCCGTGTAGCGAGACAGCGGCAGTTCTGTGGCTCTTTCCAACGGAGGCTTCAACTCTCTGTTATGCCTTTCCGTCGCTTGCTTTTTCGCAGGAAGGTGCCAAGTCCCCGCCCCTGGCGGAGCCGGGAGGAGGGGGCCTGACACGGCGCGGCAGCCGGCTCTCCCGCCCCGCCGCCCCTGGCCTCGGCCGGTGCTCGGTGCCCGGGTCCCGCGGAACCGCGGCCCGCCCTCCCGGAGCCAGGCAGTGCTCCCGCCCACCTGGCGGCGGCCGCTTTCTGATTGGCTCCGAGCGAGCGGGCTGCTGAATTATTCATGTCCGCGCCGGATGAAAGGGAGGAGAGGCGGTGGCTCGTCTTAATTTGCATACGAAGCCCCGCCCTATAGGTAGTTGTTTGCATACGGTGGGCCCCGCCCCACAGGGGGCGGTCCCATGCGAGGCCCCGCCCCGCCGCACCCCTCCTGGAGGTGCCCGGGGAGGGAGGACGCCGCCGCCGCCGCCGCCGCGCAGGCGAGGGGGGAGCGGGAGCGGAGCGAGGCCGGGGCGGCCCGGCTCCAGGCCCCGCAGGTGAGCGCGGGTCGCTGGGGCTCCGCGGGGGAAGGGGTGCAGGACCGGGGGCGGTCCGGCGGGGTAGGCTCCGGGGAGGGAGGGTGGTCCTTGCGGGGGGTCCGGCCAGCGCGGCCCCGGGCAGGGTTCGCTGTTGCCGGCCGGGGGCGGTGCCCGACCCTGCCCGCCCCTCCGGGGCTTTGCGGCGCCCCGCGGGGCTCGCTCCCGGAAACCCTCTGGCGGGGCTGGCAGGTGCTCGCCGGTCCCCCCGCCACCGGGGGGGGTCCACTTCGCCGGGTGCCCGGGCCCTCCGCGCAGCCCCGCTCCGGCGAGCCCGGCTGCCGCTCGGACCCGGCCGCGCTGGGGCTGCCCACACCCGGAGCCCCCGGTGCCCCAGCGCTCGCCGGGACATCGGCCTTGGCCCGCCCGTAAAACTTCCAAGATTTCCTGGCGGAGGTCGCGGCGGTGGCCGCTGCTCCATAACTTCCTGCTTTCGCCCTCAGCTCCCGGGGCGCCGGTCACGGCCCGGTAACGGGAGCTCCTGCAAGAGCGGCGGCCTCCCGGGAGCCGTCCCGGAGCGGCCCCTCGCACTGCTGCTGCCGCCGCCTCCTGCCTTGGGAGATGTCCCTGCCTGCAACCTGGCCTTGCAGGTCTCCATCTGCTGCCACTGGCTGGAAGCAGATGTGATGAATAAGAGTTGCAACGTCTCCTTTGGGACACACTGTTAGCATTTTCTTTTCTTTTCTTCTCGTTTTTTTTTTTTTCTTTCCTTTCCAATCCCTGCTCATATTAAATATATCATGTTACTGTTGCTTTGGTTTTTTTTTTTCCTCCCCGAAGTTGTAAGAGCTTGATGGGTGAGGGAGCACGTTACTTCTAACAAACAGCGAACAGGTGAAACACGAAGGTGAAATGAATGGTTTAGCTTTTGTCTCGGGTCGCCCTGCAGTTGTAGCATGGGAACAAGCTGGTTACTGACATCTCTCCTGGAGGTGAGGCTTAACCTTGGCTTTGGAGAAAGGTTTGTGTGCTTGTATTTAGCGTTGTTAATGGTGTGGAGCGGTTGAAGTAGAGTTCTGGGTTGGTGTTTCCGCAGCGTAGTGGCACAAAGCTTTATGGATGGTGACGAGCTAGGGGGTGACAGCTTCATTGAGGTGATAAAAGTTGTCTGTTGTAACGTGTTACTCCATGGGGAACGCTGCTCTTTGTAGTCATCCGAGAGCACTTCAGTCAACTGGAATATCTTGCTTTACCAAGTCCCAGGTGAAGCTGAATGCCCAAAGCAGCTGCCTGGTGATTTTGGCTTTGATTGGGGAAGCTGGTGCTTCTGGCAAGCGGAATGCAAAGCGGTGGTACGTCCCAAGGCTTCTCCGTGCATCCTGGCACGTTCCTCGTAAAGGCAGCCTGGCCCACAGAGGGGACAAGGATGATCTGTGCAAGTAGTGAGCAGTTCCTAATCCTGCTCAGTGCTGCTTGGAGCCACCTGAGGGGCTCCGTTTAGTTTATGGTATTGAAAAGGGAGAAGAGTTTTCCAACATCTTCATAGGATGGTGCTGAGGAGCTTGTTTTATTTAGTTTTGAACAAATTGCATCTGCTGTAACTACTGACCGAAGAAAACTATTGAAGGAGTTAAACCAGTTGAGAGTCCTATATCTTCTAGTGGCTTTTTGGCACAGTAATGTCATTGTTACTGGGAATTGCTTATGGAAGGGGTGTATTTTTTTTTCTTGGCTGACATGGAGGCTTGAGAGACTTCAAAGAATAAGAGGTTTTAAACATATATAATATAATGCAGTTCACGCATGGCAATAAAAGTGATACCGGTGGTATCCACTGGGACTGGTGGTAGCTAAAAGTTTGATTTCTGGGCAGAAATTCTATGGAAACTCCAATTCTCATCTAAAAGTTTCTTCTAGCTAGATCTCTTTGTGTTGCTTTAAGAAGCAAATGCTCTCGTGGTTTACTCCATTGACCCACTGTGTTTGGTGGAAAATGCTGCTCCAAAGTTCCAAGCCGCTCTTCCATTTGAATCGTGCTTCTTCGGAGAAGCGGACAAAGAGTTTTGCATCGTGTGCAGTAATGTTGGTCAGTGCAAAGACTTTGTTCTGCTGTTGCGTTTTGAAACTTCATGTTGTCATGCTCCCGTGACGAGGAGAGCACAATAGGAGTCGTAATGACACAAAAGGTTTGCACAACTAGTAAGTTCGTTGCAAGTGGGCGGTCTCTGGTAACTCCAAGCACAAAGCTGTGAAAGGACATGAACTTGCCTGATGTATATGATTGGTTCTCAATTATTTTCCAAGAGTTCTTGGGGAATCTGTCTCTGATCTTTTATTTACTATTTTCTGTGTTTTGGGAGGGTAGGCACCTGCACGTAGTGTTGACACGGCCTGTTCAGTTGTTCGTTTAACTGTCTGTCTCTCCAGGCTCACAAAAAGAAATCCTTTTTACAGGCAGATCTTTTGGTTTGCCTCTCTGCTGGTGCCTGACTACTGTATCCAAGGTGCATCTGAACACTGCGGTTTATAAAACTGCGAGTGTTTGGGGGGGGTAGCACTTGATCGGCAGCTGTGTTGTGTGAGGGAGATTTCTGCATGGTCTCGTTAAACTATGAGGTTAATCTTGTTAGAGCATCTTCCCGGCGAAGCCTTATCCTGGGAAAAGGGGGTGGTATCTTACACTTCCAAGCTTCCCACATACTGCAACGGTTTCTTCCCTTGCTCTCGCTGCTCTGCATGGCTTGTGCTTTCTTCTTGAGTATCTGTCTTGATAGCGTGTTACAGCTGAGCACGATTGTAGAACTTTATAATGACTGCCCAGTTAAAGAATAACTAGGGGTTGTTTCATCAATTTCAAGCTAAAAGTGTTCTTAAACTTGTGATTTCGCAGTGAGTCATGTCTGATGAGTCTGATGGTTCCCATAACCAATAAACTTGATAAGACTAGTGTTTAAATGATGCTTTGATCAGTTTTTGTTGTTGTGAGATCCTTGGTGCTAAGGAATAGTTTTTTTTTCTGTGCATCGAAAGGCTGAGAGAGCTGAGACTCTTTAGCCTGGAGAAGAGAAGGCTGAGGGGTGATCTTATTAATGCTTATAAGTATCTAAAAGGTGGTTTGAGGGAGGATGGAGCCAGGTTCTTTTCAGTGGTTCCCAGTGACAGGACGAGGGGCAACGGGCACAAGCTGGAATATAGGAAGTTCCATTCAAATATGAGGAAGAACTTTACGGTGAGGGTGACAGAGCCCTGGAACAGGCTGCCCAGGGAGGTTGTGGAGTCCCCTTCTCTGGAGATTTTCAAGACCCTCCTGGATGCAGTCCTGAGTAATGTGCTATAGGCAATGCTGCTTTGGCAGGGAAGTTGGACTAGGTTATCTCTAGAAGGTCCCTTCCAACTCCAACAATTTCGTGATTGGATCTGGCCTCTGCTGAGTGTGTTGGTAACAGGAACAAGGCAAATTTCTGGGCGCAGGAGGAAACCTAGTTCAGACACGGCCATGGTGGTGACTGTTTGTTATAGGAGTACTGACTGCTTGGAGTTCAAACAAAGCTTGTTGATAAGGCCTCTTTTATTTTAGCAGAGTTGATAAAGTATTATCAGATGCATAGGTAGAAGTTCTTCCTTTAAGGACCTGTGAGCAGGAAAGGCTGATGAGGAAGGAATGAAAAGGAGACCTAAAGCAAGGCAAGATTTAAGAGCTCTTGAGATACCCAATGGCATTTTGAAAAGAAAGCTCTTGGACTGTATCCCATTGAAAACCTCTTCAAGTTGAGTAAAGGTTGCCTAGGAAGAACACAGATGGTACCTTGCAACTCTCCTACGTGAGCAAAATAAACTCAACATGGGTATGTTTGTGGGGTTAACTTGGGACCATATCCACACTTAATGCTGTCTATGTAGTAAAAACTTCTGACCTGGGCTTCCTCATCTTGTAAGACTGGAATAACTTGTGTGATTGGGCCTTACAACATTGGGTCTCTTATGCTTTTGGCTGGAAATTCCATTATCATGGGACGACATAAGCAAAAATTGTGACAAATTTGTACAAAGGATAATTCTCCTGCAGCCTCATGCCTAGTTAATGGAGAAAATCCAGAGTGTCTCAGCAAGCTGTGCATGGACATCAAGACACGTTGCTGTGTGCAAAAGGAATGAAGACAAAGCAAAACATGGAGCTCTGGTGGGATTGCTAATGCATAGCAGTGAGGAATAGTTAATGCTTCTCCTAGGAAGAAGCATTTGACCTTCTGTTGAATATGTGTCTGTTGTGAGACAGACGTGTACTTGCCATAAATCTCAGCATCTAAAATGAACTGAGCTGAGCAAGGAAGCCAGAATGAAATCTGGTTTCGATGTTAACTGCTCCTTAGTCTGTGATTGGAAACACGATCGTGCTTTCATTGCCTTTCTGTATGAATAGTGAAGGGCTTTTGTTTCGTGGCTGGATCTAATCATATTTAGCTAAGCATTCAGCTAACGAAGCAGCAGGGGCTCGATGTACAGGGCACTCTGAGCTTTGCTGTCGGGTGGCCATGTACTGACTATGAGCAATTGGGATTGACTCAGCTTTGGGCTATTGTTGCCTATAAACAGCTGACCTCAATGCATCTTAGAAGAAGAGAATGTTGCACATAGTTTCTGGTAGGAGGCTCATCTTTGAAAACCTAAAGAATTGTTTCCCTGGAAAATAAGAACATTAGATATATGCAGACCTGGCATGGCTTCAGAGGCTACTGGAGAATTCCTCTCTGGCTACTGGTAGCCACAACTGTTACCATATGGTTGTTAATGCTGACTGGCAGATAACTGCAGAGCACATGGGGTTGGAGTTTTATGTAAGACACTGAAGGTGTGTGGGAGAGAAACTGGTCTGCTAATATGTAAATGTGCATCTGGAAGATAAGATTACACAGATTGTGGAATCTTTTTATTTTTCTAGAATTGGAAAAGGCGCTTGCTTATTGTAAAAAAAAATTATTCTCATTGACAAGAGCCTTGTAAACTTGTAAGAATAATTCTGCTTGGACAATCTGTACTACAGCGGATGTTGTTCTCTTCACTGTTTCTTCTTTTGCCTTTCCTCAAAACTGCTTTTCTTCTCGTCTCCCATGCTGTGCCACTCAGGAACTCTTTGGTCAGGCATGAAACCCTGATACAAGTCAATGAGAGATGACTTGTAGCATGCCTTGTCTGATCGTAATGGACACATCAGCTTGCCAGGATGATGTTTCTTCAAGTGAGTTTCTACTTGATTCTGAACTACTCTGCTCCTTAGCCAGTTGAGCAAGTTGTTGTGGGCTGGAGTGTGAATTCTAGATCTCTTGCATAAGCAGGTTAAAACAGCACGCTTCTAGATGCAATTAATATTTCAGGATAAAGCATTCTAGCAGGGTGTTAAATATAAAGTTGCGACTCTGTCAAATCAAGCCCACTCTTCTCCTTGCTTTGCTCGTAGTGGTGAGTTTGTCTGTGCTGTCACAGCTGAGGAGGTCTCCTTTCTAAAGTGGGGAGGGTAATTAGTAGAGTTTCTCTGTGGGTTTGCCTAGTTTAACAGGTCCAGGATATTGATTGACAGCGGGAAAGGGTGCGTCTCTTTGGCACTTTCCTTTCCTTGTCTGGCTAAGGGCAAACTGGGTGTTATACATGGGTGTGATACACTCTCCTTGCATAGCACAGCAGCTTCTTGCTGCTCTGGAGCTTTGCTAACTTGGAGAGACATATTTACACAAGGCTATATTTACTCTTTCTCTCAGGAATGTCTGGTGAAAGAAGACTTACAATCTGATACAATTTTTGAAACTTCAGTTGAAGTACCTAAATCATTGTAGAAGGATATACTTCTCTTGTTTATATATTCCACTTTCATTCTTCCTCTCTTTTTGGGGTCCCCTGCTATATGTGTTTCTGTGCACATTCTTCACCCCTGCATGTGCTGATGCAATGGCTCGTGAACACAGATGCCTGTAGCTGCCTGCTCAGAGCCACTTTTCTCCGTGGTGAGTGGAGATGCTAGTGATTCTAGGTGGGGACTAAGTGACTCAGGCTCTTGGTGCTGATGTGATCTGCTGGTCCTCTCAACCAGGGCTGCATTGCAGTCCTCTTACTGAGCTCCGGACAGTACTGCGGAGGTGTCTGCAGATTTTGGAGTGTGAGCAGGAAAGGTAAAAGGGGAGTAATGCACCGAAGAGGTGCAAGTTCTAGCTCAGGGACTTCTCAAAATACGGCTATGGAGCATCCTGTTTATAATAGCATTTCCTTTTTTTGGTCCTTCACAGCTGGTAAGGCCTTGCTAGAAACCACTTGAAAAACAACGTGGGCTCCTCAGGAATGGCTGGCTGATTTCAGTCATTAACCAAAGACCATCGTTATTGGCAGGAACATACAGACAGCCACCTTGTTTGTTAGCCCTGTATAGACGGGCTGTGAAATCTCTCTTCCCTCAATCACTCTTCAGCCCCACAGTTTGAACAAGGGCCCAAGGCCCTCTGTTCACTTGGCAGTCCCTTTGGCACTCCTGGTCCCTCTCTGGGAAAGCCAGTAGCCTTCTCCCCCCTGCTCCCCGTGTTGCTGCACGTGTGTATGGACCTCTTCTGATGATGGGTTACTGTAGAATTTCTGTATTGATTCTTCATTGCACCTTAGAAGTTCTGGCCCCCACTGTTCATGTGTTGTGTACAGAGTAGCTGGTAAATTGCTATAATTTCCTGTCCAACAAATTAAAATAAAATACTGAGTGGAGTGTCCAGCAGCTGCTTCATGGACAGCTGAGCTTTCTGTACACTGGAAACTGGAGCTTGTGAAAGATGGCCAGGGCAGGCAGGAGCACTTATCCCAAGGCAAGTTGTCAGGATGCAATTCAAACCTTTGCTCTTGAGTTGGCAGTTTTACTTGTGACTTAGCACCTCTGCAGGGGGGAGGTGTGACAAAGAATCTCTTGAGCTGTACAGAATCTGAGGCTGTAGCCTGGTGTCCCCAGTGTGATCGCTAGGTTACAAGTCAGGTCTAATCTGTCCTGCTTGGATCCTCTTGGTGCTGTGAGAGACAAGGCGGTGAGATATACTGAAAGGCCTATGCTTCTAAGCTGCACATTGAACTGCAGGTGCAAAATTTCCTTCCCCTACCCCCACCTTGAGCAGGGAGTTAGGCTTGATATTTTACAAAAGCAAGTTAATAATTAATGCAGCTACCCTGCAGGCAGCACAGCGCCCTTTCTGCCGTACCCATGGAGCGAGCTGAAAATGTGATTCTTTCTCTTTTTAGCTCAATAGCTGGAGGGTTACCTGGGGTGAAAACTGATACTGGTCAATAATGCCTGTGAGCCTGGAAGTTAGCCTTTAGATTGGGTTTGTCTAATTGTTTATGCAAATGTTGCGGTTTTGCTTGCCTCTTCTTTGGAGAAGGTCAACTGAAGTGATTGCAGAATGGCCAAGTGTAAAAACGCTTCTAAAATCCTCTTGGCTTATCTGTACTGGTTTGTTTTAGCACTGTGAAAATGGTATTCTGTAAATCCTGCACCAGAGATGCTGCTCTGTGGTGGTATCAGGTTTTAGTTACTCGATAGTGATGTTGTCTCATTCTGCTCTGGCTGATTTGTGTTACCTGCTAAACCAAAATAAATAACCTACTTTTGCTTGCTTCTCTTCTCAGGCTGCTTTTGTTTATATGGCTTTGCTTTTTTTTTTTCGTTAGGATTTTTGGTGCCAAGATACTACAGTGAGGAAGATGAGAAGGTTCTTAAGACCCGGACATGATCCAGTGAGAGAAAGGCTTAAACGCGACCTTTTCCAGTTTAACAAGGTACAGTGCTTTCCTCAAACTCCAAGGCATATGCGTGCAAGGCAAATGTATCCTGAGCCACTGCACAGTGTAAAGGGAAGGGAAAACTACTCGAGTGTGGGTGGAAAAGTTAAATTTAGGAGGGGTGGTTTGTTCTCTTTTCAATTCTGTCCTTTTTTCCCCAATGTGCCTGACTAGTTTTCTTCAAGCTCATGAGCGTGTTCTCAATCCTGGCTTTCGTTTTTAAGAAAAAGGATATTGTCGTGCTGTTGAGTGGCACTTACTGAAAGAAGAGATCTTCGCAGAGCTTTTACATACTCTGAGTGTTCTGTAGTTTGTCCTGCGATGTGCTCTGACTACTTATGTTATAGGTAGTCTTTGCAGTGCCGCTATAAAAGTAAACATTTTTCTAAAGACACGCATAAGCCACAGCTTGTGATGCAGCTGAAGCCACGGTTCTTTGTCTGTGATTATACTTTGGGTTTATAAGTATACTTCTGTTTTTAAATGTGAATTTAAAAGTCTGTGGTAGAAACATGGTAGCACCTAGGCAGCACAATGGCCATTAATAATGAATTTGGTATTATCTTAGCCTGAATCTGTATCTAGTTTTTTTCCTTCCCCCTGTGAAGAGGAAACGGTGATGGCTGTGCTATCTATCCAACACTCTGGGCATTTTTCTTTTGAGCCCTGGCCAGGAACATAGTGCTTTCATCTTTGTAAATGCCTTTAATTCATTGCTAGGCTAATGGCTACTTACACCTTCATTGGGTATTAGAAATATATTTGTAGGTTTTCTATTTCCAAGGCTTAAATGGAATTTTTCTGAAAAGTATAATGGATAAATGAAGTCAGCCTAGGAAATAACCTCCTTGATTCATTAAAATTCTAGTGTAGATACATACTTAAAGTGGAACTTTGGATATTTGAGATGAATGATTTAATGTAATTTGGTACTAAACCACACCATTTCCGTGCATGCCTCCCTCCTCCTATTGGGGAGACATAAAGAACTTAAGGGTTCTTCAGGCCTATTTTCTGCCTGCTACCGAGAGGAAATGCTAGTGCAGATGCAATAAAAAATTCAGTAAATAAAGGCCAGGATTGAGTTGCTTGCATTTAGCTGAATGCAATGTCAGCTTCAGAAGACATCCCAGAGATGGGTCAGAATTGTTTATAAGCATATAAAATTGTATATACCTTGGAAAAACCTTTGCTATTACAGGGATGTCTCTTACTTGAATATGCCTTTCTCTTATGAGAAAGTTTGGCCAAACTGTACTTGCCAGAGACAGACTAATTTGGATGATGCAAAACAGGGTTGAAAGAACCAGCTTTTGCAGCAGAGGGAAACTTCCAAATATATGAGAAGTTGGCGTTAGGATTTGTGACTCCATTTGATTCAGTCCTGAAGGTAAAAATTGCATCGCGTTTCTAGGGAGTTGACTGCTTTGGACACTTCCTAATGGTTTACTCTCATTAGCAACTTGGTAATTAAAGGCCTCGCAAAATGCATTTGCACTTTTAAGCCACAGTAGCCTGTTCTTTTCTAACAAGAATCGGAAAGAGAATCAACATTAGACCATTATAGCAGAATCTTTTACATTATACTTTTCTCTTGCATAAAGTGCTGCTTTTTTTTCCCCCCAAGTCTTATGTGTCCCATTCCAGTATTTCATATTTCTTTTTCTTTTTTTTTTTTTTTTTTTTTTTTTTTTTTTTTTTTTTTTTGATTTTCCTTGACACCTTCTTCTGTACTATTTCCACAGACCCAAAGATGGAGGCCAGAAGTATTCCTGCAGTATTCAAAGAGCAAATGCAGCATGAATTTATACCGTGGCATAGTACTGCATTTCTATTTTGTTCTCTATTCATAGAATCATAGAATCATAGAATGGCTAGAGTTGGAAAGGACCTTAAAGATCATCTAGTTCCAACCCCCCTGCCATGGGCAGGGACACCTCTCACTAGAGCAGGTTGCTTAAAGCCCCATCCAGCCTGGCCTTGAACACTTCCAGGGATGGGGCATCCACAACTTCCCTGGGCAACCTGTTCCAGTGCCTCACCACCCTCACTGTAAAGAATTTCTTCCTTATATCTAATCTAAATCTCTTCTCTTCCAATTTAAAACCATTGCCCCTTGTCCTGTCACCACTCTTCCTGACAAAGAGTCCCTCTTCAGCTCTTCTGTAGGCTCCCAGAGGAGCTCCATTATTTCCAGAGGCTCCATTATTTCCAGAGATAATGGATCATTTGAAAGCCTCTACCCTTTGATAAAATAAACATCTACTCACAGCTAGGTAGACTGAGAAGATCGGGGAAAGTCAGACCTTAATTCTGACCGGTTGAAGGTTGTGGTTTCAAGGAATCAAGAAACGTGGTACTTTCTGTGCGAACACTGTCCTTGTCTTGTCCTGTGCCTGTAAAGCAAGCACATTAGTGCTGGTAAGCGAGTTCTTAAATGCTTGTTATTTGAGATCTTTGAAACATCTCTGGTTAAGAACCTGCTTGGAAAATATTTTGTGGGACTATGAAGTTGCTGATCAGAGAAATTGCGTGGTGTATTTGCACCTTTTCGGTGTGTGACTCCCTGTGATGCTGGTGGTGACTAAATGGAAGGTCTGTACCTTAAAAGGGCTGGGGTTTCCTGCCCTCATTGCATTGTTTACACTGAAGTTGAATATGAATGCATAATTCTACACAAGTTTAGTGTTAATACAATGGAATGTATTTGGCCATGCTGACCTAGTAGTGGACTTCAATTTAAAAAGTCTTTTTAATTGGTGGTGGTGGATTTTTTTTGTTTGTTTGTTTACTCCCTCAAATTTCAATAGGTTGCAATCTTTTTACTATTTCCCTCTTGCATTTCTGTTCCAGATAAGAGGTGGTCTAGATGGTTTTAAAGGACTGATTTGCCACTGGACTAGCTCTTCAAAGTGTCCCCAAACTTGTGTTTGTTTCAACAAACACCTTCCTAAATTCTGCTAGTCACTTAGCTTTGCATATCTGTTTCTCTCTCTGAGTAAGAACTTCCCATACTTGTGTGTACCTGTTGCAAGAATCTGTTTTTAGCTCAGTGGATAGAATGAAGGATAAGGTATGTGGACTTGGCAGTCGTCGTCTTTAAGTTTATCCTGCTTTTGGAAGTAGTATTTGGATGCCTTTGGCTCAATCCAACCCCTACAGAACAAACATGTTCAGGCTGGCATTGTCAGACTAGATGATGGGTAACGCACAGGTGAACCAGCCTGTCTTACAGCTGAATGTTACCAAACTGGGAACATTGCATTTAATTTATGGCTTTGTGTTTTTTTGCCTCTTTTCAGTCTTCCTAACCCTTTGCTAATGGGTGTGATGGATAGCTTACCTGAAATACTGAATTAGTCTCTATGCAAAGTAGATTTAACACGTACAGGCTTCATTGTTTCTTCGAAAGACACATTAACAAAGGTACAGGGTTTGTATTGCCTGTGGTTGAGTTTGTCTCTGCTTTGTCATAAAACAATCTGAGAGGAGAAGCGGAGAGAAATGAAAGAAGGAAGACAGCGCTGAATTTCACCTGCACAGCTTTAGTGTGGGCTGGGAACAACTGTTTAGTTTGGCCGCATTTTTCCTGCAGTAAATATGACTGACATGAAGCATTTCTGTTAGTTAATGATGCTTACATCAGGCTTACTTTTCCCGAGAATGACAAATCTGTGGTCTGAGGAAAATGAAAACGAAAGCTCCTACCTTTCCTCTAAGAAACAAAGGCCCTTTTGAGGAGGAAGGGCACATTGTGGGCACTCTAGTTTCTTATTTCAGTTCTTCTGAAAGGCTCCATTGTAACCTTTCCTGCCTTCTGCCCCCCTCACTCCCCGTTGCTGGGTTTACCTGCTGAGCAGGTGAAAGGATTGGCTGATGAAAGCTGCCCGAGAAGAGGGGAGGGAGGGAGGGAGGGAGGGAGGGTGGGCCGGCAGGCAGCCGAAAAGCCGACTTGATGTGGTTTAACAACTGGCTGTAAATAAGTGCAAGAAAAAGATCTAGGTAATCAGTACAGTGAATGTGAATGCCTGGCCCCGGTGGTGTCAAATACAGCCAAAAAGCCATCCTGATGCCTTTCTTGCCTGGCTGTGGAAACAATTGAATGACACAGGAGGGAGTTATCTTCATTACATCTTATGGGCACCTTGGTTGAGGGTTCAAAGCTATCAGGAACCATTAGTACATTTACTTTACTGCATAAGTGGTTGTGTAACACACTGTGGTTGTTACTGATACTCCCTTGTGCTTCTGCATGTGGCCTTGTGGTACTAACAGTTTACAGTTACTGTAGCTTTTGCAAATTTGTCTATGGGATGTGTGGATACTTCAAATTTTCTATTGAAAGAAAACCTGGGGAAAAACATCACCCTCCTTTTATTAGAACTGAATGATATATGCTTGGTTATGCAGGTCATAGGTCTCCTGCTTGAAAATTAAAGCTTTTATTGACTTGTCTAATGTGTTGACAAATTAACACATCAAACCCAAGATATAATTAGGCCAATATTAAGGCTAGTATTGACAGCATCTGAACAGGCAGTACACTATTGTGTAAGTCATGGTTTTCTATTATGAGAATTATGGCTAAAGCCTTATTTTCTGGGCTGGAAGAAATCTCAATTGATATTTCATTGAAAATAGCACCTAGTTGTGCTGATGACATGACAGTGCAGCGACTGTGAACAAGTTGAAACTAAAACTAACAGTGGAGTTAAACTGGTGTCTCCCTAAGAAGTTCCTTACTCTCTTTTGGGGGTGAGTGGAAAGGTGTCTATTGCCCTACACCCGATTCAATTAAATGTCTGATTTGCTGTTAAGATAGCATGGCACCTTGAATCTTCTTCCCAGAATTGTATCCCATACTTCATACTCCTGCAACTTTGACAACTAGGAAGCTTTTCTGTCTTGTCTCAGTAGCTGTCACAGTACAGAGAAATTCCTCTTTGCCTCTGTTGGATTAGAAAACCACCCTGTTTCAATTCTGGGTGCATAGAAAAGTTCCTGATTTCATACCGTCTCCCCTAGGAAGTTTTATATGTGTAGCTAAGCAAAGGTTGGTTTGCAACAACTTCAAGGGTGATGTTAAAAACATTGACTGCTCAAAATTTATTTTTAATAATACAAACTTAATATTTAATTTTCCTTTTTAGAATATTAAGAAGTAGAGCTGGAGATTAAGTTATCATAAAGGGAAATAAACTCAGTGGTCTTGGAGCCAGTAGCACTAATCTCAATTTACTACATATAAAAGGTTAAAAATGAGTAACTACTCCTTTGCCCAGTCTTAGGAGTTGGCAAGCAGAAAATTGGGAAATGCCTCAGTATTTCCAATTTTATGTCTCTTAAAATGGCTCATCTTCCCCTAATAGACCTCAGACTGGGGTAACCGATGATTTAGAGGAAGAACATCTATTTTTAAAATTTATGAATTGTGAGTAAATGGCTAAAACGGAAGCAATCTGGCAGACTATGGAGTCAGCCATATCCTCCTATGCCTGTGTTTTTGAGCAGGACCAGTAAAAGGCATTAAACTACTTTGTAGCAGCTGGGAGCACCTCAGGCTGATGGCCTGACCACAGAAATGAAACTGGCTTTTTTTTTTGATTCTTCTGCAAGGGATTAAGTTCGGAAATCACTATGCAGGAAATAAACTCCAGGTGCTACATTTAGGCTGAATAAACCATAAAGCCATGTGATGTGGTAGCTCTATCTCAAAGACGTGATGGAAATGAGGATGGGAGCGAGATGCAAGTGCTTATTTCTGTAGATGGAATAGATGGAAGGTTCTTTGTTGCTGTTTCGTTGTTTTTCTTTTTTCTTTTTTTTTCCGTGAGTGTTCTTGAGCTGTTTTGTAACAAATTCCTATTCTGCAGCTGACCAGCTTGCCTTAGGAGAACATATTTTCCAGAAGCTGGGACTGTAAGGATGACAAGGTTTTCCAGGAAGTAGCCCTATTACTCTTTGGGCACACAAATCCCTCTTTACATGGCTGTATGTTATTGAACACTCATGCATACTTGTTTTGTTTAAACAATGATAATAGCTGTACATTAGCACTTCTAAAAACTTGACTGAGGTATTTTACAAGCAGCTTGGTTGCATCCTGTAAGTATGGCAGAATATTATTCCATAGTGTGCAAATACATTGGCTGTGCTAAGTCTGGTGGGAACAACATGCTCCAAATCTTCCTCTTAGTGCAGTGTAAATTCTACTTCAGGGAAGCCACTAAGGCCAAGCAACATACTGCTCCCCACAATAGTGGCTGACATCTCTTTATTAGCAAATGGCTTTGAATTAGTCTGAGGTGGCCTAGCAGGCTCCTGCTCTCGTTAAATTCCAGTGTTCCTTGTGCTGCCCCTGGAAAATGGATTTCAATTACGTTAGTTTTTCCTGACTGCCCCACAGGGCAAAACAAAACTGTTTAGTTTTGTTGATGAGCACTGATGTTCACTCAATAGTTCTTCATAGCTTTGCACCATTTCTCGATGTCAGTCAACAGGAGGAGGTCATGAAGGCTGACCTGTGCGGAATTTGGCAGATAAAGCTGACCTTACGAATATGCAGTATTTGTGTCAGCCTTTGAAATGTGCTGAGCAGTTGGTTTACAGAAGTAAAGTTGATGTGGAGTGATGGAGAGTATTGTGGTGACTGAGTGAGCTGTGCTTATGCAGAGTTATTTATAATCTTAACATAAAGAGTTGCTCGGGTTACTGTTTTCAGAATATTTCTCTTTCATTTCTGTTACACTTCTGCATATCCTGGCTGCGGATCCAGGGGTTCTTGGAATAGGTTCATCCTTAGGCTGTTGTTCAGCAAATCTAACCTGTGTTTGAACACTTTTCAACAGAAAAAGCTGCCGTTAAGTGCTGCATTTCTGACTGCCATGCCATATTTAACTTCTGATTTTCAGCTGTATACAACAATGCCCATGAAACATGCTGTTGATCATGATTTTTCTTTTTCTCTACCAGACTGTGGAACATGGATTTCCTCATCAACCCAGTGCACTGGGCTAT
This sequence comes from Numenius arquata, assembly GCF_964106895.1. Classification (NCBI taxonomy): domain Eukaryota; kingdom Metazoa; phylum Chordata; class Aves; order Charadriiformes; family Scolopacidae; genus Numenius; species Numenius arquata. The sequence continues at coordinate 7,729,993 of NC_133592.1, forward strand.
AGCCCATTTCTCCGCCTCATGGCCATTGGAACGCGATCAGGAGCCATCAAACTGTATTCTTTTGAACAACTTTGGCTAAATTTGTCTGACATCAGAATATGCAACTTTGAAGACACTGTAAAAAGTTAGACTAAGTATAAAGGGTTATTGGAACATTGGAACAGTTTGCCTAGGTTTGGAGTGATTTGAATCTGATAGGAATGGAGTTATCTTGCTAAGAGCTGAACTGTAGCTTACACAGAAGCTGAGCTGATGCAGATACTAGACAAGAGTCTTTGGTCTTGCTATGCAGAAGGTCAGACTAGACCAGGCCTAAGTTTAGCAATCCTTCGTGTTGTAAATTCCAGGGTTGTTTAAATATTTGGGGCAGGGTTCCTTTTTTTTTTTTTTTTTTTTACTTAAAGCAGTTCTTAAAACTGAACTCATACATGCTTTCAGCTTCCTGAGTTTTTGACCATGCAGGCATTAAAGATCTGAACTTTGAAGGTGGTGACATTTTTTTTTTTTTTTTTTTAGCTAATGACGTCCAGCCTGATTTTTGTGTGTATTTGAGGCACTGAGGTGATTCCCATGGCACAGTACCAGTTAGGCAAGCTGTAAAGCAGGCACATCACTCAGCCCAGAAAGGAAAAGTTGGTGCTCTCTCTGCCTGCTTAATCATTCATTCCTGGTGGTGTTTGTGTTCAGAGGCTGGACTCCACATGCGGGCGGCAGCCATCTGTCTCTTGGTTACAAATTAGTTAAGCAGGATTGTAGTGTCTGGGAAACCACTAAACATCCCTGAGAAAAAACAGGGTCCAGGCACCTCTTCTGCATGTGCTCAAAGGATGAAGTAAACTTCAATGTTTCTCCTGGAGTGTGTGTAACAGGGCACAAGCATATAAAATCAAAGTAGATTTCCATTGGTTCTTTTCAGTCCGATCACTAACAGTAAAACGTGGTTTCAAACTAATCTCTTTTCATCTTGCTTGCTAGCAAGCTTCTTATCAATTAATTGTAGCTGTGGGTCATCTTAAATACTGTAGATCCTCAACAAACTCTTCAGATATGGTGCTCCTGGGGTGGAGTTCATGGGTTTACATGAAGAAAACAATACTGTAATGCAGATTCACTTTATACCTGATCAGGTAAGTGTATTTTCAGTCTCTCTGTGACTCATGCAGACCTCTCTTAAACAGGTGTTGAGTTTGTTCTAGGTAACTGGGCTCCTATTACCAAGTATATTCAAATGCTGCTTGGTTGGGAATGCTTATCCCAGTGTATTTTGTACTCTCAGCAGCACTTGTTGCTGTGGAGACGCTTGGTAAAACTTAGGAGTAGCTTTATTGTTTGTGACTGTTAGTCATTTATCTCAAGCAATATATTGGGAATGGTAATAAGGCCAAAATAGTTCGGGCAATCTGCTGCAAAAGTGAAAACTTCCTTTTCCATTTGCAGCCCCTATTCTTTCAGTAGGACTGGGTCGTCTTTCTTCTGCAGAACAGATAGAACAGTAGCTGCTGCTGAACTGATTTAATTATTTTCATGCGTTCAGAACAGCACTGCTAACCTCGCCGGCTGTTAGGCTTGTTGACTTTGTGTTTTGGGGTATTGAATCTTGCTCCTGGGGACTCCTGAACAGTTATTGCCACAAACTAAAAATAGGAAGGCAGAATTTTCCAAATGTCTGGTGACTGTCTAACCACTTTCCCTTCCCTCGACTGACAGACTGGTGTCTGGGCCACATACTTTGTTGCCGGATGCCCCCAGTATAGCACGAGTGGCCTCTCTCTGAGAGGGATTTAATTCTTGAGGCGGTTTTGGGTGTCTGTTTGCTTAACTAATGGTATAAGCTGAAACTCCTGTGGGGAGTGTTGCACCAGGTGTGGCTTTAGCAGGTAAAATGCTTCAATTTGAACATGCAGCCAGCAGGGCTGGGCTCATAAAAGGACTCTGACACAACCCTCCAGAATGAGGTTGGACATGAAGAATGCAAGGAGTGTGGTGTAGTAGACTGTGTCAGCCCCACCCAAAGCTGGGGTGTGTTTCAGCAAACCGTGCTGAGCGAGAAGGTGGTGAGCTAAGAGCCTGCAGCTGCTTGGCTGAGCTTTATAGCATAGGGTGAGCTTTTTCAAGAGCCTAAATCCTTGTCATCCCCCTCAGTGATAACCTGTGCCTTTGTCCTATATAAGAGGGTTTTCGGCCTTTAGGCTACTTCTTGTCTTCCCCCAAATCCCTCGCTGTTAGCTAACAGCATTGCTGCAGTATATACCCACTGCTATAAAGAACTGCAGCTGGCTCCTCAGTCTTGTTTTAGCAGAGAATTATGAACAGCAGCAACTTTACTGCTACATTTACTGTGTTATATTTAATATTGTGATACTGAAAAAAACATGCATTTTGTGGTTCTGTAGTGCCAGCTGGTGACATTGCTAGATGATAACAGCTTGCATCTCTGGAGCTTGAAGCAGCACAATGGAGCATCTGAGCTGCGGGAGGAGCACCGCTTCACCTTGAAAGGGCCACCTGGGTAATCTGCAAGAGTGTTTCTGAGCTAGTTTGGGGATAAGGAAGTAAGAAAATTCCACTGTTGTTCTAGCTAGAGCTTGTCCTGTTCTTACAGACTCTCGCTCCTGTGAATCCATTAAAGGGGCATCCATGGAAACCAAAGGGGTGTTGGGTAGGGCCCGAGAAGCCACATTTTAAGAGTGTTGTACCGATGTAGAGGATGATATATTTTTTTTAAATATTGTGCATCCACTTCTGTGTGTACAGGGGCTGTAAATTTTAAGGTTACGTAAATCTAAGCATCCCTTAAGTCAGAGTTAAAAACACTGCTTGACGGTTTTGGGATACTTAATAAGAGAGGTGTCCATAAAAAGGCATCTGGGTCTTTGTCCATGTGCTTGTCAAAAGTTTTTGACATAATTTAGCTTAAAGCTAGTGTTTTCCTCCTTCAGAAAATCATGCCTGGCTCAAAATTTCTGCCTATAAAATTTGTAAATATCCCTGTTGAGTTTAGTTCTCTCAAGTTCAGTAATGATAGTCTTTTGCATGCAGTTGACAAGTCTCTTTGCATCCCCAGGTCTCCACCAAGTGCCACACAGATAACAGCTGTCCTTCCCCATTCCTCCCGGGAAGTCCTGTATCTTGGCACAGAGAGTGGCAACATTTTTGTAGTGGAGCTTCCGTCATTCCGAGTGCTGGAGGACAGGACCATAACCTCTGAGGTTGTGCTGCAGCGGTGAGTGAGCAAACAGGCACTGCTGTGTAGAGGTGGAATCTCATTAGCAGACATATCCTTTGTTAAAATGTCACCCCAGATTATGCACTGGGGCTTCACTGTTGTGTTAAGCATTGTCCAAATCTGCATGACTCCTGTGAAAGTAACTTTTGGTCCTGGTTATGTGTTAAGTAACAGTTTCAGTCCTGATCAACCCAGTACTGTCATCGTGGAGGTATAGCATATAGGCAGAACTATACAGGAGACACTTGGAGTAAATCTGCAAACCTTGTGCTCTGTCCCTTTTGTTTACTTTTGCAAAAATTGGTATGCTTAGCTGTAATTACACTTTTTTTTTTGACTGGTGGCAGAACTTCTGATGCTGCTTTGTCCAAATGAGGATTTTGTTACTCTGGAGATTCAAGTGCTGCTGAAAACTGCCCTACTTCATGTTGTTGTTGCTTCCTACTGACATTTCTATGTTACCTTTATTCTGCAAGGGTCACAAGAGAATAGGGCGGGTGATTCAGACAGTCCTTATGCTCCTGGGATCCAGTCCTGGAATTCATTGTAAACCTTGGGTTTTCCCTGAAGAAAATGAGACTGGATGCATGTTCATGTGGCAGGCCTGGTGTGATGTCTTACATAAGATTTTTCTGCTGCTGGAAGGATTTGTGGAGGATTGTACTTATTCTCATCTGTTTGAACTTTTTGTTGCTTAATTTCTCATTCTTATACCTTAACTGTTAGTACAATCATATTAGGTTGTACCTGGAATAAACTTTTCTTGGTTTTCTCTTCTGTTTCTGTAGGGTACCGGAAGATTATTGTAACAGGCGATCATGTGAATTGGTGGAAGCCCTTCGGGAGCATCCTAAGAACCCTGACCAGATCCTGATTGGATACAGCAGGGGCTTGATTGTCCTCTGGGACCTGCAGAATAACAAACCGACACACCATTTCCTGGGCAGCCAGGTATTAATTCAATGCAAAGTCAGTTCAGCAGGGGAGGAAGGGCTCTCTCCTCTCAGGGCACCTGGAGACAAGTAGGTGCAGGGAGAGCCTGCCAAAGCTTCTTTTTTAGTGAGAATGCATTGGTTTTGGGGGGGTTAACAGCTCTTTGGAGAGCAGTCATTGTATGTCTTTCTCTTCAGCAACTGGAGAACCTCTACTGGCAGAGGGATGGCAGTAAATTCATTAGTTGTCACTATGATGGAAGTTACACCCAGTGGCCAGTATCCAGTGACAACAGGCAGCCTGAGCCTCTGGAAAACCTTGTGCCTTATGGTCAGTAAGTGAGGTTTAATAGTTGCGTATTCATCTAAATGCAAACTTATTCTGAGCTTGTCTGGGACATTTAAGTTGCGTTCTCCCCAGTGTTTAATACTAATGGCAAAATGTAGAGCTACCTTTTGAATGGGCCATGAGCCTGGACTAAGGGATTTCAGTCCTGTTTTTTTTTTTTTCTTGGATTTTAAACTCCTTTACAATGTTGAGGTCTGTCCTGAACATGGAGCGCAAATGTGTTAACGCTAATTTGTGTCCTTTATGAAGAATGGTGTTGGTGATTCAGCTCTCTGTTTTAGTTCACGTCCTGTTCAGCAGGAGCTGCCTGGATCTTCTGTAATTAATAGTGAGCTAAGTGTACTTTTTGTTGACCTGAGCAGTGATGAAATGATGCCTCTGATTTGCTGAAACCCATTAAATGGAGATGACCTCATCTTTTTAAGCATATAGAAGCTTTTAAAGCTCTATCACCTTTACATTAGTTTCAGGAATGCCTATGTTTTTAACGATCCTTTCTAGTTAATCAGCTTCTACAACAGCACTTCCACTCCCTGTTAGCCGTCAGGTTCAAAACTTCCCCCGACTCTAAACCTTGTTTTGCTGAGCAGTGCTGTGGTCAGTGCGGCCCAGAAGACTTGTTGTCTCATGTGGCTTGGTCTGGGGAGGTGGTGGTGCCGCCAACTAATTCAGGTGGCTCCCCTTGACTTGGAGGCTGAGGTGTCCTAGGTGAAGCAGAACAAGGAACTTTTTAATGTAAAGATGCACTTCTTGAATTATAGCAAATAACTCTGTTCTCTTAGGTCCTTTTCCGTGCAAGGCCATCTCCAAGATTTATTGGCAGACAACAAAGAATGGGTAAGTTTGTGGTGTATCCCTTCCCTCTCACCTGTTTAAAGTCATTTAAAGGGTGCAGTGCACAATACCGTAACAGCCCTTTAGAGTAACATCATAAGAATTGTCAGAATTTTTTGTCAAAGTTTGACTTGCCTCACATCTTTGAAATTTTGCGTACTCCTCACTTCAGCATACACCACTCTAACCTTGTATTTCTCTTAAGGCTTCCTTACATTATATTCCAAGGAGGGATGCCCCGGGCTAGCTATGGTGACCGGCACAGTATCTCTGTTGTCCATGGCAGTCAGCAAACAGCCTTTGACTTTACGTCACGGGTGATAGACTTCTTTATAATCTTCAGTTCGGATCCTACTGCAGGTACGTGATGAAAGGGCATTACTGAGGAATTAGAATAGCTGTGTACACATGTGGAAAACTGCCTGGTATAAATAGCATGTGAAATGTGGTAAGGAGGTCAGTAGTTTGGGGTTTTTCTGAGACTTTAACAGAGAATTATAGAATTATTTAGGTTTGAAAAGACCCTTAAGATTGAGTCCAACTATAAAAGGGATTTTTCCATTTAAAAATGAAGTGTAAAATACTGGTATAAAGAATGGGCTGGTTACAAATGCCATACATTCCTCAAAAAATTAAGCTTCTCCATTAATGAGAAAAGATCACTTAGGCTCACGTCTGTGTAAGCTGGACATAACCAGGTTGTGAAATGAGGATCTGAATATTGCTGTTTGGAAATAGCACTTCAAAAGAGTCAATAATTAAAAACAGAATTCACTCCCACTGAGACATTGTTTCTTTTAATTACTACCTGTATTTGAGTAGGGCTCTGGGTAATAAATCAGCAAAGGGTGACATAGAACCAAGGGTCAGTATACAGAGAGCTTAATTTACTTACTGCTGGTGAACATGAGTGTAAACAGGCTTAAAACTGAATAGCACTCATTCCATGGCTTGCTTAGAGCTTGTCAGATTCTTGCTTCTGTTGAAGAGCTTTGTTACCCTTCCACAGTAGCTGTAATATTCTTTCTTTTCATGGAACTGTAAAGGATTTTCCCCAAGAACTGTTTCTTTAATGCTGGTGTAGTTCCTGCTTCTGGTATAAAATGCTATTTCAAGCTCCGCAAATGTTCAGTATTGGAAGTTGGATCAGACCAAATCGCAGAAGTCTAGATGCTTTTTAGGAGCTTGTAGGCATATCTTCTGTTACTGAATCTTCTCGGGCTTTCTAGTTTCAGGTTTGCCTGGTAGACTAGTTTTCAAACCTATTTGTCTTGTGTACTGCCAGGGGTGGTGGTGACAGCTCCCAGCTACACACTGGGCAGCTATGGGCATTCAGATATGTAGATGCAGGTTGGCTCCCTCTGGCCTATTGTACAAAGCAGACCACAGATCCAGGGGAGGACCGTCTTGGGAAAGCAGGCATAAAGAACCAGCTCCTCCCACCTCTCTCCCCAGACCTTAACAGACCCTCTCAAGTGACTGAAAAACCAGCAAAGAAATGAAACTGAGATGAAGGGCCTTTATGTGTGTGTTGTTATAGATTTTCCCCTACAGAACACTGCCTTTTATAAGCGTCTTCCAAATGTGCAGAACCTTCAAGCTTAACGATGTCATGCCATTAAACTTGAGATACTGCTTAGCTTTTATCATTAAAGAAACTAGACTCTTTTACTTTCTATGAAGCTGAGATTCTAGACAATGGAACAGAAGTCTTGATGAAAGAAATCTGAGTTTTTTAGATAAGAGAGTAACTACTTAAAGTTCAATTCCTCGATACGATTAGAAGTCATTTAGGATGAAGTAACTGAACTTAACAGGCTTTATATTTATGCTTCCCAAGGACTGAATTAACTAGTTAACACTACTTCTAGTGGGTACAGGCAGGAGCTGCTACAGTAAGCTGAAGCTGTTGCGCTTAGATGAGGAAGTTTTTTTACAATAAAATAAGGTTTTTGTGGTTGACAAACTTCCTTGTGGCTGATTGCCTAAGCTTAGTGGATCTACGTAGCTCGCCTTGTTTGCCCTTAAGCAGTCTTCCCTGCAATGGCAGTACGAAGGTATTAATTGTATACCAAAGCCACTTAATTTAATAAGCACAAAGCTTATGCGTTGCAGCATGGTGGTAGCTGGTGACTTTCCACTACCCTGAATATGCTGTGGAAACAATTTTTGAAAGGCTAGCCCTTCCTGTTTTCTTTCTTTCTTTTTTTTTTTTTTTTTTTTCCAAATTAGCAGGTGGATGAGTGTATGGCAGTCATGACAAATTCTAGTGTGCTTGCTACTTCAGCAACTTCAAATAGATTCTTGCCATAAGCAATGAACTCAGATGTGTGCCTTTGCAGGAAAAAAAATATTGTTACAACAGAGTATATTTGGTTAATAGGTAGCAGCAGTCGGAGTGCAGGGCTGATCATGTGGGATGTAGTACAGGTATGATATTATTTGTTCTATTCGGAAGGCCTGTAGGCAACTGCAAGTGATGGCACATAAGAAAGCAAAGTAAAACTGTATATAAAACACTTTTTCATGAAGAAACTGAACTAATTAGTTTTGTGTTATGGCTGTGGCTAGTCAGAGGTGAAACTTGGGGTGTCTAACTAGAGTGGTGCCAAGTACTAATTACTTGAAGTTAATTTTTGCTGAGAGAACAGTGTTGGTATGTGCTTGGTTATAGAGGTGCCTTCTTGCAAGTATATGCCAGTTAATCAAACAGCTAAAGAAGGGAAGTAAAAGTACAGGTTAGCAAGGAAGGTCAGTGAAAAGCTGCTTGTTTGCTTATGGCTCACCATCACACACACGCCCCCCATTTTACAGTTGTGCTTTCACTTAGATTTCTGTAGCTGTGTTAATTGTTATTGGTGTGAACTGATTCATGGTTTTGATTCTCCCCACCAGTTGCTATTGTGGCTGTCTCACGAGTGTTATTCAATAGTGTCTCTGTAGATAGATTTTTTTTTTTTTTCGCTTTAATTCTAGTTACAATGAAAAAATCTTAAATTACTGATTGTGTCAGGTGTCATCTGTAAAGTTACATTAACAGATTTCTTTTGTTTGTAATTTTGTCTAATATACATATGAATATATATTGAATGATGTACACACTGTTTAAAAAAGAAAGTCCAGAGGGTATGTCACAACACGTGAGAAGCAGGGAAAATGAAAAGAGAGCTGAACTGTAAATACTTGTCAGTTCAAGGGGAGAAGCATTCTGCCAAGGCATTACTGTGTTTAAGCAGCTTAGCCTAGATGGACTGTGACCCTAACACAGTACTAAATGGGTCACTGCTGGGGTATATGCATGTCTGTCCACCCTATGTTGTTAATTAGCTGTAGGTAAAGTCCTTTGAGTTCTGGCTGTTACAATGGTGAGTATGAGCTTGTGTTATTTAGCCGTGCGTGTTGTTAACAAGTTTTTTATTCTGCAGTGGAATCTATAAAAAAAGTCACTCTTGACAGTCCCAGGAGCGGTGTAAAGAAACATGAATTTGCAGTAAATCTGTTAATATCTTGAAATCTATTAATATTAGTGCCTCAGTAGGTCCAGTTAACACAGAAGCATTTAGAGGTTTTGCCAACAAAAATGTTTGTGTCGAGCTAAGTGATAAGAGTTTTCAAATAAGCTTTATAGGAAGCTTGTTTCTATTAACCTTGGATGGTCGTTTTTGTCAGCCTCAATGAATCTTGTTTCTGCAGAGTTCGATGACCCTTCTGCTATGGTGGTGCTGGCAGAAGAAGAGCTGGTAGTTATAGACTTGAAAACTGCAGGCTGGCCAGCAGTCCATCCTCCATACCTGGCTTCTCTCCATTGCTCAGCCATCACCTGCTCACACCATGTCTCCAACATCCCACTGAAACTGTGGGAGAGGATTATCAGCGCTGGGAGCAAGCAGAACATTCACTACTCGAATATGGTATGGCATCTTTAAATGTACGTGTGTTCCCATGCGTTTAAGACCAGCATGACTGCTCAGAATGTGGGTGGTCTGTGCTGCTGACTGCGTGTGGAGGGATGAGTCCCAACAGACATTGTCCTGCTTCTTAATAGGGTCAAGAAAGGCTTTTTCCCAGAGCACCACCAATACAGTAACTCACACTGGGGGATTAAAATGTGATATTTTTTGCAGGCTTTGACAAGCTAGAAGGAAAGTCTGAGTGTTCCCAGCTGTCAGTGGTAACAAACTTCTCATTTAGAAGCATGAAGCTTTCGGCACAGCTTCTTGAGGAAATGTGTAGAATATCTTCTAAAAAGCACAGCTGGTGTCAGAACAGGAACATCTAATCCAAACAAAAGCTAACAGCATGGACTGTTTCACTGCCACTTGCACTGAAGTTCATGCTCTCCTGCTGACTGCATAGTCTCTTCACACTGTCACTGCCTAGGAAGTCACAGTCTTCCCTTAATGTATTTGTAGCCGTGGCCGATTGATGGTGGCACCAACATAGCTCCAGATCCTCCGCAGAGGGACTTGCTTCTAACAGGGTATGTACTTAATTGATGACAATCGAGGAGCCCTTTCCAGTTTCTGTTCTTCCTTTTGAACTAACTGAGGCTTTCCCATGAGATTAAAGTCTGCTGATCTCATAGGGAGAAAGGCTGCAGCTGTACGGTACAACCTCTCAAAGCTGGGCTGCTAGCTGTGTAATGCTACCTGATTCTACTGCTTCTGAGCAAAGAGGTTGTGATGTCCACAGCTAATCTATAAAGTTGGCTTATTTGTAGTTCTGATGCGTTATCTGTTCCCCCCACAAACATCAGTGTGGAAGTGCAGGCAGTAACCCAGACTGCTTCAAAGGGAGCAATGTAAAAGCAGAGCCTCATCTTGCAGGTTTTGAAGCCTTTTTCCTCCCCCTACCTTACACTGTTCTGAATCTCAGAAAAGAGGTGAGCTTGGACTCCTGTCGGCTTTGATCGGCATGAACAGATCTAGTGAAGTGGTGGAACTAGGTAGAAAGAGACTGTCGCATCGCATAAAAATGTATCATTTTCTTTTCAAAGCGCTTTTAAGAATTTCAGTGGGCTGATCATCAGACTTCATTCTTGATGCAGCATGTTGTTAGAAGCCCTTACCCTTATGTTGGAAGAATGCCACCAATTTTCACCTGGAGAACTAAGATTAAAGCTTGATTTCTTTCCTTCCCTCCCTCCCATTAATAGTGTTTTTGTCAGGATGAGTTGTTCTTCCGTATGCTAAGCTTTCTTTCCTTTTCAGTGCTTTTTGGAGTGATCTTAAATTGTACTCTGGTGTCAGGTCATCGAGAACAAACTGGATTAAAAAAACCCCAACAACCTAAATCTAAACAAAACCTAAGTCCATAAAAAAAAAAAAACAAAACACAAAAAAAACCCAAAACCAAACCAAAACAAAAAAAGCCACAACAGAAAAAAGCGCCCCAAAATCTTTCTCTTGAAGCTCTAAGTTGTCACAGCTCAGGGCTTTGTAAACAATGTGGTTTAATCTTTGGTTGTGTTTTTTCCCCCTCTGTTTTATCATCCTCCTCTGGGTGATCTGCTGTTCTTCTGTATGATGTGTGTCTCTGTAACATTTCCCCGTACAGGCATGAAGATGGCACTGTGCGGTTTTGGGATGCATCTGGTGTCTGCTTACATCTCCTTTATAAGCTAAGCACAGTGAGGGTATTTCTCACAGATGCTGATCCCAATGACAATATGAACACCCTGGGTGAGGATGAATGGCCTCCGCTTCGCAAGGTAAGACAGCTATTGCTTGTGGAAGCTTTCTGAAAACCTGACGAGTTTTGATTCTTGTCCTCGTTAATGCATCTGCAAAGATCAGCCACTGTGTGTTCTCTCTCTCCCAGGTTGGTACCTTCGACCCTTACAGTGATGATCCAAGACTTGGGATCCAGAAGATCTACCTGTGTAAATATAGTGGATACTTGGCTGTAGCTGGTACAGCAGGACAGGTATTGAAATACACCTGTCATCATAAACCTTGTTTTTAGCACAGGTTGCCACAGTGCAACTTGGAGATATGAGTATTTCAAATTTTAACACTTCTATAGTGGTAAATCGATGTAGTTGCTGGAAGTGTTGTTTCACGGTTCTCTGTTTTCTCTAATCTGTATTTTAGACTTTATCTAATGCTCCTTATCAGCCCTGAGAGATGCTGTAGTTTTGCAGCAGCTAAGAGGGTCTGCGGCTTCGAGGACTGCTTAATTTGTAAAAACTGTAGCAAAGTTTGTCCTCTTCCTTTCAGGTGCTGGTGATGGAACTGAATGATGAAGATGCAGAACATATTGTGGACCATGCTGAAGCAGATCTCCTGCAGGACCAAGAGGGCTATCGATGGAAAGGTCACGAGAAACTAAAGACTCGAGATGGACCTGTTCGATTTGAAGCTGGTTTTCAGCCATTTGTCCTTGTCCAATGTCAGCCACCGGCTGTGGTCACCTCACTGGCCCTTCACTCTGAATGGAAGCTTGTGGCCTTTGGTACCAGTCATGGTTTTGGGCTTTTTGACCACCAGCAGAAACGACTGGTCTTTGTCAAGTAAGTATCTTCTTTCCAGGAGGTCTGTGGTAATCTTCTTGTTAAAGATGACCTGGAATTGCTAACAAAACGAGTTGTGATAAGTGATTTTATAAGAGCAGTCAGTGTAGCAAGCAGCTGATCCTCATTGGACTCTGTTCTTGAAGATCTTCAAGAATATATAAGCATGTTCCAATATTTGTGTGTGTCCTGTTAGACTCTTGGGAGTGATTGCCACCCAGTAGACAGTGACCATGTGCCTGCCGTCTCCCTTTGTCAGGTGCACACTGCATCCCAGTGACCAATTGGCCTTAGAAGGCCCACTATCTCGGGTGAAATCCTTGAAGAAGTCCCTCCGTCAGTCGTTCAGGCGGATCAGAAGAAGCCGGGTGTCCAGTAGGAAGCGACGAGGAGGTAGTGGAAATGCCTCAGAGGTGAGGGGTCTGCCTTTTTGGGGTCTTGTCTGTTTACAGCTTGGAGCATGCAGAGTCCTGATTAGACTGCCTGAGCAACAGGTGGACTGCAGTCCTGCTATCGTGTCAGTAGCTACTGGTATAAGGGCAAAAATGGCAGCTTCTGATGATGTCATCTGTTAGATAAAATAGTCACGTTTTTAGAGAAAACGTACTGTGTGTAATTAAACATGTGATGCAGAATTTACCTGTTCACTAGTGCTTTCCCTTTCTATTGCTGCCATTCTTACTGTCTCTCTCACCTGCTGTGTCCTTGCCTGACTGACAAAATGGTTCCTCCCTTTGAAGGTGCAAGAAGCAAATGCCAAATTTGACCAAGACGCATTGCAGGAAATGGAACTGGCTCCAGTCCAGCGGAAGATTGAAGCCCGGTCTGCAGAAGACTCTTTCACTGGCTTTGTGCGCACCTTGTATTTTGCTGATACCTTCTTGAGAGACAGTGAGTAGAAAAAAAGCATCTCTCCTTCCTTCCGAATGGGTTTTTCCTCCTTCTGCCAAGCAAGGTATTAGAATTTACTGCCAGGAAAATTTGGCACCTCCTGTGTCCTACTTCGTGCTGTGCTGAAAAACTAATATAGAACAAGAGCATATGTTGTCATGCAGAATTGTTATTTAGCCGTTCTGGCTGCTGGCTAATCCAAGGCAAGTACTAGTTCATTTTTGGATGCAGCCTTTATGTATGGTTTTCAAATATGCTGGGATGACATCTGACTTTTTAGTATAAGCTTTTCCTTGTACTGTTACTCTAAAGTTCACCCCTGCCCCCAGCAGAGCCTCTTAATTTTGGTGAGGGTGGGTGGGTGGTTGTGTTTCAGAGCCCAAACTGATATTATACACAAATTTACTTTGCTCATATGTGATATAAATACATGAGAACTGGATGCAGCAATTGTGGTATCTGATGGAAACAGCACTCTGTTCCCTTTATTCATGTGCCATATCCTTTATCAGGGCTGCTGATGGACATGTGTTGGGAAAAGAAGTGCTAAGAACCTGTAGTTTCCCTGGAAAGACTGCCATAATATAAAGATATTTAGGATGTAAACAAAGGGAGGATGTGTATAGCTAGTGGAAAGCAGTTATCCAAGGGTGTCACAGATGGTGCCTTGCTCATGAACCTTCTTGTTGCTCTAGGCTCCCGCCACTGCCCGTCCTTGTGGGCAGGCACCAATGGAGGTACAGTCTACGCCTTCTGTTTACGTGTTCCTCCAGCAGAGAGGAGGATGGATGAACCTGTCAGGGCAGAGCAGGGTAAGTATGCCTTGTGAAAGCAAGATCTTAATGGATCTGAGCTATCACTCATATAGCCAAGAGCTGTGTACAGAAAAGCAAGGTAGTTCAATTACCGTTGTTTATCAGCGAGAGTGGAGCTAAATGTAACAGTCTGAGCTAAGCAATGCTCACTGCAGCAACTGAACTGAAGAGTGAGCTCCAGCACTGCCTGACATGCCTTAGCCTCATTTCCTACTGACTTCAGAAATTTCAATTTGTGTCAGCTGTCTTTGAAGTTTACCATCAAGCCTCAGTGCACATGTACCTTATTCTGACAGCCAGACCTGCTGTCTTTATATAGTAATAGTTATTATTTAACATGAACCAGTTCAGTCCAAGTACTCTTTAACGACAAAATCTTTTTAGGCAGTTTTTCTGTAGGTCATTGTATAGGTCTTCAGCTTTAAGAGCTGTAGTGAGATACGAGTGAGGTTCTAATATAGGGTCTGACTAGACTCCTGTTTGGTTTTTCTGTTTGTTTATTTTCCTCCTTATCTTGCTTGTCTAGCCAAAGAGATTCAGCTGATGCATAGGGCTCCTGTTGTGGGTATACTTGTCTTGGATGGACGTAGCACTCCTCTCCCAGAACCTCTAGAAGTAGCACATGACCTTTCTAAGAGTCCTGATATGCAAGGCAGCCATCAGCTGCTGGTGGTTTCTGAAGAGCAATTTAAGGTAAGTATTGCCCAGGAGGTGTGTATGGGCCACATAAAATCTGCCAAAGCATTGAGCAGCGCTCAGTGGAAAGGTAATTCTTGGGACTGCTCATTCTGCTGTACCTGAGTAACACCCCCGGGGCAGCGCTTCTGTCTGGTGCAGTCCATAAATCAGGTGTGTGCTGACAAATTTGGTATTCAGCATAGTGAAGTACGTGCTGAACATAAAAAATTTTATTCCTATATTACATTATACTCTTTGGACAAGGCTGCTTCTGCATTTGGGAAAGGGCTTTTGCCATGGTTAGTGCAGAAGCAGGAATTGGTAAGCGTTTCTATGAAGCAACTAAAAAGCTTCTTGTTTTGCATGCTAACTAGTCAGCGTAGAAGACTTGAAGTAGCTTGCTGTAGGCTGGCCTTGGCCTTTTAGTGTGGAAGAGCACAGAGTGAGTGTAAACCCTGTTCTCCTTCTGTAATAATTTGTAGCCAAACTTGGAGGGGTTTTGAAAGAACTAGGGGAGAAATGCAGTTTGCAGCCTGAAGGGTAAAACTGCTTGATGTCAGAACAGAAACAGATTGTAACACCGACTGTGGCTGATTACTTCTGGTCCCATGAGCAGGGGGCCAGGCTGACTCGGGTTACACCTGTGTGTACTCACTGTGAATGGAAGCATTGTTAAAGGAGGGAGCAGCAGATGTCCTGGGGTGCGGCTGCTGCCATTGTGCCCGAAAGAGATGTCAGTGTCTTCTTTCTATTGACAGGTTTTCACATTACCCAAGGTTAGCTCCAAACTGAAGCTCAAGCTGACGGCCCTGGAAGGCTGTAGGGTACGAAAGGTGACGGTTGCGAACTTTGGCAGCTGCAAGACTGATGATTATAGTGAAAATGACCTGGCTGTCCTGACTAACCTGGGAGACATTCAGATCATCTCGCTGCCCTTCCTCAAGCTACAGATCCGCTACCCTTGCATCCGCAAAGAAGATGTGAGCGGCATTGCATCCTGCGTCTTCACCAAATATGGCCAAGGTAAGGTGTGCTTCTCTCAAATCATCTACCTCTGTTGTGTGTTTGAGGCAATGGAAAAGGGATTACGGGGCTTAGTGTTTAGAACTGGCTGTGTATATATGTGAATGTTACATAAATATATCCATTATATGTTTCTAGGCAGCACCAGTTGCCAACAGGTACTGACATGTGAATTAGCAGAAGTGAGTTTATTCCCTTATTGTTAATGAAAACAGTGCCTTTCATCTAACAGGTTGGATGTGGCCCATAGGTAGCTTCCGTCTGGCCACTCTACTCGTCTGGAGCCAAGAGAATGGCTGTCTAGCAGCAGCCACTGTGGAAGGGGCTGCATTGTGCCTCCTATACATGTCTGTGGCCCAACACTAATTAGGAGTTCATCCATTGTCCTATGGCTGCTGAAAGTGGATCGCTGCTTTGCAGTTCAGTTTTTACATTTTCCTATACTGTTTTTTATAATTGTCAGCACAGGACAATACAATTACCTCTCAGCATAACCTCAAATCACCCAGTCGCTAGGCTAAGCAGTCCTTGGAAAACTGGAAAAATATCTTCCTCATATCTTCCTGGGATAATGATTCCTCCTCACTTATATTGGAAGAAATGCAAACCCTTTCTGCCAAACACAGAAGATGCTTAGAGCTGTTCTTTTTTTGAATTACCTCTAGTTCTGGAATTGTGTTCTTGGGCTTGAGAAATGCTTATAAATTCCCAATCATTTGTAGGTTTCTATCTGATCTCACCGTCGGAGTTTGAGAGGTTTTCCCTTTCTACCAAATGGTTAGTGGAGCCCCGGTGCGTTGTGGACGTGCCAGAAGTTACAAGCAACAATCACGTGCACAACAAGTCTGGCATGGAGAATGCTGCAAGAAAATCCAGGTAAAGTGTAAAAACTCTTGCCCACTGACTATATCTGAGTAGTGAGACCTGCTCCTGTGTTTGCAGCTGATACAAGCAAGCCTGTGTGATGAGCTCTTGAGGCTTGTCTCCTTTTCCAAACATTTCCAACAAAGTTTTGTATTTTATAGAGCATGTTGTCTTTTAAAAAAAAAAAAACAAAACCAAAAAACCAAAACCAAACCCAAAAGACTTTGAAGTCTTTGTTAACAACAAATTGGCATGAGGAAATGTAACCTTCTCCCTGATGGTTTTCCTACTTGCAGTACAGCTGGTGGGACAGAGTAGTGAAGCGTTGGAATTGGTATCCCTAAGCTAGAGTGGTAAACTGTAAGCTCTGGCTTGCTTTACTTGTTCCCTAATGATGTGTCTGACTGACACCTGACTCTTGCATACTTCAGTGTGTTACTGATGAGGCTGAACTGTTGCTCTGTGACGAGAAATCCAGTGTTCCTCCTCTTCTCCTAGAATGCCAGCAAATTAGCAGTAGATCTGGCACTCATGGAGATCCTATAGGAATTTTATTCCAAAAGTTTAGAAGTGTTCTCTGATGCCTGAAGGCTTCTGCATCACCAACATGTGATGAAGCCCTTCCTACATTCTTGCTCAACAAACCATTTTGTTAGCATGCGCTGGAGCTTCTTGTAGCTGCCAAGAGTATATATGAATTCTCTGCGCACCTGTGCCTCAGAGTCAGTGTTTGTTTTCTGCCTCCTTTCCTTTTCTTAGGGGATCAGGAAGGAGTTCGGGTGACTATGGAGAAGATGGTAAGCAAAAAATAATTGTACTAAATGTAGCATGGTGCCATGTAAACCTGAGACATCTTTCCTATTTCTATAGTTGATATTTTCTACTTAAGAAAGGGGAAAGTTAGGAGGGGCATGAGGGAAACATTGTGACCTGCTTGGACACAGTAGTTGCTAGCTCTAAAGTAAGTTGCATGGGGCAAGATTGCCTTGAAGGGTGGAACATAGTTTCTGCTGGAAGGAAGAGGCTGTGGGAAGATAAGGTCTGAAATTCCAGATGAGATCTTCTGTTAGCCAAAGTAGCATTGCTGGAAAATACAGTTCAGTATGTGAGAGGCTTTAGGGATTAGTTGTGAAGCATTCAATAAAGTCAAAAGGTACTTAACGGGGAAAAAACAATAAATCCAGTTCTGTTGTAGGTTTCCAAAACTGCAAATATTTCATGAAAAGGGGAAAATATTGTTAGGTAACAGCTGTTTTCCTACTCTCTTTTTAGAAAGGAAGTCTGGGAGGCTGATGGAACATGCCTTACTCAATGATGAAAGTGAGTAAGATGAAGTCTTGCTACTGACAGGGCAGGTGCCTTTTTGGGTGGGAATGGAAGAAAGCTGCTGGGAATTTTCCAGTACTTAGTTCCAAGGGATCTGCAATTATGCAAGGCTGGTAGAAATAGTGGGTTTTCATGAATCAGTAGAAGTGAGAGTTTGGAGAGATAGTTATGCCCTTAGGCAGGGGTTGTTCCATATAGCTGCATTCACCGCTGTGATAAGAGAAGGATCTTTACTTCCCAGTAGGACTTGTGTTAAAATGACAGCTGGAACAGACTGTTCCTTTGGGGCTCTGGTACACTGGGACTGGCAACATTTCCTCTGGCAAATGACTGCTTCAGTCCTTTATGCCAGCCTGTTTAGTAAAATCTTGGTACTGTTGAAGGGGCAATGATACTATAAGGGCTGACCTCTGTGTTGTGGGAGGCAGGTTTTAAAGGCTGTCAGGGGGAGGTGGAATGTGGCTATGCTGCTGCCTGAAAGCAGATCTCCACTGGTTTGGCTCACTGCTTTAACCCTCTGCTTTCCAGAAGTCCTGAAGGAGATCCAGAGTACTCTGGAGGGGGGCAGAGGGTGAGTATCAATCTACTTCTTTTCCTAATGGGTGGGGTTGTCAAGGGAGGGCATTTCTAGTTGAAAGCAGGGGGATGCCCAACATGATGGCAGGGATCCTTGTGCTGGAATCTGGTCATGTATGTGTCCCACAAACTATCAAAGGGAAATAGTAGGAGAGAGGCAGGTTCTCTTTCCTGTGTTGTCCCTTGACTTTTTTATGAATAATGCTTTGTCTCTTTCTCTCCGAAAAGCAGGAGAGATCACATTCCCACATCCCAAAGGAACAGGACTCTGAGTATTCGCATACAGGTTTCTATTTGTGTCAACCCATACTGATCTAAGGGCAGGCCACATGGGCTTAGTTGGTCGAGGATGGGACTCTGGAGTTTAATCCTGGCTTGACACTGTCACTGGGACGTATTCAGTATCTCTGCTCCCATTCTGTCTATACAATGGAGCTAAGCTACCACCATGGGTGCGGGGCTTTACCTTGTCTCCCTAGAATACTGATGTTCAGGTGACAGGGGCTACGGAAGTGTAGACAAAGGACTACTGTTGGCAACGGATGCAGGAAGCTTGGTGGAATTGGTAACTGCTGGTGTGTAAGGATAAGTGACTGCCTGACATGCTCTGCTCTGCGCACTTCCTCTGGACACTACCTAATCCTGGTCTTCTGTCAGCAGCTGGGAGTGGATGGGATGATACTGCATTGCAATAATGAATCTTTCCTTGTGTCATTGCAGGAGCTATGCAGAAAGAAATTTGGCAAGAAATCCATTAGGACATGGACTAAGTAATGGAGGAGGTAGGTGAGGCTAAGGATATTTCAGGGCCAGTGAAGCAGCCAAAGGAAGCAGAAAGTTTGTTTATAAAATTCAGCTTATTTAAATGGTTTGTTGATAGTGCAGAACTCTGGTCTGAATTTTCTGGATGGGAATCTGCTGGCTGTGTGGTGTACTAGCACTGTTCATCATCTTGTGCCACATGAGTAAATATGTTGCATCAGTTTTAAAGGAAGAGATAAAAATCCTTTGAAGGCTCCTGCCTGACGCTTCACCTTACCATAAAGCAAGCTGGAGAGGTAGCCAGAGCTCATAGCAATAATCTGTTGAGTACATCAACTCATTAGCTCTCATTAGCTTTCAACTTCTGTTTTCTAAAATGGCTTTTGCATTCTTTTATCCCAAAGCAGATTGACCAGAATTCGTCAAGGACTTTCTGGCATCGGATTGAGTGCCATAAACACTACTGATTGGGCAAACCGTCCCTGGGGAGAGGGCACCACTGCTCCCTGCATCGCAGGCTAGTGAGCCGCAGCTTGCATGCGTATGCATGCCTGCCTCTGCCTCCCCTCTTAGTGCCTCATTAGAGACATCTCCTCTTGGAGCCCGCCTTGCATTAGGACAGAAGCGGATCGCCAGGTCTGATGCACCACAAGCCTCTGAGTACATCTAACTTTTAAATGTTTGCACATTTCTCTTTTCTACTGGGCTGGGTTTTAAATTATAAATGTTAACTGCCTCGGTGCAGGATTTTAATAAACGCACACTGTTACCTCCAACTGGTTTAAAATTATTTTTTTTGTACAATTTTTTAAAATCGTATGGGTATTTCAGTTTTAACAGAAACATTTTAGAAATTTACTTTTTAAAAAAACATTAAATAATATATGCTAGATTCCTGTTACTGCTGTATGTGGTATCTGAATGAGTAATTTTGGGTTTTGTTTGTTATGGTACTGTTAACTGGCTTTATGGATTTGGGTAGAATCTATTTTTGTAGCCATTCAAATCAGAGGAAAACTAATTGAACTTGATTTTTGTTTCAACACTACATTGCTCTTTTTTGGAAATAAAACTCTGAATTCCCTTTTGTGATCCTTGTCTGCTCTCATATCTATTCTTCCCATCATTTGTTTCTTTCACATTGGCAACAGGCTCATGCCCACTTACCTATTGAAGAAGGTGGAGTTGTCCCTCTCGGAGCTGTAGAGGCAAAGAGCACTCGTGGAGATGAAGTGGCCTTGTTAAGCAAGGTGGTGATTTGGAGAAAATGCATGTGGCAAGCAAGTTGATTGTATCACTGTCCTGCAATTCATACATGGTGTTGCCAGAAAAGGGCATCAGTTCGGATTATAGTGCCCAAAAGGCCACCTTGTCCTGAAATAACTTGGGTGATAACCCGCTGAAGGGAGGAACAGTTGATCTGGCAGCGCTGCTGTACTAGTCAGCCAATGGATTTTGAATTGAAAGTGGTGAAACACTGTGTAGAGCAGTTTGTTATTCTTTGAACATTTTGGTTCCTTTGTGCCTGACTTAACACCATTTTCTTCTTTTCCAGCTAAGAAAAAGAACAGTGTATTCTCCTATTTCCTATAACTTGCTTGTAGCACTAGTCAGTGAGAAAGAACTAAATCCTCTCAGACTGGGTGCTGAGCTGTCATCCGTGGTATGCTTTGGAAGCCTGCTTGTTTTGAGCTCTGTCTTTATCTTCCTGAGCAAGGCGGAGGGATCCTTTCTTTCCTAGAGTATCAGGGTGGGCACTTCCTATTCTACAGGAGAATATGGTTGCAGTTGCTGTTGCTCAGGTGTTGTTTCAGGCACCCTTCTTTCTAGAAGTATTGGTATCTCCTTTGAGACCTGATTTATTGCTAATGAGGTTTTGAGAGCCTTCTCTCCTGCTCAGCATGGTCTGACAAACTTGTTTCTATTTCCCTATTTCTGCTAGCTTCATTATTTCCTTGTTTCTACTGCTGCGGGATGGAGGCTAACAGAACGGTGGCCTGCTGTTTTCCACCTCTTGTGCCAGGCACTGATGCTGCAAATTTACAGGAAGTTGGGGTTTAATCAGCAGCTTCTGACCTGGTGTGATCCTGTGCGTGTGCATCATCCTAGCGCACCCAGCTGCTTCTTTCTGCTCCTCACAGATGGGCTGATTCTGATGCCTTTTCTGAGTATTTAATTTGCTGGCAGGCTTGGGGTGAGTGACATGGCGGTCCTGCTCAGAAACGGCAGGAGGAGTTCATAACTTCTCCCCATTTTCACCCACATAACTTGAAAAATCCAATAGGTCCACTGAAAGAGTTGGACAGGTCACAAAACTGCTATCATAATTTGGACATCTTAAAGTGAATTTAGATTTAAAAACAAAACAAAAAAAATTCATCCAGGCTTCTTTTTATTTTCCTGAAAGCACAAGCCAGACTGTTAATGGGATCAGTTTAGGATGCGTGCTGATATATGGCAGATCTTTCCTAGCAATGCTTATTTGAAACTTACAGCTGAAAGATTCACTAGAACTAAGTGCTTGGCTTATTGTTGTGAGCAGAGGCATTAAGAATCCTTTTAGAGCTGCCATGTCTGAAATACAAGAGAAATGGCAAAGGGGCAAAGCAGGAGAAGACTGGAACTCATGTGTTGTGCTTTCAATTATATTCTGAGCCAAGCAGGAGAGGATGGAAAGCCTCATGACATTCAGAACTAGGGTGTATTTTTTTGTGCTGTGAGAAAACCACTAGCAAGTAAAATCAGCGGTGGGATAAGGTGTTTGTGAAGGATGCAGTCTTCAGTGAATATCTGTAAGCAGCTTTTGAATGCAACAGGGGAAAAAAAATCTCTGTATTTCTCCCTTTCAGAAATTGCTGTCTGAGTCTTGCTGTTACTCTCAGCCTGCCCGTCAGCCGACAGTAATAATAATAGCCTGCTTCTGATCAGAGGATTCAGCTGCTGCCAAACTCCTTGAGTTTTGTGCCCACCTCTACTTTTCACTTGAACTCCCCTTGTCTAGGATCTGATAGAAGCTTGCTGTCTCCAAGAGCTAATGCATAATGCTTGGAAGCACTCTGAGGGCTCATTGCCCCCTATTAATGTTATTGCCAGTCCGGCTTTGGCAGTGCTCTCCTGTTCTCCTGCTTTATACAGTCTCATTGGGGTCTGGCACCGTCAGGTGCCCCTTTGCTGCAGGAGCTGAGCTGCTGTTAACACTGGCTGCCAGTGCTTGAAAAAATCCTTTCTTATAGCTCTGTTGGCAGCATGTTCCCTAACCCTTGCAGACCTGTTTCTCTGCAGAGGGGAAAGTCTTGGATCACAAAGAAAGAACAGCCCAAATTTTCCACATCTGAATACACATACTGGGTATCTATACGGGACGCTGTTTTATAGTGGCCTGAGTTCTAGGTCAAATGCTTTCTTGTAATGTGAGCTCTTTTATATGGTTGCATAGTTGGTGCCAAAATTCTATAGTCCTAGAAAAGCTTGGCCTGGGGCTCTTTTTTCTCCCAACAATAATGCAAGCTTTCCTCAGATGTTTAGCAACAGAATATTTGCTGAATTTGTCTAACAGTTCTATGAGAAGAACATAATGTTGGAAGGAAAAGTACTTTTCATCTTAGTCGTAAGGCCTGAGGCATGTCTGGTTAGTAAGAGAATGAAATTTTTTTTACAGCTTAATTGGTCTGTTTCTTAGAATATGGTTTGTATCTATTGCAGCTAGAATAAATGCATGCCTGGACTGTAGTCCTAAATTCAGCCTGCAAAGCATGTCACTGCCTATGTGGCCTCATGAATTGGGATGTCTTTAATAAGAACAGGACTGGGATCTGGGGTTGAATTGGCACAGCTGAAGAATGAGAGAGACTTTAGTGGAAGTTTTCTTCTAAAGCCCAACAGTTCTTGCTAAGCCGCATTATTCGACTTACTGACCTCTCTGAAGCAAAGGCCAAGGTTGTGTTGCAACTGTAGCTGCTTCCCTGAGGTAAGCCTGGTGCAGAAGACCCATTCCTTCAATAGCTGCCACCAGCTCTTGGTCACAGAAAACTCAGTGCCTTCACTAACAGCCACAAGCCCCAAGGGCTTGGATTATTTCCATGCAGCACATCGACCTCTTCCTCCAAGGTGAGGGTGAATTTGACAAGCTTTCCAGATAAAGCACAACTTACAAGAAAACCAGCAAAACCCTATGTGTGAAGGCTGCTGTAGCAGTAGGATGGCCCTTGAGGTCAGGCTGCTGTTGATTAATTTGTTCCAACTGTTGCTTGGGCAGAAATGGTACCTCTCCAGCACAGCCCCTTGTCTGGGTAGTGTTTTCTGGTGGAAGAAGGGCCTTTTCTTCATGCTGTGCCTGTGGAGACGGGTAGGCTGAGGTGGCCTGGCTTTCCCTGGCAGCAGTTGCAAGCTCTGCAATGGTAATAGGAAATGGTTCCAGGGAAAGGGCATTGTTTTCTCCACTTAAACTAGTTTATCCATCTTCTCCGTGGCATGGAAAGTAAACAACTAAAGTAAAGGCCGCTCTTGGTGCGAGTGGTCATCTTCCACTGACTGGCTTATGGCTTAATGTGTCAGGAAAGAGGGCTGAGGCCATGGTAGGGTGTCCGCAGAGGGGTGAGTTTCTTCCCTTCTTGGCTCGGTTCTCCGTAGCCTCCTGTGAGGTGAGTCTTGGTTGTTTTTTATGCTCCCTGTCACTACAGCCTCTGTTCAGAGACGCCTTTCCAGAGCGGGAGGGCTGAACCTAGCCTCTCCTCCTGCTTCTCCTCCGAGCCGTGACGGCTCCTACCTCAGAGGATCTGTCAATGCTGAGGGAAAACCCTTCTGTCGGGTGCCGCCCGCCCTCGCCGCTGCTCTCCTCAGAGCGTGAGGCGGCGCCTCTTCCCGCCCTTTCTCCCGTCTCGCGCAGGCGGCAGAGGGCGCTGCCCTCAGCCAAGGCCGCTGCCCTCAGGGGCCTCCGTGCAGGGCCGCCGCCTCAGGGCGGCTCCCCCGTGAGTGCGAGCCCCGGCACTGCCGCCTCTCGAGAGGTACGCCACGAAGAAGTTTCTCTTTTGTGATAATGGTGTGGAGCAAGGCCTGCAGGAGTTCAGGGAGGTCCTGGGAAGCACCTTCGTCCCTCAGAAACATGCTGAAGTGTCCTGGGTAAGGTCCCGTTCATGGCTGCCACCGTTGAATGCTTTCTGAGCATGGTGTAAATGCATAAAATACTTCACTTTCCTGATACTTTACCCTTAAGCTGGGCCCCGATGTCCATCCCCGGGTCAGCAGTGCTGTTCCTTGTACTGGTTTTGCAGCAGCCTCTGCTTTTGCTGCTTAAAATAGGACTCTGAAAGCTACAAAGCAACAAAGGTGGGAGATGGGACATGAGAGCGAGTGGTCTCTTCCACCACCAGCTGTGAGCAGAAAAGGAGACCGCCCCAGTGCAGGGGGACTTGGTACCCTGCAAGGTCAGTCAGCTCTGCCAGGGACTGATTTTCTTCTAATGAAACACTGTTGTGTAAACAAACTCCTCATTTTCCTCTCCCATCTCATGAAGATGTGCTTATTTTATACATGTTGACTGAATGGAACTCTGGGGGTGGCAGGAGAAGGGATGCCGGGAACACAACAAAGGAGAGCAAAAAGGCTCCTTGCACTTGTGGCCTGTTTCAGTAGAGAGGAAAGTAGCTAAAAGGGTACTTTGATGTGTGGCTGTTACCAATGCACACCTCTTCCCCAGCTAAATGTGTTGAGACTGCTGCTCTCCAGCTCTTTGTGGCATAGATTTTGTGTCTAGAGCTAAGTTATGTTTTAAAATATTTTTTTGGTGAGGGGGCTCTCTTTAAGATGGATGGTCCTGAACACATGTTGACAGCAGTCAGGGAGAGTCACCCTTGGTAGGAAGGATCTGTATCTTGGGCAGGACCCAGCCTTCAAAAGATATGGATCTCTTCTTCCGGTGTGCTCCTGTGGTAAATGAGTCTCTGTATTATGGGCTTATTCCTAAAGAGACTCTAAATGTTGATCATTTGTTTAAAGTCAATCTCCTGTTCTCTGCTTATGCTTAGGGCAGGGACTTCAAAAATGAAGCTTGGCTTCTGTTCACACTCTCCTTCCTTAAAGGGAACTTATCTTTATCAGGTTGCTGTGCTAGGCCCTTGAAAAACTGGCTGAGCTCATAAAAAAACCCGAATCTGGTACACAAGGGCATCTCTGAGCTGCTGAATTCCACCTCAAAGTCAGACGTCACAGCTCACATCTTGATGGAGGTAAGAGTCCATGAAAGCAGAGAATATGGCAGGTTCAAGTAAAGGCTTAGTGTTATTTTACGAGAACTCGAACTTAGGTGGGATATTGAGTTCAAAGTGGTTTAAGTTATTGCTGAGGGAGGTTTATTCTAAACTGCAAAGTCTGAAGATTATTGGATTTGGAAGAGCGTCTGTCCTGTTAGCCACAGGAGTGGAATTTGGGAGAGGTATTCTTAAAGGATGTGATTGTTCTACAGGCAAGCGCATCTTCCTGTCTTTATTCTGACACAGGTAGGAGCAGATGAAATGCAGGTTTGTGACCAAAGCAGGTATGATAGCCCTTAATTGGTTTGATGGCTTGTGATGTTGTCACTGCTGTGAGTTTGCTCACAGTTCAGGCCTGAAGGTATTTGCCTGTACTTTCATTATACGAAGATCTTTTGAATGCTAATGAACAGTAATGAGGACTTTAAAAAAAAAAAAAAATCCATCTCAAGGAAATTCAGTTCTGTCAAGTTAGGCCCATGAGGCACAGTTTTGGAAAATAATAAAACTTAGGCGTTAAGTGGTAGTCACCTACTATGGAATTAACCTTTAAGAAAGACTGGTTTAATTTTATACTTGGTTGACTTGCTGGAGACTCCACAGCAGATGCCCATGCCTCAGTCCTAAAGGCTCAAGAAGCACAGAAAGAAGCCTTTACTGAAAGTAGTCTGAGAGTCCAGGCACTGTGACTTCTGTCGCGCAACATTCAGGGTCCATCCTTAAAAGGCTTGTTTTGACTATGGGAAGTGGGACGTGAGAATTTCAAAGGAAAATAATATCATGTCATCTCTCAGAAGTGCATTGCATTGCACTTTCAAAGACTCTAACCTTGGGTTGGGTAGAAAGGACTCCTGGTCTGTTTCAACTCTGTTTAATGATGTTGCTTAGGCAGACTCCTCCCAACTGTTCTCTGTGCCCGTTCAACTGTTACTTAGAGGTTTATTTGTTACACTATTAGAAAACCCTGTTTGAGGGTTCAGATCTTCATCTAGCATCACAGCCATGAATCAATGTATCAGAACTCCATGTGCCTCGTTAATTAATAACATGGGAGTACTATTAACACTAGTAGATTTTCTTTGATGAGAAGCAGCAGAGAGTAGCTGTCATCTTTTCTTGAAGGCTGAACAGACTTGATTCAGCAGGTTTACTTGCTCATTGATGCGCTTGTTTTAGGACTGCTTATGCACAGAAAGGGAACTTTCCATTGTAATGTGTGCTGTATGGAAGTGATTCAAATTCTATAAACCTTGTTAAAGTGATGTCTATTGAGAGGTATTTATTACTTATGAGGGTATCTCCTGTGCATAGGGAGAGATGAGACCTCTTGTAAAATGAATAGGGATCTATCTAGAGAAGATTAAGGAAATTAAATATCTGCAGCGGAATAGAGCACGAGATACTGACAGGATTGTTAATATTAAATGGGAGAAAATGTTCATCATCCTGTAAAATAAATGGAGACAACCCCTTGAGAATGTCTTCTAATGCCTGGGTAGGGAAACCACTCCCAGTTTGCCACAGATCTTTGGTAGCAAAGCATAATAAGAGCACCTATGCTTGCAGAACTGTAAAGACAGTATAACATGGCCCAAAAAGGATGATGGCCCAATATCATACTAAAGATTCTGATGTTCCACTATAAAATAATCTACTTTTGATGGAGCATCTGTCAAAGTTTCAAAATCAAACCTTCTTCTATGTACTCTGACCTCCCTGTACTCTCCTCCCCATTCCCTCCCAGAGCTTAGGAGCCCTAAAAGTGTTTCACATCTGTGGTGTTGCTGCTAAGAGCTGTTCTGCCTTCCCGTGTTACTTGTTCCTCCTCCCTTTCTTCTCCTAGTACATATTTGTGGTTTTCAGTTTTATTTTTAACTATGTTAACATTTTGCTGAATCAGTGAACTGAACCGATTATTATGATCTTGCCTTATGATCTGGAGTAAGGGAATAACGAGCAAGAGCAATTGCAGACAAGCGGGCCCACTCATTTAAGAGGAAGCTCACCATTATATCAATTTACCTGTAAGGTCAAATTGCTCAAAGATGACCACCAGAACCGGTGCAAGGAAACAACTGAGGAATATTGAGCACTGGAACAGGCTGCCCAGGGAGGTTGTGGAGTCCCCTTCTTTGGAGATTTTCAAGACCCGCCTGGATGCAGTCCTGAGTAACATGCTCTAACATGCTCTGGGCAATCCTGCTTCAGCAGGGGAGTTGGAATAGATGATCTTTATGGTCCCTTCCAAGTCTAAAAATTCAGTGAAAATATTGAAGACACTGGAAGGAAGGAGTGGTCCCTTTCAGATGGCAGCCATAAAGTCAGTTTAGCTGTAATATGAAACCTCACCTCTAGCTGCGTGATTCCTTCTACCTTTATCTCTGCAAGCTTATTAGCATCTGCTGGGGATTTTCAAATACCTGCGTGTAATCATTTCAGTTTGGACAATCTAACTTTCCACTTTGATCCTTTGATTTATACTTCAGGGGCTGTGAAGCTTTCTGCAGAAGAGTCATTTCTCATGGGAGAACAGACCCTGCTGGCAGCCACACACCAGTGCTGTAGCCCACACAATTGGAAAGTCTCTTGCATTCATGTATAATTGATTTGAAAACCAGTTCAAATCTAGGGGATTTCACCAACTCGAGTTATGTATCAAAGCCACAGTTCCCAGCTATGCAGAAAAGGAAGAAAGGGAACAAGGACTGCTCCTTATTTGAGGCCACCCAGGCATGTCAGTGTTCTCAATAAAGTATGATAGAAGCACAAAGATCACCTTCTCTTTAGTTATACTCTAGCTCACACAAGACACAACAGCTGTGAAGATGCAGTAGAATGACACATAGGCCTGTTTGCTGGTTTCTAATCATGCCAGAGTCCCTGTTGTTTTCTTCAGTCTGCCAGTTCACTGTTGTTACCTGCTCTGGTTACCAAACCAGCAAGATTAAAGTTAGTACAGGTTTGCCTGGCCTTGCATCTTCAGTTCTCTCTTTTTAGACACTAACTGCAGAGGTAGGTCAGGGGATTAAAAGGAGTAAGCCTGAGCTGTGTCTTAGCATAGTGCAGAGTTTTTCGGCTCAGACGCAGATAAAGTCCATCCCTCCAGTAGGGTGTAATACCATCTGTACAGTGTCTTGGTCTGTCGTTTTGGCTGACCTCTAGGTAGGGGCCATGGGACACTGGCTTCCAGTGTAACAGGATCATCTAGCCTCATTGAATGGCAGACAACTGGGCAACAAAGTGCTCCTGAAATATTCAAGGAGGCTGTTTTCAAACGTATGTAACTTAATTGTTTGGTTTCTTCTTGCAGTCATGAATACTTTATTTGGCTTCCTCAGGTTATTGCTGGGGAAAAAGACCTTGGAGACCTTCTAGGTTATCTTAAAACAGCTGGAAGAAGAGAGCAGAGGCCTTATCAGTTTGAAGCAGTGAGAAGCCAGGAATTCTCTCTCAACAGCCTGGGGTACAGGCTTAAGGGAGAATGTTTTTATCAATATGAGGCAGCATGTGATACGGAAGGAACAGTGCAGATATTTTATATTAATGCAATGAGACCTAGGGGGGAAAAAAGCTACAAAAATAAAGGAAGATAGTTTTAAACCAGCCTTATAGGCTGCAGGATCCTGCCTGGATTGTCAATTCTACTTGCTATAGAATGAAATCAGAGGAGACCCTATTTATACATTTATCAAGTTTCATCTTAAAAATAATAAGGGCCAGCATGGACCAGCCTCCTTACCCAACTACTACCAAACAAGATTGTTGTGAATTTATGCAAAGTGTCATTTCTCTGATCAGTCATGACCAGTTTCTACTCTTTTATTCTTGTGATTTAGCCATTTTTTAAAAAATTGAGTTACCTTCTTAGCTCTCTTTTCTGCAATAGCATCAATACTTCTATTTTATGTAGTTGGCTTAAGAAGAATTTGCAGTGAAAAGGTGGATCTGATGTGTTATCCCTCTCTAATAACGTTTTAAAATAATAGTGGCTGAATACTAGCTGAAAGGACCATTGTGTAAATAAAGGAATCTTTAGGAAACTGGAAAGCCTTGTACTTTCTCAAGGAATGTAGCCTCTTTTTTAAAGCCAGATGAAGTTCCTTCCATCTGCTGCTGGATTCCCCTGTCAAAGCGGTTTCTGCAAGGTAAAAGGGCTTTTAAGTCAGGGAAGCTGTAAATTCCCCTTGGTGCTGGTATCCCTGAGTAGCATGTAGCTGGCAAAGTCGGTGTCCTTCCCAGCTCCTTACTGCACCCAGCACTGCCCTCTCAACACTGCGTGTCCACACAGAGGTGGGCAGAGACGGGCAGTAAGACTGGGAAAATGCAAACAAGATTTTAATTCAAAAGATGACTTAATTGTCATCGCATGTACAACATCGCATGGTGTTGAGGGTGCTGTGCATGAGGGCAAGTTGTGTCAGTATTCATGCTCTTGTCTGAAATGAATCTGTCTTGTTGTTGAAGCAATGACTTGGGCAAAAATACATGGTAAATCAGTGGCTGAGGTGGGCCTTGGACCCAGGTGTTGGGCCATCAACCTCCACTGTCCAGTCTGCTCAGGGATCTGGAGCTGAAACCTGAAAATGTTTCACCTTTCCTGGCACTGACCTCCTGCTTCCTTCAAAAGGTATGAACAAACTGCCAGCATCTTGTTAGGAGCACTTTAAAAGACAAACAAATGCATCTTTTACTCTGTGCAGAGAATACAGGTTAGAGGTGCTGAGGCAGACAGGCTTGAGACAGAGGTGGAGAAGGGAATATTTGCTCAGCATCAATTTAGTTTTCTCATCTCGCTGTAGCTCAAAGCAGACAGTAGTCTGATAAGAAAGTGAACACGATCAGTACATTCATCTTGGCCATGCTCCTCAGGCAGAACACAATCATAATGTCTGAGACTTCTGACAAATCAAAGAAACAGAGGGCTCCAGTTCTGCCTGGGGTACACAGAGCCTTGAAGAGGCTCCAGCTGATAACAACATAGATTTTGTTAGAGCCACTTCCTCCTCAGGAGCTGTGAAGAGGTGAATTTTTCAGAGAAGTTTCTCCTCCCTGCCATGCACACATTAGAAGTTTAGAGCTAAGAGCCCCAGGGCTTTTTTTTTTTAAGATTGAATAAGGAATTAATGATCCAAATGACATCAGTCATTCTGGGCTTTACAAAAGGCATCTCTCTTCTCCGCAGAGAGGGATAGAGACTTATTTATAAATAACTAATAAAAGAACATGACGAAATAGTTAACTAATCTGTTGCTCCACAGCCTCATTTTTATGAGCTGAAAAAGAGGACCATCCAGTGACGGAAAGTTTAGGTAAAGTGCGTTTCTGAAGTTTTCCAGCTCAGCACCCAGTTTTTATCTTTGCTTCTTAGTGGAGGAGCCCTCAAAGTGCAGTACATAACAGCCAGGGGGTTCTTGGAAGGAGATAGGAAAACAGGTCCCACCTGCACTAATGCTGCTAAGAATCTCATATCTTATCTTAACAGCACTCATCACATTTTATGTTCGGGTCTCTTGTTCTGGTTGCTGGCCACACCTGCGTTTATCTTGTTTAATCTCCAGCTTCTCTGGAAAGGCTTTTTGGGAGGGAGTAGAAGGTAGAAGGGGTCTTTGCCTTAAAGAACCAGGGTCATCCTCAGATTAGTTAAATCCTGCACTAACCACTCGGTCACTTCACAAGCTGGTGAGTGCAGATGGCGACTGTAGGGACAGACTACACTGTGTGCATTTGTGCTTCCTGTTTTCTGCTTTCTTGAGAAAAACCTAGGAAGGGGAAAACCATCACTGAGTTAGACAGCAACATTGCATGGAATGTAATCACTTACTGCGAGTAACCTTAACCTGTCTGCAAAAGCTTTGTTTAAAGGGGACCATGGCTTTATTTGGAAATTCAAGTTGAAAGGAGACTTAGTCATTCTGCTTGACTTGGACTGAGATTTAGGCATAATGAGGACAAAAATGGTGCCAATTTTGCTGTCTTTTCAGTGCTAAGCTGGAAACTGCTTTCCTGCTGTCAACAGAGAGCTTGGTATTGGCAAGGAGAAGAGGGCAGAGGCTGAGCTACCCATGCTTGGCTCCCTGAAATAAAACTCCAGGGATGCAGAAGAAAGAGGCCTATGATTTAATCCTTTTCGCTAGCCTAAACTCTTATTTAGATAGTATTCACTGTGCCTTGTCTGGTAGCCTCTTGGATTACAGCAGGCATGTTTTGGTATTGGAAGTGACCTCTCCTTTTCAATCTTTCTTTGGAGATGTACCTAATCATACCACGCCCGAGCTTGGCTCTTGCCTAGGTGAAATCCCACCTCTTCTCTTATCCAAAATTCTGCCAACCAGCTGGTGATATTGCTGGTTGAAAAGTTCAAAGGTGCCATGAGAAAGCTTGAATTATTGATGCCACTTTCCTTCCATTTGCCCGTAATCATCCGTTGCTTGGGCACAGCCCAGGCAGAATTGATGTTAGACTCCACAGCTGGAGGCTTGCAAGGATGCTGGAATAGACTCTAGGCTGCATGGAAACAAGGTACAGGAGAGTGAACACGTTAATGTATGTGTTAATGTGACCAATGGTACGCAGTACTGAGAAGCTCACTGGAACCAGGACGGACGACGTAGGTACGTTGAAAAAATTACTGTGAAAAATGATAAAGAAGGATTTTGAGGAATTTGTACAGATGAATGAAAACCAGAAACTGTTAAGAATTAAGTTCCAAGCATTTCCCTTTAAGATTAATGATTGTACCTTTTCCTCTGTATGAGTTGGGAGAAACCACTGTGTTTAGGGAAGGTGAGAGTCACTTCTCTACTGGTCTTAAAATAACAGCATGAGCTATCCACTCTTCTTTTTGTCTGTACATTCATGCTGTGTTTCTTAATAGCATTGAGATTCTCCTTTCTCTGTTACAAAGTATTCTTATTTCTTCTAAAAAGGAAGAACAAAATTGGATTGTTCTTTTTCCTGTTGTGATTTAGGTGAAGTTGGCATAGTGAGGGGAGTTGAAAAACCGAAGAGAAGGATCTTTCACCTGCTCCAGTGTGTCCAGGAGGCAGATGGTCCAGGGCAGTTAATCAAAACAGGTCTGATGTCAAAGGAATTGTTTATATAAGCAGTGATTCATCTTACCATTCCCAGTAATAACAGTGGTGTTACAAGGCAATCTGCTCTAAAACCCTGTCTCAGAAGAATTGTGAACTCTAGATTTTCACATTCTAACCCAGATTCGGAGTCTGGGGTCCTGTCTTTACAGTGAGCCAAACTGAAGTCCTGTGTGTAAGCTCCCTACACATTTGGGCAGCGTTCCTGATCTTCCTCCTCATCGAAGTATTTTGTTTTATGGAAGGCTCTGACTTTCCAAACACATGACTATTTAGCAGTACTGCATAAAAGCAGACTTTAAATTTTTTTTTCTACTGCATTTGACATTGCAGAGAAGCAGTAACAATTTTAAGCCCCCAGGAGGATAGAATATTAACAACTATTCTGTACTGAGGATTTAGTCGAATTCAGCTACCATTAATCTCAGTAACAAAACTCTTTTTGCAGGATTTAGAGATCTAGGCCACTAGTATTGGTGTGTTAAGCAGGGAGGGTGGGCTGAATTAAGGTGACCAGACACCTATATGTTATATAGAGGACTGTTTAAAGAGACAGATCAAAGAAAAGGATTTGAGATAAACTCTGTACTATGCAATATATGTGTCCAAGGTGCTTTGAATAATGTCAGCTCTAGAGCAGAGTTAAAAAGCAAGTTTAGAGAAAACACTAAAGACATTGATTGTTGAGGAGCCCTTAACTGTACATAACAGTGCTGTCAGAGCAGCAGCTTTTTGTTCAGCACCAGAGTTGCAACTGGGGAAAAGGGAGATACTGTTTATTCCAGTTGCAGAAGATTGTTCTGTCGTGCAGAAGGGTACAAAATGGGTAGTATGCACACACACACCCCTACTTTTGCAATAAACCCATGTGCTTTACATACACCTAGCGTGCTTGTTTTAGAGCATCAGCCTTCCTGGACTATATAAATCTCAAATGTGGTGTTGCTGCCCTCCTTGGGGTGATGGAGGTGAGGCAAACCTTGATTCACTGATTTGTTGTTTACCAGTTTGTTCCCAGAGCACTGGAATGTATTTTTTTAATGGCTTTTATTTTTTAATTTTTTATTTTTTGTTAAATAACTCGTAAGGATGCTTGGACGAGTTTTAGTCTGCAAGAAAGTCATAAGGTATTCTGGAGAGTGGATGGATTTCCATCCAGCAAAGTAAGCTGCCTTCTTGAGCTACTGAATGTTAGAATCCTCACTCCTTGTCAGACTTTATAATAGCTAGAAAGATTAAAGCTTTATGCTGAATTGCAATCTTGACTGTGTACTCTTCCACCATCCCCGTACCCTAGAGCAAGGAGAGGCCTGTGGATGGAAGCAAGTTGCAACAACCTTGGCCAGAACTCTTTTGGGCTTGTAGCATGTGTACAATAACCAGCAAGGGTTTACTTTTCATTATGGGGATGAAAGCATTTGTACCATATATTATAGCTAATCCCCCAGCTCAATCCTGTCTCTCAGGAATTCCCTGCCAGCCCTTGTGTGTGTTTTTGCAGTCCCCATTACTGTTGGATATGGCTGTCAAATTGTACTCGGCAACCATGATCACTGAGATGCAGGGTTCAGAGCTTTGAGACAGGTAAATATCGCATCCTGTAATAGTCCAACATCTGACTGAAGGCTTCCAGATGCTGTATTTCAGCCTTTAAATGAATAAGTTAACATTTAGTGGAGTTATGATGACACTAGGAATTAGTAACACAATCTTGACTGCTACGTCCTCTGTTACCTATTGAGAAAAACTGTGATGAGTGGAAGTT
This sequence comes from Numenius arquata, assembly GCF_964106895.1. Lineage (NCBI taxonomy): Eukaryota > Metazoa > Chordata > Aves > Charadriiformes > Scolopacidae > Numenius > Numenius arquata. Next base: position 7,763,884 of record NC_133592.1, read on the forward strand.
TCTCTTTTGCCTGTAGAGAATCTATCGAGTTGGCCAAAAAGCGAAGAGAAAGAGAAAGAAGGGGCAAAGGGACAGAAGAGTTTAACAGAGAAAGAGGTGAGAGGGTAAAACATATAATGGCATTTCCCTGTGTCCTGGTTTGTACCTCACCTGTCACTAGCTAATGTAATCTTTAAGGTAGTTAAAAATGCCCCTAACAGGAGGCTTTTTAGCTTTTTTGCTTTTGAAAGATGTTGAAGACTGTTGGGTTTCCTTGCTGTAAGATTTTTTTTCGTAGTCCCGTTCTGCTCTTCCGTTCACCTCCAAGTTTTTCTTTCTCTGCTCGATCGTTTCCACACAGTTATGCCCTTACTGTTTGCTGGTTTGGACCTTTGCCTTGAAGTGTTTAGTGACTGGGGAATCAAAACCAGGCTCTGCCATTAGCACTTCATTCAGACAAATGTGTAGAAGTGGAGTCTGGAGCCCAAGTGGTATTTTGGTCTGTCTGAAGCAGCAAGAGGTTGACTCATAAAATAAAGGATCTTTTTAACTGGCAAGGATAGAAGTGATATTTTCTAACAGGCTGAAAGGTCACACTAATCCTTTGGGCACTTTTACATCCATTATTTCCTGCCTACAATTAGAGGAAAGATAAAGAGACAAGCAATGATGGTTAATACTTAGAATACTGAACATTTCCTAAACTGTCAGCTAATAATTGTGCACTCAGGAGGAGTTGTGTGGAGATGCTGTTACATAGTTGAGTAGTATGTGCTCTTGAATTCTTGCTCAGTTTAGCCAGATCCTAGAAGGCTTTGAACAATTGTTCATGGAGCACACCATTCCAAACCAGACCCATCACGCTAAAAGAAAAGATGGAGCGAGGCAATTCCACAGACATTCACTGGGTCTGTATTAGGAGTTTTCTTTGGTGTACAAATGCTTGCCAGGATTTATGCAGTGTGTTTTTGCAGTACAGTTGTGTATCAACAAAAAATCAGTTATAATCATTTGAAAATCCTTTTGCTGTGGGCAACCAACATACACTATCCTAAAAAACAAACAATCAATCTTCTGTCAGTATTTTATGTCTTCAGAAGCAATTCTGAAATGCAGACTTATGCAATATTAACGTAGTTTCAACTGCCTTTTCCTCCAGAGATTATCAGTTTACATGATTGTATTGTTATTATTGTTGTCCACTCTATTACACTTTATTTCTTCCCTCTTTTTCCTATTCCTCATTAATCCCCTTATTTATTTAGGCTTCCTTCCAGTAAGATTTCAGGAGAGCTGTTCAGGGACAGACGTTATTTGCTATGAGAGCTAGTTTCCTCGTAAATTTTGCTATTTGGGCTAAACTGTTTTCATTACAGGTCAAATCTTGAATATGATCTGTTCATTAATATCACTTGCACTGCAGAAAATTTAAAAGGTTATCCCGTGGAAAATCGGATACTATTTAACTGCAATTATGATATATATTTACATTTACCAAGTACTTATTTGCTTGTTAAAAGACAAGTGCTCAAATAAAAGGGGCTTATGTTTTTGCATCCTTTCTACTAATTACTTATCAGCTCAACTTGTACAGATGCTAGTATTGCAGTATCCATTCAACTTGTACAGTTTGAGGTTTTTTGGGGTTTTTTTGGTTAACAATCAGTTGTGGTCTTTTCAGTTCTACTCAGCGATACAGCATTTACTCACTATTGTGTATTTTCAACCTGCAAGTCAGTATTTTTCATATAGATCCAACTGCGACTCTGGATACTAAGGAAACTGAGTTACTTACTGTTCATTCATTTGATGTAGATCATTAGATGTTTTCCTCTCTTCTTAAGCACAAAGAAGGTTATTGGAGAAGCAAAAACTGGAATAAAATGATCAATCTTTCTTAAACTACAGCGTGGCCAAACCTTTGTTAACTGTGAAAAATCATAGGCATTCGTTCAGTTGCCTGTATATGACTGGTCTCTGGCAAGAGTCCTAATAAAAGAAGAAAATAAGAGTGCTTTGTGATAAAATAAAACAGTGATTAACCTGGAAACAGACAGTCAGTTTGGCACTCCTCAGCTGCACAGGTATGGTTCTGCAAACGTTTGTTCAGCTCTATAGAAATGAGATAAATTACTGCTTAGTAGGACCTAGCCTCTCTTTGTAGCTTATTTCACAGCAAAATGCACAATGTCTCCTTTCACAGGTGAATTGAGATAAGCCCTTACATACTCCTGAACGCTGGAGAAATGCCTCCTTCCCGATCCAAGACTCGGCACAAAAAGGTTGGAAAAGAGAAAGGTTTGAATTGTGAAAAAAAGGCAAGCTCCCCAGGAGATTCAAAGATCCACTGTGGGAGACGGTGGGAAGGTAAAGGCCAGCTGAAGGTCAAAGAGTCATTGCCTGAACAAGATAACACCCTTGAGGAGGAACCCTTAAAAAGTCAGAGGCTGGTGAGGCTTCAGGGAAGCAAAGAAAATGACCACAAAAAGTTATTCCGGGGGAAAAGAGCCTACAAGAGAACGGATAAAAGAGAATCTGGTCCGGGGAGAAAACATGGAGAACAATTAGTGCCCAAGTTAGAGGGGAAAAAAGAAAAAGCCTGCAAGCAACAGGAAATGACATCAGGACGAGAAAGTGAGGACAGCAGCTATAAGGAGGAAAAGGCCACCACAAATAGCAAGAAACATAGTTTTAAAAAGAAGTGTGGGAAGTGCCCTGCTGTTAGTGAAAAAGTCATGGAGTTAGAGTCTGTAAAGTCAACTGCAGTGCAAAGTGTTGAAGGCTCTCTTCAGAAAAATGACTCATGGCAGAAGGCACACAATGCCAGGCGCAGGGAAAAGCACAATGAGAACCATGGCTTTAAGGAAGCTTCTGAGCACAAGTCAGATTCTCAATCCCAAGGCAGTATGACACAGGGAAAAGGTGAGAGAACTGGGAAGAAACAAGTTAGAAAATGTACCAGGATTATTGTCACTGAAAGTGCAGAAGAAAATACCCTGGAAACCTCAGATAACTCCTGCTCTGACTCCAGCAGTGAAGGCCATTTGACCCATAAAAAAGGTACAAAAGAGGCTGTAATGGACAGCACTGCAAGCAGTGAAGAGAAGAGTAGTTCTTCAGAGGAAGATGGCATCAGTGAGAAAGAAGCCGTGCTCGAAGATCCTCCCGTGGCTGAAGGAAAAGGCTGCAAGGAACTGCTTGATGAAAGCAAGGAAACATCTAATGAAATTGAAAGGGAGCAGGTGACTGCAGGTGGAAGGAATGAATCTGAGGATGAAGGCACTGACTTTGTAGGATTGGAGGCAGAGGAGAAAATGAAGAAGCAAGATGACATGCCAAGACAACTAAAATCTATTCTAGCTGAGAGGAGTGAGGAAGATGATAATGCAAGCATTTCAGGATTCCAACTTGAAAGTCCAAAGAACAGAGAAAATGGCAATAATGAAGTAGGCAAGAAAAATATGTTAGAAAATGACGAAGTTCAAGCTATGTCAAAAGATGTACATGATAATTTGGACAGCAATGGAGAGAACAGCACTGAAGAGAGCATTGACAAAGGAAAAGAAAATGCAACAAAACCACCGCTGCCCAGTGCTATGAAAGCAAAACTCCATGTTTGCCTTAGCAAAGTACTTCAAGGAACTGAACAGAAAGAGGATGTGCATGATGAAGGCAGTGCGCTGAGAGATAGCCCTTTGCTCTCCAAGAAACAGATGACATTAAAAGAGAAATCTGGGAGGTGTGAGACTTCAGAACAAGGTAAAGCGGTAGGACATCTACAGAGGAACAGTTCTTCAGATTGTAGCAAGAAGAAGTTTGCAGTGATGATGCTTACAAAGAAATGCTCTTCTCAATCCCAAATACTTCTCAATCTGAAAAGCAAACATAAAAATGCTGAGACCAGACTATTAACAAGCTGTAAACCAAATCCTGTCCACATGGCTTTGGAAACCAGCTCTGACCTGAAAAATGTTGAAAGCATCTGTTCAAAACCCATGAGTCTAGAAACCCTCAGTACACAGAAAGAACCCAACATAGCTCAGAGTTTTGGAGAGAAAAGATTAAATCTTTCAAATACTTTAAGTTGCTCCACTATTACAAAAAAATCATCTGATAAACAGCTCCTTGGCAAGAAGAAGAAAGTTGGAAAAGTTGTTGGAAAAGTTAAACTGAATTCAGGCCAGACTTTAGAGGTAAAAAAAGCAAAAGCAGAAGAAGTGGTTGCAGAGGCACCTTCTGAAGAAGAAAGTGTGTATGAAGGGAAAGGATCCAAGTACTTGCACACCCATTCTGCTTTTAGAAAAGTCACCAGCTGGCTTGGTCAAAAACCTGCCAAGAAAGCAAGCCTGAAAGCTCGTCTTCTGAGTGTGGCACGTGCAATTGGTATTTCAAGATGGCTCTGGAAGAAATTTGGGAAGAGGAAGAGGAGCAGCAAACCTTCTGGATTCAGAAGTAGAGTGGCAATCCGGATTATAAACACTGCTGGGTGGCTTGGTCGGTCTGGCAGAGCCTTCCCTGGTACAGCTGGACAGCTGGGGGAAGCTGAGATGAGTGACAAAGAATCTTCTCCTCCATTAGTGGAGGGGAAAGATGGTCCTAAAATGGCAGAGGGAAGAGAAGTGGGACACATTGATTTGCCTTCTGATGATTCTCCTCTTCATGGAAGCAGTTCCTTTCCATACTTACTTAGCTTGGATGAGAAGAACAATGCTACTGATGCCAAGTTTGCTGTGGTATTCCCCAGCCTCCACAGCATGGTTAAGACAAATAGCTCCTTAGCAAGGTGCTCGGGCAATGGTTATTCCCTAGAGAAACTGACAGCCCTATTGGACAGAAAATCTGTGATGCCTGTGCAACAGGGCTGCAGATTCAAATGTGACCTTCCCAGATCTTTGATGGATCAAAGCCCTCAGAAAAACAGTGCACAGGGCTTCCTTCCACATCAAGAAGAGGATCCAATACATACATCAGATTATTCCAGTGAGGTAGATGTCAAAGAGGGTTCAGGTGTCCTCCAGACTGCAGAGTCCATAGTCACACCTGGTGTTCACTGGTCTCAGCAGCAGGCTCAGGGATGTGATCCTGCAGCATGGCTGAACTCTGAATTGCTACTGCCACGACTAACCATTGAGAACCTAAGCAAATGGGCCATCTACAAGGACCCGTATCTGGCCAACAGCCACATGATGAAGGTCTGCAAGGATCAGTGGGAGGCAGAAGACATCACTGACAGTATGCTAGAGATGGAATTCATGCAGAAACAGGTACAGGTGGTGTCTCCAGTACTGGAATGAAGCTGAACTTCTCCAGATTTTCAGTAACGTATGTATGCATTTCAGGTGTACACGTGTGAAGACCACCGTGAAGAAGTTGAGGAGATTGAAGATCTGACCAGACTGGAGTATGTATTGTCAGTGGTATTCTGCAGCTAATTCAAGGTCACAGGGTCTTGCTTGTTATCCTTCAAAGCTACTGTTGGGTCAACGACAGAAAGCACATTATAGATCCTTGGCTACTGTGTGAGAAAACAGAATTAATTTGATGCATATCATAGCTGAGTAACTGATGCTCCACAGTAAAGCTAATTAAAAGGCTGAATTGCACTGTTTAAGCTCTGGACCTACACTGAATCGTGTGGGGAGGAGCACGGTTGCAGAGGGAACTCCTGACTTTTGTATAGTGTGTTCCAAAGCTCTGCTGCACAGAGAGTGCTCATTCAATCTCTTCAGTCACACTCCAGAGAGAACAGCTCATCTTAGTTAGCAGACTTTTTTACAGATGCATCCAGGGAACTCTGCCTCTCCTGTTCAATGATTCCCAGTCCTGAAATGGGTTCTAAAAAAACCAAATATACTTTATGGGTAGGAGAAATGAGGTTTACAGGCTGATGTGACATTTGTGGTGTTGCAGAGGGACAGAACTGGAAACTTGACATACCATTCTTGTTGCATGAAGTGGGTGGTAAGTCAAGAAGACTTGCAGGGTTAGAGCCACATTTCTATGTTGTTTGCCTACGGACATTGGCATCTGTGGCTTTAGTGACTCCCGTTGCCTTCAGCTATGGCAAACTCTGGTCCTACATCTTTAGCAGCTTTTAAATCATGGGTTCACTGCTGTTGTTGAGAGAAAAGCATCTAACACTGCTTCTCACACATCCTGCACCTTCTACCCGTGCCATCCCATTGAGATAAACAGGAGGCTGTGTAAAGGCTGTGTGCAAGGTGTGATCACACAGAGATGGACAGGCTGGATGTTCTGAGCTTTGGCTGCTCTGTTTTCCGATATATTTAATCCTGGACATGTTGGAATCATGTGAAGGCAGTTTCAGATCTCAGCCTCCTACAAAATCGTTGGGAGGGAAGAGCGGTTAATGGTAACACATGCAAGTGAAGCTTATGGCTGACAAGTCCTTTCCTCTGTTTGTAGGGAAGTCTGTGAGAGCTCAGTTCTGCTGTGTCTGAAGAAGAGGTTCCATCGCAATCTTATTTATGTATGGGTAGTGGTGTTTGGGTTTTATCGTTTGTTTGTTTTTGTTTGTTTGTTTGTTTTGTTTTGTTTTTCAGTGCTCATTCATTCTGAGCAATGAGCTTTAAGAGAAAATAATTTCTAGCATTCCATCAAGCTTTAATAATGCACCAAGTAGCTCAAGAGCTCACTCATTACTGGGAACAACGATAAGAAAGATACTCACACTGCTTTTGCTCAGAAAATGGGTAGCATGAAATATTTGTGGTAAAATCTGAAAGTCCCAGAGTTTCTCTTTAATTTTGGTACTTGTTGCCAACCCGTGAGTATATTTGGGTTCAGTTTTAGCCTGAGCTGCTCCTAGTGAAATTCTCCTGTCTTAGCAAAGCAGTTCTGAGTAAAAATTGTGGATCTCGAGAAGTAAATTCAGACTTTCTGCAAACATTTCACAGTGTTGCAATCCAGAGCTACTGCTAAATGGCTAATTGTTCTCTTTTTCATTTACTGGCTCAGGTGTTCAAACCTGTGCCTGTAATTTCATATGAAGCTTGGAGAATAGACAGTGACCAGTGAAGATGACCACGGACCAGTGAGTGCCCACTTGTCCCAAAATATTAATGATAGAGCTTTGAAAATGATCACTGAAAAATTGTGCTATGCCCTGAATAAGGTGACAGTATAGTCAGAATAGACAGTATTCCTTAAAAGGTTATTTTAATCTTTGTATAAATATATGGGTTCATTTGCATTCCTCATTGCTCATCCAGTACATTCTAAGAGCCCACCAGGTTGTTTTTCCCTTTCTTATTTTTGTCCTAGACTTACATTGGACAAATTTTGGTTTCTGTGAATCCGTTCAAAGACCTCAGTATCTACTCTGAAGATGTGGCTGCCCAGTACCATCAAGGGACTCTCTCAAAAAATGCCCCGTATGTTTCTCTTTCTCAAATAACTCCCCAAATTTTGTTCCATTTATGCTCCAGAAAGTATTTTATTTTCCTCCAGTTGTCTGATGGAGCACGATGAATGCCACAGAAAGTGAACAATCCCTTTGGCAAAGTTGTAGTTGCTCGGACCTGTAACGCTACAGAGTTAAACTGTTTAGGACCAGTTTCAAACCAGTATTGTTTGAAAGTCCTGAATTCAGTGCCTGCTGGGACTGTACCTGAGGGGTTCTGGCAGTATGCACTCCCCACTGCTAACACTGGCACAGCCCTACCAGAGCTAGCAATGTTCCTCTAGTGTGGATAGTACTGCTGGTGTCCCTTACATGAAACACCACGGCACAGAGCATTACTCAGGTTAGGCTGAGGAGGTCCTGGAGGAACCTGAATTTTGCAATAGCTTGTAACAATGGTTTAACCTGATGTCAGCAAAGAACAAATCTCTGATTTCCCTGGTTCCTCGCATTTCTCAGATCAAGATACTGGCCCACCTCTAATGTAGATCATTGATGATTACCATTTTGGGGCTGTATTTGTGAGGTAGAAATGTGAGCTCAGTTAACTGGGATTTTCTTTCTGTACATCTAGACACATCTTTGCCATAGCAGAAATGGCCTACACACTATCTCAGTCATCAGAGCAAGAGCAGTGTGTCATCATCAGGTAGGAAATAAGGGTACTTTTTTGAAGGCTTGTTAATTTCTTTACGTAAGACTTTAATCTTTGTACTTCACTGTCCATGAGTTTATCATTCTGGCTCTTGTGTGAAGGCTGTCAGTAGAGAACATAAGATGGATTTTTATTTCACTGTGTGCAAGTATAGCTGAATTTATCTTCACCTCAGTTTGGAGGAGTGGAAGAGAAGGCATTTGACATTCCATAGTGGAATCTTATTTGGGCCTATTTTGTCAGGTTGTCTTGCTTTTTTGAACAATATCTTAATTTGTTGTAAATCAGTACAACTCCACTGATTTACTGTAACAGGTCCTCTAAATTGTCTAAATTAGGTAATTCTGATTTTACGCCAGTTTCTTTACCTCTTGTTCCTCCAGTGGACACAGCGGATCAGGTAAAACGGAAGCTGCCAAAGCAATTGTGCGATACCTGACCATCCTGTACCAGGGATCAGACAGCCACAGGATCAGGCAGGTAAGAGGCAGCTGAGATCGGCTTTATGCTGTGATAGTTAGGCAAGGAATAGAAGCCAAAGACAGGGTAGAGAGGCCACACTGTTTATGTTATTTCTTTGTTCCTGTTTAACTGAGCTGGACTTTGGATGGCTTGTGGTTCAAGGTGAAGCTCAGGTAAAGATGTGAGGAGAGCTGATGTATTTGTTACTCTGTATTTTAGTATCTGGGAGCCCTGATGCTGTATATAGTGCTGTATCCATTTGAATAGAGAGATGATACCTGCATTAGAGACCTTATAGCAGTGTCTGGGAGGTGAATCTGAACAAACACTGAGCAAAAGTAAAGTGAAAGATCATAGCAGTGAAGGTAAAGAGCTCATAGAGCAACTTGCCAACAGCTAGAGGTAATGATTCCAAGATAAATTTAAAAAGAGACCTTTTAGCCAGGCAAGAATTATTTCAGCGAGGTCCCATTTTCCTTGGGTTTTCAGGCTAACAGTTACTTTAGTTCCTTTTGATTTTAAAAACCTGTGCTACTGAGGTGTTCTTTCTCTCTTTTTTTTCAAGCCCTGCAATGTCCTACCCATCCTGGAGAGTTTTGGGAATGCCAGAACCATCCTCAATGACAACTCAAGCCGTTTTGGAAAGCTTCTGAACGTCTACCTGCAACAGTGAGTTGAAGGAACATCTTGGGATGCTGTCCTTCCCAGTTGTCAAAGGGTGCTTGGGTGAGAAAAGGTCTAGCAGTGCTTCCAGCTCATGCAATAGCCCTCCTTCCCCTACACTTTTGTTATCATAGGATAGGAAGAGTGTGAGTTTACACCCCTATTTTGCTTTTAAATTTCCTCCACAGAAGAACAGGTCTTCACCTCTCAAGATGGGTGATAAATTAAAAACATAAAAATGGCTGAACTGGTTTATACCAAGGAGCCATCTGATACAATGTTGTGTCTCCAACACTGGCCACAAGTATTCACTGAGGCAACAGTAAGAACAGGAAAGTATATATAACGCTTTCCTCTAATGCTCTGTTAGCTCTTAACCATTTGCAGCAGCTCTGGAGTTTTTCTGAGACTCTTGTGGTTTTCCAGTTTCCTCTTGGACTCAGAAACTTCATGCCTCTGCAACAGTCTTTGGCAAGTGTTCTACAGGTCTAACCAGTTCTGTGAAAAACACCTTTTTTGTTTTGAGCCTCCTTTCTAATTTCTGCTTTCTTTTTTTTTTCCTTTTTTTTTCTTTTTTTTCCCACTGTTGCCAAGCACCGAGCTGGTATTTTCGTGGAACAGTCAATCATAACCCCAAGGTCTTGGTCTAAAGCAGCAATAGTTAACTCAGAGCCTGTCAGTTTATAGGTGAAGCAGGGATTACTTTGGCCTGTGTGCATCACTTTACATTTATATACAGTGACATACAGTAGGGATATTCTGACATATGAAATGGGTGGGTAAGGTCAGATGGGGAAGTAGTAATGCAACAACTACAACTGAAGGGAAGAGGCCTGGACTATTTTCAGGATATATCCTGTGACGATTATTCAAATCCAAGGTCCTTTGTACTCTGGAGGCTGTTCAGAACCCAAACTTGAATCTATATGTTTCACAGCTCCTTTCTCTGTAATAGTCTGATACAAAACATCAGTGCTGGAAAACTTCAAAATTCAGACCAACTTGGTCAGGTCGTACCCTTGTTTCTCAGCAACAACTCCGTCTGCTAAACCTTCAGAGAAATGGATCTACAGAAAACCTGTCACTAGCTTCTGACAGCATCTGTTGTTGTCTTATGCTCAGTGGCATCGTGGTGGGAACATCCATCTCCCAGTACCTGCTGGAGAAGTCTCGTGTGGTATTTCAGGTGAGGACCAATGATCCCCTCCCTCTTAGAGGGATCCTTCTCTCCCTTTTTCATATTTTATCTTAAATTTACTGTTAAATAACAGGGATGGGAATAAGTATGAGAATTGCTTCCCATTTCTTCTGTTAGCAAGAAATATGTCTCCTCTGTATAGCACAAGGTGATCACTTTATTTGAATAAAATAGGAGGTTGCTCTGCCTTACACAGGTTGAATTAAGTGACTTATTAGAGATTACTGGAAGTTAAATCCTTCCTCAACTAATTTTTCTTAATGTCTGGAGTGTGGAAAAGCTCAGATATTGGAGCCGTGTGAAAGAGAGTGCTCTCAAATGGAATGCTCTTAAAGTGTCAGTGAGAAACCCTGGAAAGTTTTCAAATGAAATTGTTCTTGGGTGGCTTCTGGCCTCATCTCTCTGACCTCAGAGTTTGTGTCTTGCTGTTCACGGCAGCATGTATTCTGTAGGGTTTTAGAACTGGATATGAGTCAACTCTCTGAACTGTGTCCCTGTCAGGCCCATGGTGAGAGGAACTACCATGTGTTTTATGAGCTACTGGCTGGGCTGCCTATGGAGCAGAAAGAGGAGTTGTACTTGCAAGAGGCAGAGTCTTACTTTTACCTGAATCAGGTGAGTGAGGCGAGGATGCTCTGCAGCAGCTGATAGAGTGAAATGTCCAAGACATCACTTCAGTTTGGTCAGTGAAGCACCTGGTAAATTTGCTTCCCTCCTGATGTATCCCTCACAGAACTATGCTAAAGTCTGCTCTGCTCCTTCTCACACCTGATCTAAGGAGGACTACCTTTGTCTCTTATGTGATCTTTTTCTCACCTTTTAGACCCCTTGTGCTCCCAAAGAAAGCCTTTTAAAAAAGGAATCAGTGTGTAGGCCCATGGCTCCACCATGTGGTGAAGAAGTCCTTTTCTCGTTGCCTTTCCTTGCATTTGCAATTTATTGTGGGACTGAGAAGAGTAGGAGATATTTCTTTCTACCTTTGGCAAAATACTTGCTTCATTGAGTCAGTGGGTAGAAATTTTACACCCTGAAATGTACTACTGATTACGATCTATTTAAATTGGAAAACTGTTTGCCAAACTTATGACAAGCCATCACCTTGGAGCACAGTATCTTTTGTTTAAGGATGTTTTCCGTACTTAAGGAGTTCACAAGCAATAGCAAGATATCTTTCCTATTTCAGTCGTATGGGTCAGCTTTCCCATGCAGGCAAACTCTTTACAGCAGCTGTGGTCATGTGAGGAATCCTTGAGGAATGATTCCTATCATCTTTCCTTCAGGCAAGGAATGGACAAGTACCATTAATGACTCAAGGATGGAGGGCAATTAAGGGCCCATCCCTTAATGGTGTTATATTCCTATCTGGCAAAGTATCTGCATTGTAAACTAAACTCTTCAAGGTGATAATTATCAGGAGTGTCCCAGCCTGCTGCAGAGAAGAAAAAGGGAAAAAATCAGATCGGCTGCCTGGACCTTATTCTTGTCCTCATCTGAATCTGACGATCAGCTGGAAACTTTTGTCAAAGAATGCCCTTGTACACAAACAGGTTCTACCCCTTGACCCAGAATTTCATGAACTTTAGGGTCACAGGCAGTTAAGAGTGTCCTCTTGTAGAGAAAATCACAAGAAGAATAAGAGTGATACGCCTAAGTTTTAGTGAAGCTCTACAGCAGAGGTGAGCGAGAGCGAGACTATAACCCAGGAAGGCTCTTTAGGTGCACAGAAACCCACTTGTTTTGATACATTGGGTTCTGTACCATTTTGGGCAGCAACTCTGATGTGACTTACTTGGGAGTAGCTTCTGGCATCCCTTCTTCTCTCAAGCTGCAGTCCAGCAGTGGGCAAGGGGTAGCTGGGATACCTGTATTGGAACCATAATAAAAATTTACCATGTGTGGGCAAGAGAGATCTTATTCTCAACAACTTCAGAGAGAAAAAAGACTGATCTGCCATGAGTGCTGAGCTCCCACTAGTGGTGTCTTTGGTCTTTTTATTTCAGATTCTTCCAGTCCTTAAAACATTGAACCCTTCCTCTGAAGATTGCTGCTGATAGCTCATCTCTAGCCTGGGGCAAAAGGGGCTGACCACGATTATCTGTCCCTATTCTCTCAGGGCAGAGCATGTGACATCCTGGGGAAGGAGGACAGTCAGGACTTTCTGGTCTTGGTGCAAGCTCTGGAGGGAATCAGTCTCTCGGCCGATCAGCTGACCTCCACCTGGGCTGTCCTGGCCGCCATTCTGCAACTGGGGAATATCTGCTTTATCTCCTGTGAGGTACCCTAACCCTTGGCAGCTTGGGAATGGACTATTTGTGCTAAGCATTGCTGTTATCCCATGTGATGGGACCAGGGATGTTATTTTTGACTGAAGATGATCCTTTAAAGACTATTCTGTTCTTTTGATATTATGCTCTAGACTGACCTAGGCAGGGACAGAGGATGGGAGGCAACCAAAGGTCATTAGAGCTTGGGTGGCTCTTTGAGGAGCCAAAATGAACCTCAATGCTCGTGTTTTGGCCAGTGCAGCTGAGGTGCCATTGAGAATGTTAATACTAGTGGAACTTAGTATCCCAACCACAGTTGAATCTGTTCTCCGTTATTTAGAAAGAATCCTATGAGCATGCAGCCATCGCCAGTGACACTGAGATTCAGATTGTGGCCAATTTGTTGCGTGTCTCAGCAGATTACCTGCAGAGTGCTATCACTCACCGTGTCACTGTGAGTACCTTTTTAGTGATTTCTCTTCCTGGAGTGTCCTAGCCCAGTGCTCTGTCAGCAGAAGGACCACCACGTTAGAAGGTCCAAAATCTGGGAGGTAACAGCAGGACTAAAATGGTTGCTGTGCCCTCAAGGCAGCTCTGTAAAGATGGCAGAACTCACATCTAGGAGGGCTTTTTTCTGACATGAGGTGGCTTCAGGCTTAACATGTTGGCCAGCTGACTCCCACCCTGATATGTGGCAGCAAAATTCTGTTTTTACTTTTGTCTTTGATACCTGGGTAAATTCTCATGCCAAATTGGAAAAAAAAAAAAATCTATTTATCCAGGCTGACTTCCTTGCAGATTTAAAACAATATTTGTATTTGTGAGATAATAACAGTTAAGTTCCAGCTCTTTATGTATCCAGGTGACATCTTATGATCGGATCTTCACCCCTCTGTCTGTAGAAGGAGCCATTGATGCCAGGTGACTTCTGCCGTTGATGTCTGGGCTGGTGAGATGCACCCAAGGGTGCTGTCTTTGCAGTAACTGGTTTTACTCCCCTCTCCTACTCAGGGACTCCATTGCCAAGACTCTGTATTACCTGCTCTTTGAGTGGCTGCTGCTGAGAATCAATGAGTGGTTGGCTCCCTGGGAATCGGACTGTGCCGTGGGCATTGTGGACATACATGGCTTTGAGGTTGCTTTTCCTGTTCTTGGGATATTATCCAGGCTCTAAATGCACGTGCTGATTCTCCTTAGTCACTGCCAGAAATGGGAAGGGATCTGTTGAGTGCTTATACAGATGGGGGTGTGCATGCATCTAGGAGTAGATCTCTTCTTCTTTGTGCTCCTTCACAGCTTGTCTTGCCTCTTCCTGTTCAGCTTCGTCAATAAACCAGACTGGGAGCTTGCAAACGAGTCATAAGATGATTTTAATTTCTCAGGTTCGTTCATACTTACTGATCAGAACAAGCTGCCTGAACCAGCAGCTGAGTTCAGCACAGCAGTGCATTATTCACAAGAAGACATGGCCTCCTGGAAGGGCTGTGGGTTGGAAGTGATGGTGCCTTCTTGTCTTTGCAGGATCTAGGAGTGAACAGCTTAGAGCAGCTCTGCATCAACTTTGCCAATGAGCATCTCCAGTGTTTTTTCAGCCAGACCGTTATTGCCCAGGAAGAGGTAAATGGAACTCACTGCAGCAGGTGGAAAGCAGCCCACATGGAATGAGCTGAGGCAGCCTCAGCTGGAGAGTATCGTTTAGTGTGGAAGCAGGAAGCTGAATAGACCTGGCCTCTTAAGCAGTGCCCATGGAATCCTAGTCCAAAGAGCTGGCTATTTAATATCTTTTACTAATTCTGTAGCAAATTAACAGAAGGGGAGTTTGTTAGTGCCTTGCTTCCTTTTATGGATTTTATATGTGAGCTGGTCAGGATCAAGGACCCAAGACTTCAGCTGGTACTTTTCAAGCCTGTTTGGTCGATTCATTATAGCATTTTATGTACCCCTCATGTCCTGGATATGAAAGTGCGTTTATCAGACTTGTTGCCTTTTACCGTTCACTTTATCACTCTGCTTAGCAGCCTTCCTCTCTTAAATTAGGAAAATCATTAGTGGCTTTAGAAGTAGTTTCATAAGACAAAATCAGATAATTCTTGGCAAGTTCCTAACAGCAGCAAAACACTAACTTTCTGATGAATAAAACAAACCCCTCTGTTAACTCCCTCCACTTAGTCTTGTTGGCATGGCTGGATTTGACTGGTTGGTCTTTAACATGCAGGAGGAATATAGACAAGAGCAGTTAGATTGGATTCCTATTTCCAAGATGTACAGTGAGTCATGCCTAGATTTCATTGCTGCAAAACCCCATGGCATCTTGCGTATCCTGGATGACCAGACTTCACTGACTCAGGTGAGAAACTCTTATGCTCTTATGTAATCCCTTTCACAGGATGCTTACGGTGAGGCAGTTACAGAGACTGAACAGGGACTGTTTTCGCACAAGTATAGATGTTTTTGCCTTCGGTTCAGTGGCAGCTTTTCAGCCTACTGGTAAGTTGCAGCAGCAGAAAACATGTTTGTCATCTCCTTTACAGGCCACTGACCACACTTTCCTCCAGAAGTGTCATTATCATCATGGAGACAGCCCTTGGTATGTCAAGCCCAAGTTGCCTTTGCCAGTCTTCACTGTGAAGCACTATGCAGGCCCTGTCACCTATCAGGTGAGCTGGCTCGGGGCTCTGAGCAGTTGGAGCAATAGGCCAACTTGGAAACATGCTGTGGATGTCCTGATGGACCAGCTCTGTGTCTTGTGAACAAAGCCCTCTCTTTGTAATTGCACATTCCTCTAGAGCATCCATTTATCAGAAACAAGGAGATTCTTATTAGGAGAGGCAACTAAGCTGCCTCTGGCCAGAAGCAAAATAAGCATTGGCCTCAGCTACACAACAACCTGCATTGCTTGTCTCAGAGCCCTGGAAATCCAGGAAAGCTGTTGCTACTTAAAGAAAGTGAGGGGTCAAAGCCTGCTGGGTAATGTGAAAGGGAAAGGGAGCAATATATCCTAAAAGCAGAAGTCATTGTCCCCTCCACTCCTGGTGGCAGCAAGAACAGCAAGCTTCATTCTCTAGGGTTTTCCCCTTGTTCCACCTCTCCAGCTGTCTGCCTCAAGTCAAGGTGTGTTCAATAGGGGTGTTTGCCTGTCTGGTGGTCTTATGGTGCATTAAATCAAACTTTGCCTCTGCAGGTCCACAAGTTTCTTAATAAAAACCGTGACCAACTGCATCCAGCGGTGCTGGATATCTTCTCTCAGAGCCACCTCAAGGTACTGTAGTGGTTCAGGATGAAGATCTGTGTTGCATACACCTAGTGAGCCACTCATTGCTTTCATTTGAGAAGCAGAAAGATCCTGGTCAGGTGTCAGGAGAACCTGGAGAAACTGTAAGGAGTTTTGTTCTACTGAAGGACAGTTGGGAATTAGGAAACTCATATTTGCTCACAATTGATGCATTTTATATATAAACCACACAGACTGCCTGAGGATGCAGCTGTATTCTTGGCACTGCTAGGGGCAAGGGAAAATGGTCCCCCACCCAGTTTCAGGTAGAGGAGATTGTTCTTTCCATGTAATTCAGGGAGCTTTGGTCATTTTTTTGTTTTTCCAGGTGGTGTCTCACATTTTCCAGAAGGCTAAGGCTGCCTACAGTCAGCAAAGGGAGCTGGGGGCCAGAGGCAAAGGGCTCAAGCCTCAGGCCTTCACACTGGTGTCCAGATTCCAGCAGTCTTTGCAGGACCTCACAGCCAAGCTGAGAAGGTGAGAGATACTGTTCTGGTGCCATTCCTGCACTGGGCTGATAGCTGCACCCAGAACTATGTGAAGTCTTCCCAGGTCGGCACGCAGAGGATGGTGAAATGTTCTTCCTTCTGTTTTACAGGAGCCACACCTTCTTCATTCGGTGTATCACCCCTAATGCCAAAAAGGTAGGACAGTACCCTGAGCTCCTTATGGAGACCCTCAGTTCCTTGCAGCCCAGTCCTTTCCAGCAGCTCTCCTTTTGCAGTTGGGGCTTGGACTTCTTTGCTTTATTTGATAGCTTGAAGCCTTTCTTCCCCTTTGTCTCTCACCCTTCCCATGGCCATGTGAGCTGACCGCGTGCTGGAGGAGCCAGTGTCAGTTGGACACCAAAGAATGTGTTGGGTTTTGTGTTCCATTGTCCATAGGTCATGGCAAGATCTAACCCAAGGGCAGGGCAGTAGAAGGAGAACCTTCCTAAACTCTGCCTTCTGTCTCCTTTCTATTTTCTTTCTTTATTTCTTGTTTTACATTTTTCTTCTGCCTTATATTCACAGCTGTCAAATATTTTTGATGTGGAGTATGTCACTTGTCAGCTGCGACATTCTGGGATACTGGAGGCTATCCACATTAGAAAGGAGGGATACCCAGTCCGTCTTCCATTCCGGAACTTCCTAGCCAGGTACAGTGGTTTACTGTCTTGGGATTCCTCAGCCATTCAAAACCTGGATCAACTTGTCAGCACATTGTAATTTGTTCTCCGAAGACTCTAGTTACAGCCCTGGCTTCTGTCATATCAACATCTCATTTTCCAGGTATGGCCTCCTGGCCGGGCGAAGACACAACTGCTTGGAGGAAAGAGAAGGCTGCGTGGCCGTGCTCTCTCGTGTGGTGGGGAACCCCTCAGATCTCTATCAGATTGGAGTAACAAAGGTGATACCTATAGAGAACCCCATCTTAATTGCACAGTCCCAGCCATCTATCCACTGGCTTTCAATGGACAGAGAGCAGCTTGGCTCCCCTCAAAGAGGGAGGGCATGGCATGGCTTCACTTTTGCTTTGCCTCTTTTCTCAAGTAAGAAGGAGGCATTTTTAGCATTTCAGATAAAGAAACAGTAGACTCTTGGCTCCAGGCATGGCCAGCTCCTTTGTCTACCTAGCATTCCTTGATGGAACTCTGGGCTTCTGCCTTTCCTGCCTACTAAGCTTCATCACTCCCTGGTTCCCTGTCCTCCACAAATGCATCCATCTCTGTCACCTCCTGCCCTCTCCAATTAAGGGAGTGCAGTTTCCTTAGCAGGGAGCCTTAAATGCTACAAAGAGATAAACCAGCTTTTGTTATTGATAAACTCTTAGAGAAGCTGGCTGCTCTCCTTGTGGGGTACAGCTGTTCCCTTTGCCCAGGTCTTTCTGAAAGAGAAGGCCAGGCAGCTTCTGGAGAGACGGTGGAACCAGAGGCAGAGTTGGGCCATTGTTACCCTGCAAAGGAACTTCCGATGCCTTCTTCGCCGCAGACGCCTCCGTGTCCTTCAGGAGAAAGCCACCATAATTCAGGCTCACTTCCGAGGTTACCAGGCAAGGTCAGGAGTCAAAGGCCACGCAAGGCGCAGCCCTTTGTCCTTGTCTAGGACAGCAAGGTGGGGATGTGCCTGACCAGGACCCTCCTCATGTTGGCTCCTGGCTGGCTCTGCTGGGGGGGATCCTGTTACTGGAATGGTGGAGGAGGGACTTCACAGGCTGGTTCCCAATGTGAAGCAGAGGTTCCAGGGGAAATACAGCTGCTGTCAAAACTGTTATAATAACTTGCCTGTGCTAAGGCTGATACTGTGATAGCTAGAGTAAAGGATGTAGGGAAAATATCCAAGAGAGGACCAGGCTTAACACAGACCAAATTCTGACTGGCTGATTGCATTAATGTTCTATGTGGCCCATGCCCTCAAATGGAGTCCACCATCTGCCTAAATTTTGTGGATGTTTCCCTCATTAACAATTCTTTTCACGTCCCACTAGGAAGCGTTACAGGAGGCTGAAGAAGACTTTGGTGCAATTTAATACCATAATTTTAATCTCCAGACCTCTGATTCAAAGGAGAAAGTACTTCCAGGTAACAACACTCTTCTCAGGACCAGATGATCTGCAGGAGCTATTTCTGCCCAAGGTAGAGAGAGCTGGTGACTGGTTGAGGCCAGGGCAAACGGGTTGAATGCATTTTGCACAAGCTATTAAAAAGAAAATTGAAAACAGGAAACCAGACCACTTGTCCTTAGGGTAGCAACTAACATCATAATAGCTGTCAGCTTCACGAGGGAGAGAGGGACCCAGTACAGCTGCTGGCATTACTGGCAAAGGATGGGGTGGAGGGTTAAGGTCAGTGTTGCTGGTAGACTGCAGAGGTTCCTTCTGCCATGCCACACCCAGAGCAGTGTGTGTTTCTGTTCCTTTTCCTGCTCCTTCCTACTTGAGCAGGATCCAACTTTGCTTTCTCCCAGGTAACCACAACAGCACAGCTCTTTTGAATCTGTTTCTGTTCTTCCAGTGGTTGCTTGCTGAGGTCTCTGTACATGCAGTAGCAACAATAAAGGTCCCAAAGTTCACCTGCTGTGAAGTTCCTCCTTTCCCCCGCCCCACAGCTCTGCCCTTTGGACTTTAGCATGCCTACTGTCTTTCTCAGCCCAACCCTCATAACCTCCCATCTAGTCACACCGTTCTGCAACATAGACAAGCAGGAGAGAGAGAGGGGAGAGACAGAGACCCTCCTTTTCCATCTCAGCGTAGGAGTCAGGTGAGTGGTGAGGCTGAGGAACAATAGAATGGATGGGAAAGGGCAAAGCTGCAAGGGAGTTTGGCTTTTGATATCCCTGCCATCCCATGTAAAGGGGTACCTCTCGGTGGACAAGTTTGTCCGCCCATGTTCAGGCTGCATTACCGTGTTCTTTGATGCTAGGGGAGGCAGGTGAATATTTCTGACAGTTTCTGTGTGCTTTCGTCCTGAGACACATCAAATGGCTGGCAAGGGAGGAGAGGGTGTGGCAGGGATGCTGGGCGGGTGGTGAAGACTCTTGGTGTTGAATCGTGTTGTGCAGGGCAGGTGGTGTTTCAGCAAAGCTTAGGGCTTTGCCTGGGCAACCCCTTCTCAATACACTGTGTGGAGTCCCAAGAAGGCTCCGCAGCTGTTCTGTCATTTTATCTGCTGGAGCAGGACACCAGCTCCTGCTTATTCGCGG
Source organism: Numenius arquata (assembly GCF_964106895.1). Classification (NCBI taxonomy): domain Eukaryota; kingdom Metazoa; phylum Chordata; class Aves; order Charadriiformes; family Scolopacidae; genus Numenius; species Numenius arquata. Next base: position 7,783,479 of record NC_133592.1, read on the forward strand.
AGTCTGTCCCCAGAAGGAGCTGGAAAGGGACCTCATATATACATCTTTTCTCACCCCTATCTCGCTTTCATCTCTTAACAGAAGGAGTTAGAGGAAAGGAAACAAAGGAGGTGGTCGCTGGCCAGTGGTGACACAGAAAACAGTCCCAACCAAAGAATGGTAAGTTGTCAAACAGTCTGGGAGGGTCTGAGATAAAACAAGCCAGGCTCTTGGTGTCTTCCTCCTCCCCTATGCCTCCTCAGCCTGGGTTTGCTGGGGAACAGCAAAATGTTGGGAGAGTGTACAGATCCCACATGTATGCTGGAAACCTAGCAGCAAGAATGGAGTTTAGCCTGGTATAAAGAGCCTTCTAATACATAACTGTGTTATTTTTTCAGTGTATTCCAGTCTCTGGGCGTAGTCACGCATCATAAAGTGGTCCTGAGGCAGTGTACTGTATTAGTTCACAGCACTGGACCTGTTCTTTGCAACTATTTTTGATAATCATGTTCTGTTGTGAAGAGCAGTAATGAGGCAGCTCTGTACAGATATATTTATAGATGATGTTGTAGAGGAAGGGAGGTATTAAAGTCTTTATAAGAAATTAACTGCATAGTCTACAGGGTGTTTAAGCTGTATCAACTACTATAAGTAACACTGCTAACTAATGTCATTATTTGTATGGTTAGACTGGGCGTACATTTGCTATGATGTATGTAGCAAGGAAATATGAATTTACAGCATCCACATCCACAGTTTTGCACAGATTTGTCAGTAACAACAACAGGAATACTTAGCATTGGGTGCTCTTTTATTATCACCTGCTTCCTCGGGTGTGGATTCGGGATTGTGGAATTTCACAGTCCACTTCCCGAATATGCCGTTGAAAAGCTCGATTTAAAGTCAAATCTTACTGTGAGTAAAATCAAACTGACCAAAAAAGCATGAGTCTATCTTTAAGCATTGCTGAGAGTTCATGTGGAAAGAGATGTCAGAATGGTGTGCTGGTAAGGAGAGGCTTTTCTATGCGGACCTTAAAAAAAAAAAAAAAACCCACCAAAAAACCAACCAAAGAAGCCCAAAGCTCAGGCTTTGTGCCTTTGGCTTGGTTTCACAGTGTCTTAATCTGAGCAGTCCTGACTGAAACACCCTGAACTATGTTACATGCAGACATTGACGCTGATACACTGTGTTGCATTGGCCCATTTATTTCCTACCTTGCACAAATGCATGCATCCTGTGAGGTACAAACCAGTGAGAAATCAAGGTTCTCTGGCCAGATTCTCATCTGAATTACCCAGGTACACATCTGAGCTTCCTTAGGAACCCCCAGAATAGTGGCCTGCATCGAAGATTAGAATTGGGTCTCTCTTTATTTATGCTATAGCACTCCTGGATACTGAAAGATAATAAAAAAGGCAGAAAAAGGAGCAGAAGGAAATGGCCTTTACCCTACAACCACAATCTCTTCTGTATAATACGCCAAACTTGTTAGTAATGAGAGATGAGTCAAAGAAAGTCAATTTTCCTGTCGCTTCCCCCTGTGGCAGTTGATTTTTTTAGGAATTACTCACCTTTCTCTCATCTCTCGTTTGTGACCCGTGTCATGCACCTGTGTTAATATGATACTTCCCTATTTGTAATGTTTCTCAATGTTGCATAGGCAGAAATTACTGGTTTTGCTCAGGTGCTCAATCCTTGTTCTGGCCAGATTTTCAAAGGCAGCTTTACCCAGTCTCAACAGAACAGCTCAGGGTTTATATGTTGTTTCACTTCTGGTACCCCAGTGACTGACTTGCTCACTCTCTCCACAGGATGTGGGACTGCTGGAGATCCCTGCAGAGCTTGCTGCCCTCCTGCAGTTAGCTGAAGGTGGGAAATCCTCCCTCCTTCCCTCCCTTTCCTGCGCTCTTTTACTTTACTTTTTCCTTGTTTTCTAGTAGTTCAATTACACACTTGGTCTGCCTGCTCTCTGTCAGCTGGGTTGTATTTGATTTATTATTATTGCAGTGTAAATATGATAAAGGCAAATGGTGTCACGTATATTGTTTCCCAACATGACAGGGCGGAAAGGTGAATCGGGCCACTGAGCAGGACACCAGATTAAAAACTCAGTATCTTTGTTACCTTTTCAGCTCTTCTTTTGAACTGTGCTGTTAGAACTGATGATAGTGATGGTGCAAAATGTTTTGGTTAAAGCTGTGTGACAGCAAACTCTTTAATGAACCCAGGTGTCTTGCAGAGCTGGATATCTGAGGAGTAAGAACTTAAACCCATCTGTTTTCTGCTCAAAAACCTTTAAAGAAATTGAAGGTGAAGAAGTCAAAACTACGATTTTGGCACTTGCAGAGAAATATTTTTGGGTTTTCATTAAAAATTACTTCAATTACTTAATCAAAAGTAATTATTTTAAAATAGGAGTGGGTAGAAACAATGTAACAACTTAAGGATGAAACAATGTAACAACTAAAGGAAACATTTTGCTTGAGATGGAAAGTTGTTTGGCTTTTTTTGTTTTCAAATCACCAAAATAGCACTGACCGAGATAACTTCCCAAGTTATTGACCTGATCTTGAGCATTAAGTTATTTGCAGTTTTGTTTCCTCTGTAACTTTTTGTACAATGTTTATATTTAAGTTGCATATGGCAGGATTTGCCTCTTTTTTTTGGTATAGCATCTAACAAAATGACAGCTGCATCTTTGGCCTTCTGTATAGTACAGTAAAAGATACAATCAGGCAGAAGAGTGTTGTGAATTGGAGCAGACTGTGCTGGATTCCCAAATACTTCATACTTCGGGGCATACCCTTTTAGGGACTATCGGCTGGTCTACTGGGTAATGTTACTTGGAGCTTAGGGGACAAACCACACTGAAACTGCTGGAAATGAAAGCTGATGGGATGTAAACAGGGAGGAGGAGGAGAGCATCAGGGGATGCATTGGTTTGGAGAGAGAGGAACCACAGAAGCTGTACTGCATTGAGAAATCTCTTCATTTAGGAAGATGTTTGCTTCTCTATTATCCACGATAAATCCCTCATCCAGTGCCTCCTCAGAAAGACCTCTCATTTGCTTTTTGACTGAATGGTTGTCAGTGCTATCTCTGCATAGGCTCAGTGTTTTCTGCCTGCTAAACTCTGCATAACAGAATTGAAAACTCCAGGTGTTGACTGTCACCTGGGTGTTACAGAGGGGTATGAGTCTGAAAGATCAGAGCTGTAAAAGCTCTCTCCTGAAGTTAGGCCTTGTCGTCTCAAGGAAGTGAGGATGTGCCTGCTTGAAGATCTGAGGCAGCAGGGGTGGTCTGGGTGTCCCTGGAGCCAGGGTGTTGGTACAGGTGCTCAGGCAAGGTTACATGCATTTTAGCCATGGGGGTTGGATGTGTTCTGGCTGCCTTTCCAACTACTACAACAAAGACCTCTCTCTTGCAGGTCAATACCGAGCACAGACCAACCACATAACAGAGGCATTGCCTCCAGAAGTCAAGGTCAAAGGTGACCTTTCCCTCCCATCCACCATCAATAGCTATCCTTTCTCCTCCTTCGTTACATCACACTTCCAGGTGGGAACTCTTTATATCTCTTCATTGCTTCCCCACTGGGAAGACACACAAGTTCTAGAAACACCAGGAACAAACTCTGCATTTCTGTCCTTTTGTTTCTTTGTAGAAGACAGATTTCCCTGCCCCTGGTCAGCCTCTGCAGCATCCCTTAACCCGTCTGGATGCTGAATACCAGGAGAGCGCGCTTGAGATCAACAAACTGGTAAGGGATGTCTTTCTTGACCAGGGCCTTGTTGAAGAACAGGTGGTCGTAAGACAATGTTTTAATGCTGTTATACAACAAGATACTGGTGGTGGGTACTGTTCTTACAATATATGGCTTAGGCTTGGGAGAGCAGAATAAATTTTTCCTTCTAAGGGCACTGGAGCAGAGATCACATGCAGCCCCTTAGGGTTGCTGAGATCTTGGTGAGACACAGACGAGGCATAGACCAATGGGATCAAAGTGAATTGCCTGGTGATGTAGCCTTAGAATTTGGCGGGACATATAGGAATTAGACTGCTAAGCCTTAGTTTGCCAATGTTCCAGATTCAGTAGCAATGACAGTATAAGGGAGATCTGTCTTCTCAAGCACCAATTCTTATCTGTCAGTCACAAAAAAGTTTAATTTAACCCAAATCTTTTCCATGATGTGGTTTATAGGAAATATATTGATTGTATCTCAGGCATACAGTTGCGTCAGTACAGAACAGGGGACAGTGAACTGTTGTACAAAGGCTGGAGAAAGGCAGGGACTTTGTCATCAAGAAAACAACACCTGGAACCACACCCTAATTCTATAGTGTTTGCATGAGGAGGATGGTGGTGTTTCGTCTCTGTGAATGTGAAGCATAGATTTCTTCTTAAAAATGGTAACGTTGACTCTCTGGAAATAGAATGAAACTTCAGATAATTTCTAAGTAAATCTGGTAATCCTTTTGAGAATTACATGTAATTAAACTGAACCCGTTAGGAAAGGTAATACCTAAAACCAGTCCCTTGTTTTGTCCTAATGATCCCAATTATAGAAAAGCATAAGCATCAATAAAATCCTGTGAATAGGGTTGTGTTTAAGCAGACTACTATTATGTTTCCTGAAGATCAAAGATAATTTTTCTCCATTGCTAATTAAAAAAAAAAAGCGCTATTTCTTTGGCAAAGTCTGTAATACACAAGGATTTACTACAAAGAATTTCATGAGAACTAAACAACCACCATCTCCTGTTTTTCTCAGTGAATCTCTGTCACACTTACTGCCGTTGAAGATTTCAAGAAGTGTTGTTCTCTGAGGAAAAAATAGGCCACACTCATAAGGAGATAAGGATGATCTCAGAAGGAGAGATGGGGCTTTAAGCAACCTGCTCTAGTGGGAGTTGTCCCTTCCCATGGCAGGGAGGTTGGAACTTGACAATCTTTAAGTTCCCTTCCAACTCTAACCATTCTATGATTGTATGAGAGAGGTGGTGGAGTCTCCTTCTCTGGAGACATTCAAAACCCACATGGACGCGTTCCTGTGTAACCTGCTCTAGGTGGACCTGCTTTGGCAGGGAGGGTTGGACTAGATGATCTCCAGAGGTCCCTTCCAGCCCCATACCATTCTGTGATTCATAAATGTTCTTTCCAAAGCTGTCCATGGCACGTTTTAGAAAAATTTTAATCTAATGACATATTGAAGTGTAGAGGCTGAAAGAAATTATTCTGTACCTAACGGTGAGAAATACAAATTTCAAAAGCATCTAAGATGTTGATATGTATAACCAAGAAGCTGAATCATTGCTTAAGTGAGTCGGTTGAGATACCACATTTCATAGTACTTGGTATAATATTAACTACACCAAAGTCTTTTCAGCATTCAGTTCTTAGTCAGTGTTTCCTCATGTCTGGCCCTCTGAGCTTTTCTTTAAGATCAGCTAAGCATCAATTTCTTTCACATAGTTTTACTGCTAGGCAGCCTGTGGGCTCAGACACAGTAACAAACAGCCTATGGTAACTTGCTTGTGTGTCTGAGCTCTGCCCAAAGAAGGGGAAGCCTTTTGCCAAAGAACAAATTCTGAGTCAGAGGCATAATTAAGAAGAGACTGAAGTCATCCTGACTTTTAGTCAGGGTCCAATCTCTAGGAACACAGCCTCCCAATATCCCCAGAATTTAAGTGGTGCACAAAATCTGAGAATTGATCCAGATCTGAGTGTTGGCTACTCTTCTTAGGCTGACAAACACCCTGGTGTCTACAACCAGGTTGTCACCTTACAACAGAGTTTGGGACAGAGAGTTACAGCTAGAGCTTTCTCTTTTTTTCTCCTGGATGCTTCTAGATTTTGCGGTTCATTGGTGACAAGAATCTCCATGGCTGGCAGGAGATACTTCTGGGCAACTACATTGCTGGGAGAGGTTTGAATAGTGTGGCTCTGCGCAACGAAATCTTCAGTCAGGTAGTTACCCAGGCATGGAAAAACCCAGACATGGAGCACAGCCAGCGAGCTTGGGTCCTGATGGCAACTTTGCTGAGCTGCTTTGCCCCTTCACCAGCCCTGGAGAAGCCCTTGCTGAAGTAAGGAGGAGAAAAGACCTAGCTACACTTTCATTAAGGTTAAGAGAGATGATCAGAGTGCTAAATGCTGTTGCCTTTTCCTAGATTTGTGTCAGATTATGGCATGGAGGGCTACAACGCTGTTTGCCAGCGCAAGATCTTGACAGCAGCACAGCACACAGAGATAGACTCTACATTCTCTCGGGCCTACCCTCCCACTCAGCTGGAGTGGATTGCGAACCAGAGGAGAGGGAAGATGGTGCTGGATGTTCATACCTTTAATGGTAACTTGTACTTCTGCCCTTCCGCTATCTTCTAGTCCCTAAGGACTTTTCCAGTGTAGAAATTGGCATTCAGAAAACAATTCCCTCAGCTTAGTAAAAAAGCATCAGAACATTTCTGGCTGGTGTAACCATGGGGGATACAAGCATCTGAATCTAGACCCAAAAATCCCAAAGTCTTGGCCTGATGAGACTGGCTACTGGGGCTGAGGGATAAGATTCTTCCGGGTTTGAGCCCATCTCTACAGAAGGCTGTTCTGGTTGTACATCTCTCTGGGTCTAGTTCTCCCATTATCCATTTCTGCACAGCCCATGCAGCAGCAACTGCTGCCTTTGTTACAGGACTTTCTGCCTTTCTCTCTTCTCAAATGATGTCTTATGCTGCCTCTTGAGTGATCAGGTCTGTGAATTGAATGCAGAATATCCCTGCCTCCTTGGTGGGTGGAGTGGTGGCCTAAGTGAACTGTGAGGGTTTTCAGCTGTGTGGTTGGAAATGCCAACCTGTGCCATCAAACAGTTATTTGGGATGTGAATGTGTTCATGTGGAGCCCTCCACGTGCTTTCAGTCCTCCTGTGGCTGCTCAGGCGTATGTAAGACTCTCTAGCTGTGCTCTGCCTATGTCCTATGGAGCTTAGGTGTTGCTTTGGGTCCTGCCAGTGGGGCTGTGTGTACTGACTTTCTTTTCTGTGCTAGAGGAGAAGTTCTCAGCTGAGGTGGAGTCCTGGATGACTGGGGAGCAGTATGCAGGCTGGCTCCTGAGTGCAAGGTACTGCCAGGGGATGGGAGAAGATCTGGGGGTGTGAAAGAGGCTGTCACTAGTTCTAATGTTCAGACTGATTGGCACTGCAGGCTAGAATTTATACGATCACATGTGGATTAGCCACTTTTTACCCACTCCTGTGCTTGTGCACCTCCATCTGTGTCCATAAACTGTGGGCTGCTTTAGGAATAGGGGAAATAACTTGTGTGATCTGTGAAAGGAGCTTCAGAGAAAAGATGAAAAAAAAAAAAAAAAAAGGACAAATCTTGAGTGATTCTAGGTTTTTTTCCCAACCCTGGGCACTTAATAGTTGATTCATGCCCTAGACCTTAAGGACTTAAGCCAGGATAGACAAGGCAAGAAGAAACTGAATGCAAGGTTTTCCTTTCTCTCTCTTTCCCCTGCCTACCTGGACACCTTTTCTCTCCTTCCTTTCTCTGTCACCAGGGGCGGTGATAAGCAGTGTCGAGGGTGGTCTGTCTCCATGTTTACTGGCAACACATGGCAGGACCTGCTGGGCTGTGACTTTGTGCTGGACCTCATTGGAGAGATGGAGGAGCTCAGTAACTTCAGCAGCCCCTCTCAGTCCTCAGCTGAGTATCCCATTGCTCCTGAAAGGGACAGAAGCTTCTTCCAGAACTCTGACCTGGATTCGTAAGTCACCTAATCCTCCTGCCCCACCACTTGTGGCCCTGTCACCCAGTGGCTTGTCTTTCTCCACACTCTGTGCTGTCCTCATCTCATTTTCCTCTTCAACAGGATCCCTCCTGCTCCAGGCATCCAGGCCCCTTCCTTCCCACCACCGAGCCTGCCTCCAGAATTCAACAATCTCCATCCAGGTAAGTCCAGGATTGTGGATGGCACTGGGAAGGGCCAGATGGGTCCCTTGGAACAGAGGGGGAGACAAATGATTCTTCTTGATGTAGAGCAAGGAAAGGACTCCACTCCAGAACATGACTGTCTAATAGGGACTGGAGACAGGAGAATGTTCCTTACCTGCCTTGTCACCAGAATTCTCTCTGCTCTTAGATCCAAGATTCAGAGATGACCTGAGGATGCCTGTAGGCTTGGATCACTATGTGGATGATCTGTTTGACACTGTGCTGCATCAAGGCTCCAGAGTACCAGTAAGTCCCTCTTACTTTCTCTCTGCAGCTCTCCTGTCCCTGTGACTCTCTCAAGCATGCCTCTGCCTGTTCACTCTGCTTCTGCTCAGCTCAGATATGCCTTTGTATGGCCCTTCCTCTTGAAGTCTGTCTCTCTGAGCTCAGGTAACTCTGTTTTTTCTTGATGCAGGATATGGAGAACAGGGAGAGTCTGACTGGACGCATGAAAGGAGGTGGGAAGATTGGACCCACACAGAGAGGAATCTTTCCTTCTACAGGTCTGTAAAGGGATGGGGACAGCTGGGGACACCTGTGGGGCTACATAACCTTCAGAGAGCATGAGTAAGGGAGTCCCTTAAAAGCTAATTATTGCATAGGCTCAACTGATTCATGAAGAGCATTGGTCTTTAGTGTAGGTCATCAGAAGTTGCGCTCCTCACTCCCACGTGTTGGGGGACAGATGCTTTGGGGAAGGTGCTAGGTAAGGGTACCACCTTTATTCTGCTTTTAATTTCTCTCTTGAGTTGGTCTTGGGGTCAAGGCAACAGGTAGCTTGCTTCTGACCCAGGTCACCTCTTCCCTAGGCAACTACTCCTAAGTCTTGTGTTCACGTTCTATTTACCTATGCTTTCATGAAATAGTCGCTGCCTTTCTCAGAGGAGGGTTTTAATATTTCTTATTGCTTCCTTACAGAGTTTCCCATCATCTCTAGCTATTCCTTGGGTTAGTAAGTCCGAACCCTGTAGAGGTTCTGGTTTGTGTGTTTGGTTTCTTTACTTTTCCTTGTTTCTCTGGAGCTAAGACTCAGGTATTTTCAGTGGAAGGGAGTCAAACACCAATGTATTAATGGCACTGAGAAATCTGCATGTGTAGCAATATACCCAACTGTTTCAGAAAGGTGGGGAATATCCTCTTCAGATCATTACTGAGTCCGGGACTATTTTTGGCAATAGTCTCTACAACAGTAGAAGCTCTGGGGCATGACAACTTGGGGCATGGCTACTTTCATCAGAGAGGGATGTGAAGATCTCTCCATAGCATCCCTGGGCCATTCTCACCGGCAAGGACATCATGATTCAATAGACCTGTGCTATGTGCTGACTTACTTCTAGCTGAGACTGATCTCCATGCCCCTTGCTCTGCTGGCTTTGCCCTCAGTGGGATTTCTGTTTTGTGGCCTCATGTGGGACTTGACTGCTGGGAGAAGAGGAATTCCTTTCTCCCCACAGTTCCTTCACATGATACACAAAGCCTGGGCATTGTTCATTCACCCTTGCTACCTGCTGCAAAGAGACCAATATGGATCTGGCAGTCCCAGAGATCTTTGCCCAACCCTCAAGAGAAACCCTTCTCTGTAATCATACATAGGCAGGAGTTATTTATAAGCTTAGTCATGAAGGAGGGTGGTCTCCTACATTGCAGAAGCAGGGTCTGGATCCTGCTATTGTAAATTCTGGCAGGCCACATGTTTCTCATAGGTTTCCTTTTTCCACCTGAGTTTTGCTGTGTCCTGCTGTGTGTGAAGAGATAAACCATTCACATGTCCTTGTTGTTGGCACGTGTGGAGAGTACCCAGCCTATGTGATGTGTTCTGTGGGGCTTTCTGATCTGTGATTCCCCAAAAACACTGAGCATGTGGCCTTTTGCCTCTAGGCTTCTCTGGAATGACTCAAACCCCAGTTTACCAGCCCATGCCTTCCATGATGGGAATACCAGCAGCCATGCCTATGATGCCAGCAGCTGGTGGGATGTCACCTATGCCAGGTAGTAACAGTGTTTCAGTAACTCTGCAGGGGAAGGGGTGGAAGGGTGGCTGTCCTAATGGAGCCTGGGTATTTGAATGTCAGGTGGAGTGCACAGTGAAAACTCAGCTGTGGGCTGATGCTCATTACTGTGGGGAACTATTGCCTGTGGGTGTTTGCAGATGTGTGTGTCTTCCACAGCCATGGTTATGCCCCAGCCAGTGGTTCCAGCTGTAGATCCCGGTCAGTTAGCAGCACAACAGCAAGCCTTTATCAACCAGCAAGCCATGCTCATGGTGAGTGGAAGGGTCTGGCTGGGAGGGGCCCAGGAAGTGGGGAAGAAAAATGCACTGGTGTATATGCTGTGAAGAGGTTAGCCATGCTCCCCTTCTGCCTTAGGCCTGCTCTGTAACACTCTGTGCTGGGGGTTAGCTGTATAAAGTTGAGGTTATTTAAGACTGCAAAACCGGGAACTCCCTTTTTGCCCCTTTCTGTACATGGGGACACTGAGACACCATAGGTGAGTGAGTAGCAGGGACTGGAGTGGGCCCCGAGAAGCCTCAGCTGTAATTCCATGTGTTTTTAAGCTGGGATTTGCTACAGATGCAGATCTGAGTATTCTGCTTTTTGTACAAAGCCCTGTGAGTGCATGGAGGTCCCAGGCTATCTCACTGGTAGCCGAGTCTCTGGGGTGTTGTTAGGAGCTCTGCATACTTGGCCAGGTGAGAGCAGACTCCCTGTGCATGCCTTTTCCGTTACACTGGGAAATTTGCAGTGCGCTATGTAGATGTTCTCTGATTACTAGTGAAAGAAAGGGACGGCCTACCTGATGGCTGGTGGGTTTGTATAGCCTAGAGCTCAAGGACATTACAATTCCTTCCTCCAGGCCCAGCAAGTGACCCTTCAAGCCCTGAGCATTTCCCAACAACAGCAGCAGCAACAGCAGCGACGGCAGCAGCCTCTTGAGAACTCAAGGCCAAGAGTCTCAAGTCCACCACAAGCCCGAGCCCCGGCTCCAGCCCCAGCCCCAAAACCCAAGAAGCTTCCCAGCAGCCAGAATGCTGCACCACCACCAAACGCTCCAGAAAAGGCTCCAGAACCACCAGCTGAAGAACTGGTATGAGAAACAGTGGTGGTGAATTTGGTTTGAATTTCATGTTGCATTTGTTGTGCTTCCCTTCCAGTGTGGCAGTGGTTTGGCAGAGTGAGGAGAGCTGAGAACTCTTCTTACCTACGATACTGAGGTGTTTCAAACTCTGCTTGCTGAATCTTTAAGGCACAAGATCAAGCCTTGGTGGCATTAGCTCTGTGGAGGTTTGGCTGCAGTGTTGGCCAATTAATTTCCATCTGATCTGAATTTTACCATAGGAGAATTAATCTCTCTGAATTCTTTATCTTCTAGCAAACTGTCTTGAGCATCTAACATATTCCTCCTTCTCTGGACTTGCTTGATGATTCTTTGGGTCAGAGACTGATCTCTTGGGACACTCCCAGATGGGGAGAAGTTCTAGATCAGAACTTGGCGAGGAAAGATCACCTCTGAACTTAAGGGCACTATGGTATCTGCTGGCTAGTGCTAACTAACCATGTTGTGAGCTCCTTGCAGGTTTATGACTACACAGAAGACCAGTTCTCTGACAGTGAAGATGATGACTGTTCTCGGGAAACTTTCCAGCAGAAGAGAGCATATTTTCAGAAGATGGGTAAGCATTTAGCACTTTGGGAATTCAACTCATCATAACACCTTGTTTTGCAGCCTCCCTGGCATAACAAGGTGTTCTTGTCTCACTGACTAGAATCCAGCTAATCTCTGCAGGAGCTGCTGGTGCTATGTGTAGTGGGAATTTTGGGTGCGTGCTCGGCTGGCTACAATTCAGATTGTGAGGCGTTGTGTTGCCTTTTTTCTAGAAATCGTTGGGCTTGTGACTGCCACACATTCCTTTGCCTCTAGAAAGCACAGGCTTCTGCTGACTGATGGAAGGGTGGGAACTGTGCCATTAGTGCTAGGTTTTGGTTGTGGGCTTAACTAGCTCAGGTCCCCCTTTCTATGCAGGACAGCAAAACATTCGAGTGAAGAAAGTCAGGGCTCCTTCCAAAACCTGGACCCCTCCAGCAAATCCCCAGTCACAGCAGGAGGAGGAGGAAGAAGAGGAGAGGGAGAAGAAGGAAGAAGAGAAGCCCAGCCCTAAAACAGAGGCAGGTAAGATGATGTGCAGTGGAGAGACAGGCAGGCTGACAAGCAGGAACTTTCCAGGAGCATTGGACCAGGATATATCCAGAGGAGGAAAGGATCTGGCTTTTCTGGGAATGGGGAGAGAGGAAGGCCTGAGCTTTGGGAAGTGGGATCCCAAAGCAACGCAGTGGAAGACCATGGCCGGTCAGCCTAGTGGTGAAAGAGAGGGAGCTTCAAATGAGATAAAGGGATTTCTCCTGTGTTGTTGCTGGTCTGTTGGTTAAAACTATCATCCCCAATAGCTCCTGCTCTCCCTTTGCCACCTCCTGAACCAAAGCCAAAAAAGCAGACACCCAAAGTGAGGAAGGAACCACCTGTAGTGAAGCCTTCAGGCCCTGAGTCGCGGCCTGCACCCAGCCGGGAGATCCGCAACATCATCAAAATGTACCAGAGCAGGCCAGCCCCTGAGCCACAGCCTATTGAGCCTGTCAGGTGAGGAAGTGGGATCCACCCAGGTGGGAAGGAAGATGAGTGGGACTATATCTCAGCACTGCCACATGGCTTCACTGTGGCCACAACCCCTCTGCAGCCCCTGTAACTGTGTTCCACGTTTTCTTGCAGGAGAGTGTCCAAGCCATTTATTAAAAAGAATGACCCCAAAAATGAGGCACTGGCCAAGCTGGGAATGATGAACCTCGCATCTCCCAAATCAGTGAGTTCTTTGCTCTCTGGTCACCTAAGAACTCGGCAGAGAGGGCCTGTATATCCAGTCTCCAACAGGTTGGGTCCTACCTGGTATTGCCATAGCAGCCAGGGGATTTCTTCTTGGGTTACTAGATAGCTGTGAGCTTGAGCTCATACCATGGTGCTGCCCATCCTAGATTGGGTTTCAGTCTGTGAAGTCAATTGAGGTTGTGGAGAAAAGGCTCTGGAGCAGCAAGTCCTATTGTGATATGTTTAAGGCTGATCTGGAAGCAAGCAGCTCATTTTCCCCACATTTGGCACCAATGCCTTGGCCCATTAATATTTTTTTTTTCCCCTTCCCAACTGGAAGCTTCAATCTCAAATACTTGGTTCTCTGCACCTGGGTTGATCTTCATCTGTTTGTAGATCATGTGCTGGTTTAAAGGCATTGCTGTTCACACAGATCTTGCTTCTAGGGTTGAACTGCCGCCCTGGGGATGATTTGTAACAGCAGTGTCAAGACAGAGCGCAGTAATGTAGAGAATGACTGGGTCAAATTGTTTTGCTTGCAGCCAAACGCCCTGCCACAAGAGAAGAAAACACCTCCACCTCCACCTCCAAAGCCCAAGACAGGCTCAGCTTCCAGCTCTATCAAGGAGCAGCAGTTGCCTCTCCTGTCCATCTTCAGCCGGGAGAGTACCCCACCGGGTTCCCAGGCCCCTCCTGCTCCCCCTCTTCCCCCACCATTGCCTTCACCCCTCCTGCCTGAGAGCCCAGGTGGGCAGGAATCCACAGGGAAGGGTGAGTATTGGCTTCGCCCAAGTGGGATTTGGTAGTGGGCAGGGAGGCGATGGGGTCAGAATCAGTGCAGTGACCCAGGAGAGTCATAGCACGTGTTCTGTCATCAGCCAGCTGGCCAAAGACTGAGTGGGTTGTGTGAAATCAGAGGCTGTCACCGTTTTTCCAGTCTGGCCCAGCACTCAGCTTGGCACTTCCCAGCTCTAACTCTTTTGTTTCTTCCCAGTGTGGTGTAGGATGTCAGGCACAAATGATGAAGGAGGGGCTGGGTTTCTCTGAAAAATGCAGTTGAAAACAGAAAGGACCTTTGGGCTATGGCTTTATCAAGGTCCAGTCAACAATACGTTTTATTATGTACCTGAAGCATAATTACTTTATCAAAGCTGCAATTCAACAGATGGACTTTAGACCAGGGAGGAATGGGAAGCCAGGTATTTTACCTTCTAGAGCCTCTGGAGGGACCTTAGAGACAGACTGAGGAGTGAGGGAATGTTTCTCAGAGGGAGAATGAGAGCCTGGGAGACCCTGGACACTGGCCACATAAGGAATGTCTGGAAAATGGCATAGCTAATGATTCTCAGCAGGAATTTGGAAGTGTTATTCAGTCCTAGGTTTTGCTTCTGAATTGTGGTGAGAGCCTGGAGCCGTAATTCATTTTATACTATGCTGCCATTTTGGATACATGTACCATTGTATGTCAAACTCTTTAAAACTCTCATCAGCATCATGTTTTATAACATGCAAGGAACAGTCAGTCAAGAACGTTACTGCAGGACGGAGTCCTGCATCAGCTTCCCTGGTATAAAAGAATGTCCCTGTTTCACTCTCCCTCCCTTTCAAAGAAAATGGATCTTTAGGAAGTCCTGTGAAAGTATATCAAAGTAACTGGATTAGTCTGAAAAACCCCTATGTGCTTTTGAATAGAAATATAGAAACAGCTGAACTATGGGGTCTTCTATATTTCTTGATTGTCTATGAACTCTGAAGTTTTGAAAGCTGGGAGTGCTTAAATAAAGGTATTCCTACCTTGTGAAGTAATGCCTTTGAATGGTTGTCTTCAGGATGAGCCTGTCTTTAATAGATCTCCTGCAGAGGGAAAATCCAGTGCAAGTACCAGGTGCCTTGTACCAGAACCTTGCAGTCTGCAAGCTCAGGGGAGAACTTTTAAGTCCCTTTGAAACTTTCAGCAGCCTTTTTATAATGACATAAAGTGAAACTGTGTCTTCAAGCTCAGGCACAGGGGTAGTATTTTGCCTGGGGTGCTGTGTGCTCCCTATCTCTGGAGTGTTTCTGTTATGAGCACTGAACTTTGTGGCTAATACAGCAAGTATAAATGCTATCAGAAATGCTGTTACTCACATGATTACTATTTGTGTATGCATTCATATTAGCTGATCGCTGACCTTCAAGAGGTTCTTGACAGTAATCTCCAGTCAGGCACTGTCCCCTTTCCCTTGGCAGGTCTGTGGCAGGTGGGAAGGTGACCCTGTAGTCAGCAAAGCCCATCTTCACTGCTCTTTCTCCTCACACAGGCTCTACTGTAACAGTAGCAGAAGATGATGGTATCAAGACCCAGCTGTACAAGCTCACTGACAGCGTCAGCTTTTCCTATGACAACCCTGCCTGGAAAATCTTTCTGCGCAAAGAGGTGCAGTTCCTTAACTGAGGGCTGGCTATGGGGGAAGTGGACTGGTCCTATGGGGGGAGGGGACTGCTCTCATATTTGGTTAAAATAATTTTTTTTGCATAGGCACATAGTGTGATATAAGAGGACAAAGACAGTTCTGGGAGGAGGTCACATAACACAGGAGTCGGAGGCAGAGGATCATCTCATAGGGGAACTGAGTCCTACTCTGCCTTACTGACTCCGGTGTCTCAGTTTCCTGAGCTGTCCTTTCCTTCCTCTGTTAAGCACTGAGAAATATACAAATAAAGTAAATTTGTTGTTACCTGGTGCTTTCCTGTTAGAATAATAGAATAGTTTGGATTGGAAGAGACCTTAAAGATCATCTCATTCCAACTGCCCTGCCCTGGGCAGGGACACCTCCCACCAGACCAGGTTGCTCAAAGTCCTGTCCAACCTGGCCTTGAGCACCTCCAGGGATGGGGCAGCCACAGCTTCTCTGGGCAACCTGGACCAGTGTCTCACCACCCTCAGAGTAAAGAATTTCTTCCTAATATTTAGGTATTATGTCCTTTTTCAGTTTAGAGCCATTACCCCTCATCCTGTCACTACACTCCCTGACCAAGAGTCCCTCCCCGTCTTTCTTGTAGGCCCTTTAGGGGCTGGAAGGGGCCATAAGATCTCCCTGGAGCCTTCTCTTCTCCAGGCTGAACAACCCCAACTCTCTCAGCCTGGCTTTATAGGAGAGGTGGTCCAGGCCTCTGATGATCTTTGTGGCCTCCTCTGGACTTGCTCCAACAGGTCCATGTCCTTCTTATGCTGGGGCCCCCAGAGCTGGACAAATGGTACAAATGTGTTTAACATCAAGTATTGGAGAGTGCACTGAACACACCAGGGTTCATCCCATGGACTCATCACTTTACTCCTGGTCCTTCTGTTTACATTCTCAGTGTCTCTTCCCTGCCTGTCCTTGGAGGTGGATTCGCTATTGTCTGGCAGTAGGGCATATGGATTACAAAACATCCCCGGGGAGCTATTTCTGCAACATCTGTAAACATCTGTAATATTACTATTGTTTTTATCATCCTCTTGCAGGTGTTTTACCCAAAAGAAAATTTCAGTCACCCTTATTGTCTGAACTTGCTGTGTGAGCAGGTACGTACTGGTGTCTCTCTGTTTAGGGACAAACCACTCTGTAATTACATTGCATAAGTTACTGTCACTTCTGCATCCCTAGCGGTGTTAGTCTCTTCTCCAGGTCCATCCAGTCAAGCCCCTGCTCACTCCTCCCTGAAACTCAGTCTGTTTAACAGCCTCAGATGCTCCAACACACTCAGATGTGGCCTTTTCAGTGGAAACCTCTCTGTTTCCTTCCTCTACAGATCATGCGTGACACCTTCTCTGATTCCTGCCTTAGGATCTCCAGGGATGAGAAGCGCAAGATGAAAGACCTGCTGAGTAATTAACAGCCCTTCCTCCCTGTACCCTCCCAGCTTTTGGTTTGAAGTGAAAAACCGGCCTCCAAGCCCTTTCAGGCAGGACTTAGGACAGAGGAGAAATGTTCGTCACTGCAGCAAGAAAGCACATTTGTGTGTGCTGTGTAGTGCAGTGTAGGAATGTTGGTTTATTCCAAATCGCCAGAAATTTCTGTGAGCTAGAAAAACTTAGTTCTGATACGTTTATTGCGGGGAAAGGAAACTGAGGCTCAAGGATGGGACTTTGAGTTGTCTTAAAATCCAACTGTCTTCTTTGAAAGGAGTTTCATTGAGAGGGTGAGAGAAACTAGTAGTAGACTGATGTGCACAAGTAACGTGATATCACTTCACCTCCACATGTCATTTGCTGCACTATAATTACTGAGGAGGACGGGTAGGAATGAGTCCCTGGGCGGAGGAAGACTTGGCCATCTTTGTCTTACTGAGAGTGTCTGTTTTCTACCCCTACTAGTGGAGTTCCGGGTTGGCAATGATGTCCAGTCCATTCAGGAGGATGGGATAAAGAAGAGGATTGTACTGGCTGCTCGGGATAACTGGGCTAACTATTTCTCCCGCCTTTTCCCAGCTCGAGTGAGTCTTAATCTCTCTAGACCCTGGGCTCGCTTTAGCTGTGTGGCTCTAGTTCACCTGGGATCTCTTTCTCTCTCCCTGCCTGGCCACACATCACTCATTCTTCTGCACCTTCTGTACCTTGCTGGTTTTGACACCTCTGTCAGCCCGGGGCCTCCTTCATGGTCCATATGGTAGCATCTTTTTCTTCTGCTTTATCCTGTCCAGGTGGGATGGAGCCTTTGACGCTCTTTGTTGCACTCCCCTTACAGGGCGAAAATGGAAGTGATGTCCAGATCCTGGGTGTTTCTCACCGGGGCATACGGTTGCTGAAGGTGGTGAAAGCAGCTGGCTATAATCCTGAGCACCTGAAGATTCTTCGCAGCTACAGGTGAGCAAAAGGGCGCTGGTTGCTGCAGGATGATAATTTGTCACTTGCAGGATGCTTTCAGAGTGTAGGAGTCAGACTGAACAGCTGAGGTGAAAATTGTCTGGTTGTGTTGTGCTCTCTAGGATTGTCCTAGGCCAGTTGTGACTCACCCTCCTTCTAATGAGTTTTGCCTTTTCCTTTCCTTCCTACCTTGTTCTTGCTCACAACAAGTGAGTGTAGTATTATGAGTAAGCTCTGTGCCATGTCATCAGAAAGGAGGTCCTCAGAGTGGTACAGTGAAAGCCACGAGCAGCCTATGGTGCTGTAATTGTAGTAATTGTAATACAGTGCTGGTGAAGGGGCCACCCTCTGGAGCACGCTGAGGCCTGTCTCCATCCTCAGCCCTTGGAATGAGCTCCCATCCCCGTGATCTGCATGCCTAGCTCTGGCAGAAGGAGCCTGAGTGTGCTGGCTGTGTTCTCAGCTTTGCAGATGTGATCTCAGTGGAACTGAAGGGCAGCAATGCCTTGGAGTTCTCTCTGAAGACAGAGCAGCTCCTCCTGCACTCTCCAAAGGCTCTGAGCATCAAGGCCATGGTGGAACTCTTCATCCAGGAGCTGAGGCAGGTGAGGGAGTTGCTGTAGAGCAGTAGAAGAAGATGGTAGAAGATGGTTTCCCACACAGACCTGAGAGGGTCCGTGGGACGACATGGTCTGAATCCCTCACATCCTGGGGATGAGATTTAACCTCTCCATCGCTTTTTCCCCAGGATACCAACTACGTTGTTGCTCTGCGCAGCTACATCGCAGATGACAAGAGCCTTCTTAGTTTCGAGAAGGGTGACCTCATCAAGTTACTGCCCATGCAAGGCGTGGAGCCAGGTGAGGGAGTTTGTTGAGATTGGCAGGAAAGGTGGAGACCGGCTTCAAGGACCTGCTGGACCCGTGGTGTCCAGAAGCTCTATATGCTGCTGTTGAGTAAACCAGAGGAAAGCAGACTGTTAAGGGCTGGCATAATCAACCTTCAGCTCTGCTCTTCTCTGACTGCAACCCACCTTGTTCCAGCTGCCATAGTTACAGGGGATGTTATCTTGGGATGCAGGAAAGCCTGGTCAGTCTGGTGCTCTCCTTTGCCAGTAGGATGCCTCACTGCTCATTTCTCTTGATAGCTGCCATGGTTCCTGACTCTTTCGCTCCTGTTTCTGCAGGCTGGCAGTTTGGCTCCACTGGTGGCCGCTGTGGTATTTTTCCCACAAGCCTGGTGCAACTGGCTGCAGCCCCTGATTACCTCAGCACCAGCATGGACAGACATGGAGGGCTGCGGATGAATATGAAAACTTCTCCGGATAGCAGGAACACCAGCAAGGAAGTGAGTTGTCCTTGGGGAACTGCTAGGCAATATGGCCAGGTTCTGTGGGAGCTGCCAGGGTGGGTCCATGGCCCTGGGTAGTGTGTGACCTCCACGGCTAGAGGGAAGAAGATGACTGCATAATCCTTACAGATGGAGACACTTAAATACTATCATAGTGGGAGGGGGAGGCACCACACACAGATGAGGCCTTCCTAGTCTGGCAGGTGAGAATACACACTGCAGTTCCTCAGCTGACTTTTCAGAGTGGGTTTGGTGCCTGTCCCTGCAGAGTTCTGTTCCCAGCCTGACATCAGAACCCAGCAACATCATGGTAGTCCCTACTGGCGACCATTACACCATGGTGGACTTCGCCACAGCCTACTTCCGAGAGGCTCAGTCCATGTGAGTAGGCTCTGGTCCTTCCTGAGCAGGCATACACAGGACCTGTGTAGCCTGACCCACTCCAAGCCATTTCTGGAGATATTACTTAGATTGCATGTTCTTTTTCCTCTGTCTAGGCAGGGACTGAAGGGGATGTCTTCTGAAAAGAAGGGTGCAGCTAACCTGGTCCAGCACACCAAGGTAAGTCCAGTCTCTCTCCATGGCTATAGGCAGAATTCCAGCTCCAGCATTGCCTCTAGCTTTGTCCCCACATGGCAAAAGCACAGAGGGCAGATCCTTGGCTGCAGTCTCTGGAGAACTGTAGGTGCCCCCTACTTTTCAGTGCTGCCTGCAATATACTGGGAGCTCGTGTCTTTCATGAAGCCTGCAGCACAGCTCTGTGCAACCTGCCTCCCCAGTTTACCCTCGTATTCTGGCCCTGCAGGTCCCAATCCAGGAGTCTTTGCTGAGGTTCTCTGATAGTGAACTGAACGAGCTTGCTACAAAAAACTTCAAGAGTAAGTACCTCCCTAGGACACAACGCTACAGAGGCTGGAGTGGGGGTGAGTGGGATGACCTTGGTGGCCACACATAGGCATCATGAGGCCCAGAGTGGAGAATGAAAGCTGTGAGAGGAGGGCCCCTCCTAAAGCATTTCTGCAGTTAATAGCCACCTGTGTCCATGCTGAAAGTGTCCAGCAAAATGCACTTTGCCTGGAGTGCAAATTGCCCAAGAGCACACGCTGCCTGGGCTGATGTCCCACTGACTACACGTCCCATACAAGTCTCATAATAGCTTGTGGAGCAGAAAAGCTTTCAGGACATTTTCTAGTCTACTGCCTGCCCCATGGCAGGTTCACCTCTGCTTACACCTAAACGCTAGGTTTGCTCTGCAGCTCTGATGCGGTTCATGGGAGATCAGCCGAAACTCAAGAACCAGAATGACGTTGAATGCATCTATGAAATCCTTCAGGTTTGTGACCTTTCCCTGGTCAAGGTGCTGAAGCACCAATGGAAATGAAGGGCCAAGATCTTGCTGGGAAGGGAGAGAGCAGGGAGAGCCATAATGCAACCTCCTACATGAGAAAGGCAGCAGAAACAGAAAGGCTGATTAAAAACCATGGAGGGAAAGGCTTGCGTGTGAATGGTTTTCCTGGATATCACTGTCTGGATGAGAGCACCACCTCTCCTTCTCTGGGCCTAGATAGCAATAGACACCAGAGGCTGCAAAGTCCAAGTTTTAAGCCACATTGGCAGAGCACTGGAGCTGGGAGAGGAAGGGCCCAGAGAAGACCTGGGGCCTTTCTGATGCTCTTGTCCCCTCTCTGATGCTGTCTTCTCCTCTCTGAATGCAGCTGTGCAAGGAGAAGGAGAGTTTGCGTGATGAGGTCTACTGCCAGGTCATCAAACAGGTCACCCACAACCATAACCAGTGAGTACTACCGCTGTCAGCTCCTGTGCATGCACAGGGAACCATTTGCCTTGCTGTGTAGACAGCAGGGCAAGGAGAGAGGCTGCCCCCTTAATGATGTGCTGTCCCTCGCGGCTCAATAGCAGGGGGTTTTGCTGAGCACTCATGGAATTTAGCCAGTCACTGGGTTTGACTTTTCCCCTTCAATGGATGTTTTTCCTTCTATCTCTGGCTGCTGATATATCTGAGCACTGGTAAACATTCCTAGTAGCTCCCGGTAGTGGTGCTGCTCAAAGCCCCAATTTCCTCTTCACAGCCCTGGGGAATTGGTACAACGTTTAGGACTGGCTTGACCCCACACTGATCTGCAATATGGCAGCAGTGGCATCAGAGTGGCCTTGACTGTTCCCTTTCTTTGTTTACTGTTAGAATATCTCACTCAATCCCTTCCTCAACATAAACCTCTGACCGAGGGCCACCACCTGATTTTCTGCCACCTGCCATAGGTGTTCAGAAGGGCAGAAGTTCACTTTGAGCTGCTTGGAGCAGTAATTGTCTTGTTCCAAGGTGTCCACAGTTTTTCTGTCCTGCAGGGAGGGCGTGATGCGTGGTTGGTTGCTCCTAAACCTGCTAACAGGATACTTCCTCCCTTCCAATATCCTGATGCCCTATGCCACCAAGTTTCTGCAGCTAGCCAGCAGTGATCCATCCAGCACCCACCATGGTATGACTTTTTCTGTGTCCTGTAAAATAAACAGCTGCCCACTTGTTACTAAAGCCCTGGTGGTCAAAGAAAGAAGACAGGATCCAGGTGGGGGACATGGTCAAATGGGGAAATCTCCTTTACCCTGTTAGGCAGGAGAAATGAGTGGGGCACTGAGGCACCTGAGCCTGCAGGCCAGAATCTGCTTTGTATCTCTAGTCTTTCTGTTTGCAGAGGTAACTTCCCATTGTATCTCCACCCAGGGAAGTTGGAATTGTGTGTCTTTCTGATGCTTTGTTTAGGCCCAGTTTTACAGCTAGACCTGTGGTCTTCCAGAGTCATCAGCTGTGAGGTGTTTGGGTTGGAATTCTACTGGAGAAGAGGGTTCTAGTTCTCCCATCCTGTCATTCCTGTGTAGCCCTACTGACCTGGACACTGTCTGGGGCTGGCCCCTCATGATCTGGATGTGTCCTGGCAGAGTGGGAGATGAGGTCAAGTTTCTTTCCCCTCCTAGCATTGGCCCTGCGTTAAATTAAACACAGCCAGGCTGACCCAACACCACAGGAGACAATGCTAAGTCCTCTGCTTGGCTCAGCACATGAAGCTTTTTCCTTTTCCTGCAGATATAGCCAAGATCTGCCAGAGCAACCTGCGGAAAAATTTCATGTATGGGGGCCGCCGCCACCTTCCTTTCACTGTGGAGATAGAGGCATTGCTGGTATTGAGGGGCAGGGAAGTGGGGATGCTGGGAAGAAAGGGAGGGTGGGGGCTTGCCAGGAGGTGCCATGTTCAGTGTCACAGGGGCGGTTAGTGTTCCGAGAGAGGAAATGAGGCGTGTGTCTGTAAGAGGACTGGGACACGCAATGCCATGGAATAGGCAGGGATGGGGGCAGGGAAGAGGCAGGTACTGTGGGCAAGTAGTGGGAAGTGGAGATGAGGAGGAAGGAAGAGGGAGGAAGAATTGTGGGGCTGATGGGATCCTGCATGTCTTGCTGCCTGAAGACTGTCCTTTGTAGATGGGGCGTGGTGCCCGCCGGCTAGTGATACTGATGCCTGGAGGCGTGGAATACCTCACCAGAATTAAGACATTCACTGTGAGTTTTCTGCTTCAAATTTCTTTATTGATCTGGACTCTCAGCCCTACCAGGGAACTCCCTTATCTGTCAAAACCTTGGGCCTGGCCTGTGCTTCCCATAGTGCTGTGACTGTTTCCTGCTCACTTCCTAGGAATCCCTGCAGCAGCGTATCTCTGCAGGGCCTGCACAACGCTGGGATGCCTCACCCAGCTTCCTCCTTTGTGCAATGGGCAAAGCCATGCTGCTGCCCTCTAACAAGCCCAGTATGTCTAACTGCTCTGGGGCTGCTTTGGGCTTGCCAGACCATGGTGCTTACTTGTTTCTTTCCTTGCTTCAGGTGGCCAAGGAAGTGTTGCAGGAGATCTGTGAGCAGTTGGGGGCAGGTGAACAGGAAGAGATGGAGGAATTTGTTCTTTTTGCCATCAGGAATAACAACGATGATCTTGGCAAGTAAAGACTGGCATCTAGATTCTTTCTTAAAGTGGTTTCTCCAACAGGGACTACCATGGCTACTCTTTCAAATAGTTTCCCCACCCTTGGCTGGCTCTGGGGAGGTTCCTCTTCAATACTTTCCCCCTGTTACTAGGGTTAAGGATTGTGCCTTGTCAGGGGCTGTGTTGCTTGTTCCTGAAAGAGGTGTGTGCGTCTCTTTGGGTCTGTGTCCCTTTGGAATGGCTGATGCTGGGAGTCATAAGGGGAGGGTGGAACAGAGGTGTGAAGGAAAGCTCCTGTCCTGGGCCATGGAGCTCAGCCCACTGTCTCAGCCCCCAAAGTGATGACCCTCTCTCTGCATAAACATGTAGATAAAACGGTGAGGCCTATAAAACCGGAGGAGTATCTTCATGACTATCTGCTGGAGGACAAGTCGGTCACTGTGACTTTACGCAGGCTCATCTGGACAACACCTCTGCACTTTGAGAACAAAATTTATACTGATGTTCATTATGGACAGGTAAGTAATGAGGGCAGTGCCCACCAGGAACCTCCCTAGCAAGGGCTCCTGAGCAGGAGCAGAGTTATTGCACAGGCCAGTGAGAATATCCCAAGGGGGCTGAAGAAGCAGGAGGGCTTTGGCTGATCGGCTTTGTATGGTGTTTCTGGGAATGACTAATAACTGGAGCTATGGATGCAAGGACAGCAGTGTGCCCTTAGCCCTAGCTATGAACTGTACTGTTCCAGACATGGTTTGTGCAGTTCTGCATGAACTGCCTTTGCTTTCATGTTATCAGCAAGGCAAGATGTGGGGCTCTGCAGGCTGGTGCTGGCCGCACTTGCCTGTACCTTCCGGAAAGCTTAACAAAGGTCTCTTTGCTGTGCTGTCTCTCAGGTGCTGTGGGACTACCTGAATGGGAAGATACTGTTGGGCCATAGTGAAGATACGGAGCTACAGGTGGGCATTTTGGCAATGCTCCAGCACTGTGCCAAAACGGAGCAGCAGAACTCTGCTCCCTCCAGGTATGTTTGTCTCAAGGGTGGGGTGGGTCTGTCTCTAATGGCTGTTGGCACCACAGGGGTTAGTGCCTGAAAGTTCTCTCTGGATAATCGATGAATGGACAGCTCTGGAGAACATAAGCTACTAATTAATGTCACCACTTAGTGACTAGCTCTTGCCCATAATCAAGAAAGTTTACCTCCTGTTCACACTCTTAATGCTGTCTCTCATCCACATTTCCTTTTGTGACTCCTCTTGAGCTGACGGTCATGAGGGAGCCATGAACAATTTTTTTGACTGCCATGTGTTTGCAATACTAAGAAGGAAGTGCATGAGCTTACAGTTGGGATGAATGCTCCTTTGTTCTTTCTCACAAGCGCTAGAGTTTTCAGCCCTGGGCACTTGAAATCTGTAGTGAGTTGCCTGATGGGAATGAAAATGTCTCTGGGTACTGGAAAGCTTCTATCCTGCAGCCCCGAGCTGTATTTTCACACTCCTTCCTTCCTGTATCCTTATGCACTTAGAGTGGAGGTCATGTCTCCATCAGGTCCCCTCACACCACCAGCAGCAGGGAGAATGGCATAACCCTGCTGGGCATAGGGAACTCTGCTCCATGCAGGGCTTTGGAGGCACAGGAGCAAGGCAGGTTTAGTAAGGTGTTTTTCAGCTGAGACTGCCTGTGAAAGAAACACCCTGTGGCTCTATGTCCACACTATAGTCCTTGCTTGAAGAGCTGCTGTTGTCTCCAGAAAGGAGGGATTTCTCTCAGTGCACTAGTCAGTAGTGCACAGCCACCTTCTGTGTGGAAAATGGTGGTCTCGCTGTCTCTGATGTTTCCCTCCACATTATCCAATTCAGATACAACCTGTCGTGCTCTTCCCCTCTCCCTCCCCTCCTGCCCCCAGCCACGCAATTGAAAATTGTTGGCACATCCCCTCCCTTCCTTTTAATCCCCCTGGCTGATCTTTTGATTTTAGCTGGGCAGGGGGTGAATTAGTATCTGCTTGTTGGCACAGGGAAGACCTGAAGGAGTACACACCAAAGACCCTGCAGTCCTCCATCAGTCCCCAGGCTCTGCAGGACCAAGTTGGCATGCTGCTGAGAACCAGGCAGGCCCTCCAGCCATTGGATGCAAAAATCCAGTTCATAGGTGAGGAGACATCCAGACCTGCTTGATTTATCCTGAGCATGATGGAAGCTGCTCTGAATGTGCATTTGGGACAGTTCATGATGTTGGCGAGGATCCTTGGAGCCTGGAATGGGCTGTGACACGTGACTCCCTGACAGCCTCCACCTGCAGATTGGCGCTTGTTCCCAGGCATGGTGATCATGGTAGAAGTTCCACCTCTTTCATAGAAGCCTGCAGTATATTTTCATAGCTCTGTACAAGTTGTGTTTTAACTGATATTCTGGCTGCAGGTCTGTTTTCTGGTCGGGAAAGAACAGGATACCCATTCAGGCTGCTGAGAATTCCCACCTTCCTTCAGCCTCGGGGGGAAGGAGAAGTTGTCAACCTTACTTTTTAATGTAGACAAGCTTGGGAACACTTGCAGCCTTTGACTACCTTAGGTTGGTGCAGTGGATTGCTGGCTGGAAGCGGTTGCCTGAAAGCACCTTTTGCTTTCTTACAGAGCACGTGATGAAATTGCCATTCTTTGGCTACACCATCTTCTTTGTAAAGAGAGTCAGCGATAGGACAGTTCCTGTGCCCTGTTACTTTGGGGTGAATAAAGAGCAGATCATTGCGGTGGATGGCACCACCCAGGTATGCCAGAGAATTCCTCCCTAGAGTCCAGAGCCCTGATGCCTATCAATCAGAAATTAACTTTGACTCTTAGCAGAACTTGTGCAGGAAGAGACTGTATTGACCTGCATCACAGCCACTCTAACAACAGCCCCAGCCCAAAGCAGGTGCCAAGAGTGGTAAAACAGTTAGCACTGCCATGTGCTCTTTTGTAAGTCCCGTGATCATGCTAACAAGCATGGTCCACAGTACAACTAAGTGTGGGTCACATTTCTGTCTGTCCCAATCTTGCAAGAGTTCTAGGGACATGGTGTCAGCAGGAGCCTGCCCTGTATCCCATACACACTTGCACAGTGCCCCAGCCCTCGGCTCAGCTTTCAACAGGCTCTTGAGGTGAATCTTCCTGGGTGAGAACCAGATGGTTTTATTTGTAAGGACTGCACCAGCGAGTGTTTTGTGGCTTTTCTCCTTACACAGTCAGTCTCCTGCGTCATTCCACTGAAAGACCTGCAGAACATGCGAACCCTGCGGCCTACCTCTGATGATGGGCTTCCCGGCATAGAACTGAACTATGGCTCGGCTGCCAGCCCCAAGACGATGTGGCTTGAACTGTCACAGGTGAGATCGGCCTGGACCTACAGCTTCCTCCTGGCAATTCAGAAATTGTCCTCCACTGCCCAGCTGAGCCTCTGCTAAGAGACAGTACTACTGCTCTCTTCTCTCTCAGAGCTGAAAGGGGGCACTGCATTTCCCAGGCCCCAAAGTGCAGCTTTGCCCTGGCACATACCTGATATTTAATTATGGAAAGTGATTCATGGGAATATTTAATTATGAGGAGCAGAAAGCAGAGCACTTCTGGGGCAGAGAATGACTGATACTGATTTGTCTTTTGACAGGCTAAAGAAATGTATCACACGATTGTTGTCATCCTGAAAAAAACAGAGTGATACCACTAGAGCCTAAGAGGAGGAGAAAGACCAAGCGAAACAGCACTATTTCCCCTTGAGCTTGTTCAGTGCTCCCTGCCCCGTCTTCTGGAGAGGACTCTTCCAAAAGCCATCCATGACCTCAGACAGCTGCTTTCTAAGACTGCCACAACAGTGTTTGTTGATGGACTAGACCATAATCTCCCCCCTCCTGCCATTCAGTCCCCAAGGACTCTTCCCTGAAGCCGTGCAGCAGTGGCTGAAAAAACCCAAAAGCCACTCCTTCCACACCATTGCTTTCTCATGGCCTGTTCCAACACGGAGCAGCCCAACAGAAACAAGCAATTGCCTTCAAGCTATACAGAGAGCTATACAGCCATTCTTTTCTTTTTGAGTTAATTAACATGAGCAAAGACTGATGCTTCCCAGAGACCTGTGTTATCACAATGCACAGCGGAGGCTATGGAATGACTGCGCCGCCTGTTGGGGTTTTCCATAGGCCAGCTTTTCCTCTCTATTGATATGCAGGAGGCCCTGTAGCAGGATTTGTGAAGCAGGAGCCTGTAGAAAGCATCTTAATTGCAAAGCAGATCAGTGTTAAGATACAATTAACACATATGCTGGGGCACAGATTGAGCTGCAATGGGAAGAAAGTTTATTGTTAATTAATTTCTTACTGCCATAATTATATGCATATGTTTCCCTCTGCTATAAAGGAGTCAGTCATGTCCACACAGCTGTAAGACTTAACTGATGGCTCCATGCCCATGGAGAAAGTGTGTTCAAATGGAACTTGTATTACATTAGGGGAGAGTGGCCTGGGTTGTACAAAAACGCTTAATTTATTTTTATTGCTACAGCTATCCTACTGAACTGAAAAGTATCTGCACTTTAGGAGATTCTAATAAAATAATCACAGAGGTATTTTGAAGCCATAATGTGACTGGTCTACATCTAACATGGGAAGACTGGCCTGCAGGTAACTGGCAAAGCTTGAGGAAAAGGTTACAACTGTTGGCTGGGAACGGGATAGATCTGAGGGTGCTCAGTGCAAGCTTCTTACTGGTGAGCTGATGCCAGCAGTAAAGAGCATCTTTCCCTGTCAGGAACTTCCCTTCACGTGCTGTTCCCCACAGCCTGTGAGGCCTTTAGCTGAAGCATGTTCCAGCCTCTCCCTTCAGCAGCGCTACTGCAAGGCTGGGTAAAGCACCTCAGCAACATGACAGAAAGGAACAGAGAAGATATCTGAAGATTAACTTATCCTTATTCCCCTTCTGTTTCTCTGAGCTTTTGCTGCCTTATATAGAAGCACAACTCACGTGGTTAGAAGTGCCCCACGTTGTGATAAAGCACTTTCTCACACAACCCCATGCCTTAGCCAGCCCCTTCCGGAGCCCCCTGATTTACAAGATAAACAGAACGTTTCTGGGAAGTTCACCCAGGCAGCAACTGAACTCTGTGAGTGCTGAGCTCTGGAGAAATAGCAACCCCACTTAAGTGGCTGACGAAACAGGAATTTTCATGGGAAGGTAAAATGGAAATCAGCAGACAACAGCTGAAAAATACTTTTATTGTGTAAAAGGCTTCTTGTAAAGCCCTTTGTCCTCCAGTGAGCAGAGCAAGCTGAAGATGAAATTGACTTTTGAGTTAAACATTTCCGGGTTCTCCTCCTGTTTCTAGCTGGAGAAGTCCTGCAGCTGTAAGGGATGGGCGGTGTCTGCTGGCACACGCTTCCCATCCATCCCACCCCAGGTTTGCATTTATTAGCTCTCTGTTCAGATAAGAAATGAGCTTTCATATCTTTGTTGACAGTGATGGAGTCTTAATGTGAGCTTTCAGGAAGAGTCTACAGCAGCTATAACATTGTTTTATTGTCAATGCGCACATACCTTTCAGTACATTTAAAAAAAATACACCTGTTGAATACAGTGATCCAAAAGCCTGTTTGATGGCCTCTCAGGCTGCAGATTCCTCTAGCAGCGCTAGTGCCTGAGGCCACCAGGCATGGAACAAAGGCAGAACCCAACAAAAACCCAGCAGAAAGGACTTGTGCCAGGGAATCAGGTTATTTCAAGCCCACCCTAAGGTTCAGGTCCTAAATAAATATAGCAGCAGAGGCACCACAGTGTCAATTTGAGGGCCACAGCAGTACCTTAACCAGTTTTAACAGCAGCTTTGCCCTCTGTATTGCAGACTGTGGGCGAGGCACGGGGAGCAAATATGGCTTTAGGGGTTACAAGCAAATGCTGGAAAAGTGTTGGCAGCCTTGGTGCCACTATTGGAGAGGTTAATACTGAAAGAGCATCACCGCTTAAATTAAAGGGCAGGCAGAACTAGACAAAGTTAAAAAAAGGTTAAGATTAAAAGAAAAAGAATCTGAGTGTCTTCACCTTCAGAAAGTAGGCATTGCCTGCACGGTAAAAGCAAAACGCTCCCCTCCTGCCCTTCAAGGGAAAACGTTCCATCCAGGAACTCAGCCATCAAGTTCATCACTGGCAGCCCTGAGCAAAGCACGTGAACTTGTAGCGTAAGGCTTCTATCGGTAACACTGAAATAAGAACTAAGAGATGGGGGAACAAGGGGAGGAGCCATCTAGAAAGCAAGATGCCATCCCAGAGCAGAGTTCCAGTTGGAGAGTCTGAGCCCTTCCCAGGCTGCTGCAGGGAGTAGAGGTTGGAGATGCTGCAGAACAGCTGAGGCAGCAGCCCCCAACCTATAGAGCCGATGCAGACTTCACACCTCTTGGCAAGAGGGCTTCAGCGCCCTGCGTGCTGGAGAAACTCTCCCTAAGTTCACAGAAACTGGTTCCTGGAAGTGCGTGTCACTAAGGACAGAAGTGAGCAAAAACGCAGTGGAAAAGGATTAAGCTCACTTCTGCAGTTTCACAAATCCCTCCATGGCTGAGTTCTTCGAGGTCCCCTGGTCCCGCAGCTGGAGGAAGGAAGACAGTCAACATGATGTGAGGATCAGCCCTCCGAGCTCTGCAGCTCCTGCCAGTCCATCTCGCTCTCACACCTGACTCTTGTTTTGAAAAACTCCTTGATGAGTCTCTGTGCTTCCTCCTTCACTGCAAGAGAGGAAGCACCACCTTTGAGATGATACTTAAGACATCTGCCCCCTCTAAAGACATCAATCCATTTAACATCAAAAGAACCCAAGATTCTTGGTGCTCTCTCCAGCTGCCAACTCACCAGTCTTGCGGGCAGGATTCTGCTCTTCAGCCAGTAAATGAGACAGGTGCCGAGCAAAGCCTTTGAACAGATCCTGCAGAATTGGGGAAGAGCAGAGAGGAGATGCTGGTTACCTCAACAGACTGTTTCCACGTTTTTCTTGCCCTTAGCACGGGCTGGGTCTAGCACAAACCATTCATAGATGTAGATTACAGGAGTGCTGCAAACCTGCAAACACCCTGCAGTGCTGGAGAAGCACAGGCACACACATGCTGCCTTGCAGCATCAAGTAAACTACACACTGTTGCCACTCCACAGGATGGGGTTCTTAAAAACGCGCCGGAGTTTAGTGTGAGAACATGAACAATCACAAACAAGTGTGGAACCAACACGATACCACTCCAATCACACACAAACCCTTTCTTGGGAGAGGTGAGTTGCTGCACCCAGTCACTAAAACAGCACGTACCAAGATGTGACTTGGAAATGAAATGGGGTACCCAGATCATCCTCCCCTTCCCAGAGCCCCAGGTCACTAGGGAGATGCAGTCTCCTCCCGCTAGAGAGTCTTGAGCTGTGCCCTACCTTGGAAGCAAATTTGCCACCCTTGTAGAACGGGGTCAAATATTTGACAACGATGTCTGCTGTCTCTTTGAGGGACATGCCTTTGGTCACTGGCTGTACAGTCTTGCTGGTTCCTTCTTTATCACATTGTGATAAGTTCGGATCAAAAGTCACCTTCTTCTTTGTTGGACAAACACTTTTGCTTTCTGGCTGGGACAGAATAGAAGATTTTGCCACTGTCCGTAGCCGCTTTGTTGCGGGACTTTCCACGTCCTAGAGATGGGACAGAAGAAAACCAAAAACATCAGTGGCAACACTACACTTCCAAGCAGCCACTACCTTCTGAGAACATGAATCTTTGCAGCATCCTGCAGGGTCTCCCTATAGTGAATACCACGCAGGAGTCTGCGTAACCCATTTTGCTGTGCAGACATAATACACTGTTTCCCACACAAAGGGACCTTGAGAAAAACCCTTTAAGACTACCGCATTCAGAATTACCCTATGCTCTTATCAGGGCAGCTGATTGCTAGATCCCATCCTATATAGGAAAAACTAACAGGAAAAGATTTCCCAGGATGTCTTCTGAGAATACATCCCTCAGGAAGAATCAACCACTTCAGGAGTATCAGACTCCAGCTCAATTTGAAAGAGCAAAGAGAAAACTGCGCTGATGGGTAGAGACAGTTCCGAGGCAGTCTCAGGTGACAAACGCAGAACCAGAGCTGAATACAAGGCTGAAAAGCGTAGCTCACTTCTGCGTGGTCCTGTGTGTCATTGGCCTGCGGTTGTTCCCTTGACCCGAGAAAGCAGCTCACTAATTATAGTTCCTTACAGATCTAGAGGGGGTGGAGAAACTCATTCCAGGCAAGTCATCAGCCAAGGGTACAGTCACATGTGTTGCAGAGAAGAGGAAACAAAGCAGAGCGGAGGGGAAGGTGTCCTCTGCAGTCTGAGTCGCTGGCACTGGCCCAGCGGGCGGCAGCGGGACACCAGGAGTACAACACAGCTACGGTTCTCCTCTCTGCTGCGATTGCAGCTGGGCCCTCCCCAGATAAATAACACTAACAGGTGAGGTTCAGACCAGAAGCATCACTCCCAGAAAGAAACTTTGCACAAGATGAGCAGAACAAATAGAAGAAAT
Organism: Numenius arquata; assembly: GCF_964106895.1. Classification (NCBI taxonomy): domain Eukaryota; kingdom Metazoa; phylum Chordata; class Aves; order Charadriiformes; family Scolopacidae; genus Numenius; species Numenius arquata. Next base: position 7,815,012 of record NC_133592.1, read on the forward strand.
TAGTATCCATTAAAGTCTTACCTCATGTGACCCTGGTCGCTTCCCGCAGTCACCTTCCCCAACAGTTAGCTCAGTTTCTGCGACGTTTTCAGCAACACTAGTGGGAAGAGTGGAGAGAAGATCAATTTTAATCATTCCACAGTGAAGATATTACTACATTCACTGTCAGTGGCCATAAGACTCTCCATGGTAAAGCAAGAGTCTTCCTCACCAGCCTCAGAAATCTAATAGAGATTCCCAGGTTCCAGGCCAAGGAAATGGGCAGGGCTCTGCAGCTCATTAACAGGCAACAGAGCGAGCAGAGAGGTAGAGCTTTTACCTGGATTTTACATCCATTTCTTCCTGAAGGAGTTCAGACTCAGCAGCCTGCTGGGCCTTAAAATCCCCCTCTCTCCCAGTCAGTGTTAATTCTGTCTCTCGCAGCTCTTCATTCTCTGCCTGGGACTGTCCAGTCACATCTTCTCCAGAGACATCTTTGTTTCCCTGAGCTATTGGTTTCTTTTGACACGTGCTTTGAGAAGAAACCTGAGGTAGTGTCCTTGCAGAACAGCCATCTTCTTTTGCTGAGCTGCAACGTTTGGCTTTAGACCCACCTTTGGCGAGGGAGAAGAATTTGGAAATATCCTGTGATTCCTTTTTAGCTGCTTCTGCGAGCATTTGCTGCTTCTTGCTAGGTTTGGACTTCTTAGTAGGGCTATCCCAAAGGGCAGCTTTTGTGTCTGGACTGGGTTGTTGTGCCTCCTTTTCAGGAGGGAGTACCTCTGCCCCAGTACTCTCACGCATTGCTTTGGTTGCTCTTTTTTTCTTCTGGTGAACAGGTTTTCTAGTGTCCACATCCAGACTGCAGTTCCTGTCGTCTTGCCCATTTGGACAATCTTCTTCTTTTTTGACAGGCTTTGCATCGCTCTCCTCCTGAATCTTCAGCAGTTCTGAAGCTGTCTGGAACAAGCTGGATTTCTTTGGAAATCCTGCTCCCACACGCTTGGGTTTGAACTAGGGAGAAAGGAAGAGGAAGAAATGTCAGGTATGAGAGCATTAAGGAAGCCCTCTTGTGCAGAACCCTGAAAGGAGCTCAGTTTCTGTACACAACACACACAACACACCAGTGTGTACAGCCGTAAGCTGGGGAAAGCTCTAAAACTGACTCATCAGCATAACCATCAACTGAGACATCAAGGAAATGGATTAGGTTAAAGTCACAGGCCCGCAGTGAGGAAACAGGCAGCATCCTCGGTTAGAGCAAGATGAGAAAAAACTTATTTGATGTATGGCCTGCACGTAGGTTATATTCACTAACAGGAACCAGCATGACTAGTTGGTCTCACTCCAAAACCAAAGGACAGACAGGGAAAGCAATTCCTACAGCCATACACAGCTACGGCCACACAAAGGGCCTAAAATAAAATTATAAAAAAGCAGATAGACAAAGCACACCATTCCCTCCTTGTCTATCCCATCTGTTCTTACTCACTGAGTAAACCTGGGATGCGGGGAGGAAGTCCTCTTCTGCTAGAGACCCAGATTTTGTTTCTAAGCTGCTGTTGCCACCAGTTCCAGACGCAAAGACTGAGAACAGCTCTCCTTGTTTTGAGGCTTTGTTGATTTCCGCTACCTGAAAAGAGAACAGAAGTGTTCTCTAATGGCCAGAAATCTCTATGCCTCCCTGCCTCTGTACACACTAAAAGCCGTAATGGCATAGCACATGTCTCCTCTGGATGGATACCTATCTCAAGAACAGAAACATTTTCAAGAGATTTATTGCCACCAGCTAACCTAAACTAAGCCTTCTCTATCGTCAGCGACAGTCTGAGGAACTCCCCATTCCCTTTACTGCTAGACCTGGGGGGTATTTGGATAAGCTGCACTGGTATGGAGGTTTCCAAAGCCTGTAAAGCCAACAAAGACGTGAAACAACCATGATTCTGGGCCCTGCTGGAAAGAAAACCAAGAAGAAAGATTTGGAAGACGTCAAGGCAAAGCAGAATCATTCCCACACAAACTCTACCCTTTCTCCCCTTGAGCTGAGGCCACAGCACATTCGAGGGAACAACAGCAGACACATGGCCCTACCTTCTTTAGCACAGTCGCCTTGTATGAGTTGGCCATTTTACTGGTTCGGAAAACTTCATACTCCAGCTCCACAGCACAGGCGTGAGGGTCTGACCTGTAACACAGGCTGGGGTGATTTCTGGCAAGACACACTTCTATATCTGCAAAGGGAACACTAACGCTTAAGCATCTCCCAGAAAGTATGAAATTCACTCCCTCTGGTGCAAGAATAAGTGATAATTTTCAATTAAGTCCTAAGGGATGCAGGGTGAATTGCTGGAGAATGGAAAGGGTGGTGAAAAGTTTTATATGCAAGTCCTCTTGTCCCCTTGCTCAGTTTGCAAAGTACACTATCCCCATCTTGTGGGACACAGAAGAATTGCGACTCCTAGGACCAAGCTGATTTAGCAGAATGGGACACAGGAATCCTCGTACCTGATCCTGAACATCACTGCAAGAAGGATGCTGTTAATTGAAACTACATCCTTGGATCAAGACATTCCCTGAGAGCAGTAATGCTGCTCAGGGAAGAGTAGGCCCTGTGTTAAGGGACTCAATACGCTACCCCTTTTCTCTCATCTCATACCCTTTTCCTCCTGCTGGAACATTTTGATTGGTGCTCAAAGCTTCTTCCAGCATCTTCAAGCAGTGCTCCCGTCCCTAGGAAACATGGGATACTCAGACATGCTCTACAGAGGTCACAGCGCCCCTCGGGCTTCCATCCCTGAAGGAGTAAGAACAGGGCAAGCAGAATCTTTGTCATTCTTTGCAAGTCAACAAGACGGAACGCTGACCTGCCTTTCTTACCTTCACTGTGAGCTTAGAGATTCTCCTGCTGAAGGCGTCCTTCAAGGGGCAGTCTGCACCTACCACACAAGAGACATTTGGGAAAGGCGTCATAGCAGGGCTGGGGCTGACAGAGAACATCTCAGCTGGCACCGGGAGGGTGCCAGTCCAGCACTGCTTGGGATGCTCCCCCCTGCATAGTCACCCCAAGGACCACACAGTCACCCTTTTTACCTAGAGAAGTGACAAACTCCAAAAGAATAGGCAGAAGCCAAAGTGATGTTTTTCTCTCTGCATGAGAACGTCAACTTTGCTAGTTTATGACTAGCAGCCTTCCATCTCAGGAAACCCTTTTTCAGGGAATCCCAGCTCTTAAGAAGTGCAACCCTTTTCTGCTCCCCACATTACCAACCGAAAATAAAGAGGCTGAAGAGAGTAACGTGAAATACCAGCTATTCTTTTATAATAGTGTAGCAACTCTGTTTCTAGACAGGGCCCCAGGCAGCACGGTTACAAACGGCAAAGCGTTTCAGCAGTTTCCTTATAGCCCAATTGAATAAAGCTGCGTAACCACTGCACAAACAGCCTACAAAGTCAGGTTAGACAGAGTTTTCCTCCTCTCTTGCTTATTTGGAAAAGTTGTTCAGAAAGATGCATTCCATATCTTCACCCCAACCAAAGCTAAGCTCGGATCCATCTCCTCCAGCCAAGCTTTCACGGCCAAAAGCCTAACCTCTGTGCCTAGGGACTGATACCTCCAGCGCTCATGCTATATAAATTACATGCAGCTGCAAAATACAAGATTTCCTTCTCCCAAAGAAATCCCACTATAAATCAAAGAAGATATTTACTTGGAGGAACAAAATCTTCCTTTTCTGGTTCTTTGCCCTGAAAGAAAACAAAGATCAGTCAAACATTTCCATTCCTGTGACACACATGCAGGTCCAGAAGCACAAAAGACACATTTTATACCCCTGCTCCAGGGAAAACTGATGCTGAAGTTACAAACGTACTGAAAAGGCACCAAAATGGGGGAAAGTAGACAAAGGCTGAGAATCAAAGCCAAAAGTTCACCTTTGCTATAGGAATATGAAAGAGAAGCCGAATGGGGAAATCTGTTTTCACTAATATCAGATATATTAAAGACAATAGGATCCTCTTGATGAGCACTGTGGAGAAATCAGTACACGAATAAGCTGCGTTCCTTCATATTATGGGACTGACCCAGAATATGGAGAACACGGCAAAAGCAGAGTTTAACAAAAAGTTAAACACAGAACAAGCACCCGCAAGATGCAATAATTTACTTTCATCAGTGCCAGGAAGCCTTTGTGTCTGTAAGCCAAGCTCACAGCAAACCATCTCAATCTTCTACCGAGGGATAACAACTCACCCTGCGCAGACTCATCTGCTTTTTGTAGAAGTTGTTCCACTCCCGTTTCCGACTCTCTTCATTGGCTTCATCCCAATTCCCACTGCTTTCTTCATCATACCTGGATAAGGCAGGAAAACACCAGGAACAAGCATTTCTATAGCTGCAGCATTAACTGGGGGACAGGCTTTGGAGAGCCGAGGTCATCCCACTATTTACAAAAGCTGATGTATTTCAAGTCCTTTCTGAACAAGTCTTAGCTTTTAATTTCACTGCCATCCCTCAACCTGGACAGGAGTGAGCGTCCTCTAAAGATCTATGGGTTTTGTTAATTCCATGAACTAGTAAGCAGTAGCATGAACTAGCAGCACACGACTAGTGCTCTGAGAATGTAGGGCTCCGTTTCAGAAGCTCTGCCAGCTTCTCCCACGGAGCTGAGGAGTCACTGCCTTGTGTCAGGTACCCCGTCCGTCAGTCATTGCCGCCCTTGGAGCAGAGATGGCAGAAAGGGCAAAGCAACCGCTCCTCAGCCTCAGTTGTTCACAGGCTGTTGTATTAAATGAAATCCCCATCATTAATGCACTGAAATGCAGCAAATGATTCTTGCCAGATGTAGCCCAAGAGTTTACCGCCTTCCACAGCAGTCACAGCCAAAGCTTACAGGTATCACAGATCAGAGCTTTAAAGACTATTACAACCTCCAAGGCAAAGCTACAACCAAGTCATGGAGAGGTTCAATAAATCAAGTGGCGAACACTGTGGTGTACAACAGCACTGGCCGTGTCTTCTCAGGTCCTGAGATCAAACACGGGCTTAGGTCACAAGTGCACCGGTTCCCTCTGACTCAGTGGACTTGCCCAAAGAACAACGCTACCAGTCTGAAGCTGTTGAAGGCAAAGCAGAGGGCTAGGCCAGCGGGCAGCGCTGTGCATCCTGGCAGAGCTGCACGATCGCCGCAACTCAGCCAGAGAAGAAGGAGGAAGGGAAGTTGTCACCTCCACGCTGCCAAGCCTTTTACAGAATTAATTATGTTTCCCACCGCACATCTTCATTTTGCTGTCAGCCTGATAGGGAAACACTAAAATTTAGCAATCTGCAGAACCAGCTGATACTGGCACTCCATTACATCCTCTGTGATGACTAAGTCCCGTCAGTAGCCCCCTGCTGGTCCACAGACAGCCATACTAAGTCAGGAATGAACTCTGGATCATGTCATACTTCGCTGTCACGTTGGTCTCAAACATTTTTGATCCTTGTGACTGTGAACGGGCTGAGCCCACTGACTGCTTTCAAAAGATTTCAGGCTGGTTTCTTGAACCAATTACATTCTGCAGGGCAATTCTTAGGTCTGTCAAAACAGCTTTTGGCTCTCTGGGACATGAATGTGATCAAGGCTGCCAAAGCGTGTGGAAAATGAAATTCCAACTCCTGCTGCCAGGAAGCTACAGGAAAATACCACCACACAGAAACATGTGCTGAAAATAGGAGTGGCTGAGCCTGCAGCTGGAAGATGCTCTCTTCTCCCCATTAGCTCCTACGAGCTGAGCTTCAGCTACCAAATACAGACCTGCTAAAACCTCCGCAACCTCTTCTCCCGCCTTCGTACAGCTCTGGATCATAGCTATCCCAGGGGGAACCTGTGGGCCCAATGCAGGTTTTGCTCCAGCTGTTGCTGCAGCGCTCCAGCGACTCCAGTTGTCTTTTCACCGCCCCTGGGTTCTTGCAGTAGTCACAGCACTTGTTACAAGGCGGGGTGACATCCCCGAAGTACTTTGCTATGGCAGCATGGCGGCATCTAGGAAAGAAAAGGGAAAAAGATCTGGTAATTATTTTTATTGACAAGAACACCACCTTCCACATGCAAGGTGTATTTTGATAAAGACTTGAGTCATTTTGTTTTGCAGAGAATGCCTATTCCAGCAGGAATCGCGGGGATTCCTGGGGGTTCTGTTTCTGGCACTCTGCTTAAGGTCTCTCTGCCTCCACTTCCCCACATGTAAAACAAACCGTGGTGTCAATCGCTTCCGCTAAATGCTTTCAGATCTCCGAGACCTGCAGAAGGCACAGTGGATGAAATATGCAGTTATTAATTCTGCATCTTTGGCCAAATATATTCCGTGTCCAATCAGAATGGCTCTAGGATAAATGCATAAAGAGGTCCTGCTGATCTCTGCACCTCAGAGCTCAGAGTATGTCTGTGTATTTCACATTGAAGCTTCTAATGTTATTGTTTATGGCTTGAAGGTGAAGAAATCTACATTTGAAGAAAGAGGAATGTAAATCAAGTCACAGAAATAGTCCAGACTGAGGTCACAAGGGAGCACTATTGAGATAATACATCCTGGGACTCGAGCTGCTCACACACGCTTCAGATCAGCAGCCAAAGTTCAGGTAGAGTCCTACATCCATGAAAACCAGTCCATTTGCTCATACAGTATTGCCCAACCAGTTCTACCAGCCTCAGCAAACTAACCATGTGAAGACGATTAGATTCTTCCAGGAATCTTCAGAAGATTTCTGGCAGACATGAGCACTTTTGGGTATGTAAAGAAGAGTTTGGTGACAGAAATACGCTCATTAGCAATACAGGCAGGAAGTAATTTCTCTTCTAGAACACTTCCTAACTTTAACCAGCGAAGAGACTGATTTCGCAGATAAAGAAGAACCAGGCGGTTACTTTTTTTCTTTTTTTCTTGTCTTAAGAAAGTGGGCAGAATTTAGAGGAGCTTTTTAAAACTTAGGTTTCACAGCAGAGTGGCTGGTTGTCTCTTAAATCAAAATGCCAATACTAGATACACAGAAACACTTACTTCAGCAGGCATTTAGAGATCAAATCCTGCAGCCAAGCAGCAACAGGAGTTATTTTAGAAAAGAATTATTTTACTGCAAGGAAGAACAAAGTGGTGATTTTTCTTCTCTACCAAGGAGTGCCCTAACTGGGTTACCAACTTCATCTGCAAAAGTGGGTCACAGAGGGGAAAAGTAAGAGAGTGAGCACTTCATCTACTCTTAATATAAACCCTTTAAGGGATGTCTGAACTTGCCAGAGATCTAAGAAATGCAGTTTGCTTCTTACCTTGTGTGTGTCTGGGGGGAACGTAACTGCACGTCTACCAAAGCAGCACAAACCAACCCTACCAGGCTCTGGTTCCTCCCTCGTTCCCACGGCCTGGGAGGACAATTTCCCAAGCAGGAGAGCGAGTGGAGCAGCAGAGCAGCAGGTTACAGACTACTGTCGCCGGAGCAATGAAACGTGTGTGCTGAAGCGTGAAGGACCTGGCGCTGCTCAGGTGAGGAGGGCTGCAACAGGGGGACGTTGCAGGGTCTGGTCTAGGACACTGAAAGCCCAGAGAGGGCTACTACAAAGCTGGCTTTATATCCCCCTGCAGAGCCGCACTGACTCACGCTCCTCTTGCACTCAAAGAGCTCCTTTCACATGGTGGGGAAGGGTGGGGGGACTGGGATAGGGAAAACACATTCGATCCCCTTGTCCTGCCTTTCCAAAAGAACTACTGGTGCTGCCTGTGCTGCCAATGCAACGTGACTATAGAAATGTCAGCGAGCTGCAAGTCAGCTTTTTGTTTCCCCAAAAGAAAACAGGCATTCTCATTAGTCCCCGTCTCTCTCTCACACGCACTGATTTGTATTAGAGTTAACCGGGGCGTACAGTAATGGTCAAGCCCTCTCCTCACTTCGACAGCCTACTCACCAGGCTTACGCTGGCGAGGGACATCCACACACACCTCTGTCCCTTGATACAAACAAGAGAGATGCCCCAAGGGAGGGCTTTGCTGGAAGCACAGATCAGCTCTGAAGTCACTGGAATTCAGAGAAGTTCTAACCCATCGGGCTTGTCAGGCCCAGCCCCTTCCGTCCACCTTCCTGTAACTGCCTCTGTTTTCCTGCAGAATTACCCAAATCGGGGCCACAGCCCCACTTTAGCCAGTGCTGCTCATGAGTTGGGTGAGAACGGAAATCCAGTTGCAGAACTAAGACTGCAGTCCTATAATTAGAGTCAAAAGGCCCAAACCAGAGTTACCAATAGGGATGCTGGGGGGAACCATTGGATTAACGCTTAACTCGACACAAGAGGTCCTGAAACATAGTTGGTTATGCATTAACATGAGGTGGTAAAACTTCCCGAGCCACATGAGCACCTGACTAATGCCCTTGAGATGGAGAGCAGATTTACATAAATTAATGGTATTTTGTATTATTATACATATCCTAAAATTATTTCATCTTTTAAATATGCAAACGTATTATTTTGCTCCCCCACCCTTCAACAGGAGTATGTATAAACTGACCACTGGTCTTTAAAACGTCTAAACAAAATCCTTATTTAATGTGAGACATCCCACCCTGGTTTTACATCATGGGACAGGGTGAAGAGCAAAATAACAATCAGGTTTATTAACATGTTTTTATCTGTGGCAATAAATTTCAGGAAAGTGCTAAACTGATCACACCATCCTCCTTTTGGCACTTCTTGCTTTTGTACAGCAGATAAAACAGGAACCCTATTCCTGCAATTAATAGAAAAAGATGAACTGTCGAAGAAGGAAAGTCACATATCCCAAAAGAAGCTCTGCCTCTCCCCAAAATACACCAGAAAAAAGCATTCCCTTGTATGAGCCAAGGAAGGGTACAGAGCCCCATCAGAAGAGCTCCCCGAAAAAAAACCCCAGCGAATCTGGGAATAAAGGCAAGAAATTAAAGCGTTAAAAAGACAAAAATCACATGAGGACAAATTATATACATAGATGCCAGTTGCTGAACAAAAGCCATTTAATGAGCTTTATCAAAGAGAAGAGCAAATTAGGAGGTTGATGAGGAATGATAATTTTGCACCTGCCTGAAGGACTGTACCCTTTGTAGTATCGGCTGACCTTCACCAGCCCTCTGAGACACGACAGTGGGGGCCAGCTGTCCCCAGCGTACAAGGAGCAAAACCCACGGCATCGAGAGAGCAAATGACCTGGGCAAGGGCATGGAAGAAATTCCCCAGCCCAGGGGCAGACCCTGCTGCAGCGTCCTCGCCATTGCCTGCTCTGCCCCTTCAAAGAACACAGGAGAAAAGCTCCTTCCCCCGGGAGTCGGAAGGAAACTGGGCAGCAGAAAGAAAAGTTAATTGCTTTAACACACACCCGAACCATCCCATCGCAAGAAGAGAATCAATTCAAGTCCTTCTCCAGAAAAAGCGGTAATTAAAAGGGAAAAAAAAAAAAAAAAAAAAAAAGAAAAAAAAGACCTTGCTAGGGGGAGATGCAGAGGGGAAGGGAGCAACAAGTGCTGGCACTCGGGCGCTGCGGGGAGTTCCTCGCCCGCCCTCCCTCTCTGGCACACATGTAACACGAAACTTCATATCTCCAGGACAACCAATAACAAAAAAAAAAAAGGCAGAGACAACAGCTGGCTGTCAGCAGCCGAGCAGAGAGGAGCCGAGCGAGGAGCCAGACACAAGCCAGGATGAGGGGAGAGATGACGTGAAAGTTGAAGAAGACAGAAAGAAAAAACAAGAGGAGAAGAGTTCGCGGCGCGGCTGGGGTAAGGCTGAGCTATTGCTGGTGTTCGGTCAAGCGTAGCACCTTAACATTCAGCTAGCGAGCAAGTCGCTGGAGCTTTTGTAGCTCTCTGCACGGCGAACCACGGAATCAGGCACCGGGCAGAGCCTGGATTTGTTTGTAAGGGACGCTCAGGAGGAAAGGTGGCGAGAGAAAAGCTTTTAATAGGATTGCAGGGAGCCGCGCTGCAGCCCTGCCGCTAACAAAAGGATCCAGCCTGCGGGTCTTGCATCGCTCCGCCGGTCAGAGCAGGAGTAAGCAACTTCTTTGCTGATTAGGAAGGCTGTCTGCTCGGTTTTTCTGTTGCTGTTAAGGAATGTGACCTTAGCTGATAAGCAGGTCTGGCACAGGGCATTCTCCAGGGTGACGATTTGTTGTATTAATACTTGGTGCGGACAAGAGCCGCTCTGCTCCTCTGCACGAGTGGCGTCTGTGCCGTTGGTGAGTAGCTGCCAGCACAGGCAAGCGCGTGTGAAACCGAGTGGGTACCAGCCACGGTGTTCCTCCAGAGCTCCTCCCAGCCGGAGCTAGGTTTTATCCCCCAAATCCTGAAGCAAACAGAGAGCTTGAAAACAAACCCTGGTCGGGGAACTAGCGTAATGTGCAAGTTAAGCATCTGTGTCCAATAGAAATAAATGGAAAGATTTTACACAGCTTCTAACAAGAGCATTTTTGAAAAAAAATCAGCAAATTTATCAGGCACAGATGCTGGTTTCAAAACAGCATGAGAAACCACTGCTCTGAGAGAACACAAACACATACATGGTCTATGGTTTACAGTAACGAGACCATCAGGTCTGAAGGCAGTGAGAAGGGAAGGAATCAAGAATGGATCCCCCAAATACATGAAATTACCCACTTTAAACCTTGGTTTTAGATGGAGAGGTGTCCCACCACCTGTACTCCCATCTCTGTTTGCTGCTGGGTGTGGGCAGAGGGGGTGGCAAGGAGACTGACTATAAGCCCTGGTTTTCTGCCACCTGAAGCCGATTACTCTGGAAGCTCCTGCAGCTCCCAGCACAGAGCTGGGACCCCGTCCCTCTTCCAGGAGGTGCAGGGGCAGTCACCTCTTTACAGACAGGTAGGGAGCGAGGCAGAAAGCCAGTTCTCCCCAAAAGATGTCTTCCCGATCTTACACATGCCTTTAGGGAGGAATGTTAAGGATCAGGTATTTCCACTTCTCTCCATTCCCATTAACGTGGAAGGGAGGGCAGGTCTTTCTGACCTACTGTCGTACAAACACCGAATGGGAACTGCCTGCGCCAGAATATCTAGTAGTTAAGACCCAAACACCTCCAGTCTAACCCTGGGCTCAAAGGGGACGGAGGGAAGTTTCCACCCTGTTAATGAAGGCTCTTCTGGAGGTTGTTTGTTGCTGTTAAGCTGGTTTCTCAAATAAAGTGCAAGAAAAACAAAGTTTAGGACCAAAAAAAAAAAAAAAAGGGGGAGGAGTGAAGGCAGAAGGGCAGGGGAGGGAGGGAAGGAGGGAAACAGGCCAAGTTTTGCTCGCCAGAAGAAAATCTTAAGGGGTTTGGCTGGGGGCTTGTCCGGCCGCAGCCGCGTTGTACGTGTGCGGGGGGGTAAGCAATATGAAACACGTCTGGATAAAAGAGGCAGGACACGGCTTGTGTTACAGCTGTCACAGAGCACGGGCCTCAGCCCGGCTGCAATGCAAACGCGGTTAGGGGAGTGGAAATACAAAATAAACCAAGTTTGATAGAGCAGATCCTTTCTGTAACACAACCCCCTGAGCCACCCAGGTGCCGTGGGCCAGTGACAGCCTGCTGTGGGCCAGTGAGCGGCCGGCAGGGACTGTAAGAGACCACAAGAACTGAGCGAGGGGAGCAGCGCAGCCCTCGCCTCCATGCAGGCTCTCACCACTACAGCAACCACAGCTGATACGGTGCATAACGGCTTCTTCTGAGGAAGCAGCTGTGGTAGCCTTCAATTTTGAGTTCCTGCAGCCAAGTGGCATCTTTACTAGGAACAGAGCAGCATATTTCAAAAAACTCAAAAACGCATGTCATTTCTGAGACCCACAGGTCTGAGACCAGTCAAGGACAGGACTCAGAGGTGGCTGAAAGAAGCTGGAGAAGGTGTTTCCAGCACTCTCAGGGGGCTCCAGCTGCCTCACCCCGAACACCAAACTACTGACAGATCCCAGTATGTTTGTGAAGTAACTCTTTATAAGGCTCTCGCAGGCACACACCTACCTCTCTGTCAGCTTCCTGGGAAATGGTTATTTTGCTAATATTAGAATAGACTTTCAGGCTAGATACGAGCATCAGCAACCCTAAAAAAAGTTCTCTTGTAGAAGAGCTACAGGTTTATTTTTAAAATTGACCTTTCACTGGATGGCTCTGTGCTTTGGTTTCCCCACTTCTTAAAAATGGGACTAGTAGGGAGGAATTATCTCATGGGGTTTTGTTGACTTGTTTGTGGGATGGACTGGAGAAATCCAGCATGTTTTCCATAGAGGTGTAGAGGCTCAGCTCAGTGCCCCAGTGGGTACCTCAGCTTCTCGGACTGCTATTGCAGGGAATTCAGTGCCTTTTTATATTAATCTAATATTAGGTTGTAGGGGAGGGAAGGAACGTTTACGGTGCTGCCTCAAAACCAATCTCCAAATAGTGGGTGGTGGAGATGACAGGGTATTCTGGCCAAACGGCTACCCAGCCAGGGCAGCTTTATAATATGAAAGAATGTGTGGTCTCCTTTTCCAGACCAGCTGACAAAGTCAAAGCTTTTCTCCCATGACATTGAGCTGCAATTTACCAGTTTGGGTGTGTGCTGTTAAAAAGCTGAATTCTCTTGATACTGGAAACTATTTTCATCTACTTGGGAATGAATTATAGGTCTGTCTGGCTCCGTTCACTCCTGTTTTAGAAAAAAAGGGCTTGTCTGTTGAACTATAGTTAACATTCACATGGTTGGTTAACAACAGTCATGGCAGCAAACAGTGCATTAACAATGATGAGGGAAAACCATACACTGATAATACGACTACTTTTCTATAGCCCTTTTCATCTCAAAAGTACATTACAAACTTAGAACAATAAACAATCATACAGGAATTATTACATGTTCTGCCAAAATGCATCTAAACTGTAACACCACCTACCAGCCCAGTGCTGCTTTAGGACAGGAAGCCTCGCAGACCTTATCCATCCCAAATCAGAAGCACGTTTCAGGAACCAAGAACAAAGCTGGTCAGCTGAGAAACTGGCCAAGCCTTCATGTTCTTAAGAAAGTGGCCAAATACAGTCAGAGTTTATTTAAAAGTTTTAGACCGGAATAAAAAGCATCCCCTCCCCTTCAGCTGCTCAGCACTCTCCGTCCGTGAGGCCGGGATTACCTTCTAAGATTTCCCACCAAAAAAGCTACCACAATCCATACAGGCTTCCCAGCCCTGTATTGAGCCAATTTCAACCAACTTTCTTGGCTTGTCTGAGTAAGAACAACACAAAGTATTCGCTTCTCCACAGCCACAGTCTTGGGAAAAAGACAACATTGCAGTGAGAACATTGCCCTGGCATCCTGCTTGCTTGGGCACATCAGGGAGGTCCTACTTTGTAAGGTCTCTGGAGCACTGCTGCTAAGGGTAATGGGCACAGCAGGGGGTGTGGAACTCTCCTTCACTGGATTTGTGGCATTAATCCACATTAATGACTAGAGGCATTGGCAGCTCCAGGGCACCATCAACTGATTCTCCCCCTCCAAAGCTTCACCTGCGTTTTTAGATAACTGCAGCAACAAACCCACGCGAGCAAAGATTCTCAGAGGGAACACAGTAGGACCAACAGATCGGGAGGTCACCTCAAGAGACATAAACCCCATGGAGTGTGACTGGGTAAGGAGCACCCAAGAGCAGAAGCCACGCTTTCATCTACTTTCATCCTAAACGGTCTCAGTGCCTGACGGGTAACAAGCAGTTAGCAAGCAAAGGCCATTTTGTTTTGTAACTGCAACAAACCCAGGGACTTGTTGTCTTTCTACATAAAGATTTCAGGGCATTTTAGAGACTTGGATACACAACCATTAACAAACAAACCTCTGATGGTGGTTACGTGTCCTGCCACTTTGCAGAGATGAAGTCACCCACCAGAGGGATGGGATGACTTATCCAAAGTCACGCAACCAGTAAGCATCACTGGCAGGCCAGGAAGACTGCCTGCATTTACTAACTTCCAGTCCCAGGGCTAAACCACAAACTCAAATCCGCGTTCTTTGCACTGAAATAGGCTGCTCAAACGCCACCAGGGTTATGACTAAACAAGTGTCTCACTCCTCAGCAGTACATTTAAGCTCACCCACTCCCTACGGTTCAAATTTTGATGCACCAGTGCAGACACACAGAGAGGATACAGCTTTCCAAACCAAAGACAGCCCAAAAAAAATACGATCAATTTACGTCAATTCCAAAATACTTACAGCAACTTGACTAGCGTAAGGCAGAGGGATCTGGGACCCCACCTTACATAGTCATCCCAAAGCTCTTCTCCTTGCTCGAAGACTGGAAGCTACCACGCACTGCCGGTTCGCAGTACAAAGAAACCTTGATCAAGGCTTCTCTCTTCAATGTCTAGATTGAGGCCTTTTAATGGCTTTATTCTCAAAAGGGCTGAGCAGCCAACTTCTTTGAGTGCTTCGGTATGGCATAAGTCCATTAAAACAGTTCAGAAAGATAATCTCGGTGCTATTATGGCAATTTTCACAGCTTTATTCAGTGGGCACAGCAAGATGAATCTGCATTAAAAACAAGTATTAGCACTTTCTGGGAATTTACCTCTGCCGAAGCCCTAAATGTAGGATGTGCTTCTTTGGTTTTAAAGGCCCATCGAATCCTTGCAGCTGACACCTGCAGACATCAGGCATCCTCCAGCATTATTACTGTGCTCTCTCTTTTCAACCAAGGCCAACAACTCATGGCACACGGCAGATTCAGCCTTTTTTTCTCAAAAAGAAATAATCCTAAATTAAAAGATTTGTTTTATTCCCTCCCCTGCTGGGCCTTGTAACACAGAGGAGGGCAGAAAGATCTGATCATCTAGTCCCACTGGCAACACTGGATAGATGAGTTATTTTTCAAAGAACAGCCAGAAGAGCAAACAGCTGAAACCACGAATTTCAGGCTGTCACCCTAGCAGGAACTTCCAAACTGCCTGTCACAAGACATCAGCATTGTGTTCACTTTCTTTTCTATGTGAGTTTCTCATCTTGCCTCTCTTCACCCTATTCTCACCTCGTATGATCTCTACCTGCAGCTACGGAGCACAAGGTCACGTCATTAGTTTGGCAATGCATTACTAGGACTGCATTGCTCTGTAGTCATTCAGCATTTCTTGCGTAACGAGTTCCATCAGCTTTGCTGCTCTACCAGCCATGCCTCCTCTGCTCTGGAGGGTTCCCATCCTCAGTGGATGCGGTTTTGAGGAAGGACAACGAGCAAGGAAAGATTCCCGGTTGAGAAAAAACACAACCAGAGAATTAGGTTTGCTCCAAACCCCACAGAACCTGTGGGTACGAACTTGGGTGGCTGTTCTGGGCTCTGGAACAGCACTCCGGTCTTAGAAAGTAAACTGTCAGTTAAGACGTACAAGCGTAAGTTTCAAATCTCTCGAGACCTGCCCGTTCTAATAATAATCATTACAGTTACTGCTTCAGTCAAATATCCTGCACCACCTGGCCTTTAGTACTGTTGGTAACTGGGAGCTTACTTGAACACAGTAAAATAATAAAAAAAAAAAGATTCTTACAGCTCCACTTTGAAATTCCTACGTAATATCTTCACTGTTCTGTTGTACACGAGGAAGATAAGGCGGATGCATAAGACAACTTGTTGAAGTCACACAGCACTAGCCCTACCCTTATGCTGATCTCTAGGGTACGATCTGGGTTCTGCTGAAATCAATTGGAAAAAGATCACAGTCAAAGCTAGTCCTGACCAAAGACTTTACGTCACCAGTAGAATGGAAGATACAAAAGTCCATGAATATAACTAGCTTTCTTGGGGGAGTTTTACTTTTTTTCTTTTAAGAAGTGATTTATTCTTCACCTTTTTGCTACACTCCACAAGCAGAAATCCCAAAGCAGCGAGGGCCCTTGGAACCATTGTGCAGCCAGAAGTGTAGTCGAGCAGAAAACATTTGCTTCCTCATGGGTGGGTTGGAGACTGCACCACCAACGCCAGACTTTGTCCCTAAAGAAGTTCAAACCAAGGTAAACAATCAACATTCCTTGCAAGTTTTAGAATAAAAACTCCTTCACTTAGCTCCAGCTCAGGTACCATGGGGCAGAGGCATGTCCATTACTGAGACGACAAGCTCTTATCATTTTAGGTCAAGCGCTTTGCTAATTCACGTGGAGTTCTACAATCCTAATCAGTAATTTTTCACTGTATACCCAAACTTCAGAAGCCTGGCTCTTATACTTGCTGCTTCTGGTGCAGCCCAAAGCATGGCACGAAAGGTTACAGCAGATTCCTTACTAGGAAAGCTTCTGGGAAGGCAGAAACACCTCCAAAGGGAACAAACATTTTCAGAATGTTAGAGCCAGAAATACTTTTTTTTTTTTTTTTTTATTAAAGTTTTTCTTCTAGAGCCAAGAGCAGAAAACACAAATCACTTCACCTCTGCCTGCACCGCCATCTCTTGGAATGGAAACAAAACTGGAAACCTGCTGACACAGAATCCCGCAGCACTGTGCAAAGGATAAAGCAGCCATTTCTGGAGCAGCTCACTCGGGGTATGGCAATCATCTGGAAAGAACTATTTAACCCTAGTCTCAAAAGTGACCTTTCCAGGTCAAAAGGCCACAGCTATGCCTCCCCGCTAAGTTGCACAGAGATCTTTCTGTAGATGTAGATTTTCCATCCGCCCCCATCCCTAGGAAACCAGCTGGTTCCGATTTTTATTCCTTAGCTTGGATTTAAAAGAACAAAGAAAACCCTTTTTGAATTGCATAAACATACAAAATGTAATTTAACTTGGCACTGTAGTATTTAAGCCCAGCGTGCAAAGGAACATCCAAGATCTCTCTGTCCTCAATGTGTTTAGAAAAACTGAGCTCCAAGGGTCCATTTGTTTGAGTAACCAAACCAGATGTGCAGTAATGAACTAGCTGGATTGTTCTGGAAGTCCTGTCTTGGTCATTTGGCTTTGTGTTACCACCAAAACTAGGATATTAAATTGCAATGTTCAAGTCCCATAAACCAGTGTTGACTATTAGAACACAGAGGAGCTAGTACATTCTGATACAATAATGACATAAGAATTAGAATCCATCCAAGCGTTGACCTCTCCAAACACTTGTTTTTGGTGAAACTATGGATATTTCTCAACAATATCCTGGTCCGGTTACTGACTGAAGTAAATTTGAACTTCCATATCTCTCATCACAGCTTGTTTGTTGCAATGCCTTCCAGAATTTTGCTTACAGGGCAAAAGAACAGCAGATATTGGTGGCAAAACTGAGGCATCTAACTTTGACTAGACTAATATTTTCAGTAACGATAGTTCTTGGTCAATGTTCTTTCTGAGAATAGAGATGGTGTAAGATTACTGAGCAGGGCAGGAGGGATTAGCTCCACAAGGGAGATCTCCAATGGATCCAGGGGCTTTTGCTTCGCTCATCACCAGCAGTGACGGGTGGACATCGCTGTTCAATTCATATATTGCTCCATTAGAACAAACTGTGGCTTAAAAGAAAAAAAAAAAAAAAAGCTACATTTAGCTTACCATATAAAACTTGCAGTCCTCTGTAAGAACTTGCAAAGCACCCAGCTGTCCTCACCGAACACAGACTTTAGCTCTTAATATCACTATTGGGTAAAACTGGTTGATAAAACATCCTTAATGGTGTTGTAGAGAGGTGCTGAAGTAAGTGCCTTAATTTTTGAAGGGGCTTTCTGTAGCTGAAAGTGCAGAAAGTCTCCAAGGGGGTCTACTTTGTGTTACTCAGTAAAAAACGACTGAAAACTACTGGAGTTCAGCATTTGGAATTCAAGTTGAGTTAGAATTGCATTTCCTTGTGGAAAGACAAGTTAGCACAACTGGAAAAAAAAAATTTACTTTCATTGGGCGAAAGCCAAGGGCAGGCACTGTCCAGTTCTAACTCTGTGCCTGCTGAAGTATTAGAAGAAACACCGTTTTACCTTTGCTCAACAGTGCAGCTGTCAAAAGCACCCTCAAAGCCAGATTTTGAAATTAAAACAGTGCCAAAACACGTAGACAATTAACAGTCCTCCACCTTAGCTACTGGGAACAAGGACTGAGACCAGATAAACTTGTTTTCCTTGTGATCACCAGCTCTATAAGAAGGCTGGCAGCTTCCTAGCATTAGTCAGTGAAAAGGTTTATTCTCTGTTTGGTTCTTCTACAGCATAAAGCCTGGAGAGGTTGAGCCAGAATGTCTTCTGAAGGCTTTCTGAAGGAAATGCAAACCATCGGTGAGAAGTTTCTCCTTAAGCTCCAGAAACTGCCCAAGGCTGACCCGGTGGAGATTGTGTCCTTCTGTGTGGTTCTTCTGTTTATCGGTGAGTTTATCGGCGAGTTTATCAGCAGAGGCAAAGGGGTGTCAGAAGGTCTCTTCTCTTCTGCGGGGGCAGTTTGCTCCACAGTCTTTGTTGGTGGGTTGGTGTTGTTGGCAGTTGTTTTCCAGGCTGTGCTCTGAGGCCCAGTTTAATTTCTAGGTAATTTTTTAATACTCAGCATGTATCTCTACGTGCAGGATGGGCAACAGTCTAGCTTTCCCCAAAGCTCTCATATTTAAGCATTAGCTTAAACAGCAGTATATCAACCAACCCAGAGGTGCTGCAATGTTTTGATGCGCAGGAGATTTGTTTACGACAAAGGGTATTAGGGCATCTCACTGCCACAGAAGACACAAAACCCGAGACTGAGTGTCATTCCTGTACTATGCTTCAGAAAAGCCTATTTATTCTCCTCTGGTAACGGCAAGATCCCTCCTGCTGCTCCCATGTGGGGATGGCATGGAAGGAATAGCAAAGAGCTGCTTGATCAAGGGAATGAAGTTTGTTTAGACAATAGGAAAACAAGCAGGAAGGAAGGCAGGCCCTCCCCTTCAAAGACACTTTGCTCCCAGCCAAAAGGAAGGGTGTGTATCCAGCCTGGACACTCCTCCCTGGGCTGGAATTCAGAGAGACACACCTGCTGCTTTAATTTTTTTCGTACCTACAGCTGGTTCCCCACAGGTCTGGTAACTTGGCAGCCCAGCTCCAGACTTTTAAGGAACACATGCACACACACGTGCACGTTCACGCACTCTTACATGTTCTGCAGGATTAAACATGTCATCCTTTTCTGTTCCAGATAAACTAACATATCTCTTCCAACACCAACCATTATGCCTAGTGTAGAATAACAGCAAGTTAGCCCACTGCTTTGTGAAACAAAACCCTGCATTTGAAGTGTCTATTTTTTCAAGCTAAATACAGGAGAAAGAGCAAAGCCAACCCAGTCACAAATTTCTATCCTCACTAAAGGGTACAAATGCATGCAGTCTTCAGAAATGCAGCTGCCAGTTTGACTAACCAAATCCTCTCGAGTTGCTTCTGACACAGCTGTGGGGAGAGCTGGATCTCCATCCTTTCCAGGCACGTTGCTCTGCTTAGTTACCGCATGTCACCTCCGAAACAACAGCCCATTAGGCAGGTAAAGATATACCCCCACATGGTTTGGTACATAGCTCTTAACATCATAAAATATCTGGTAATGATTGTCCAGATTAAATGGACTAATCCAAGGAAGCAGGAACTTAGGAGAGGTGGGGATATAGGAGGTGGAAAAAAAAAAACAAAACCCACAAAAAAAATGGCAAGAAACTGGACTTTGTTCATTCTGCTGCTCACCAAACAACTTGGAGGAGACATAGTGTACCTCTGTAATGATTGCACCTACGACATGAAGCAATATCTTGTGCTTCTCTTTCCAGCTACTGTTCTGCTGCTCATGATCATTGCCTGCAGTTGCTGCTGCTATAGCTGCTGTAGCTGCGATGGACATCCTGACCACAGACGTAGGAAGACCCAAGTCCGCCCAATTGCCCATTCCTGAAGTGCAACAAGAGGTGACACAACCTACAATCAAGGACATGCGTGGACGTCATGATTCAGTCCTATGGGAATGACTTTCTACGCTAGCTCACTGAAAATGGCAATAACAATATTAATTAACATGACTCAGAGGACCAGAAATCACAGCATGGAATTCCTTCTTTCTGTGACAGCCACTGGTGGGCTCCGTGGTGTGACCAGAAAGGTAACGCTACTTTACCATCACTGTCTCCCTCTTCTAGCGTGGGGTGGGGGTGCACGGACACATGCTGCTGAGAAACCAGACATGCTTTCCCAGTGACGACCCTGCAGCTGGGCCAGCCAGGATTCCCTTGGTGAGCATGGAGCCACGGACCAAAGCAGAGGACACAAACACTGCCACGTGCTGGGCAGCACAAGTGGCTAATCCAGAAGGATGGTGCTGGGTGCTAGCAAAACCCACTGATGTCACTGGGAGGTCCATATGCTCAGTACATCTTGGATCAAGCCCAAACCTCCTCTCTCAAAAGCCACCTGCCACAGACACGTTTAGCTGAGATGTCTGCTGAAAACAACAAATTGTGGACCTTCTGATCCAGACGTGCCAGCGGAGGCTCCGAGTACAGCTGGTAAAAAATGCTCCCTGCTTTATTTCATCAGTGTTACGATGATGTGAAATTGCCAAAGAGAAAAATCAGATCGTGTGCAATACCCTTTGTAAACAGAAAGATGAAGGCAAAAGGGAAAAACTCACCACTGCTACGGCTTAATTTGATAATTCTGCTGCTAAACGTGCTCCCTCCCCACTCCCCGTGTGGTTCTGCTCTTCTGCTTATTGCAGGTGAATGGTACTTACAGAGCACGGGAGTCACAGGAGATGAACAAATCCCTGTCCTTACTTGAGGGACCTGTGTGCCTGACTCCCTGCACTGTGTGCAGTTTATTTTAGTGGACATAAACAGTATGCCTAAGGTATGTTTATTAGCATAAACAAAGGCATTTCAGAGGAGTGACATCCATTATGGTAACCATCACTTCAGGGTATACATGCAGCAGCTGACAGCGGGCATTGTGACAAGGCAGAGCCAAGAATGGGCTGTGTGACTGAACTTAACACGTGCAAATAAATCCCTTTTCCATGCTGCAGCCACTGTGTATGTTTGGTTTACAATTCAGTGAACTTCAGAAAGGGATTTATGTAAGTACAAGGCTATGGCACAGGGCACGACTTTCATAACTGGGACAGCCAAACAAAAGACCATCATACTGCACCTAACTCTAAGCCACTGGTCTTTCAGCCCCTAATGTGAGAGCAACCACCTTTATGAGAAGGTATAAAAAGTTACACACATAGGGATAAATCATCTTCTACCCCTGTATTCCAACTGCTAAGTGTAGAAGAGTCAAAGAGATTACACGTTCATATTCCAGAGCCAACATCTAGCTAGAGAGAAAAGAATCAAGTTTATCAACAGTG
This sequence comes from Numenius arquata, assembly GCF_964106895.1. NCBI lineage: Eukaryota > Metazoa > Chordata > Aves > Charadriiformes > Scolopacidae > Numenius > Numenius arquata. The sequence goes on from NC_133592.1 coordinate 7,836,311, forward strand.
GGGTTTTCAATATTCTTCACAGTTCAGAAGCGACAAAAAAACCCTGAAAACTTTTTAAAGAAACCTCTTTTCTTTGATGCCTGCACCCAAATTAGTAAAAAGCCCATTACATCAGTAGCTTCTCATGTATTTAATGCACTTTAATTTTTGCAAAGAAACTAGATTTATATATTTTGCATTTTTTGTACTGCTGTATATTGGAATGTATCTGCAGCCAGTGACAAAGAAAATAGTCTAAAAACTAAGGAAAAAAATTCCTCAAACTATCAATGTTACTTTTAAATTAATAAAAAGAAAAACTTTCCAGCAGAAGATGAGGATGTTCCTTAGAAAGTAAATATTTGAGCTCCGACTTGACAACTGCCAACAGATGACTGCACTCGTAAGAGCTACTGCACGCGCAGTTACGCTAAGACCAACAAAGCGCTGGCCTTTGTCACGCTGTCCCAGAGCTTTCACTCCCAATCAATACGTTAGGGTGGGATAAACTCAAGCGTGGCATCAATTTACACTAATCAACATCCTGAGATGTATCACACTAACCTCTCTGTCAGATACGTCTTTGCTCCTTTCACTTACAAACTAGTGGCAATCAGGGTGGCATAGGAAGTCTCAGAACCTTTTTTGAAGGGACAGACTCAACAGACATTTCTTTATCTGACTTAGGTCACTAGACCTGTGAAAGAACAGAGCTTCCTTTCTTCCCTCGCTTGTGCCAGACAGTGCCAGCTACAGGAATTAACAGAATCCCATTGAGAAACGTTCCAGCAGCATGGAACCAGTCTGTGCTAACAGTCAGGAGGAAGCTCAGCAGGCTGGAAACATACCAACGACTGACAGGTCACTGACACTAGGAAGGAGCTGCCAGGCCTTATCTCAACAGGAAAAGCTACAAATACATGTTTCCCAGTGGTGTCACAAGTTAAACCACTGACAGATACCAGGCAGGGGGACAAGAGAAATGGCTGTAGCCTTAGCTATGCCACTCTAAGTTCCTTAATTAGAAATAGAGAACAAACACAGAACTGTTTAAAAAAACAAGGGAAGGAAAAAAAAATTAAGCAATTCTCTAAAGAATTCAGGTGGCTTTCTGGAGCAGAGGAGCAGCCACCATGTAGAGGAGGGGTCCCGGGACTGATTTCTACATACTTGCCTGGACTGCACAGGCCTAATGTTCTGCTTTGTACCATTGCACACAGCTGGATTATTCCCATACTTGGCATTTAGATACACTAATTACTTGCCTGGGCTGGGTGGTGTCTGTCGCCTTCTTGCATGCAACAGATCTGGTTGGCCTGAAAGATGTGCAGCAAATCTCCACCTTTCTGCAGCTCTTCAGTTTCTGTTGATTAGAAACATGCCAGTTTCTGGGTCCCTGCTCACCACTCACACAAGCTTTTGTGGTTTTGGCTTCAGTCATTACCCATATAAAGGGACCTGGAAGGCCCTGAGCATTAGTGGGGATGGCTCCTCTCCGTTTCAAAAGGCAGAGAGAGATTCAGAAGAGCACAGAGTAAGGCGAGATTGCTTCAAACGCAGCAACTTCTGTACATGTTGTGAAGGCCTGAGAGAGCCAGAAGGAACTACAAGGGAGTACAGTTACTCCAACCCTGATGATACAAGTGTGGAAATAGTTTCTTTCCCTGAGGAACCTGAAAGAGACAGCGAGGCCAACCTCTCCAGCAGAAGTGGTTGGACTGATGACTTAATGGAATAGCTTCTATTCTGTAACATCATCCCTCTGGTTTCAAAGTGATTTGCTTGGCTTGTGAAAAACAAGTTTCCTTTTACACACACAGAATCTCACACACCATAGTCTCCTCCTCCTCCCCTCCCACCTCTCCCAGCACCATCCCTCTGGTCTTCTTCTGCAGGGAAAGCACCAGGGAGTCAGTTTTATTGCAGCTGAACAGCAGTGCAAGACTCTGTACTGAGTGTATCCACTTAAACTTGTCACGATGAAGTTTGGACTGGAGGGCAGTCTTGTTCACATTCTCATTGTAGATATGGCAATCTCCTAACGGAGCTTACAATACAGATCCAAGCCCTCTTCTCTCCACCACAACCTGCAGCCTTCCCCACTCAGGGGACACAGTGGGCATTTACAAGCACTGGAACAGGTCTATGAGTGGCTAAAGCCGTGGAGAGGAAGAAATGTCTGAGCAACAGCTGAACTGGGTCTTTTTGACTATACTCAAGGCCTTTGATTAGATTAGCCACACCTTTGTAGGAAAGTCAGCTGTTAATCATTTACGGCAGCACAAACAGGCAACTTCTATGCTGGCTCTACAACTCTTTGGGTACAGCAAGGGGGTCCCTCATCACAGGCCACCATCTCTTGGAGTGGGTGCAGAGGAGGCACCAGAAGAAACGCCTACTACAAACACAACAGCTTCAGGTATTTATAAAATCCCATACAGCTCTCCTATTTCAGGAGATTAACTGTGGTTAGCAATAGAGATGGGAACTTTCTCGGGTGTACAGTCACACGGGGTTTCTGCCTTTGGGTGTACAGAACTAGCATTTAGGCTGCCTCCTTTTTAAAGGTAAGAGAAACTATCAGGAACAGTTTTCCTGGGCTGTGTGCCTGTTGGGCATGGTGATCTGCCATAATTCCAGAAAACAAAGCATGAACTGAATATATTTGGCTGCTGAAAAAGAAACAAAGACTTTAGCAAGCTGAAGTGTGAGCTTGTGCTCCTACTCAAGTGTGACTTGGTGGGGATGAAACACGCTTTATGTGACTAATCCTACTCCTTACAATATTAAGGATACAGACATAAAGGGCAGCAAGTCAAACAAATTTTCAAAAATAATGAAGACATCTTCCTGCATTACAGCTACATACACATTTGAGAGAAAGTGTTAGAAATAACCCATCCTTTCCCTTGAGAAGCAAGGAAGCTTTAGAAAAGCCACAAGATGCTCACAAAGAGATGCTGAATGTTCTTTAGAAAGCTGATGGCCAAATCATTATGCAAAGTATCGGTAAAAGAGCAAGTGAGTAGAACCCGCTGAGATCCCAGTTTAAATTATTGCGAAGTACTTCAAGGGAGGAAAACTTATGCTTCTATTGCAGAGTAACAGAAAGCGGTACTAAAGCAAACTGTGAACAGCAGACATTTTTTTTACAGCACTAGACTATTCTATGCCCTATGGGAGCAATGAGTTGTATATGAAGATCTTTGCTTATTGTTGGTGGGATTTTTTTGTTTGTTTTTAAGTAAGTGTTAATTTAATCTCCAGTGTGTATTGGAGTTTAAGTGCCCGACTCCTTTTTGGGGATCTTTCCAACGGTATCAAGCAAGTTCTCTCACTGAATACTTGCCTTTCCCGTATAGGCTGTACAGTTGACAGAGATGAAGGGTTCACACTGAACATGCTGGGAGAGATACTACATGATATTACCAAAAATATTGATAAACTATGATTAAAATAAATCTCAACTGCCAACATCTTGTGAAGCCAGAAGTTTTCCTCTTTAGATCTCTGTAGATGCGATTATAAAATTGGCCTCAGCTATCTTTCTTCTGGTTTATGCTCCCATTTCTGTGAAGGGTGACTCTCCCTTTTCGAAGAGGGATGCCTGCAGGCACAGACAGCACACACACACCTACACTGGTTTTGGGACTGTGGCTCACAGCATAGAGAGGATACACCAACATCTGCTATTGTTCTTGTCTACCTCCAGCAGGATGGAAGCCAGCATGTCACCAGTGCAAGAGGCATCCTCAGTTCTGGAAGACCTAAAGAGACTAATTACAACAAGTGACTGGGGTCTTGGAGGGCTAGTGGTGATTGGCGTCTTCTGTCTTGTTTTTATTGCTCTCCTTTTATTTGCTGCCATCTTCGGGTGCTGCTCATCTCCAAGGCACAGATAGAGTGGTGCATAAACAGCGAAGCCGAGATGCAGTACTGGGAGCCCTACGGCAAGAATCAGCCCAGCTACAACCCGATTGTGTTGTCCATAGAAAGCCTTCTCATCTTCTCTCCCTGGGTGGTTATTACTCCCCATGCAGCTTTGCTGCATCAAGAGCAATGCACCATTTGCAATGCAACGCAGCGAGTTGTTCTGCAAGTCCACAGCCAACGGACTCCATACATAAAGCTATCCTGTATTCAGGAACTGCATGATTAGCCAAATACCAAAGTCAACTCACCTCTGCCTGGTTTTCATCTTTCAAGCAAAATCACAGGTTAGAGGTGATAAATGGCCAACCACCACCTAAAACCGATCAAGATGTCTTCTGCTGCTGCAGTTACAAGGGCTTTTTTTTTTCCATCTTGCAAATGAGCAATGGGAAACTCTCATCAGCAAAAAGCTTTGTCTAAACCCACTCTCTAAAAGCAGCTTGTACCATTGTTCTCCTGTCTTACTCGGACAATAGCCTAAATATACTATGCAAAAACTTGCTTGCCAAGTCTGTCTTTATTTAGAACTTTGTTCTTTATTTGTTCTTATTTTGAACCTTGCAAGGTCAGGTTTTCAGGTTTGCTTTCACTGTTTGGATAGTGAATAGAACTGTATTAATTAAAAATGTAAAAAAGAAATGCAACGTGCCATTCCTTTAAATAGCATCTTAGTCTCCTGTACAGTTATGAGCAGGGAAGTCAGTCAGTAGCACTGCAATATGTGACTCTGGGATGCATGTGAGATGTTAGACAGCAGGAAAAATGTACCAAGCTGCAGGAGGGAAGAAAAAGTATGGGAGATGCGACTTCTAATTAGATCAGTGATATTCCCTTACAAAAATGTCTCTTTTATGTACCCAGTGAAATCCTATTTCCATTACTATTAACGTGAGTGAAGGAGAATATTTTTTCTGTTCTTGCTCAGATGTTGCCTCATTGCTGCAGTGCAACTCTAGAGAAGGTCCTCACTTCAGAGAGCAGTCAGGCTTTTTACAGCATGCATGAAGTGGGAGATGCTGCAAAGTGGTTACATGGAGCCTAACTCCTGCCCTCACTGGGACACCATCTGTGGCTGCTTCTGGCTTGTGCAAGCTTCGTTCAGTGATCCCAGTCTAGTTCTTATGGCACTAGTGTCCATCCCAAGAAATGACTGTCACGACTAACTCTACTGATAACCAGCTTAGGAATCAAGGAGAAACAGATACCAAGACAAAGTTTCCTGAGGTTATCATCTTAACCAGGTAGACATATCTGCCTCTCAGATTATACAAACCCCAGACACAAAGAGCCATCGGGCCACTCCCGCTGTGAGCTGGCAACACACACCAGAAGGAGCAGAGCGCTTAGCCAAGTAAGTGGACCAAAGTCCTATAGCAAGAAGCCTCCTAGTAGCTACTTCCCAGAATCACCTTGACTTCAGGCAAAGAAATGCTCCTTCAAGTGCCCCAGGACTCCATGTTGTGCTGCACTTCAGAACAAGCAAGACTTTCCCAGAGCAACCCCATAAAAACAGGATTTGTTTACTAAATGTGACCACAAGGAGAGAACATGCTCACCAAGGCATCAGAGAAGCAGCATGGGTTACATTCACGCTGAAAAAGTTGCCTTAGACACAGGTGTGAAGAATGAAACAAAATGCAGACTTGAAAGCAAGACATATGTTGACCATTTCCAGTTAGTGAACACATACTGCTCTCTTACTGGCAAAACTACAGCTTTGATGTCTTATCCAGCATAGAACAGCAATTAGTACAATTACATCTTACAAGTCACGAACAAAACCTGAACGATGCATGTTGCGGTTGCTAGTCTGCATTTAGACTGGGCACGTCCATAATTTGAGCCTGTTTCTGAAACATTCTAAGCACCATCAGTTCCTTCTAAGGTCAACAAAAATCATGGATACCTCGTACTTTGCAGAGTGGAGCCCCTGAGATTTAGAGAAACATTAAATCTAAATGCTTCTATCGCATGCCAATTAGGCTGTCTGTTTGTCTCCTTAGAAGAGAGATGACGTAGTGAAGGTGGAAAGAATCATAAAAAAAGCAAATGCATCTAAGTCAACCCATCATCAAAGATAGAACATAGTAAAAGTCATAGCCAGAGGAGTTACACTTTAACATCACCGTGTCACTTGATCAGGCTCCAAGACCATCAAACATCTCCGTTAACTCAGAGGTGGGAGTGAGAGGTGTTTCAAGGACACCTTCCTTGGTCCAGGCAGCAAAATATCAAGTGATTCATTCTGTATTTTCTTTTTCCCTGACATGCAGGAACTCAGCCATAACAGCACCTCGGAAGGGATCACGCATGGTTCCCACAACATTAAACAGTGTTTGAAAGAAGCACACTCACCCCAGCTCTTCACAGAAGCTCACGATGGCATCAAAAGCTGTCATCACAGCTTTGTCAGATTCTTTTAAGGTGCCTTTTTTTTCCTGAAAGTAGACGGGAACAATAACTATAGTTTTCAATTTAAATATAAAGAGATAAAGTAACTCTAACGCTGACCAAATCCAACCCTTCTGATCACTACGGCAAACAGGTACAGACACCACCCTGTCTCTGCTCCACACGCTTCTCTAAGAGCTGGAGCTGGGTCTGGCAGCCCTTTCCCTTCCTGCTTCACTCCCTTCTTGCTGTCCCTGGAAACAGGGCTGCAGACAGCTCTAGACCCAAAAAACCTCATTTCATCTTTGCATATTCAGAGGTCACTGCAGGCAAGAGGCAAACCAGATGAGAGGAAAGGCAGCATATCTAGGCAGGTGGCTACTATTCTGCAGATCTTACTTGGATGTTAGAAAGCTCCTTCTTAATCAGGAAGCTGACTTGATCCCGGTCGTTCCTTGAGTAATAGAGGCGGCAGCAGGATGGCTTCCCATCTCTACCAGCTCTGCCAGATTCTTGGTAATATCCAGCCATTGACTTAGCAATATTCCAATGGGCAACAAACCTGCATGTGAGAAGGCAACAGGAAACACAAGGCTGCAGTTTCTCAGATCACTGCATACATGATTATGCTGTTTGTGGACATCAACAACAGTAAAAAATAGGATAATAAAAGCATAAAAGACAAAGAATTTTGCACACAGAAATTTAAGTCCTCTTAACCCATGAGACACAAGGAAAGCAGCAGAGCTGTAAGAAAACAAATGCACCTGAACAACATGTGATGAGGATGTCATTCCAGAGGGATGGAAATGAATGGGCACATGAATATCCCAAATGTGCATATAATTGCACAACTATGAAGAGTGAGAATAAGGACACTGATTTAAGGACTTTGGGACATTTTACTATAAAATACATCATTAATAAAAAAGACCTATTTATTTTGTGGAACACAATTTGAACATAGCAGAAAATCTGAAGTACTCAATTTTAAAAAGACACTTTTTTGCCAACAAAAACTTTTTCCCAACAAAATCTGCATGGGAAATTGTGTCTCACCAAGCTCTCTCGTAGATGAGGGCACCCATCCCAGCCAGCAAATGTGACCATGAATCATTACTAAACTGTATGTAATCTCTGAAGGAAGGTTTTCACACACCACTGCAAGGCTGCTTTAACCCTGCTTGTACCTGAGTATTCAGCAATTCAGCTTATACCTGTGTTGAGAGGATTTTACGGTACAGTAACGCTGCCAATGTTTTAAATACCAGTCTGCCTCAAACCCAGCACGTCCCAGAGGCAGGTATGATGCATAAGGGTGTGGCAAAAGATTAAATGACAAAAGCAAGCAAACACGTTTCTTCAAACACAAACATCCCAGGAACAGGCCAGGCAGGAAGCATCAAAGCCCTACACATTTATTCCCCATCAGGAAGCTTACTGAAGCAATTGATAAATAATCTCAAGCAAAACTGAATTGGCAGTAAAGAGAGAGGAGCAGATTCCATCAGAAAAAAAGAGACAACACCTCTGTTTTCCCTTTTGTCCAGAAGAGTCACCTCCAGAAGTTGTTAAACCTGATCTTACTTGATAACACACGCATGAATACTCAGAACTCTGCCAGCACAGAGCCAAGGTTAAGCAGCAGTGCCTTGCTCCCTGAGCTCAGGTACAATGTCCTTTAAACTATTAAAAATATCCTGTGAAGAGTCATTTTAACTCTGTTCCTCAGAAACTAACCAGATTACAAGAATGTTTCAGATATATTTAACTGTCAATCAGCCCTATGCATTTCAATTACTTTCTGCCTTTTTTTAATGACCACTGTACTGACCAGGGCAGCGTAATCTCAGCAAGTCATTATTTCATGCTGCCACCATAGGAGATATCTCACTTCTCCGTTGGGTAACATGCATCAAGCAGTGAAATAGTGTGTCATTACTATGGGATGCTCTCTGTGACACAGGGAGAAGGGTGGCACAGTTGTGAACTGATGTGATTGCCTCAGTGACATCCTGCCCCTCTCCCACAGTGGTCAGGGCAATTGCTTTATGTGGATTTTAGAGTAAAGATCAGGTCTGCATGGGGTGTTGTGTGAGCTGCACCCCAGTCATCCCTCTACTAAGTGATCACAGCTCACAGTACTAACTCAGGACAGCTATACTGCGGTGCAGGAACTGTAACACAGAACAATTATGGCAACAGTTAAAAGTCCCAGAGGAACAGCAATTGAAAACATGTGCAAAGTTTCTGTCCTTGGACTAGAGCTGTACTTTTTATATGGTTATTGCCATTTGTGAACTGCTATTTTTTTTCCCCCATTGCACTGCAAAAGGGGATCTCTAAAAAAAGCTGGCTCTGACTATTTTAGTAGAGGGTGTATGAATTATTTTAGGTGCAGATTTTCTTCCCACTGTTTTTTTAACAGCAACTATTGCACTAAGAGAAGTGAAGGGGACAGCTGTGATTGCATCAAGATGGTTCTTTTTGAAATCCTGGAGGGTGTGGCAAAAAAACAAGCATTCCTCCAATTTTCTTGGTTTTGAAGATGACTGGCAAAGAGGAGCTCTGGTGCCTTCTTTTTAATTTCTTTACAAAATCCTTCCAGGTTTGTTTTTGCTGCTTGTAAGATAAAGAACCTCCAGCTCTGTTTTTGTGGGTTTTAACAAGTATTCATCAGGCATTTGCATCAGATGTATCAGGTAACAAAGACTGAGGCTTTCCCTTCCCACTGCTCAGATTTCAGTCTCTGGTGGTGCACAACACTCAGCCCCACACACCTGACATTTGCTTTGTCTACTCCCATTCCAAAACTGATGGTTGCGACAATAACAGGGATCTTCTCCTCCATCCATTCGTTCTGGACTGAAGTCCTGTCAGCTGTCTTGAGTCCTGGGAAGGGAAAAAGAGGGAAGGAAACAATAATAAACAAAAAAGAAAAAAGAGAAGAAACAAGGATTTTCTTCCTCCTCCATTCCCCCATTGCGAGCCAACCCCCTCACTAAAACTGACTGACTGATGTACACGCTCCTCTCTGCCCATGTTTGAACTGGCCTGTGATCAAGCTGAAGTCAGCAGCAGCTGTTTCTATTCCAAAGAGAAAAATTCAGATCCCTCCTGGGGTAAGAGCAGTATTATATTTAGGCCATGCAAGATCCAACAAACCCAACAGTTGTGGAGTGAAGGGAATGCCATTCTGTTGAAGGCACATACCTCACAGACCTGACATGCGAACATCAGACCCATTGCAGACAATGCCTAGAAATGATTTCTAGGTAGCCCCAACCCAGGCCTTAAAGGTGATATGGTTCGGTTCTACCAGCTACTGAGAGATGCAGCTTCCATTACCTGCGTGATACGCCTTGGCTTTCACTCCTCGGCAGCTCAGTTCAATAGCCAGCTGGTCACACACATCCCTCATCCTGCAGTACACGATGCCACAGCCGGAGTATACCTGGGCAGACAGGAGAGAAAGTCTGTGACGGTGTCTGAAGCCAGTCAACAAAGCTGCAGTCATCAGTATGGCGGAGCCAGGAGGGATGCCTAAAGCTCATCTCTTCTACAACTGAAAGGTGCTGTTGCAGCACAAAAGTAAATCAGACATAAAGAGAGTTTCCTTACAAGGCCTCACGTTGACCATATGGTCCCCCAATCCTCTCCCAGTGGGCACAAGGCAAGCAGCAGTCTCCCACCATCCTACAAATAAACTCGGTGCAGAGGCTATAACTGAGTTGCTGAGAGTTATTTTGGGAATCAGTGTTAGAGCAGGAAATTCAATACAGCACTTCAAATGCTTCTGTTCACCCTCAACACACCAGAAGAGCAGAACATCATCAAACATACAATGATCGCCTGGGACATGACAAACCAAGACAGAAATGCTAGTCACATATTCCTAATCCATTTTCTTTTAGACCAACCGCTTCTGAGGGCACCTCTGAAAGCAATGCGGCCTTCACACTGAATCTATTTTAGAGGAATTAAAAAGTATTCGTGAGCACTTTCCTTCAGCGACCTCCTCCTTCCCTGCCACGGACCTGTCAGAGCCACACCAACCACTGGAAGATCAGTGACCATTCAGGTACATTTTGTTCAGTTTAGCCTCTTCCCCAAATGTAAAACCTACCCCAGTGGCATTCTTCACTTCAAGCGCCTTCAGACAGAAATCCTTCAAGTTGGCGTATGGATCAGTCAGGAGCTCTTTGAACTGCACATCATAGAACAAGTTAGACCTGAAGCAAGGAGTCTTAAATGTGGAAAGCGGCTGCTTTAGCTTAAGCGCTGCCACAATGTCCTCCTGGACCTGCTTGGTGGCAGTGGCAGTCAAGGCAACACATGGTGTGTTGGGTATGCGAGTGCGCAAGGTGCCCAGCCGTAGGTAGTCAGGTCGGAAATCGTGTCCCCACTGGGAAACGCAGTGCGCTTCATCGATTATCAGGTAGGACAAGAGGTTTCGGGACACCAGTGAGTTCAGCGTTGGTTGGAAGGAAGAGGCGGCTGCCATCTCCGGGGTGATGTACAGGAGCTTTACTTGGGGCTTCTCACTTGCTAAGTCAGCCAGGATGGTCTTCTTTTCCTGGGCAGAAAGTTTGGAGTTCAGAGAGCAGGCTTTGATCTTCAGAGCCAGCAAGTGATCCACTTGGTCCTAGAGTAAATACAAAATTAACATTAAATGAAAAGCAAATGGATATAAAGAAAGTCACCATCACCAAGAGACACTACTAAGGAGATCCAGGTGAGGCCCCAACTTCCACCTCCAGGATCGAGTCTCAGGACAACATGCACCTACAGTCTGGGTATTTAGAACTTCAACTCTAGATGCCTTTATCTTCAACTGTGAGCACACTGTCCAGCTCTAACATCCAACCGCGTTTCTGTGCATCCATTCACTTTCAGACAGTCTTTTTGCTGCCAGGGAACACCAGCAGGGATCCATGCAAAATAACTCATCATAGCCACAATGAGCTGAAATAAGAAGCCACCAACGCATCTCAGGATTTACACCACCAAGTTGTCACAGATGGAAAATGAATACCACCACCCTACAATAACAGAGCGCATTTCATTCCAAAATAGCTAAAGGATGTTATAAACACAGCTGAGGGAGGACAAAATACAAGAATCATGCAAATCACCACTGCAACAGAACCAAGTCTGGATGAGAATCATGCCATGAAAACCCAGAAGAAGACATGGCATCACACCCAAATACATCCAGATGAACCCTGGGCAAACAAATTCACCTCCCTATCCCTACACTGAGCTGCTCACTCATGCTTGACTAGCATGTAATATTTCAGACGGTATGAATAGTCCTTAAAAATGGATCTCTCATTATTTCACTCAATAACTGGTTTCAATAATTGATTTAATACCCACTGTTTTCCGGTCACAAAGTCAACTTTCAGCCTTCCCTATAACAAACCACACAGACTAAGCTCTTGAAGTTTGGTTACACTGAAATACACCGTGACCATTTCAGGCAGGCCAACAGCAGAGACTCGTGGACAGAAAGACAAGAGGCAGCTGTGCCTCCTGCATCTCCCGACCGGCTTTACTGCCTGCTTTTTCCCCAGCTAACAGGAGACAGTTACCTGAATCAGTGCAATCAGAGGTGAAATGACAATGGTGATGCCCACTGCCAGAACTGCAGGAAGCTGGTAGCACAGGGATTTCCCCGCCCCTGTGGGCATGCATACAAAGACATCCTTCTCGCCTGCAAAGACAACAGAAGAAAGCTCAAGGCTACTGAGTGGTGGCGAGTTCCCAGGGTTCTGTCTGGAGGGGTGGGCACAACAGCTTGTAATCTGTGACAAACAGCACGTGTGTGTGTACTGTGTGGCATCCCAACAAAAGACACTTCAGTTTAGGTTCTAAAAGCATAGCAATACTTTGCGTGCCTGCAATGGTTTCCTTCAAAGAATCCCTGATTGCTTTGTAAACATTTAGAAACAGCCTTACAAAAGTACCAGAATATACACAGAAACCAAGATAAAGAGAGGTTAAACAAGTTATTCATGATAATTCTCTTCCAGACGAGCTGCTTGCTTTCATCTTACAAATCTCCAGTTACGAAATGAACAGCCCCATGAGAGATCTTTACCACATCCTCTTAAAGCTTATCCCAGAACGGTACCTCGTAAGAAATAATGGTTGGAAATCTCCACCACATCGACAGTATCACGCAGTTAGTAACCGTTACTGTGCTAAGCAGTGTCCACTTCAAGTCAGGGAGATGCCAGTGCATGCCGTGTTAATAGGCAGAGTCACCCTGCTGACACGACAGCGCTTTTGGCCGGTCTGTTGTCAAGAGCACATCTGCACAGCTGCTGGCAACAGCTGAAAACCGTAACTATATCCTGAGTGCTGAATTCGATCCTGTTCTGCTTCGCATTGTGAGACCTGCCAGCGGAGGTAGTGTTTGGCAGCTTGTATGCGTGAGCTGCCTGTCCAACCAACAGCGGTATGATGGTGGGTACGTTCACACCAGCAAAATCATGTTGCTGATAGTGGCCACATGATTCAGAGAACAGATATAAACTGTGCCAGGAAATCAAGTCTTCTACTGGTATCATCTCTGTCTAACATTGTCTACAACAAGGACAGGTTTACTCTGAAAACATATGAATGTAAACAGTTTTGATCTCATCTGACCATACACTTGCTGGCAGATGCCTCCAGTGGAGATACCAGCAAGAGTGTACTTTTGTTCCTGTTTTCTGGTTGATGCAATAGTGAGGTTACAAAACAAACGCAAAGGAGAACAGGTGGGGCAAAGCTGTGCTCAGAAAGCATGTGCTGTGCACGCTCCTGTGCCACTGGAATGATCTCAGAGCAGAGGAGGCCTAGCAGGGATGAGTGGTCCTGCCCAGTCCAGGTGATGCATCTCCTCAAAAGAGATTTGAGGAGTACCACCCTCACAGGAAGATGGAAAACCAGATGTGTTTCACATCTTTCCGATGCCGAGCCTCACCTCTTGCCACAGTCATAGTTGCGCTTTCCTGCAGGGAAGTCTTGAAGGACTCAAACCCGAAGACCTTCTGCAGCGTTTTATGGACCCTGCCTTCCAGGCCCAGGGGAACCTTGCCGCTCATCTTAGAAAAGCTGTGAACAGGGACAGAAACCAATGCTAAACCCCAACCGCCACCTTCCTCTGGCTGAGGCCTGCCCTGGCTAGTTGCCACCTACGCGACCTCCCCCTGGTTGGACTGCCAGGCTCCCCCTTTTTTTAGCCCTCCCCCCCCAAGGATGCTATCCAGGCCTCCTCACTGGAGGGGACCCCAATATCGTTTATTCTGGGACAGACCCCCGCTGAGGCCTCCCCATGGGGTATAGGCCGGGCATAGATGAGGGGTCCATAGAGGCGGGGGAGGCCTCGCTGCCCTTCAGCCCCCCTGCACCCCGGGGGATGCGGCGGGGCCCTTATCACCCTCTCCCCAGGCGGGCTGTATCCCCTCACGTCGCCTCACGTCCCGTCCCCCTCCTCGCCCCGACCCCCCCCTCTCACTCCTGGTCAGGGTCCGGCAGGTGCTGTCGCGGCGCCGCGCGATGACGTCAGAAACAGCGCTTAAAGGGACACCCCCCCACACTTATAAACAGGCCGCGCACCTTTTATTCCTCCTCTCCCTCCCCCGTAGAAGCCCTGCTCCGCCTCGCTGGTTTTCTCCTCTCGGCGGAGCTCTCCCGATTTAACGTGAGCCTGCTTAAGGCGGAAGAAGACGAGCGGCGTTGCTAGGGCGACCGCTCTGCATACGTCATCTTCGCGCGCCGGAAGCCTGCCGCGGCGGCGGCGGAAGATGGCGGCGGCGAAGCGGAGCGTTCTTTCTTCGTTGGCGGTTTATGCCGAGGATTCGGACCCGGAGTCGGACAGCGAGGCCGGGACGGCGGGAAGCGATGGGGGAGCGGCTACGGGTGAGGGCAGGGAGGGGTCCGGGGAAGGCGGTGGGGAGGGGAAGGCCGCTCCTCTGTGAGGGGAAGGCCCCGCTCGTTGCCGCCTCCCCTTTCTTCATGGTTTTCTTGTTCCTTCCTTCTTTAGGAGAGAAAGGAGGCCTGGTCTCGGTTGGGTACGGGGATGACGACTTTAGCCGCGTGGATGGAGATGAGGAAGGGTATGAAGAAGAGGATGATGAGAACAGCAGGCAGTCAGTAAGTACCTCTCTGCCCCAAGAGCTTGCCCTCGTCCCTTTCATGCATTGCAGAGGCTTTTCTCTCTCCAAAGAAAGCCCCTGAGTGGCAACTCATGAGGGAACTCGGAATATCTGACTCCTGGTGTGGATTTCGGCACTTTCCAAATACTTTTATTTGCTTTGCTTTCAAGTAGAAAGCATTTGCCTTGAAACCCAGTAGCAGCTTGGTGCAGCTCGTGTTGCTTGTTACTAACTGTGTTGATGCCATTTCACACTTTTATGGGAAAAGGGCTGGTACAGGTCAACAGCCATGCTAAAGGAGAATTGTTCTTTAAGAATAGTTGACACATATGAAAACCTTATAAGAGGAACATGCTGTTGCATGATCAGCTGGAGGATTAAAAAGAATAAAGTTCTGTGAAGTCTTGAATTATTCTTTTGTGTATAACTCAACCCACTCACTACATCAGGTTACCTTGATATAACAGCGTCCTGTCTAGACGTGAGTGGCTTTTGCTTGTCATAGGTGCATGGCACATGTGTAACATCACCTAAATACCAAGATAACCGATGCATCGTGAGACAGGGCCCATAGCTCACTACTTGTGAGTGCAGCTATAACACACAAAAGCATATATAATTCTGTTATGTGTCTGTAGGAGCAAAACATTAAGTTGGGTGGTGGGAGGTTCTTGTCTCCTTTCTTTCTCATCAACCTTTTGCTTACCACCACATTAAGGGTGTGTTATCTTGTCCCTGTTCTAGTTATTTCCTCTGCCGTGTAGCCAGAAAAACAGGACTGTGTTACTATAACCTTTCCTCATTGAAACCTGCTTTGTGTGCATTAGATCAGTCTCCTATGAGATGCTCACTGTTTCTGCTGTCTGTTTTCCCAAGCAGCAGACAACAAATTTGTCAGTCTCTTGTTCTTCTTTTGGTTTTCTTCTGTTTCTAACTGGAGAAAGCGCAAGCGGTAGCGTTCAGTGTCTGCCCATGGTATCTGGCGTAGTGAGGCTTCTTTACTGCTTTAGTGATTCTTCTTTTCATATCCAGAACTTCTAGACCCTCCTTCAATGAGATCTCTTCAGTTTAAAGAAAGTGGTAGGTATGATCCAGATGGTTCTCAGGATCAACTGTGTTTAATTAGCATTGACAGATAGGCATGTAAATGGAGTAGCCTTTATCGCATGCACAACTTTCAGTGCGGGTTGTGGCTGTCCATCATCTGGGAGGTACAAGTTGCTGTTCAAGTGCTGGCAATCGATGAAGTCACTCCGGTGCCAGCCAGTAGATCTTACGGTCACTGTACAGATGTGTGCAGGTTGCACAGGGTGCCCTCTCCCTACTGTTGTTGCAAGAGAGCAATGCTTGGGGTTTTTTTACATTAAGTGTTCTTTGACCAGAATTGAGAGCTTCCTTGATATTGCTTGTTCTACTAGCTTATATTGGTTATGAGTTGTTTTTAGAAAGCAGCACAGGTTGGACTCAGGTTGTCCTGGGCTTTTATCTAAACAGCTCTGTGCTTATATTATCTACCTTAACAGTGACTGAAAAGCTTCTGGTTTTTTCAAAGGCAGTTCTCGGTAATTCTTCTTTGTTTGTTGATGACAATTCGGTGATATCCCCTGCTAGGTTAGGAGTTTCTGGGAGCTGTTTCAGTTACCTGCCTATAACATGAATGATTTAACCCATTGTTGCTTTGTTGAAAATGACTTTTATCTTTTTAATCTAGGTGGGACTATGGAGGGGAGAGGAATCTTATTTGTGATAAACATCAAGTTACTTGGTAGTAGGGTTCTTTTCTAGTTAGAAACTCACTGGTATTAAACTGTGATAGTTAAGACTGAATTATTGGCGTATGTGTATCTTTCAGGAAGGTAAGGGGGAGAGTAGCTGAAGTGAAGGAGTTTGTGTCACTTCTGTGGGATAGGCATGTCAATTCAGGCAATTAAAACTTACTGACATTATTGTGTGGTCAGTCCTTAGGCTGCCTTGTCAGAACTTGCTTGTGTGCCAATACTCCGAGGTGGGCATTTCTTTGTAAACTCTTCCTTTCAGTTGCACGTAATCATCTCACTTTTTTGTTTTTCTTTTTGAAGCTGAAACACCAAGTTCTTGTTTTGGGGCCAAAGTTGAAATTTGTGGCGGAGTTTGGAGGAAAAACCATTCTGCTGAGTCGTGTGAGCATGAAAAACATTTTCTGCTCCTCAAACTTGTTTTGAACCCAGAGTATGTATTTATGTCTAGAAACACAGACAGCTCTAGGATCCCAGTGAGGTAGCCACGGGGCAGTGGAACAGTCGGCTCACCTATCAGTTGGGACCAAAGCTGGAGCTTACTTCTCACGAGGTGTAGAAGTTGATGTAAGACTAAGTTCAGTATTTTAAGCTCTCATAGGGCAGAAACTTGCCTATTTCTTTGATTTATTTCCGGGTAGAAATAAGAGCTAAATGGAGTCTATTGCCTAAACCAGTGAAATGTGTCAGTGCTTCCCTTCTGTCCAAGTTCACATCATCTGCAAACGAAGCTATGAGAGCGCTACATGAATAAGAATGACGTGGTGTCTGTGGCATCATGGGATCCTTGGAACTTGGTGCTAGGCCAGACCCTCACCAAGCCTGCATGTGTGGATGGTTGGCAGGCCAGCTGTGTGTCTGCTGTGTGTTGCTGATGTTTGCTTGGGAGTATAATAGGTCTTGCAAATGCTGCTTTTTCTGTGAGTACCGCTAAATGGGGACAAGTGCAAAAACCTACCTGCCACCTGGAAGAGACAGAATTATCAAATGACAAATGTTTTTTTTCCCAGGTCTGTTGCTTCTTATCGTCTAGGTCTGAGCACTCGGGAGCTGCATGAGTTTTGCGGGGGACATCTGTGACTGAGTGATGCCTTTGCCTAAAAAAAAAACCAAAAAAACCTCAAAGCCAAACAAACACTTCTTTCCCTGACTGCAGGACTTGTGTGGGTGGGGCAAAAGTACCTTCTTTGGAAAGGGTCTTGGACTACTGCTGGGCTGCTGAATGCGAGCCCTTTGCTGTAAGTGCAGTTACTTGCCAAGCCTGCTCTTTAAGCTTAATCCTGTAAATTCTTGTCTTGTAGGAAGATGACGATTCAGAGACTGAAAAACCTGAGGCTGGTGACCTAAAGGTATTTGAAAGTGTGGTATGGCGGTGGGGGGGGAAAGTTCAGTACAAGAGGAATAAGTCTTAACAGCATGGCTTGGTGTTCATTTGTGACCTTCCATAGCTAGTTTCATACTTTCCTTTTTGTAGCTGTAATGTGGTTTTTTGACTTCAATTCTGGCTTCTGCCAGAGGTAGTTAACCAGTCAGGCTACGGGCTGAGTCACGGTCAAGATCTGCATTTGTGAATTTAGCCACCTCATGCATTAGATCTGAGGTAGGTTTTTCGACAGCATCTCGCCTGTTTTGCAGTGATCTGGGAGTCAGATCTGGTAGTCAGACCAGTACTCAGTATGAATTCTCTTATGACCAGTGTTAGTAGGAATACTTTCTTCGTTTAGAACAACTTAATGAATAAATAAATTTATGCTCCTAGAGGTCATGAAATGTGTCAAAATTGATTGTTGTCTCCAGCTCTTTCTATCCTTCTGAATGAATCAGTTTTGTATTTAAAATTTAAAAAGTGAAATAAGATCCCCAGATGATAGCTATCATAAATAGTTGAAGTCATCTTTAGCTTTTGATTACATCTTGTTTGTGCTGCACAGCGAGTGTTTAACAGCACATAGGAACATACCTCAGGCTAAAAGCTGAAAGGCGGACAGAAGACCAATTCCATTTGAAACTTTATCGAGAACTGTGCTCAAATTTTTATGCTAGTTCAGTTTCCCGTACAATATAAGCATTCTTGTGGGATACTGAGTGAGTGACAATTGCAAGGGCCTTTATTTTATCCAGTAGCTTCCTCAAGGATGCAGACAGTCTCTAAGCTCTGCTGAGGAGACCAGAGGACTGTGCTGCAAACTGAAATTCTGTAGAGCATTTGAATTAGCACAGGGCTTTGATATGACCAAATGAAGGCAAATGAAAGTGTTTAGCTATTCTGCTTAAATTAGTTTGATAGCAGCACTTTCTTCCAGGTTCCATGATATTTTTATGAGTATATAGTGATACACAGTTGAAAGTCTTGGCAGCTGTACTGCAGCTGGTAACATCTCTTGTGTCAGTGTGTGAAATGTCATTAATGCCTTTGGCATACAGGTAGGAGCCCCTTGGGAGCGGAATGTGTTGTCTCCTTTGTTGCAAGAAAAAATAATTACCCCCTTTTTTTTTTGGGGGGGGGGGGGAAGAGAGGAAAAGTTAATCTCTCACTTCTATCCTTTTTCTGCTTCTAGATTTTTGCCATTGTGGCTGGTAAGCGTGAAGCGTGCTAGCAAGATATTTCTATAAAAACTGCTGGATTGAAGTGTGTCCTGTGAAAGAAAATAGATGGGGTTTCCTTAAAAGAGAAATTTGGTGTACATCACCACAAACTCTGCTGTAGGGCCCTGTTGCAGTTGTATGCTTTTCTGACTCTACTAAAAGGCTATAGGACTTCAGGGCAATGGAGAAAAGATCTGGCAAAGAGAGAGAGAGAACAAAATCGGATTATAGTAGCTTTGTGTGAGGAATGATGCATCACCAAAATCTTACCCCTGAATCGTGTGGCAACTGCTTTAATATGTCACTGACATTTCAAGTTGGCTTGTTTAAAAGGCCTTTTGATTTCAGTGAGTTCTCTGTGCCACTGTCTGGGTGCATTTTGCCCCTCTGAAGCAGAGCTGCACGTGGCCACGGAGCAGTGTTTCAGCTTCAGTGGGGAAGCAAAGAAACACTGAATGTATTAAAAGCATTTGGTATCTTTGGTAAACTCTGCAGTAGGAACTCTGCAAGAACTGAAAATGTAAATTCAAGTTAAACTTTACAATATTTTTATTTTTTTAATTCGTGCCACCCTAGCATGGCATGTAAGTGAAAAAGGGAACAGCCCCCTCTGGCCCTTAGGGGTGGGGTTTTTTTGAGTTGTAGCTGAATAGCCAGCTGGCTCCTGGAGAGAGATTGAAGCACTCCTTTGCCTTACAGCGTACTGCAGGGCAGCCCGGTGCTGTGCGGGTAATAGGGCAGGTGTGGTGCTGTGGGGCATTCTGTGGGGCGCTGATGGAGTTGCACTAGCCATGCTGTTAAGAAATTCACTCGGGATGGGGGGAGATGGAGCATTATTATAAAAGTAGTTTTACTTGGAGCAGTTGCAAATGTTTCCTATCCCCCTTTTCCACCAAGTGGCAGTGTTCTCCTTCTTCCTCATGGCTTTGAGCTTACAATATCTATGACAGACCAATAGTAAGAGTTGTAATTACTGTAAATCCAAAGTGTGGCAAAAAGTGAGACATTTGGTTAAAACTTGCTAACACTTTTCGATAACTTTACTTTGTTTTGTCCCAGCTGAGTGCTGTAGTGGAAACATATCAGGGGTTCTTCAGATATGGCTAGGGCTTTCCCAGGGTCTGAATCTGACTGTGTGCAGAAAGTAAACCCATTAAAATGCATGAATGAGGTAAAACCATTGCAGTTCATCAGTTAATCGTAGTCTTTTCAAGGTCTGAATATACACTCAACGTTTTTTTATAGTGTCTGCCTCTTTGTACATATAGTGAATGAACCACTTTGAGATTACGTCTCGAGTAATTGACCAGGACACTTGAGGCAGGTTGTGGAGAAGGAGTTCCCTTCTTGCTGGTGCATCCTGTGATTTGGCCTTGTTCTGCACCAGCCCAGACACAAAACCTCCAGAAGGTTAAGTTGGTGTCAGTTGTGGGTATAGACTGAGGAGACTGAAAGTGGGGAACGGTGTAAAAACTGTCTAGTGAAGTGATGATGGGGAGAGTGGAGTTTGGAGCCTGCCTTAAATAGCCCCAATGGGGAGATGTTTCCTACCCTGTGCTATGGTGTTTATATTTATCTCAGGTTTTTGTCTTGATGCCCTTGTTGATCTTGGTCAATCATCTGAAAGCGTTCTGGCCCAGGGGATTCTCTGTTACTGAGCACCTGTGAGCCAGTCCCAAACATTGTGTGCTTGCAGCAGAATCCTCTTCCTTAAGTAGCAAAGAGAGATGCCTTCCACACTGTAACTGCATCTTGAAGTGCTTCAGGGACTCATGGAAAATGGGAGATTCAAATCTAGGTAAAAATAATTGCTCTTCCAAATTTCACTCCGGGAGGATGTGCTCAGGCTCTGGAGCAGGACATATGTGTTAGTGATCAAAATCACTGCAGGGGTCACAGGTTTTAGGTGAGCAGTCACTGATTGGAAACAAGCAACTGCCTAAAAAGTGCTTCAGAAACAAAGCCATCTGCTTAGAAGGGAAAAGAAATGATCGACAGAAGCTGTTGGCAAAGGTGTGGTGTTAAAGATGGAATCCCACAGCCTGGACAGGTTCTTTACGTCTTTTCCTCAGATAATGGAGCTGTGGATGTTGTGGAAATGGGTGTAAGATTTGGTGTGCTGCTGACATTGGTTTGGAATGAGGAGGGTTAACGGGCTGTGCAGGGAGTGCAAGTCACTTGGGCTCTGTGCCAGCAGCTGGCTATGGTTACAGCCTTGATGTGGTAACAAGATACAAGCCTCCAGAGCTCCCTAAAGGGACCAGCCCTGCAGGAAGAAGGAAAATAAATGAAATATTGACCTTGTGCTCCAAGTCTCACCTGAGGGGTTCTGTACCTCATATTGTAGGGCTGGATGAATAACAGGTTGCAAGTGCTGCTGAAGGACGGAGCCTAGCCCTGCAGCTTGGCTCGCTGGAGTTTTCACAGGGGGAAATCATTAACTCCCAACCCTTGATTGTGGTGTCAGGATTAGCCAGTGTGGGAAAGCTGATAAATATTGCCACTCCCTTGGCAAGTGAATGCCTGACATGTGGTTACAGTTTTTTTTTTTCAAAGCAGGTGGCTACTTTGATGTCTTCCTTTACTGGTTTTGTTTAAGGGTCCCCTCTACATCCATGGGGTAGCCTATGGAGAGGCAGCCAAACTGGGATCTAGCAGAAGGGTGCCAAATTTTGGGAAGAATACTATGTTCCTGAGCATGTTGAAGTACCACCTCTTGATAATCATCAACTCTTTATTATGTTTAGCTTTTATTGATCCAGCATACCTGTAAAGTAATTTTATTGTGTTATGATGTGTAGGTGTGTGCCAATACTTATCTACAGGCTTTTGATTGCAATGTTTTTTTTATCTTGCCTGCCCATTAACCTGTTTGTTTAAATGCCAAATTTATCTTGATTTAAAGTAAAAGCGGCAAGGGCTAAGAACCAGTAAATAGGGGTGTGTGTGTGCAGTAATGCAATCCCTGTAATTAACTGTTATTTTGATAAGGCATATTAATTTTTCTGAATTCAAGATACATTCACCAGGCCGGATTCTCAAAAGATGCCTGAACCTACTCAGTAACTTTCACCTCAAGTGTAACTGGTTTGCTCTGAAGAAGAAAAAGCGTGTTTGGGAAAAGTTGTATCAGTAAAGCACTGCTGTTCCTTTTAGGTGTTCCATGGCAAGCTGTATAAAAGGGGCTGGGATTAGTCAATTATTAGAAAATAATTTGAATCGTTGGCAGTGGCAGATTGTGAAGGTTTCTTAGGAAATACCAGCCCCTGATGCTTTCAGTTGTTGAGAGGTAGTCTTAAAAATTCTACTTAGAATATGTTAAAGGTCTCATAATTGAAGAACACCTATTAAAACTGCTGTTTCACCCAAAACAGTGCATTCTGTGATGGCTGAAGTGGCTGTGTATTAGTTTTCTTCCAGTGGCTGGATCTGATAGGGTATAACTGGTTTGTAAGTGTTGTAGAAAGGCATTCCCAATGTCTTGTCAGAAGCAAAAAAAAAAAAAAGCTTCATTACGTTCTTTTTTTTTTTTCTGCCTCCGTCCCTGGCTTTTTGATGCTGTCTGGGTCAGTATTGCCTTCTGATGGGCAGGACTGGCAAAAGAGCAGCTGTATTTTAAAAGTGGCCCTGTGTTATGCATGGCTGTGCTGCGTACCTTTTTATAAACACTTTAAAAGCATGAACTGTGCAGTTCCCAGGGTCAGAGTTAAGATTAGGTCTCCAGTGGTTTGTTTCCCACTCATTCCTTTGCCTGTGAGCACAGCCCAAAGGTGCCAGTGATAAATGCTGCAGTCTCAGATTCATCGTTCTCTGTATTCTAGCTTCCTTTTAATAGAGTTGTGTAAAATGCTGTCTGCGCTTCCAGCTCTACATACTTTCCCTTCTTTTTGGGTTTGGCACACTGTTTTCCAGCGCTCTGTGGAGGGAACGGAGAGTTTGGCAGTTTAGCAGTCAACATTGCGTGAGCCTTTAGGGGGAGCAGAGTTAACTCGGCTTCTAATGCTGCCCTCTACACTGTTACATTAGTGCTCAGACGTTGAAACAGCTAATACCTGGTTCCCTTTTTTTAACTAGGTGCTTGACCTTAGTTATTGCCAGAGAATATCAACGGCGGTTAAACAGTTTTACATGCAGGAAACAAAACAGCATTCAGCATCTTGGATTATTTTGCCCCTTGCCCCACGTACTTCTGTGTCTCCGGCTCTGCCTGAGAGGGAGACAGATCGCAGCATGGTTGGGCTCTGGAGCTGGTTTACCTACTCGAGAGCTGCTGCTGGCTGCAATCCAGCTCTTGAGCTGTTTGGAAGATGAGACATGTCCACGGACATGCTTGTTCCTTCCTCCCCGCCGGGCATACATGCTGCGGCAGACTCTTCGCTCCCCGCAGTACTAAATACCACGGATTATTGACACAGGTGTGGCTTGCCCTTCTCCAAAGGAAGAGCCAGCCCTTTTCTGTTTGTCTTTAAACTTGAAGAAAAGTCCTTTCTGGAGCTGCTTCCCCTTGCATATTTCACCTGATAAAGGTCTAAGTTCTTCAAGTCCAGTTCTGTTGTTGCAATTATTTCTGTCTGCTGTACTGAAATAGGCTGTTCTGAATTTGCATGTTGGTGCATGTCAGAGTGAGAGTCTGAGCAGTCGGCACAGATGGAGGATTGCATCAAATACCAACAAATATCTGAAAATAGCTTCTTCCAGCTTCCCCATTCTGGGTACAGAAGGACCAAAATCTGCAAAAGCTCTATGGGATCTATTCATGGAGAAGTGCATACCCCAGTGAGGATATTTGCTTTTACACTCTGCCTCTACTCCAAACCATGAAAAAGAATTTTTAGTACTATGTACTAGGAAAGAATCTTGTGCAAGAAGTTAAGTTTGTTAGCTCTCCTGAGCCTTTCCTTTGCTGCTGTGGGGCTTAAGATTCCTCAGAGCCTGGCTTTACCTTGGGCTTCATTCTGCACTGCAACAATCTGTTAAAAAAAATCATCAAAGTAGCTTGACACCTCACACCCTGTCATGTCGTGCTGATATTTCACCTCTGAATTCGTGTTTCACTGTAGGGAGCTGTACTCTGAGGTCTTGTAAAGCACGTGCTCAGGGTGATCTGCAAATGTTAAACTCTGAGGTCCCCGAGTATCAGAGGTGGAGAAGGAGAGAGAGGAGGGAGCCAGCAGAAGCAGGCAGCTTTGGGACCAGGGTGCTGTCATAAGGCAGATGTTATTAATTGTATCTCCACTTGGAAAGCAAGAGTTCTGGCACACAGTTCCTTGACTGGAAGTTACTTCTAACAATAATCTTTGTCAAATATTGAGATAGCATATGTTGGGTGAATGGAATCAAGTTTCAAAGAAGCTATTTAAAGGCTTTTATGCTATGAATGCTTCCCTTCTAAAGCATTTTCTCACTGAAATGCTTTGTCAGATCTTGGTTGGGGTTTTTCGGTGTTTTTTCAATGAAATTGAAATGAAACGAAGGTGGATTTTTAGATTTAAAACAGCTTAAAAAGTAAAAGGCAGTGTTAGCTACCCATGTTTTTTGTTCTAATAAGATGCTTCAGGAATGTCTCAGGAGTTGACTGTTTCCTGACTTGTTCTTCCTCCTTTTTCTGTCTGTGACAATAGTATCTCAAAATAGGTAGGTTTGTAGAGACTGTATGTAAGTGTCACTGAAGGTTGGGTGTATCATTTTTTCCTATAGGTGGCTTGTTTCTGAGCTGTTGTGTTTCTCTTGGTATCTAGATCATGGTCCCTACGGTTTTTTCTTAGTTAAATTTCTTATCCTGTACTGGGCACTCCGCCTGGAGCTATGTATCAGAGCTGGCAAACAGGATATGGCTGTAGGAAATGGGCTTGTTTCAAGCTTTCTCTTGGGATTCTCCACTCTCACAATACAAGAAAAATTGCGGAGGAGGAGGGGAGTAGAAGTACTGTACTTCTGTTCCCTTGCTTTCTTCTCCCCAGGCTCTGAGAACACTTGACACGCGCTCTGTTTGCTGCCCTCAGCCTGGTCGCACAACAACATCAGGCAGATCTGGTGAGCAAGAACTGAAATAGTTCTTGTCATGCACTTTTAATATTAAATGAGAAATTCCTGGTGTTCTCTTCCCTTAAGCACTTCCGATGTTTGTAGAAAAGCAAGAACATAATTGCTAGCATGTTCCTTTAAAAAAGACAAGAAAAAAAATAAGAAAAAAAAGAAAGGCAAAACCAAAAAAAAAAAAGCACATGATCCAAGGTTTGGAGAGGTCTTTCTCTTACTGTCTGCATGTAAACATTTCACCCACTTGCTCTGGCAAAGCCATCTTCTCTATCAGCTTAGACAACTCTTCTAATAATTTATGCTAAGTGGTAGAGTTTTTTTTTCCATCATACTCAGCCAAATGAGGCTGTTGACATGTTGGGACTCCAGGAGATAGTCTGAGTTGTAGAGAGGAGGAAAAATTAGGAAAACTTATTGCTGATGCTTGCTCAGGTGAAAGAAATCCACTGTGACAACAATTGCAGCAGCAGGTCCACTGGCCACTGGTAGGACTGCACTGAAAAATTCTCTGCATTGATATCTTCAAACTAATCCAGCAGCATGACAACAATGTGACTGGTCTATACATTTTGTATCTGTCAGTTTAAATTGGTTTTGAATTTCTTTATGTGCGAGCAATCAGGTGAAATAGTTGGGGTAGAGAAGAAATTCTGCAATGCAAGTGTGGAAGCTTCCTAGCTACTTTTTTTTGGAATACTAACTGGAAGTCAGTGGAAAAATGAAGTGAAAAATGGGAATGCAGTTGAGCCGGTGGCAAATCTGGCATCAACTTTCCCCACTTCTTACAATTTGCATTTTATTTAAAGCCATCAGTTTCTGGTTTTGTATCTTTTCTGCCTCCCTGTTCAACCATTTCTTCTTTTATTTGAAGTACACCTGCACTGACATATGCAACTACTTCTATGAGAAATTGATGGTTGAATTTATACCTTGTTTGATGTGAGCTTTGTGCTGGATTTATGGATCTCGTTTCAGGAAGGATTTAGCAAGCATTGTTGTAAGTCAGTCCATTCTTTCAATTAAATAAAGCTGTTCTGGGCAAGCCTTTCCAAACTTGAATTCATCAGTCTCAGATTCATATTGTTTTTGCTTCCTTCCTTTAATCTCTGTTCCACATTGTGAGGAATGTGTTTGGTTGTTTTTATTTTCCATGAAAACTGAGCAGAGACTGGTTTTTATGTAACTGAATGGAAACACTCTACCACTGAAAGATGGTCTATATTTCATCTTGGCAAGGTGAAATCTTAAGCCAAAACGCACCGCTTTCCTCATGTATGTATGCACACACCCCTCCTTCAGCTTGCTCTTCTTCTTTAACTGATTGATACATGAAAACCAAAGCATCAAGCTGGGTTCTTATCAGTCAGGCTCTTGCAGGTGGTGTTGTCTTGTCCAGGGCCTAAAGAAAGCATTTGTCTTGGGGAAGTAGAAAAAATGGGAAACCTTTTCCTGAACGCACACAGGAATAGTAATAGAATGGTGAGCTGATGTGCAGAATTGCTCTTAGAAGCACAGAAATTGTGACTTATGTTAGTGGTCCAGTTAGATGTCAAATTTATTTTTTTCAGTTTGCTTTTTTTTTAACACTTTGTCTTTGCCCGTAGCGGTTTGCACTCTTTGCTAGTCTCCAGATCAGGGGAAAGAACTCTGCCTCCTGCTTGTCACCTTGTCTTTCAGTCCTCTTCCAGCTTGGCTCTGAGCCACCATGGCATCCCTTGACTCCCTTCAGTGGGTCTGTTGGAGCAGGGCTGTCTGGCTTCAGGCCCCTGAACAGTTGATCTTGTGAGATCTGGGATGCAAAGTAGATAGCAGCCAGAAAATCAACTTGCTGAGTGTATGAGAGGAGTAAAGTACAGTACTGTTTGTTTGGGGTTTGTTTGTGGTTTTTTTTTTTCCTTAATCTAACCATTTTTAGAGATCCTTATGAAATACCGGATGGGATAAAATGACTAGAGAAAAAGAAAGAACATGGGACACTTTTTTTTTTTTTTTTGCTTCAGTTTTGTAGGGCAGCTCTTGTTGGATGATTACTCCACTGAAGGTTTTTAGACTGTTCTGGATCTTCAGTAGATATTGGAGGCTTGAACAAGACTTCTTAAACCTCGCATCTGCCAAACTGCACGTCTTGGGTCAGGTTGTTGATACTTGCCTTGCCATGGTCTTAGCCAGTAAACTGAGCAAATGTGAGCAAGCACCGTAGGAGGAGTCGGTCATCCCTTTGTTTTCTGAAGGCATTTAAGATGCTTGAAAGCAGTCTGACTTAATGAAAAGCTGTGTTGATGTCTTCAGCTTGTTAATGATGGAGCAGTGGGTGTAGGTACGCAGTAATTCATCGGTAAGCAAAATTCATATCCTCTGGGCAGTGAGGTGTGGCTGTAATATGTGAGTGAGCGTGTTTTCTTTTGCTTGGTGTAGCTCTGGGGTTTCTGATGTCTTGGCTGTGGCCTGAGGATGTGGAGATGAGACTTGCTAGAGTGGCTGTGGTGAAACGGGTGTGGGCGACCAGGTAAATGCAGGGTGGCAGCCTGATAGGACTGGCTTTATTTAGCCTGCTCCGAACGGGGCAGACTTGCGCTGTACATCTAGGATTAAAGGATACAAATTAAACAATAACCTTACTTCTGGTGAAAGCAAACTTACTGGTGATTCTGGAAATTCATAAAACATGCTATTTAACACATCTGACGCTTTAGAGAGATTTGTCAAATATAGGGTGCATAACAGCAGAGGTTTTGGCGATCAAATTATCTCTCAGAATACTAGTTTGTGTTTCCTGAGAATCATGTGCTTACGCTTGGTGCTGGTTCCAAACAGCTACAGGATACTTGAAAATGGGCTTCTGAAAACTTCAGAAATACAGCAGATACCCTTGCAGCCCTGTTAACTGGCCAAATAAGAGGGCAGCCTTCTTAAGGGCATCTAGTAGGTGTCTAAAGCATCTGAATTTGACTGTGCCACTGGGTTGCATAAATGCCTGCTTGGCAATATGGGTTTTTTTCCTCTTGCCTTTGTGTTCCTGGATGGTGAGAGGACAAGTGGCAGAAGATGGGAGGGATAATGGAATAATAAATACGGTGCTGGGTAAGAGCAAGGATCAAGAGGCACTCAGGGGCGTAGCCCATCTCTTCCTCTTCCCTCTCAGTCCACTTAAAAAAAAACTTTCAGAAGATAAGAGTGCAGGATGTAATTCAGTCAAGGATGGAAAAAAAAGCAGTTCCCCCCTTTCACCTCAACCAACACTTGCTTGTTGTCTCAAACCAAGGCGAGAAATACTTTTAATTACATATCTAGCAAGTTCTCCCCCTAAAGGGAATAAAGCAGCCTTCTGACCCTATGTGTTTAGTGCCTAGTGAGTCACTATATGCTGCCGGGACGTATATTTCCCTTGTATCTGTAGCTCTATGAGCTTCAGCCCATGTGCAATATTTGCATGCTAATCTGAAATTGTCCTCACAACCTGTTAGTGACTGCAGAATTGCCCCCAACTTCTCTGGTGGCAAAGTGATGCTCACAATCTCAATGCCATGTCGATGTAGTTGAGGCTCAACACGTTAGAGCTGTGGCTGCGTAGGTTTGTGGAGAGCACAGCCTGGATTCCCTGGATTCCTGTCTCACCAAAGAGAGAGCTCCTTCTCTTGGCGTAAGTTTTCTGCTTTGAAATGTCATGCTTTTGTGGTTGTTTTTTGTTTTTCTGCTCACGCTGTTATTTCTGAAGACCCCGGGAGAAGAGGTGTTAATGCGCCTACACCAAGTGCTTTGGCTTAGAGGGGTTGGAGCTGTTACCCTACAGCCCATCTCACAAAGGGGCCTGGGGCCTTGCCAGCTGGCCAGCGAGAAGATGCGTGTTCCTTTGTGTACTTTTTTGTTTCTAAAATAGCTTTAGCCTTGTATTTTTGTGATCCCAGTGTACTTACGGAGAAACAGTGCTTTTTTTTTTTTTTTTTTTTTGTCATGAATGGCTATAAAAAGTGCCCTGTAGCAGTTAGTGCCACACAAAGAATTTGTTTTTCTTCTTCCAGAGGGCTTTGGCTTCTCTGGAAATCGGTGGGATTTCAGAGTGAATTTGGCACAGCCTGTTCCCAGGTCTGGCTTGGTGACCTTGCTGCTTTCTCCTTACCTTATGCATCTGTCACCTGATTGGAAATGGAGTAAAGGGTCGGGATTTTGAGAGTGGTAACTAAGCAGCAAGGAGGCAGCATTATGTCTGTGTTAGGTTGAATGAATAGCTTCAGTGTTTGGAGGCAGTGAGGAATTTCGGGCGCACAGTCCAGTGAGTCACAAAAGGTCTTTGGGAGGGAGGCAGGGGGGAGAGGGCGATGTTGGGATACAGCTGATACTGTTTCAGAAGCTTTGTGCTGAACTTAGATACCGCTTGTGACTCTCCTGGTGTCTCTCAGAAGCACCAAAATATTTGAACGTTCTCAATATGGTGAAAGCATATTAAATTATAATGTCTTATCCTACATAACACCTCCTGCTCAGCAGACTGGTGTAAACATCTGCTGTGCTCCTGCAACTGAAGTAGCCTTAATTTATATTAGTGTAACTGTGGAGGGATTAGCCGTGTTGACGTGATCTCCAGATCAGAGCAGTACAAGTCAGTGGAGGTTGCCCTTGAGTTTCTGGTAAAGCAGATCGCCTCTATCCTTCCTGGAATGCAGCAGCCAAGAGAGAATTGACAGTGGGAGCATTCTTCCAAAATAAGATCTCATCTCCACCACTCTCCCTGGCATTTTGGTTCATAGAGGGTTTATCAGCCAAAGTCCTGAATGGCACAATGACAGGAGTGAATTCTGGCACCAAGCGCAACTGGCAAACCTTGGCAGCCCGGGACCCTGCTGGGCCCTGGGTGGCTGCAGAGATGCCGATCGGATGTTGCCGTGAAGTTGCTGTGCTCTGCTGCTGGCTCTGGGGCCATTTCGGCTCTTTTCGTGTTACTCTGGTGAATGCTGACCCTGCTTAGAGGACTGCAAGTTGCAGAGGCCTGCAGTCGGCATTCCCAGTTTTCCGTGGGCTGGATCCAGATGTATTTAGCTTGCTATGTTCTAAAACATTGACTCTCGGCCAGTGCCAAGGGCCAGCCACCAAAAATGAAGAATCTGTGTTTTGATCTGTTTTCAGGAAGGGCTTCAAGTACAGCAGTTTTCATGGAATTCAAAAGGAGCTGAGTGTCCAGGACTTATTGAAACAGAGCTTTAATTCTTTCATTAAATTTAGACTCTAGCTTTGAAAGGAAACAGAGCATCCTGTTAGGCTTTGACTTTCCATGGTACAAGTATTGCCCTATTATCTATTAACTTGCATTTAATTCTTAGTTTTTATTCTCTTGTCTCGTAAGTATCGTGTAAATTTCTAAACAAATGGACAGTATAGCTTTTTATGTTGGAAGCATACCTTGACTAAAATATATTTTTTCCTCCTTCCCCCCCCAGGAGTTCTCAGAACTGGAGAAAAGAGATCCTCAGGAGCTGGTTGGTAAGTTCACTCAGAACAACTTATTTTTCTAGATGAGCTTAAAAACAATCAAGCAGTACCACTATTAGATTTGGAAGAAAACACTTGGAAAGTCCAGGGTCATCAGCTTGAAATAGTATCCTCTGCTTGGTCTCTGTGGAGCTGTATAGAAAGTGTATTTTATGTTGAAGCTCTGACTATCTTGATCAAATCCTTTGTTCCTGAGGTTACCAGTACAGTTGTGTGGTAGCATGTAATAATATCATTAAAAATCATGAGTTTAGAAGTTGCTTCATTATCTGTCAAGTGAGCTTGTCAAGGCTCAAACATGAAATTTCAGCTCTAAATCATGATGAACGTAAAAAAAGATAGTAAACGCTAGGATGTGAAGCTGTGACTCCTACAGCAGCCATCACTCAGAAGTTTTGGACTTAAATCCTTTTCAGTTGACCTGTCCAGACTTTGCAGTGATGCAACTTAAACTTTTAGAGGGCAGGCTTAAAAGCTGCACATAGGGCACTTATTACAGTGTCACACTTGTGAGTGGACAGTGTTGGTGAGTCTGAGACCTGGATAAAGAATCATAGAATCACAGAATGGTTAGAGTTGGAAGGGACCTTAAAGATCATCCAGTTCCAACCCCCCTGCCATGGGCATGGACACCTCCCACTAGAGCAGGTTGCTCAAAGCCTTATCCAGCCTGGCCTTGAACACTTCCAGGGATGGGGCATCCACAACTTCCCTGAGCAACCTGTTCCAGTGCCTCACCACCCTCACAGTAAAGACTTTCTTTCTGGTATGTAATCTAAATCTCCCCTTTTCCAATTTAAAACTGTTACCCTTTGTAACTACATTTCCTGACAAAGTCCCTCTCTGGCTCTCCTGTAGGCTCCCTTCAGATACTGGAAGGCTGCTATAAGGTCTCCCCGGAGCCTCTTCTCCAGGCTGAACAACCCCAGCTCTCTCAGCCTGTCCTCATAGCAGAGGTGCTCCAACCCCCTGATCATTTTAGTGGCCCTCTGCTGGACCCATTCCAACAGGTCCATGTCCTTCCTGTGTTGGGGACTCCAAAGCTAGATGCACTACTCCAGGTGGGGTCTCACGAGCGCAGAGTAGAGGGATAGAATCACTTCCCGCGACCTGCTGGCCACACTTCTCTTGATGCAGCCCAGGATGTGGTTGGCTTTCTGGGCTGCCAGTGCACGTTGCCGGCTCATGTTGAGCTTCTCATCCATGAGGACTCCCAAGTCCTTCTCCTCAGGGCTGCTCTCCAGCCATTCTCTGCCCAACCTGTATTTGTGCCTATGATTGCCACGTCCCAGGTGCAGGACCTTGCACTTGGCTTGGTTGAATTTCATGCGATTTGCATGAGCCCACCTCTCAAGCCTGTCCAGGTCCCTCTGGATGGCATCCCTTCCCTCCAGCATGTCGACCGCGCCACCGAGCTTGGTGTTGTTGGCAAACTTGCTGAGGGTGCACTCCATCCCACTGTCCATGTCTCCGACAAAGATGTTAAATAGCACTGGTCCCAGTACCAACCCCTGAGGAACACCACTCGTCACTGGCTGCCACTTAGACATAGGTTAAAGGTTTACAATATTTCTTTAATATCCTTTCCCAATAGTAGCACACACAGAGCAACGTGTGGGCTTTGTGTGGAACCAGGTTATTAGAGGTCAGCATACTTGCCGTGCTGGATTCTGTAGGCCTTTTGCATTAGACCATATCTTATCTTACCTAGTTGAAATGGAACTGTTGCAAGAGCATTGTGGTTGATGTAACACAAGAACCACTCCCTTCCTGGAAAACTGGACTTTTAGAGTTGGAATTCTTGAATGGAAAAAGGTGAGAGATTTTCTGACACAAAGCAAGTAACTTCTGCAATCTGAACATCTAAAGTTTTGTCTAATGTCAGTATGTGGAAGTCGAAGTTGTCCTTAGACAGTGTTTTCCACAACTGCTTTTTGCATTAAAGGCCTACCCTTCTCAGAAGAGAACCTTACCTTGTTCAGCGTCACCTTTATTGAGGTCCGTGGTTATGCAGTTGCTCAAGTACAGCATAAACGTAGGCTTCTGCAAAAAGTAATGTTTCTGCTTTAACTCCCCCGGACACATGCTTATGTTGTGTGCCTTGAGCTGATCTGGGAGTTGGAGCCAGCTGAGATCCACCTTTTCCCCCCTCCATACCCCCCCCCCACTTTTTTCTTTTCTTTTTTTTTTCCTTCTCTCCTGCAAGGCTTCCAGCTGGATCCATTCCCTGATGTGCCTAGGGCATGCTAGGTGAGCTCTAGGGTTGACATAGAGAAAACGGCAGGGATGAGCAGCTGGGAAAGTACAAGGTCCTAAAGCAGTGATCAAGTAATCAAAGAAAGGGAGGGGAGCTTTCCAGCAGTAACTGCCCTGTGGTGGAGGAGGAAGTATATGTAAAACTTACGTTGATAGATTTCTGCATCAGTGTTGTCCTTTGGGGCTTTTTGTACCACTCTGAAGAGTACACGGTGCTGGCAGACATTGCATTTTCTGTTTGCTGCAGCCTGCAAAATAATACTTTTAGGATGTGCTTTTTTGTCCCGAAGTTCTTTGCAGCACGGTTGTTTACCTTTTGTGCTGTAAGAAATGTTCTCTCTAGCCCTTAGGATGTCTGAGCACAAAGTCAGTGTTCATAAGAGCAGAAAATATGGCTGAGTTGCAGGTCTCCCTCTGCATTTCTCGGCCCACAGAGCAGAAAGGGAACTAGTGTCCTTCCATGGATGGCTGACTCACTGGCATGTTGTTGCCTCCAGTTCTTCCCTCTGATTTGGCTGTTCTGGTGCCAGGAAATCAGAAACCCACACACCCTGGTTTGTGCCAAGCAGACTTCGTTAGAGTGCCAAAGAATGCAGTTTTAGAGACCAGGCACCACCGGTTTGCATGTCTCCAGGGGAAAACCATGCCCCTCTGATCACCCTTTCCAGGTCTTTGCAAAAAAACCCAAGCATAGTGTGACCTTTATAGACAAACTGGCACCGATACTGCCTGTGATCCCTTGTGGCTACTTAAGACACAGCATACAAGTGAGCCTTGGAAGGGACAGGAGTTCTTAATCCTACCTGAGGAGCAGTGTTACTCACTGAGAATGCTGAGGCAAGATGCTTTACCAGACCTCAGATGATCCACATCCCAATCTGTCCAGGTGTAGCCAGCTCCCTGTTCCTGTGTTCTCTATTCTTTCGGTTTTGTCTGCACTAGGAAAAAGTGCCAACCCATCTGTAGGAAATGAAGCTCCTGTGTGCCCCCCGTCCCTGTCTCCAGCAGAGCCTTTGGACTGTGAGCAGTCGCTTCCTTCTGGAAGGAACTGGGTGCACAGTTTGCTCTGTGGCACTTTCTCTCCTGCAACGCAGCATGTCTTTGTACTGTTGGATATACCCATCCAGTAACCCATTTTTTTGAAACTGAAGCAGATTAAAAGTAGCATTTCCATTTAATTATCTCCCTCACCAAGATCTGGCAATCAAATATCCTCCATGGACTACTGAGATACTGAATCTTTGCTAGGTGCACCCTGATAGTTGGCTGTGCTTTTGCCTCCTACGCAGAACCTGGGAGCAGCTGAAGATCTCTGCCTTGCCACAGCGCGTGGCCTGGCTGCACGAAAAGCTACAAGCACCTCTTGCTTCTACTGATGAAACTTTTAACTTTTAGGTCAGCTTGTGGAAGGAAAATGCACAAACTGAGCACCAGTGGCAGCGTCCTTTAGCAGCAGGGTGCTTTGAGTTGCAGACCTGGCAGTGCGTTGGCTCCTCCTTTCTTGAACCCCCGTCTGAGTCATGGGATCTGCTGTATGGCCTTAGCTCTTTATCTGGACTGTGAGTCTGATTCGGGGAAGATGTTTACTTACTGTGAGCCGGAGTCTGGGCGTGCCCGTAGTGATTAATCATGCCAACAGCCAATTTCCTGAGGTCCCCACATGGAGATCCTCTTGGCTGTGAGCCAGCAAATCACAGGCCCTGTTGGAGGCTGCAGCCAGTGTCACTACCTGTGACTCATCTAAAAGTAAAACTTTGATCTTGGCAGAAATAACAGGATGCACAAAGCAGTTGGATGTATCCTGTCAGGACACACCTTGTCGTTAGCTGTCTGCCTGCATTTACTGCTGATAGGCAGCAGAGAGCTGTCCTTGGGACTTTGAAAACATCTTTTCTACAGGAGCCTGTGGCCATACGTGCAAATTCCAGGATTACTTTGAGTGGTAATTCCAGCTTCCCCTTTATCTAGGGAAAGACCGGGTGGGAAAAGGCTGTGGCATCAGCCATTGGGGAGGAAGCTTGGGGGCTGCTCGAGGGCATGGATAATTTGCACTTCCTTACTGTAAAATAAGCCCGAAGGGGTTAAACTCATCCTCTTCTTAAGGATGTGGCATCTCAGTCTGGCTGCGATGTGATGAAATAACTGAGTAACGATGAATATTTGTCTGTGCTCAGTTTGTGAGGTGGAGCAGGGTGCACGGAGCCTCACTGCTGACTCAGCTGCCTACAGCTATGGTGGGATTGCAGTAGACAAAGATATCTTGGTTCCAGTTCTTCGTAAGGCATTAAGAGATGCCTTACCCCATCAGTATCATGTTGATAAATGAATGTTTTCACATGGCTCAAACAAAAGAGCAAATGAGCAGCAAAACCTGAAAAGTCATGGGTCAAAATATATTGTCTAATTGGGAGCTCTTGTTCCTCCTCCAGCCTTATTTCTGTTTAAATGGAGCTTTGAATCGATTGCTGAATATACTCTTATGACTTTGTGACCTCTTTGATGCTAGACAGAGTTCTTGCCCATAGTTCCTGAGTTTACATGAGCCCTCAATTTCCCTTTCCATAGATGTTTTGTTTCTTTGTGGCTCTTCTGGTAATCTGCAAAGATAAGGAGCCTATGGGATGTCTAACTTGGAACCAGGCTTGACTTTTTTTTTTTTTGGTTTTGTTTTGTTTGGTATTTTTAGGTTCTTTCTTTGCCTTATGAAGTCTGGATTTGGTGCCTTTTTTCTTTTTTAAGGTTTCTGCTGATGCTGTGAATCTCTTAAGCCATTAATCAGGTTCACCTTTTCCGGAAAGCCTGGTGTGCCCTCTATTATAAACACTTCTGTCTATTTGCTGCTGTCTCTCTGGGTTCCTGAAACTCTAATTAAACTAGAGGCTTCCCCATCCCACCAGCAGCTGTAACCTATAACAAATGTCTGCCTTGTTGTCAGGGGTCTCCAGTTTGCCTGCCTTTCTGCAGGGGCTCTGGCAAGCTTTCCTTCTTCCATAGAGGCACACTCTTAGTAAATGCCAGAGGACACTTCTTGTTCATTACTCGCAGCTGCTGAAGAACTTAACCCTCAGCAACATCTTGATCAAATCAAATGAGTGGTTGCCTGCTGGCTTTGCATCTCCAAAGGATATTGTCCTTAGTGCTTTACATTTTTACAAAAGAAGTGGAAATTGTAGTGGCACTGAACATGTGTAGCATTGATTATCTGTAAGCTCAGCTGTCTGACGCTCTGTGCTGGAAGGCAGGAGATCACGCTATGTTCAAACACCAGTGTCTGTCCTTTGGACTCGCTGATGATACCAAACTGGGAGGGCTGACTGACACTCCAGAGGGCTGTGCCGCCATCCAGCATGACCTGAACAGGCTGGAGAGCTGGGCAGAGAAGAACCTAATGAGGTTCAACAAGGGCAAATGTTGCCCTCCTGCACCTGGGGAGGAAGAACCCTGGGCACCAATATAGGTTAGGGATGGATCTTCTGGAAAGCACTACTGAGGAGAAGGATCTGGGAGTCCTGGTGGATAGCAAGCTTTCCATGAGCCAGCAATGTGCCCTTGTGGCCAAGAGGGCCAATGGGATCCTGGGCTGCATAGGGAAGAGTGTGGCCGGTAGGTCGAGGGAGGTCATTCTCCCCCTCTACTCTGCCCTGGTGAGGCCACAACTGGAATATTGCGTCCAGTTCTGGGCTCCCCAGTTCAAGAGAGACAGGGAACTACTGGAGAGAGTCCAGCGTAGGGCAACTAAGATGATTAAGGGATTGGAGCACCTCCCTTATGAGGAAAGGCTCAAAGAGCTGGGGCTCTTCAGCCTGGAGAAGAGAAGGCTGAGGGGAGACCTTATCTATGTTTACAAGTACCCAAAGGGTGGGTTGAAGGATGATGGAGCCGGACTCTTTTCAGTGGTTTACAGTGATAGGATGAGGGGCAACGGGCACAAGCTGGAACATAGGAAGTTCCATTCAAATACTAGGAAAAACTTCTTTATGGTGAGGGTGACAGAGCCCTGGAACAGGCTGCCCAGGGAGGTCGTGGAGTCCCCTTCTCTGGAGATTTTCAAGACCCGCCTTGATGCAGTCCTGAGTAATGTGCTCTGGGCAACCCTGCTTTAGCAGGGGAGTTGGACGAGATGATCTCTAGAGGTCCCTTCCAACTCTGACAATTCTGTGATTCCATGACCCTTCTGGGCATTAGGCAAAGGAGCTGAACTTGAGCATGCTGGAACTGCAGTTCAGGCACTTCACTGAAGAATGTATAATTGAGGAGCCATAAATGTGAATGGCTTTCTTGTTATGACATCTGTGCTGCTGTCAGGTTTCTTTTATCCACTACAGGCTATGACTCTGGGATGTGTTCCCTGTACAAATTATGGTTGAAAACAATCCTAGCTGCTTAAATGTGGCCCAAATCTCTGCTCTGAGACTTGACTAGAAAACCGCCTGGGTTTCCCATCATAGTGGGACAGTAGCGAGCAGTAGGGGGAAACATGGCAGTTTCTTTTGCTGATAACTCATTAAACTAATCTTTACAGGGCAATCAGGTACTCTATAGCTGTTTGTGTTGGGATCCTATTAAAAATCTGGCAATCTGTACTGGTCTGTTCTCAGTCCTGCAGAACGAGTTGTTCTTTCTAGCAGTAACCTGACTCTGTAAGCAAAGGTAAAAGTGCTGGTTAAGGAAACAACTTGAGGATGAAATGTAATTTCCTGTGGTTAACTCCTGACAGCTTTGGGGAGGGTTGTTCCCTTCTTGAACCATTTTGGTTCACGTAGGTAGGTCTTGAAATAAATGGGACCCAAAGTAATTACCTCCTCTAAAATGGTAACGAGCTGGGCTGTTTCAGAGTGATCCTGTGATGCTCCACATACACAGCCTGATTCTGTCTCTGAGAGCATCCTGGCACAAGTTTTGTCAGAGCCTCCAGGTTATAGCTGTTCAGAGCAGGACTTTAAAGAGTGTGTGGAAGACCTGGAGTAGTGGAGGGCTCGGTACGTTGTGCACAGTGCAGGGGTTTAGAGATGCATTCCACAAGCCAACCTTTGTTCCTCTGCAGGTCCTTTGCCTTTGAGGATCTTACCGATAATGGCAGCTGGAGTGGGAAGTAGCTTAGCTTTTTACATTCCCATTCCAGGGTAGAGGGACCCTTGAAAATAAAGCTTTAAGCATGAGTGTGACACAAAGCCACTGTATAAGGTAGATATTAATAAAGCAAGCATCATATCCCTCCTCTAATGATCCAACCTTTAAGTTACTTGCTTCTTGCTCAGCACTTTGAAAACACCACGAGTACCAGTTGACAGCATTCAACCCATTGATTCTCAATGACAGACTAGCACTAGCAAGGACATAAAACAAGTTTAATGACTTGCATGGCTTAAATTCCCTTCAGTATTGCCAGAACTCATGCCCAGTTTGTTCTCTCCAGCTTCTTTTTCAGAGAGAGTGCGGAACATGTCTCCAGATGAAATCAAAATCCCTCCTGAGCCTCCTGGCAGATGTTCTAACCACTTGCAGGTTGGTATAAGTTCATTTTATTTTTTTAAAAAAGGCTTGCAATTCAGTAGGGAGGGGGGATATTTGGGAACTCAGCTCAGTATTTTTGCACGAGGCAAAAATCCAGCATTAAAGCTGGGTTTTTACCACACTGAATTTATGAATACACCGTGTTAATGCTTTAGACTTCACAGCAATTTTAGTTTAGGAATCTCCAAGCGGCTTAAAGCTGTTTTCCAGTCTCTGTGAGTCCCTTATGCTTTAAAATGGCTCTTGATCCCCCCAGTGACACAGAAGCAGTGTTTACTGTGAAGGCTGCTATCCTCTTACCTCAGCAAATTCAGTGCCGTAGGAAAGAACAAATCATTGTTTTTCTATACGGGCCCGAGAATCCCCTGACTGGAATAGTTGAGGCAGCATTGACTGGATTCCTTTTCCACCTACATATCTCTAGATGATAAACATTTAGAGGGAAGGCTGGTAGCTTAGAGGCAGCAAAAGAAAACAAATGCGTGTTTTCTCTGGTGCACACCCAAATAATTGCAGTAACCAACTTTGTATTAACCTTCTGTTCTGTTCTCCTTCTCCTGATGGAGGACAAATGAAAGAGCAGGGACTGCTGCTTCCTACCACCCGTTTGAGGTTTAACTGGAGTTATCTGTCCAGCAGAAATATAAGTAAAGAGTCAGTTCTGAAATGCTCTATAAAATAGGCCACTAACATGCAGTGGTGATTCAGAATGACTCGCCATCGGATCAAGCTTTCTTCTTCTCCGCACTGTGTACCTGGGCACACCCATTCCTCCCTGTGCTGCGGGAGGATTTTACTGCTCTGACATCAATGAATTAGAGTGTGTTAGATCTGAGGAATGCACAGACCTTGAGACAGTAGACAGAATAAAGCAGATTTTCTTCCCCTTTGACAACGGTTTACTAGATTAAATCAAAGGAGAACTTGTCCTCTGTTAGCGGGTCAAACCACATCTTAGAACACTTTGAGCGAGGAGATGGACTTATTCTTTAGAGATGCAAAATGTTCTAGGGTTTTCACTGTTGATTTGCTCTTTCCTTTTGTTAGATTCTTCCTCTAATAAACTATATCTTGAACTCTGCCAAAGGGAGTATTTTTTATTATAAAGTTGACTCAGTAGTTCCCCATCTGTGGACTTTGTGAACCATAGTGCTACCTCCTCAGGGAGGGGACAAAAGGGAACACCTATTCAATCATTTCTACTCCCCAAAGTCACCTTTTTGCAGTTGTTCCTTCAAACCTCACGGTGTGTGCACTGGATGTGAACATTGTGTAATTTCTTCTTATTTTTTGAGGACCTGATGAAAATTTATCTTAAAGCTTTTTTTTTTTAAAGTTAATGAAATAGGAATTTCATATCAGCTCTTAACAATCCTCTTTTATTCAGGCATCAGCAAACCCTTAGACAATAGTCAGTTCTGTATTTGAGTTGACTGTCCATACAGAGGGAGACATGAAGTGACTTATCCAGAAGGAACAAAGGAAAATTGACTCAGCTTTTCCATCCTGAAAGACTGAAGGTCCAGCCTCTGGTCTCATTTTATATGCCTCGTACCTGAGAAATTTGTGTCAAAAAGAAAAGATGAAGGAAGTTGCTGAGAATATTCTCCTAGCAATACCACTCAAGTATATGTTCCATCTGAAATTTTCTGCTTTTCCTGTCCCTTCAGCATCAGTAACAGTAAAAATACCTTTAAGGTCTTTCACTACCTTGCTGAGGAAGGAAAAAAAATCATGTTTATTTTTAAATTTTTTAATGTTCTGGAGAGTAGACTGCTTGACATTTCCAACCTGAGTTGCCTTTTGCAGGGGCTTGTGGCTTCAGTAAGACACCCATAGACTTCTGTGTGGTGTAGCCTGGCAGCTGCTTCTCAGGTGCACCCATGTCTGAAGATGGGTGTAATGGTCACTGTAAGTTGTGGGAGAACTTTTGTGGAGTTCACCTCTCCCTCCCTCTCAGAGCTGCTTTTGCTTCTCTGCAATCATAGCTATAACAGGAAGCAACAGGATGGAAAGGAGCGTGTACTGCTGCCTCAAATGCAAATTTTTACTCACTGAAGCCTTCAGAAAATGCAAAGATCAATTACCTTTCCCATCCAGGCAGTTCATGAAGATAGTTTAAGTTCCGAAAGTTCAGACCTTAAAGGCGGGGGTGTCTGTACTAATCGCCCTGCCTGATATTAGGGAAGAGTTGGGTGGGATCTTGCTCCATGTGAGGGAGGTCACTGGTTCAGTTGGCTTTTTTCCACATGTACACTCTTGATCGTCAGCTGATATGCTCCTCCTTCTCATACTAGCTCACCCTGTAATCTTTCTGCCTTAGGATAAAATTCAAAAGCTATACGAGAGGAAAATAAAAGAAGGCATGGATATGAACTACATCATTCAGAGAAAAAAGGAGTTCCGCAACCCCAGGTGAGCCACCATCCTTTCCTTTGTGACCAAAGCACCACAGAGCAAATGCCAAGAATTTTCCTCATTGTTGAATTGTAGCAGAAACAGGATCCTGCGCAAGAAGTACTACCGCTTACAAAAACGAGAAAGACATCATTTGATTGTAACTGAAACAGTAAAACTCTTTGTGTTCTGTGAGGCAACAACTAGAGTTGGTGCGTTGGTGAGACTTTAAATGTACAGGATTTGGATGAAGTATTTTAGAAGATGTGTCTGTTGTGGAAGCTGGGAGTTGAATTTGGGGGAAGTGGGAAATCTGGTTAACGATGTGCCACATCCATCAGAGCAAGCGTAGCTTTCTAGGTTCTGGTTTTACTCTTGCAGTGTGAAGGGGTGACAACCTCTTCCTACTAACAAATCTGAAACGCTTCCATTTACTTGTAGCTCAGTGTCTCTGAACTCTTGTCTTTCCTTTGCAGCATCTATGAAAAGCTGATCCAGTTCTGTTCAATTGATGAGCTCGGTACAAATTACCCAAAGGTGAGGTGTGATGCTTTTGACTGGCAAGGGAGTAGGTAAAAAATAGGGATGTAAGCTTTCTTGAGGCTTTCTTGAGCCTGCTTGTTTAGAGGTCCTGTAAGGCAACTTTAGTCTGATCCTCTGCATTGAAGTGAACATTTTTATGTAGTTCTGAGCCTCAGTGGCTCCAACTTTGCTGTAATGATTCTGAACAAAAACTACTGAGGTGTGTAGATATACATGGAATTCCTTGGCGGGGATAGAAGCTGAGCAGCAGAAAAACGCACATCATATCCCAGCGTCCTTTTGTTTTCAAAGCTGTTTCTTCATTCACAGCAGAACGTGGTCCTATAAAAGAAGGCCTGGTGTGATCTTCGTGTCACTGGCATACAAGAAGAAATCAGTAACAAATATCATCAGTGACCAGAAATACATAAAATGTTTTTGAACTGGATTTTGCGTATATGTGGAAATAGCCCTAATCTGACTTTTTTTTTTTTTTTTCCTTTTAGGACATGTTTGATCCTCATGGCTGGTCAGAGGATTCATATTATGAGGCACTAGGTAATTCCAGGAAGTCTTCTTTTGGCCTAACTTTAGCTCTTTGTGTTTTGTAGTTAATTAACTGCACCAGAGTCTTCCCTTCCTTTATAAATGAGAAGTCATCACATGCTGCTCTTTAATTGCTTCATTCTGGTTGGATGTGCCTGGATGTTATTGATGCTTCA
Organism: Numenius arquata; assembly: GCF_964106895.1. Taxonomy (NCBI): domain Eukaryota; kingdom Metazoa; phylum Chordata; class Aves; order Charadriiformes; family Scolopacidae; genus Numenius; species Numenius arquata. Next base: position 7,878,056 of record NC_133592.1, read on the forward strand.
TCAGTCTGGAAAGCCTTTTCATTTAAATTGGTTCTTCAGTGTTTTCATCTCTGAAATCATTAATTTAGTGAAGTAATGCTTTGATTAAAAAGCAGTAGGTACTTTCATGGCAGTTTAATTTTCTATACACAATTTGAAGTTTTTGATTGTTTATGATGGGAAGTGTGTGTGAGAGAAAGAGAACTGTGAATTTTTCCTGTTCCTAGTGCTTCTTGTAACTTCTGATCTTTCTCAGCTAAAGCCCAGAAGATTGAAATGGACAAATTGGAGAAGGCCAAGAAGGAACGCACAAAGGTAGTTATTCAAAACCAAAAGAGACGGAGATGCAGGGGTTTTGTTAGTTTTCCTGCTGGATTTCATTTTGTTGCTTTGCTGTTTCTTATGAACTGTGCTCTGTGCTGATACTGTTTGGTTTCCCCTGTTTCTGTCCGTCCTTCTTGCATGTCTTTTTCCAAGCTGCACTGATCAAGTTCTTTGTTCTTCCTTATGGGTCTATTTCTCTAGGTTGTTTATTCCACTGGATTTCCTTTTGTTTTGTCAGTATTTTTAAACCAGAGCTCTTAAACTATGGTATTCATTAAGCCAGATACAGGCAAGGTAATGCATAAAGAACAGGCTTTTTTTCTTAATCTATGACACTTTGCCTGGTGGCGTAGCCTAGTTATAGCTCCATTTCCTCACCATATCTCACTGTGAGACAATATCTGCTTTCTGTTCTCCTTGATACAGCATCTAATTTCCAAAAATGTTGGGTGTATTTTAACTGGGCTTGTCTCAAACTACATTCTTATGTACCCCCCAAAAAGAACACAGGCGGGCTTTGGAAGATCTTATTTTTTTAAGAGAGTGGCTGGCATTAGAGAACTGTCTAATATCAGAGATTGCCATCTATCCTTACAGAAGGCTCCTTCCATGTTCAGTACGTGGAGGTATTTTTTTCTTGCGATGCATGCTGTGTCTTGCTGCTTGTCTTGGGTTTTGCACAGTAACCCAGGTATCTGATTACACCCTTGCCCATATCTGCAGTTTTGAAAATAGGAGGCTGCGTGCTGTGGTAGCTCTTGTTGCTAGGTTTCCTGCTATGATGCAGTCCCAGTAAGTTGTGCAGGTAGGGACTTGTCTTACATGTTTCTGAAAGGAAAAAGAATGGGGACTTTTCTAACTGTAAAAATGCATTCTTTAATGACCAGGATCTATCTTTTCTGAGCTGTATCAAACTCCTGTGCTTATACCAGTTAACAAACGCGTTTTTATTGTATCTGACTTAGGAGCTGGGTTGCAGGAATCCTTAATGATCGTGACTTCAATAGGCTTTGGCTCAAGGTCTACATCTTTCTTCCTGCATGACAGTCAGCTCGGAGGCTAATGTCTTACATGACATTAAAGCCATTCTTAAATACGTAGAGAAGCGATGTGGGTTAAAAAAAGACCACGTATATTAATATTTAATTTTTATCTTCTCCGTTTTCTCCTGTGTCTCTCTCCCTTCCCAGATTGAATTTGTGACTGGCACTAAAAAGGGTACAACTACAAGTGCTGCTTCTACAACAACCACAACAGCCAGTACCACTGTGGGAGGTAAAGAACAGTTGTGACTGTACCTATTAAGCTGTAGTAATGCTGGGATTAGTGCTTCTTGGAAACCCTAAAGCCTCCCTGTTGACTGTGTATATAGTGTTCCTGCCAGGAGATGACGGATTAGCTTTTCTCTAGTCCCTGTGTCCCATGGCTGTCCTGCAGTGAAAGCTTAGGAGATGGGTTGGATAGCGAAGAAGAAACCTGCTGATGTTTATGGTTGTAGAGTATTCTTGGGACTGATGCATCTCAAGAGCTTTGGAAAGACTGAAAATCACTCTCCTGCCTGCAGCCTGCCTTTTAAACTGGGAAGAAGGGAGAAAAAACACTGGAGGCAGCTGAGTGTGTCCTGTGCCTGTACCTGAGCAACTGAGATACGTGTGCTCTGTTAAAATTAAGCGTGCCTTGGGGCAGGGAGTGAACCTGTCTCCATTTGGCTGGAGTTCAGGTGTAGAGTTCTCCTTTGACTCTTGAGGTATATAGTTTTGTTTCCCTCAACATTTATTGCCAGCGTATGCTGAAATTCATTTGAGGGAAAGTTGTCTAGTTAAGCAGTGGTATATTAAGAGTTGACAAGACAAGGTGTTACAAAGGAAATGGTGACCTTTAACATAATGCTAATAATCCTCTTTTGCTTGATCTAATCAAATTCACAGATGCCCAGAAGAGGAAGAGCAAGTGGGACTCGGCCATCCCTGTAACAACGATAGCTCAGCCCACCATCCTCACCACCACTGCAACGCTGCCAGGTGTTGTCACGGTGACAACCAGTGCAAGTGGATCCAAAACTACAGTCATATCAGCTGTTGGCACCATTGTGAAAAAGGCAAAGCAGTGACTGATGTGCTGGGCCTGGATTTTCGGACTTAATTGTCATTGAAGCCATTGTTCTGGGAAAGGAGGGGTAGCTTTCGCCTTTGGTAAAAGATGGCAAGATTCTTTGAAACAGACCACAGTTCCCTTTTGAAAGAATGGGGGCAGGAGCAGGCACGCCAGCTGTGTGCCCACAGGAATGGACCTCTGCCCAAAATGCCTCTGTCTTTTCTTGCTGTGGGAAGAACCAGTCTGCGTGTGTTGCGCTGGAGGAAGATGGTATCTGGAGTCAGCTTGTAAAAGTCAGCTTATTAAATTACTGCGTTAGGGTCTTACCCTACTTGCAAGTCTGATTTAGGGGAATAAAAAAATAAATATGCAAGTAGTGAAGGAATATCAGTGTTACCCTTTTATATTCCAGGTCACGCTGCGAGGCTGCTGACAGCTTGTGGTATGTACCTCCCTCACGTGCACTATCTTAGTTCCAAGGGAATTAAAGCAGAGACAGTCGGTCGGTGTCCATCTTCATATGTGTAGCAGAGACTTGAAGCGATCTACATCTGTGAATGTAGAACTCACTCTTTGTTATAGTGCTGACGTCTGTCCCTGTGTGCGTTTCTGTGTAGACCTTAGTGACCACGTATTAAATAGTTGAATTGAGGAAACTGTGCTGAAATAGTCTCGTTACAGTCTTGCAGGGATGGAGATTTCTGTGCAGAGCCCATAAGCTGTAGAGGTTTGATTTGTGAACTCATTTGCAAAGACCTGTGCAGAAAACTCTTCCGCTGCCATGGAGTGAGACTGGACAGCAGACCAGCAGAGGAGAGTGTCTGACCTTAATTGTGATATCGTCCATCTTTATACCAGATAGTCATGTACTGTGAAATGCACACACGGCGGTTACTGCTTGCTCCACTGTTGTGAAAAAGTATTTTCAGTTGAAAATTTTATTGTATAAATCTTCTTACCCGTCTAGAAAAAACATTATTATAAAAATGGAAAAGTCTTTTAAAAAGCCCTGGTGCGATTGATGTGTCTGCATTTCTCATCTTGGCGAGGGAGAATCAGTAGCCATTTGTTATGCTTTGGGTTACAGATACCTCTAGGTCAGGATGTAATAATTCCCTATTCCTTCATTTCGAACTTCTTCAAAAGTTGTCTTCTGGTACCGCACCTGGGTCTTTCATTAAACCTTCACCTATAGAGGCCAGTCTCCTGAAAAGGAGCTCAATGGCAATGAAGTGGTTTGTTTGTTGTTTTGAGGTAGGTGGGATAAATAATTCGAATGGTTCCATTTGTGTAGAGAAACAGAAGCTGTCCTGGGCTTTTTTCTTCTTTGCAGTGGTCACTCCAGATTATTTAAATGGCCTTTAATTCTGAGATCATGATTTTTCAGATTCAGTAATTTTTCTGTTTCCCATTGGTTTAAGTTAAATTTCTACACAGAAACTGGTTTTTTTAGTGCATAAACAGTGATAGGAGAGAAAGTTGCTAGATCAACAAAAGCCTAAGTTTCTCAAAATTCACTGTTGCTTTTTCAGGGCTTTCCTATGTACCTTGTGTCACTCCTCACCCAGGCTTTGCATTTATGGAGACTTAAGGAAGAAATAAGAGGTTGGCTCCCTGCTTTCAAATAATTCTAAAATGTGTTAAACATGTTGTCTTGGCAGTCATTTTAGCTTTTTTAAAAAATCATCCAGGAATGCTCATGGGAGAGAAACCAGGGGACTGGTGAGACTAGTGTGGGAAACGGGAGTTGGTGGAATTGCTCTTTTTTTTTTTTTTTTAAGACAATGAAATATTGAAAGGCATGAAAATAGCAAGATGGAAACATCTTTCCTGTTGAATTGCTCCGCACTGAGCTGCTGACTTGGTACCTGCAAGGCTGAACTCCATCCTCATCCTGAGGAAGATGGTGAGAGCTCCCTTGGCTGAGGGATATCTTCTGCTTTGAGACTGTTATGTTCTCTGCAGAGGGTGACACATTTCACCTCAACCATTCAAGGTGTTTATTTCCTTGCTGTGAGGATCAGAGTTCATAGGGCTTTCAGGGTTTTCTTTTAAAGGCCCAGGATGCCCTTGTGGTGGGAAGTACAATCCATTTGGTAGCTTTGCAGCTCCCTAAGGTGACTCTCCTCTCTACAATGTCTTGTACAATTCCAGCCTGTTTAAAACTTGTATGGTATAAATATCTGATTTAAAGTTCTCCTGAACAACATGTGGATAAAGGTACAACAGTAAAACTGCAGCGAAGTGGGCGCTAGCGGCTGCAGTTTCTCTCTGTATAGATTGATGACAAACTTTGGGCACCAGAAGGGTCACTGCAATCCTCTGCTCCTGTGAAGAGGGCTGAGAGGTGTGTCTGGCTTGAGAGCAACATTCCTCTAATGAGTGTCCTCAATGTGTGTGATGAAGGTGAGTGAGATTAAATACCTCATTGAGACGTGTGCCAGGACTCAGAAATGCAGCCTCCTGCCAGAGGTACCGGCCAGTCCTGGGCATCCCCTCCCCTGTCCTGTCCGAAACTGTAACTGGGGGGAAGCACAAAGTGGGAGAGTCTGATGAGAATACATTATTTAACCAATCTCACCAGTTAAAGCTAAATATTGATGTAAATTATAATGGAAAAGATTTTGTGCCTTTTGTAAGAGCTGACGGTCGTTTACCTGATGACTCACAAGTCCTTGTGATGTTGGATCAGAAGTGGTTGCTGTCTCCTGACAGACAACCCCCCCTTGCAGATGCTTGTCTTTTTCAGACTGATCACACCCCTGTGATGTGAAACTCCCTCCTGACTCCTGCTTCTGCGCAGTTTCTCACTTTCTTCAGTAATTTGGAAAGACTGTCTTCCATGGAAGTGAAAAGCTGCATCTGACAGATAATGCAGTAAAAGTAATTCTTGATCCTAACTGAGAACAACTGTGCTAGATGAATTCTAGCTTAATTACAAGGAAATATTATTTATACACCTCGTTAAGCGTGTCAGCACTTGTTCCTGTGTACGCCTCACCATGTCGGGGGAGCGGAGTAGCAAAGGAAAGTGTGTGTGTGTGAATATTTCTATTTTTTTTTTCTTGATAGCTGCTACCAGTGCAGCTGAACACGAACCGGAGGAATATGTTTGCAGGAGAAGAAAGAGGACTTGATTAAAAAAAATAATAAAATAATAGAACTTAAAAGCACCATCTGCAGCTGTGAGCATGAAGCCGGGCTCCAGCCTGCTGCTCGGCACCTGACACGAGGCAACTGCTGAGGTTCTTGGGGATGAATCATTTAACTCCAGGAGCTACTGAACATTGTTTAAATGCAAGTATCTTACTCATTTCACACATCCTGGCACCCCACCCCTTCCTCTTCCATGTGCCCTCTTCCTCCTTGCTCTGCAGTATCCAGAGTCATTCCAAACCTCTGGATTTCTCTGCAGGCTTCACGACCAGAGCCAAGAAGCGCTGCTCGTTCAGCTCTCGCCTTGCTGCGGTGGGCAGGGAGCGACAAAGCCCAGCAGCTCTGGAGCAACGGGAAAATGCTGCTCAGCTGGGCTCGATGCTGCTGCATAGAGGGATAAGGAAAAAAATTCCCAAAACTGGCTTTGCTGAAGCGTCCTGAGCCGGGATAGCCTTGAGGCCACTGAGCAGCAGCTTTCAACCCCCTGCAGTAACAGGCTTCTGCAGGAAACCTGGCTGAGCTGGGCTTTGCTCTGGCAGCGAAATCCTGAGCTCTCGTGACTGAGTGTTTGCTGTCCGCAGCAGAGAAAGCAACTTGAAACATGCATGATTTGATTTTTATTTTTTATATTTTTTTTCTCTCTCCAAAAAGCTGGAGTGGAGACGCCAACCATTGTGTAACGTGCTCGCAGCCAGTACAATAGCTCGCCGCTCTTGTTTATCTTGCGTGTTGCTATCGGAAGTAATAGACGGATACACAGGTTGGAAAACACAGCTCTAGGAAAATGCCTCTTTCCTCCCTCTGAGAACCTGGTGGTACAGGTTGGTGGCTGCACTGGGCTGTGGTCGGTCAGTGCACCAGAGAAAACTGGGGGAGCTTCTGGTGTGCAAGAGCGGTGTCCTGAGGGAAACGGATCCTTTCCTGGCCCACAAAACCGTGGCCTGGAGCCCTCAAACGGGGGGTTTGACGGGTTTGCGTGTTAGAGATCTGTAGGGCTGTGACCATACCAGGGGTTGTGTGACGGCTGCTGAGTGCAGGAGGGACCTGCTGTGTTTTAAAGAGCCCCCGAGAGCTGTGAGCTGTGTCCGAGCCGCACTAGTGCGAACTCCCAGCTTACACGGCTGAAAGATTCTCTACGCTGCAGCTACAATGGTGGTTGCTCAGATTGTTCTTTCAGACCCCTGAAAGCTGTAGATAGTCTCCCCTTGGGAGGAGAGGTAAGAATGACTAAATGTACCCAGGGGAGTAAAACCAGTCCCATTTTCATTATTCCCCAGTCTGAGATGCACACTCTCGCGCTCCTTGAAAGCCATGGGGCTTCTCTCTGCTGACCACCTTTGTAAGCACGGGTGTCTCCTGCCTGGAGTTGGTTTGTCTTAGCTGGAACTCCACGTTCAAGTGTGTCTCTGCTCAAAAGGAGGGAGGAGAGCTGCTACAATGAAGTCATCCTTGGCAATGCTGGTTCTGCTCTCGCCCTCCCTTCTGAAGTCTCTTCTCCCACCTCCATGCCCCGAGGTGTTGATTTTCTTTCCCATTTGCTGCTTGTGATTTGGAGATCTGTCCTCCTTTGATGCTGTTGTGGGAAGGGATTTTGTGTGTTCAGGATTTGCTTTTATTTTGTGTCTCGCCGGGTGCTGCCTGACCCAGGAGCAGGTGGGGAGGGGCAGCCCTTGCCAGCCCCACCTCAAACCGTAAAATGTGAGCGCCTGAAGCTATGTTTTAGTTGGATTGCTGCTGTACTGTCTGTTTTATGAGTTATATACTGAGACTTTAAAAAGAAAGAAGAAGAAGTCTTCCTCGGCAAACCTTTGGGCCATGCCAAGGCTTTGCCGATGACACGGGTGGCTCGAGCAGCGTGGAGGTGATGGCTTCAGCTGGTGTCTGGCCAGCTGACACACCTACATGAGCTCCCTTCCAGAGCTGCTTCATTGCAGGGGAGAAGAAGCTGTAGCTTTCTGTGAAGCCCCTCAAGAAGATGGTCTTTGCAGTATGTCCAGAAAGTTACCAAAGGGTAGGGGCTGCTCGGTCTGGAAAGCCCAAAGTTGTTACCTCCAGAGAGAGATGCTTTCCAGCAGGGCTCTCTAAGACTGTCAAACATTAAAATAAATAAATTGCTGTTGAGGTACAAGACCCGCAAAGGGGCTATAAGGTTCCACCGAAGTCTGCTCTTCCTTCTGGTGATCATTTACACCAGCATATTCATGCCTTGCTCTTACAGAGCGGTTTTCCACCTCCCAGCCTCGCTGTGCGCTGCTGTTCCTCCGACTGTTTATATTCAACTTCCTTCCTTTTGTTCTAAGCGAGAACCCTGGACACCGATGACTTCCAATATTTAGTCTTTGTTTATTTGGAACTTGTCTTTGGCTGGGGCTGGGCTCGTGCTTTTGGTTGCCAATAAACAGCAAAGCACCAGGGTTTCACAAGAAAAGGTTTTGCCTTTTCACGTAGAAGGCGTCTGTCTGTCTGTCCGTCCTCTGCCATGTTTGTGTGATCCAGCATTAGGAAGAAAACAAGCCTGCCTTTTGGTGCGGCCATAAAAGGTGAAGTTACTGGTATTTTTAACCTCTCTCCTCTTTGCGTAGCCTCTTGTAGAGCCTGGAGACCGTGACAAAAGGTGACTGTCCACCTTCTCCTCCCGGTTGGTGTTGGCTGGCTCCTCGGGAGGCTCTCGCCCACACTATTGAATGTCTTGTCGGGCCCAGCCAACACAAACTGGGAGGAAAGGTGGGCTATCTTTCTGAATCTTTCAAACATAACATCAGTGTGTTTTCAGCCCTTTGGCAGCTGGATAAGATGCTAATGTAACCCTGGTAGGTCCTGTTTTCCCTGGATGGATGTTAGCGTTCTCCTAGGCTGAAGTTTTATCCTAGATTCCTTACTAACATTTTCCTCTTGTGTTGTTTTGGTGGCCCACTGACCTCTTGCTGCTGGTCCATCCAGGGTCAAATGAGCATCAGTGGCTTTCAGCGAAGAAAAGAGGTTTGGCTTTGGGTTTTGGTTTTTTTTTTTTTTTTTTTTTTTTTTTTTTGCAAAACAACAGACACGCGTAGTTAGTGCTGTCTTAGGGGAAAGGCTGAGGAAGAGAAATTAGGAAGATTTCATCCTGCACTTTAATTACCTGGGTAATTATATCAAGCATAATTTGGTGCAATAAATTATGTGCACATTAATGTGCATTAATAATACGTTATTAAGCATTCCTTAAACTCACACTAGATAGCAGGGTATTGCTTATGCAGTGTACAGTGCAGCTATGGGATCAAGTATTTATTTTCCTTTTAGCAGCATGGGTTGGTTGTTACAGAATTAAAAAGGCGACGAATGTGCTCCGGCAGCGGGATCTTGGCTGTAACCGCTCAGCAGAGACCTAGAAAAAGCCCCAGAGCTGTCTCTGGGCACACTGCGGTGGCAGGACAGAAAGAAGAAAGGTTCTGTACAAGCTGGCGTGGCATTAAAAAAGAAGAAAAGAATTAACCCTAAACCCACTTGTAATTATCAGTAATTGGCACTCGGGCCGGTCGTCTCAGCAGAGAGCGCAGTAATTTAGTGTGAGCTATAAAACTGACTTGTTTTCACTCCTAAGGCAAAAGTTTTTAGGCCACGTTGCCACAGCAGAAAATCGCTGATTTATAAACGTGAGGTCCACCACGTATGCGGCTGGGAGCTTTGGTGGAGCCATCTGCAGCGAAATCTGCTGATCCTTCCTCTCTGGAGTCCCTCTTCTCTGCTGTTTGAAAGGGCTGATTTGTGTGGCAAAAGCCTGACCCAGCAGGCAGAGTACGGGGAGTAGAACCGTGGCAAAACCTCAGACTCACCAGGTTTTCTTCTTCTCTGGGGCAATAGCTCGGAGAAGTCGCCTGAAAGGCCGCTCGTAAAACAACAAAATTTTTTAAAGACAAGATAAAGTGAAAAGCCGTTAAATTCTTATGACTGTTCACTAAGAATTTATAATTCCTCTCTGCTCTGGTGCCTTAAAGGTTGGTGATAGAGTTGTCTTGATGTGATAAAAGTGCCTTTTATCAGCCCAGTTACAAGTCTCTGGGAAATTTCCTGCTCTGTTTGCTTGGAGATCTGTTAGGGGCTGGGGGGACACTTTTCAAAGAAAGGTGCAAAATGAACGTTTTGGTCTCTTCTGGCAACACCCGCCATGGGTAACCAGGCTCCTCCTCCCAGCTGGAGGTGCTGAGTGGAGCTGGTCCTGGCTTTTGCTCCTCCAGGCTGCTGGGACGAAGGGAGGGAGACGGTGTCAGGCAGCCCTGGGGCTGTCAGAGTGTCTGTAGATGAGACCAGAGACACTTGACAGGAGGCAACATAAGCATCCTCCACCCCAGGTGGAGAAAGGAGCACCTCCAGAAACCATGGACACCAAAGACTGTGGTGGAAGTTGGCTGCTCCCAAGCTTTTCTACTTGCCTTCAGGGCTCCTGTTGGAGAACTGTCATTAAAACACTTTTCTTTTTTTTTTTTTTTAAGAAATATATTTCTTGCTTGTACCCTAAATTCCCTTTTTAAACTCCAGCACCTGGCAGCATCGCTTACCCCAGCATCAAGGAGAACTGGGGAAGGCTGGGATGCTGCTGGTGGATGGGACCGGGGGGGGTGGTTAAAAAAATCCCGAACGACAGCCCCGTAATTTCCAGAATTTTTGTTTAAATGAAGGAAATGGCATCTCCAAAAGGGCCCGGGTAATGAGATTGGCAAGTCAGACATTCAGAAACTAGGAAATACCAAGACTTCAGCTGCCTGGGCCACCTTCAGCTGCGCCCCTGCCTGTTTCCCGTTTGCTGCAGTTTTTAATGGCACGAGCACATCCTCCTTTTTCCTGGGGCTTAAGTCATTTACACGTATTTACTCAAGCTTCCTATTTCTTGTAGTGAGAGGAATCCAGCCCCTTGCTTTGATTTGAATCGATGCTTGGTCACCGTCATTAGGGAGTCAATCGGCAGCCACTGTGATGCTGTATTAATAATGAAGAGGCCAAAATTGCCATGGTCATATTTTTACTCTCCAAGAAAGGCAGGAAATATGTGACTTTTTCGTCCGCCCGTTGCTGTTTGTGTTGAAGCCAGGGGGATGCGGTTTTCCTTGTGAGGATTTATCGGGGAGCTAAAACACAGCCTCTGCCATCGCATCTGCTCCGGTACGTGTACGCTCCACACCATGGGAGGTGCGACCGGATCTGAGCCGTGATAAACCCCGGGCTCTAAAGCAATAAGGTGCTGTGGGACAAAAAAAAAAAAAAACAAAAACAAAACGGAAAAAAAACCAAACCAAAACCCAAACCCTCACCTGGACTCCAAACCCTCCTCTGCTGTTTCATTGACTGGGGAAGAGGGTTTGGATGCAGCCCAGCAGAAAGGCTGGCTGCCGTGGTGGGAGTGCTGCTCCTTGGACCGTGGTGGGCTGCGCTAGGAGCAGGTGTGGATGGGTCTCAGTTACAGTGCTACAAGGGGCTGCGTTGCCCCGGGGGGGGTGGGGGGGGGCTGGATCCATCGCAGGTGAGGAGTGGGGCTGTTGTGCTCATGCCCTGGATAAAGCGTGGTAGCGGATCTGTCCTCTTTGTGAGCCAGGTACCGCAGACGGGTGGTGGCTGTCACGGCACGAACTTACCCGATATTTCAGCTGGGAGCTACCTGGGGGCTGGGGTGACACCCCAGTGGGGAATTTGAAGGAGAAACCCCCAGCGAGGGGGTGAAGCTGAGCAGCCAATGCTGCCCATCGTCCGCAGCGCCCTCTGTGTGCCCCCCCGCACGGCGGGACACCTTCCCACCGCCCCCCATAGAGCGGGACACCTTCCCACCGCCCGCTCAGCCCTTTCCCTGTGGGAAGGTGCTTGTGCGGAGGGAGGGTCCGGGGCGGCTGTGCGGGTTGTGCCTGCCCATCCAGGTGTGCGAGGGAGGAATGCCAACGCCTGAGTCACGGGCACCCCCGCCTCCCTCCCCGCCTGGGATAAAACTCGTCCTCACCTGGGATCCGATCTCATTTATCGTGGCTCCCACCTTTCCTCACCATCAGCCCCCCGGGAGGGAGAGGCGGCAGCTCCGGGACGGCGAGGGGAGCGAGAACAAAGTCGATATTTGACTGGAGGGTACAGAAATCAGCGGAGAGGTATGCGGGAGCGCGGGCTGCCTGCCCTCCCCGCCGGACTGGAAGTTGACGTTTAACCGGAAAGAGAAAAGGGACAGAAAATAGAGAGGAGGGAGGGAAAAAAAAAAAAAAAAAAAAAAAAGAAAGAAAGAAAGAAAAGGCCAAGGCTGGAAATCAAGTCGCAGCAGCGAAGCAGCACGGTCCCCCTCTGCCTTTAGAAGAATTTCTTGGCTGGGTGTGTGGGTGCCTGTTATTCGGGCTGCGGCAGAGGATTTGGACACTGAGTCAGACCCAGCACTAATGAGGTTTGTGGAATTAGTTCATCTGTGCTCTTTAGCGCCCAGCTTGCTTTAATTTCGCTGTGTTGATTAACCAGGGGGGTTTGTGAAACAAGGTGCAGGGCTCCTTGTGCCAGCAGGTAGGCAGGGCACGGGGCGAGGGAGCTCAGCTCCCTGGCTGCTTCTTCCCCCTTTTCCCTCTGGTTTTGGCTGTCGGACGCTGTCTCGTCCCTCTCGGCCGCCTGGGCAGGGCAGCGCTGGTGACCGAGCGGGGCTTCGCAGGGCTGCGTGGGGCTGTTTTCCTCTCTGAAGGTATTTGGGTGGGGGGCTGTGGGGTGGAGGTGGGGGTACCGGCGTGGGATAAGGCAGCACAGAGCCCTTCGGGGACCATTTGTTGCAGGTTTCAAAGGTTGCCCTCTCTGTCCTCCCTGCTTCCAGGGACAACGGCAGTTGTGCTTTGGAGCTGGCACCCTGGGAAAGCTTTCACGGGTGAAACAGCCCGAGGTCGGCCGGGCTGCTGGTGGCTCTGGCTCGCTGAGCCCGGGGGGGTGGTTTTACGAGCAAACCCCCTGCAAGGGAGGGGAGCGAGGGGAGGGGGTGTCCCCAGAGGAAAAGGCCACGGGGGAATGGGGGTTCAAGGTGAGCTTTGGTGAACCGCAGGTGTCAGGGGATTTGCAAACTGGTGGATCTGAAATGGATGGGAAATAGATGGACGGCATGAGGGAACTGACAGGGGTGGGTTGTGGGGGGAAAAGGGGATGAGGAGCACCTATGGAGGGGGAGGGAGAGGAAAGGTGTCTTGTGGGCCAAAGGAGCAGGGAATGTGCCAGGAACAGCACATGGGGAGGTGCGGAGGGGATGGGAAGGTCCCGGGGATGTGCTAGTGTTCGGTGGGGTCCCGACCTTCCTGCCTGCCCCTTGGGATTCCCCCCTGCCTGATCCCGGGGGGCAGAGAGAGGAGACAGGAGCCGCTGCTCCTCTGCCAGCACAGGGTGGTGACGGCCACTCTCCAGCCCCGGCAGCTCCGTGTGGGTCCCCAGGATGGGTCCCGCTGTGCTTCATCCTTCGCTGGAGGATGCCAGGGACTGTGTCTGGGGTCTGGAGCCACAAACAAATGGTGCCGCTTGCATGGAGCCTCCCGACTGCAAGAGCACACCTGGGGAATGAGGGAAAATGGATGGGGAAGAGAAGTAAAATCAAAGACAAATATAATTCCGTGTTTAAGTGATGCTTTGATTTGTGGGTGAAGCTTTTGATGGTTTTCTGGAGGTTTGGGTTGATAATTTCCAAGTTTTGGAGCACGGCCCCTGGGATCTCTGCGCTGCCGCGTGTGCCAGGGAGGGAGTAGCCCGGGGAGGGAGGGGGCTGAGTTGTGGCCCTGATCCATGCGCCCGCAGCCCTGCCCTGGGAGGGGAACTGAGCCTGCGTGAGCTGCTGTGGCTGTCACCGCACTGCCTGTGGGGCTTTCTGCTTTAACTCCATCACTATTAGCTCTCCCCCGGGACCCCCAGCCCCATGCTGAGGCTGATCGTGGTGACCAGCACAGCCTGCCCGCATGGTTGTCCCTGGCACATGTGGGCAAGCAGATGCTCCTCCATATGACTCCCATCTACTGGAGTGTCAGTGCCCTGCTCCAGCATGCATGGGTGCATGACGTACCCCTCGGCAGGACGGGGGGGGTGTCTTCAGCAACACGAGGGGCGATGCCTGCTGCAGAGGGAGGAAAGGCTGTGCTGGGAGCTTGAGCATCTCCCTGGCTTTTCTACTCCTGTGACCCCAGCCTTCTGGGTGTCCCCTGTGTGGCAGCTGGGCCCAGGGTCCCACCATGGGCTTGCTGATCATCATTCCCGCTCCTTGGTTCCTCTCCCTCACCCGCCCCAGGGCGATGCCTGGCTTCAGCTTCGGTCTTCCCAGCACAGAGCTGCTGGGGTTGGGGTGGGATGGGGAGGGGACAGGGTGACAGAGCTCTTACTCTCCAACCCTATTCCCTGCTCATTGATCCAGCGGTTTCTTTGGACCATCCTCCATTTTGGGGGGGAAGAACTACGTAGACCCGGCTTCTCCAAGCTTGGTGGGTCCCAGGGTCTTTCTGGAGCAGGTCTGTTGGCTGTGCCGAGGTGCAGGCAAAGGCTGGGGAAGAGGGAGGAGACCAGGAGGAAATGCCGGAGCGGTGGTTTGGGACAGGGTAGGATGTTTTTGTGCAGGCAGGAGCTGCCCTGCTTTGCTCCTTGGTTTTGCACAACTGAACAGCTTTTGTTGTTGTCGTCGTCACAATGAAAATCCAACCGAACCCCTGCAGCTTTTCTGAAGTGAAAGTGGCATTTTTCCTTCCAGAGGACACTTTTGACATCAAGGGATGGCCGCTTGCTTATTTTTGCACGAATATTACAGGCTGCATTCCTGTGGCCGGCAGCGGCAATGCTCTAGGCCACCAGCGCCCTGCGTGCCAACAACTGCACAGCAAAATCCTTGGAGGTTGGTGGCTCACAGGGCAAGATGATGTTAATATTGAGCTGAGTTTTATGGCCTTTTAACTCAGCACTTGAAAAGACATGACAGCGGTTTATGTGTCCAAGGCCCAGGGTGTGTCCGTCCATCCGTTTGTTCACTCTTTCTTGACTTGTGATTAAAGGAAGATTAATTATGTCTGTGCTCTGAGGCTACCTTGTAAGATGGGTGTGAGAGCTGAGCAATCCAGTGCCCTGTATTCAATATTTTCCTGTGGCCTTTGCCATGATGGGAGATGGGATTTGCCGAGTGCTCGGGGGAATTTTTTCGTTGTTTTTTCCCTTGACGGGCTCAAAGGACTCCCCCACCCTTTCATCTCATCTCTAATTGGCACCTCCCCATGCCTCTGTAGAGCCGGTTGCTGTGGTGGGCATGGCTCGCTGAGGCGGAGCAAGGGAAAAAGGGATTTTCCTGACTTCAAAACCCACCCATCTCAGAGGTGAGGGACACAGCATTTGCAAACAAGTGGTATGAGGACTTGTGCTGAAGATCACGGGCATGTCCAGGGACAAGGATAGCTGCTGGCCTCAGAGCCAGCACTGGGGCTTGGCTGGGGGATCCCTTAAGACAAAGCTGTGAAGAGCCTGAGCTGGGGACGGTCAGTGTTCCAGAGAGCTGTGATCAGGGGCTACAGGAGCAAAACACAGGGATTTCCTTGGTCAACCAGTACCTTTTGCCCGTTAAGAAAAGCAGCATATTGGCTACCAGGTCCTTATGAACAGCAAAGCTTCCCTGGGTGTCCCCCGCAGGGATGCTGCCCCTGGGTTTCCATATTTCTCATGTTTCAGCTATGGAGGATTAATTACTGTGTGATAAATCTCTCTGAGCACAGCAGACAAGATAACTGAGATATGAACATCTTGTCGTGTGTTACCTGTATAGCCAGCAATCGTCACGGACAACAAAGTGCGAACACCAAGGGAGATCTCCCCTGGTGTCGGTGCTATGTTGGTTGGAGCCCTGAGCTGCAATGATTTCTGCGGGTGCTCAGCTTCATGCTTTCAATGTATTTCCATTGCTATATTTCAATTATTTATTTTTTTATATTTTTATATAATTTTATATATTGCAATTTCCATTGTTATTGCAATGTATATCCTGCCAGTGCAGGATACAGTGCGATCCAGCGCTGTTACTAGAGTGGGTTTTTCCAGGGATTTCCCCGGGCCCCAGGTCAGGCCATTAGTAGCTAAGCCACCAATGGAGAGATCTGTGTGCTAGATGTCCCCCTGGGAACTCAGACATCTTCACTACACATAACAAACTACACACAAACTATTCTCATTTTCCTTCCCAGTTTCAAGTGGTTTTCGTATTCTCTTAATTTATTTTAGAGTCAAGACTTGGACAGCAAGAAGCTATAAGACAATTTGTTTGCTTCTTGTATTTCACACTTCCATCTTTCAGAAAAGAGATGCTTTGAAGATGTCTACACCCCATTTTATGCCTCAACTGTCCTCACTTGCCCTGCTGGGGTCAGGGCCACCCCCCAGCACAGCAGCCGCAGAGCTCGAGTTCCAGCTTTGTCTCTTCTGTTTACCATGTCCAAATGCCGACTTCTGGATGGCACTTACAGTTTTGTGACCAGCTAATAAATCACATGTGGGTGCAGGGACAATGGTTCACTCTGTTTAGGATTTGGCCTCTGGATGCACATGAGGGGTCCTGCTGCCCTGGACAGGACAGAGGGGAGCTGCCAGGCTCTCAAGACCACAGATTCATTCAACAGCTCCAAACCTCAAAGCTTGGCATTTCCCAAGACCTCACCCTCTATTTATTGTTGGTTCAACCATCCTGGAAACTCTTAGTGCGATAGGAAATAGCTGAAGGGAGGGGTCTGTTTTGTTTTTGGGGAGAGATGTAGACAGTTGCTTTGTTTTCCTCTCTTCTTTTTCCCCTTTACCTGCCAGGAAAAGCAAGGTCTTGACCTAGTTGGTGTTTGCACGTGTGGATGGTGCTGGGCTCTGGCCAGGAGCATGGGCTCCTGGATGCCTGCACCAACCCCACTGCCCTGGGCACCCTGACTCCGGGCACAGGGGTGCTGTGGTGCAGCAACTGCCCTGCCTCGGCGTTTGCAGGGACTTTGAGCTTTCAGCACATGCCCAAGCAGAGGACGAGCCACTCTTACTTTTGCTTTTGTGCCCTGCCCTGCTGAGATCAAAGATTGCTTCCAGGCATCGGCTTCCCCTGGGCAGGCAGGGCTGTCCCACTCCGGCGGGGCTGGATGGGCTCTGCCGGAGCTGACCTGATCGTCTCTGGGACCGTTTCCATCTCTCGGCTCTCCACAACGTAGTGATCCGTGTGTTTCAGGAGGAAGAGGATGGATGTGCTGCCACAGGTGTGTGCCAGGCTGCTCCTCCTGTCCCTGCTCTGTGCCACCGGCCTCTGCCAAAGGAGCAAAAGTGAGTGCAGCCACAGCAGGTCCGTCTGTGGTATCCCCTTGGTGCCCCATGGGGACTGTGCGCACCTCTCCTGGGCTCCAGAAACGCCAGTCCACATGTAGATAAGACCTGTTGTGTGCTTTTCCTCCTATTTTCTATCACCCTGGTATTTGAGACCCTTCTCTTGCTACCCCACTGCTGTTTTGTAGCCACCTTCTACTAATCACGCAGGCAAAACCTCCACCAACTCCCCTAGGAGTGGGATCAGCTTTTCTCATGCCCTCCTATAGTTCACTTTTTGAATCCATTCCTGATGCCCCAATCTTTCCCGGTAGATAACCGCTGCGTGCTGTCCCGGGCGAAGAGCTGCACCGAGTGCATCCGAGTAGACAAGGACTGCTCCTTCTGCACTGATGAGGTGAGAACCTTGCAGGGGAGACCAGTGCTCTGTTTCCCACCCTGATGATGGAGGGATCATAGGATCATAAAATGGTTTAGATTGGAAGGGACCTTAAAGATCATCTAGTTCCAACCCCACTGCCATGGGCAGGGACATCTCCCACCAGACCAGGTTGCTCAAAGCCCCGTCCAGCCTGGCCTTGAACACCTCCAGAGAAGGCGCATCCACAGCTTCTCTGGGCAACCCGTTCCAGTGTCTCACCACCCACAGAGTAAAGAATTTCTTCCTGAGGTCTAATATAAATCTACTCTCTTTCACCCCTGGTGAAAGCTGGGAGAGGTACTCAAGAGCAGGGTCAGCTTCTGGCTCCAGCTTCTCTCTGCAAAGAGCTGGTCTGGATGGGAAGCGCTGAAACATGGGTTTCCTTTGATGTGGACAAATGGGGAGGAAGGGGAGTCTGGGGCAAATTTGCAGGAATGCAGGGGTTTATCAGAAAATGCCAGTGTGCCAGATCTGAAACAGCCTGTGCAAGGGATGGAAGGAAAGTCTTATCCCAGACAAGCCAGTAGTTCACTGGTGGTTGTATTTCCCCGGTGCTGGGTGACATTGGCTCTTCTGTGCAAGACTCGTCCCCATCTCTGCCCCGCTCCTGCTCCCAAAGGCTTACTAATAGTCTCAGCAGAGGACCCTGACAAGAGTCTTTCCCCCTTCCATGGAGGATTTCCTGCTTTGTGTGGTTGTAATGATGTTCTCACCCCCTTGGCAGAGCTTTGAAGAGCCTCGGTGTGACTTGCGGGAGAACTTGCTGCTGTATGGCTGCGGGGAGACCAGCATCGTCTACTCCAGGGGCGAGATGAAGACCCAGCAGGTGGGTGCTGAGGAGACAGCCCTTGCTCAGCTTCTGAGGAGGGATCCCACCATCCCCAGTGTCCTTCACGTCCTTCATCCTCCTCTAGAGTCATTAGCAGGAAAAATACAAAATCTAGACCTCTGTTTCTGCAGGGTCTACTAAAAAACAATGTTCTGTCTTTGCTAGCTGATGGACCTGCTGGCAACCATCCATGATCAGTTAGGGCTGGGGTGGCTTTTCAGGCAAAACAGATGTAAGCAAAATGCCAAGGTCTGGAGGAGGTGCCCAGCTGGGCACGTGTGGACACGGGGGAGGCTGCCTCAGTTCCCGGCTGTACATGAGGGAAGGGAGCATGATCATCCCTGCCTTTCCACTTCCCATGTATCTCCCTGCTTCTTGCCTCCTCCTCATTGCATCTGTGCAGGAGATGGAGCCCCTTCACATCACTCTTCCTTCACAGAATCTCAGTATCGACACATCCCTGAAGAGGACCCAGGTGTCCCCCCAGAGCATGTTCATGCGGCTGCGAGCTGGGGAGGAGATGAGCTTCAACATGGATGTCTTCCAGCCTTTGGAGAGCCCTGTGGATCTCTACATCCTCATGGACTTCTCCTACTCTATGTCTGATGATCTAGACAACCTCAAAAGCATGGGCCAAAAGCTAGGTGAGTCTAGGCTGGGAGAAGAGGGGAGCCAGCTCCTGTGCTGATGGGGGCAGGCAGCTCAGTCCTGCCCACGGCTATGAGTTCCCTGCCAGCACCAGAGAAAGGAAACAACTGGCAAAGGGCTGAGAGGTGTCTGTTTTAATTAGAGTTTCTTATTATCGCTGCTTCAAGCGGCTTTGTGGGGGGATGTCTCTCCTGGCCCTGCAGGGATCGTCACGTGTTCTCTCTCAGCCCAGCGTGGGAGCTGGGGCTGGCAGAGCTGATCTGTGCACTGGCTTTGGCATCTTGAACCTATAGGTGTGGGGTGTGCTATTGCAGAAGCTCCAGTCTTGGAAAGGGGCTGCCAGAGGTGATATTGATTTCTACCCCAAAAGACAAGCCCTGAGCCCAAAGAGCTTAAAAGCTGACAGTTTGGGAGTCTTATCTAAAACCTGACCAGCAGAGAGGCTGCCCAGGAAAGGACTTCTTTCCCTGGAGCAGCGACCTCACAGACATATCTTTATTCACGTGTCTCCTCCTCCCTCCCTTCCTCTCCTCCCAGCGGAGTTCCTGCGAGCCCTCACCTCCAATTACACCATCGGATTTGGCAAGTTTGTGGACAAAGTCTCATCCCCTCAGACAGACATGAGACCTGAGAAGTGAGTGAGGCCAATGGGTCCCTGGGACGGGAGCAGAGGGGAGGGCGGGCGCCTTCTGTTTCTCTATATCTTTCCTGATCTTCTCCATCTGTGGTGCAAGAGCCTCCTTCCTTCTCTCTCCCTCCATTGTGAATGTCCCCCCTGGCCTCCATACCCTGCGGTCAGGGCCTGCTGTAGCACCGTGCCAATGCCAGCATCCTCCTCCTCTGCTTTCAGACCCGTCCCGCTCTGCTATGACAGATTGTATGTCTTGTCTTCTCCTCCATCTCTGCCCTCATCCCTTCTACCTCTCAGTGCTGATGGCTTGCCAACTCAGCTTCATGTCTTCCCTTGAGGGACTCCCAGCCCCAGATGCTCTCCCCACACTTCCTCTCCTTGCACCCAGGTGTCCCTGCATCCCTTTGCTCCTGTCCCCCACAAAACCCTGCTCTTCCCTTCTCTCCTAGGCTGCGTGAGCCCTGGAACAACGCCGACTCCCCCTTCTCCTTCAAGAATGTCATCCGCCTGACCAGCAACATCAACTACTTCAGCGAGGAGCTCAGGAAAGAGCGCATCTCCGGCAACCTGGATGCCCCCGAGGGTGGCTTTGATGCCATCCTGCAGACGGCTGTTTGTGAGGTGATGGTGGCCAGGGATGCAGGAGCCGTGTGGGCAGGGCTCTGTTTTAATGAGTGGATCTTCTTGATACTGGGTGATGAGCAAAAGAGCAGCATGGTGGGCAGCTGACGAGAGCCAGGGAGCCCAGGTTATACCTTCAGCTACTGTTGTTTCTTGCCCTCCCAGCCACACTCTCCCGGTGCCAAGTTGTTTTGCATTCCCAGTTTTTTCCTAGGTCTTAGGCTATCTGTGTGTGCACCTCTGGGGTTTGACCCCTGGCACAGGAGCTGCTTGCTGAGCACCCCTGTGTGTGCTCTCTGCTCTGTTCCCCTTCATGCCTGCGGTGGTGAAACTCTGCTCCCTGGAAAACTGCCTGCTTGGGCTTGGCCATTTGGCTGAGGGATGAGCACAGCTCCAAACACGTCTAGAAAAGCGTGGGCTTTCCCCCTCTCTATATATATGTCTGGCACTGAGCTGCTGGGAGACATCCTATGCATTGGGGGTGTGGACGGGGGCAGCAGAGACTTGCTGGCTCTGATTCCCAGGGCTGATTGTGGTTGCTGCCAAGCGGAGGTGGTGCCTTGCCCCTTGGGCTTCCAACTCCTGTCACTGCTGGCCTGGCAACAGCTGCAAGTGCTGTGCAGTGGTTTGGTGGGCACAGAGATAAAGGTTCCTTCTCGCCCCTCCCCGGCTACAGGATAAGATCGGCTGGAGGAAGGACAGCACTCACCTGCTCGTGTTCTCCACCGAATCTGCCTTTCACTATGAAGCTGATGGTACCAACGTCCTGGCAGGGATCCTGGCGCGAAATGATGAGCAGTGTCACCTAGACACCAAAGGCACCTACGTGTATGACACCAAGCAGGACTATCCTTCAGTGCCCACCCTGGTGCGCCTGTTGGGCCAACACAACATCATCCCCATCTTTGCTGTTACCAACCACTCCTACAGTTACTATGAGGTGAGGAAACAGTGGTGGTAGTGCCACGTGGGCTTACCTTTTCTCCAGGACCATTCCTCCTCTCCCTGCAGCTTGGCTGTGATGAGAAAGTGTTCTCTCATCTCTGGTCCCCAAGTGCTAAACCAATGACCTTTGGGAGGGTGCTGTCACATGTTGGGGGCTGCTCTGGGTCATGGGAGATCTCAGGGTGCAGGGGTCTGGGCTCCTAGAGATCTCCCTGTGTTGGTGTCTGTTTCTTGTAAAGCAGTGGGGACATGGAGCCAGAAAGTAATTTAGGTTGGAAGGGACCTTTGGAGGTCTCCAGTCCAAGACCTGATCAAAGCAGAGCCCACTTCAGTGCTAGAGAAGGTTTCTCAGGGAGTTCCTGTCTCTCTGCAGAAGTTGCACAAGTATTTCCCCATCTCTGAGATCGGGGTGCTCCAGGAGGACTCTTCCAACATCGTGGAGCTGCTCCGCACAGCCTTTGAGGTAACAGTGCTCTCTGGGGCTTCACTCTTGCTCCCAGGGAAGGCACAGGGTGGGGACCTCCTGCCCAGGAAAGCAGGCAGGATGTGACCCCCTCTGCGGCAGGCCATGGGGTGGTCGCAGGTGTCCTGCTGAATATCGATGTTGTGGTTATCTTCTACCACCCAGCGCATCCGCTCCAAGATGGATATCCGAGCTGATTTTGTCCCCAAAGCCATAAAGACGGAGTTCACCTCCTCAATGTATGAAAAGACAGAATCTGGCTCCTTCCACATCACCCGTGGGAAAGTGGTAAGTCCTTGCACAGCCCCAGAGGGAAGGCATATATGAGGGTCTGAGCCCTCTGCTGCATCCCTCCTTCCTTCTGCCACCTTCAGCTGGTCTGGCCGAGCTGTGGTCCAGCAGAGCTGTTGTCCAGCAGAGCCGGCTCACCCTTGTGGCACGTCCCTTCCTTCCAGGGCAAGTTCAACGTGCGCATGAAGGCGCTTGAGTACATCGGCGGGCAGCACGTCTGCAGCCTCCCTGAGAGAGACCGGCAGGGAGTTATTCACCTGAAACCCACGTCCCTGAGTGACAGCCTCAAAGTCACCGCCTCTGTTATCTGTGATGTGTGTCCTTGTGAACAGGTACGTGGGGGTGTGTGTTGCAGAGAGGTGTCCTCCTCCTGGCCATCCTGGGGTAGGAACGCTTTGGTCAGCACATGTGGATCCTGCTCAACCCCTCGCCATAGCTCAGCAGAGGCTTATGCCTGGCCAAGGAGATCTCCATCACTGCCCGTACCAAGCAGGGCATGTTGTCCTATGGCAGAGCTCAGTCTTGTGGGCAAAACTTTGCCCCTAGATCTGCCTTTCTGATTCCTGAAATGGTCTTGGGGGCAGCTGGACCCATTCAGCAACACCTCTTCTCTCTTCTCTTACAGCAAAAAGAGGTTAACTCGCCCAAGTGCAGCTTCCATGGGGACTTTGCCTGTGGACAGTGCATCTGCCACCCAGGCTGGTAAGGACTTTGTCCAGCTCCGTTCCCTTCCCTTGGTTCCTGCTGGGTCTGGGGACCCACAGTGACACATGCTTGTGCCATGGACATCCTGCCCAGGACCCTGCTGTCCTGCGCTCTGATCCCACCTCTCTCAGCACCATCTCCTCCCCACCAGGCGAGGGGACACGTGCGACTGCTCCCCAGCGTCGTCCCCCAACAACGAAGCCTGCATCCTCCCCGGGGATGTGGAGCCGTGCTCGGGCCGGGGCGAGTGCCTGTGCGGGAAGTGCCAGTGCTACTCCGAGGACCTGATACAGCGTTTTGATGGGCCGTTCTGCCAGTACGATGTCCTGCAGTGCCCGCGTACCTCCGGCTTCCTCTGCAACGGTGAGAGCAGCCCCGCCGTCCCCAGCATCCCCCCATTGTAGGATGCGCTGTGCCTTGCTCCATGCTGGTGGCACAGGCAGGTTGTCCGTGGGTTGGTGGCGCTGGCATGGGGGACTGAGCAACCGGCGATGGGCTGCGGGGACTCTGGGCTTGCAGATGTGCAGGGAGGATGCCACAGAGTCTGTCTGCAGCCCCTTTGCACCCCAAGGAAAGCGTGAGAGCCCGGACAGCCTGCAGGGACAGGGATGGGAGCAGCGCAGCACCGGTCCCTGGGTAATGGGTGATGCCTCCTCTTGTGTTTGCAGATCGCGGTCGCTGCTCCAAGGGTGCGTGTGTGTGCCAGAGTGGCTGGGAGGGCCCGGGCTGCGAATGTCCCACGAGCAACGACACCTGCATCGACAGCCGAGGGGTAGGTCCTGCCCTGCCTGTGTGAGGGGTGACAGGACCAGGCAGGGCTGTAGCAAATTGCCTTGATGCCCGAGGGTCAGGGTCACTGGGAGCTGGCACCTTGCTGACTCCCGGTGCTGCCGCCTGTCTACGATTGCTCTCGGATGCCGACTGTTACCTCTTCTTTCCCAGGGCATTTGCAATAACCATGGGAGGTGTGAATGTGGCAGATGCATCTGTGACATGGCTTCGCTGTACACCAGCTCCACCTGCGAAATCAGCTACTCCCTGGTGAGGCTCAGCCTGGGGTCCCTCTGGGTTTCTCACATCTCCTTCCCATGCAGAGCATCCAGGGGAGGAAAGCAAAGCAGAGATGAAGGCATATCTCAGCCAGGAGCAAAATGCTGACCAGGGATTTGTCTTGCCTGTCCTGCCTTCAGTGGCCAGCAAGGGTCTAGTATGGGAGCTGCTTGGCAGCCACGGGCTTTTTTGCCCTCCAGTTCACCAGCAGCATCTCTTGAATGCCTGTGTTTATCTGCACACTGGTGAAGGACAGAGGGTTGAGGCTTGGCTCCTAGCTTGTTCTGATTTGGCTCAAGACTGGGAAAAAAAACATTTCGTGATCCGGTGCCTCAGTTTCCCCATTGACAAACATGGGTTAATCCCACAGCAGGAGCGGAGAAAGCTGGCTGGGTCATATTTTGGAAAAGCCACCTAAAAAGCTTGGAGAAGATCCTAATCTCTGCTCAAATGCAGGCTGTTGTTGTAATAGATTTTGGAGCTGGCTGTGCTGGGCTCCTGGGCTTATAAATCCCTCGTTAGCTGCTTGTTCTCAGAGATTCCCCTTTTTGACTTTGCCCTGGCTGTGGGCTGAGGACGCAGCATTCCCTCTCCAGCTCTGCCTTTTGGAGCTGATGCCCTCCCTCGCTCCCCGTGGGCTGTCTCCTGACCGTCCCACCTTGCCTCTTTGCCCAGGGCTTCCAGGCTGTGTGCGAGAACATCCGGGACTGTGTTCGCTGCCAGGCCTGGGGAACGGGGAAAGGGAACTGCAGCAAGTGCCACCTCCAGATCCAGATGGTGGAAGAGCTGAAGAAAGGTATTGGGAGAAGCAGAGCTGGGTGCAGACGTGTGCAGTGTGTCTCCCATGGGCCCTACCCCATGTGTGTGTGCATGTGGGGCTGCTCCTCAAGCTTTTTCTGGTCCTGATGACTTTGCAACCATGTCCCTTTTCCCTGTAGAGGAGGACAGCGAGTACTGCTCGTTCCAGGATGAGGAGGATGACTGCACGTACCACTACACCCTGGAGGGAGACCCCAACATGCTCCCCAACACCACCGTCCGCGTGCAGAAGAAAAGAGGTGAGCAGGGACCCAACAGGGGAGGAGATGTCCAGCCTGGGGTCTGGATCAGCAGTGACCTGCTCCGCAGTGCCTCTGATCCCTGCTTTGTCCCTTAGCTGTGTCACTGGGCAGGGTCAGCTGCAGGCAGCACCTCCCTGCCCACCTTCCTGCGTGACAGGGGTGGGTGATACTGGCTGTCACCCCTGTCACGTGAACTGCAGGAGGTAGAGAGTAACATCCTCGGAGACTAGTACCTTTAGAGATCAGTGTCTTTTCACCACCAGTATGGGCAGGATGAGATGTGAGGTGCTGAATAGCCCCTTGGGGTGGCTGGGTGCAAGCAGAGAGGTGGGATGGTTGTCCCTTAGCAGCATTTTTCATTGTGAGCACCAAGAGAGAAGTTCCCAAGCTTAACTGGGCTGCCTCATCCCTCAAAGAGCTGTGGGCCAGCCTTTCCCCTCTGTCCCTGCCTCCTCCCTCCCTACACACCCCACGCAGGGGGCTGATGCCCAGGGGTGACGTTGTTGTCACTTGCAGAGTGCCCGCCGGGGAGCTTCCTCTGGCTCATCCCGCTGCTCATCTTCCTCATCCTGCTCCTGGGGCTGTTGCTGCTGCTCTGCTGGAAGTTCTGCGCCTGCTGCAAGGTGAGTGCCCTGGCCAACTGCCCCAGCCTGGGGAGAGGACCAGATAAAGGCCAAAACCATGACAAATTTCCAAAATCCACCCAGCCTCCAGCACGGGGAGTTTGGCAGGGACTGGGTCCCAGTGGTATCCAGCCCCTCTGCTGTTGCCGACACAAGTTGCTGTGGGATTTCCCCCACTGAAGGGATATCTGACTAAAATCAGCTTTCAGAGCCCCATCCATCTGCTGCCCACCACCCCCCTGCTGATGTGAAACCTCCCAGCTGGAAACATGGGGATTTTTGCTCTTGGCTGCAAAGTGATTGTCTCTTTGGCCATTTGTTTTCTAGGCTTGCCTGGCCCTGCTTCCCTGCTGCGCACGAGGTACCAGCCCTTGGAACTGGGGGGAGAGGGATCTGGGGGGGGTGTGTGTTGGGGGTTTCCGGTTTTGGGAAGTTGATGGTTGGCATTGTCCCAGTCTGCCCAGACTCTGACACTGCCCCTGGCTCTGCAGGTCGTGTTGTTGGCTTCAAGGAGGACCACTACATGCTTCGCCACAGCCTCATGTCCTCTGACCACCTGGACACCCCCATGGTCCGCAGTGGGTCCCTCAAGGGTCGGGACACTGTCCGCTGGAAGATCAACAACAACGTTCACAAACAGGGCTTAACGTCCCTCGCTGCTGCCAGCCCCAAAGATCTCAGTGAGTGCCACATCTGAGGAACAGCACATAGAGGAGATGCTCCGGGTGACATAAACGATAGAAACCCTTGGTGGTGGCCCTCAGCTCCAGCAGCCATGGTGTCACCTCCAAGCCCAATTGCAAGGGGCAATGTTCCTTTATCTGCTTCCATGCTGGGGGCAGCTGAGTAGCCCATTCCTGTGTCCAGCCCTGTAGCAGGACAGATGGTAGCCTTGGAGACCTCCTGGCAGCCTGGCCACGTGGTGGATGTCTTAGTCTCATTAGCCCAGTGACCAACCTTGATTTCACTGCCTCATCTGTCCAGAACCACCACTGGGCACCGTTTCCTGTGCTGGATCTGGAAGAGAGCTTCCCAGTTAGCACTCCAGTTCTCAGAGGGTTTTTCTCTGCTGGTGCTATGGGGTTTGGGTGCTAGCGATATAGGATCTGGTCACCAAGCATTGTGCGTGTCCCCGGCTGCTTGGCTTCTGGCTGTTGGCCAGGTTGTTTCTCTGACGAAGAAGGAAGGAGTTTGACTTGGGAATTTCTGTTTCCAGTTCCCTACGGGCTGTCTCTGAGGCTGACACGGCTTTTCACACAGAACCTGGTGAAGCCAGACACCCGGGAGTGCGAGCAGCTGCGCAAGGAAGTGGAGGAGAACGTATGAACCTGAGCACAAGGGGGATTTGGGATGGGACTGGGGGACACCACATTGAGGGGGTGTCTGCGATGCTGGGGAAGAGGGAGTGCCCCTTCCTTGTGAACCCAGGCAGCTCTTGGAAGGAAGAAGCAATTTTTCCACTTTCTGAAAGTACAAATTTTAAGATCACAATTGTGAGAATTATCAAAGCATCATGTTGATGAGATTTGAGGTTTGCTTCGGAGCACGTGGTCTGAAGCTCCTGTTTGGCTCCAGTTTGCAGTCTCTTGCAATGTCCTGCAGAGAAACCACGTGGCGGTCTCTGCCTGGTGTGGCAGGGCAAGTTGGGAGGACCCGGGGGTGGGCAGAGGGCTCTCATGTTTGCTGGCAGCAACATCTGCTCGCTGGACACATCCCTGTTCAGCAAGGGATGTGTTGTGAAAGTCCCTCTTGCTCCTTGCAGCTGAACGACGTTTTCAAGCATATCCCTGGCTGCCACAAGCTCCAGCAGACCAAGTTCAGGTGAGTCACAGAGGGAGAGACCTCCTGCAGGGCAGGGTTCCCCCAGGGCCCCGCTGATGAGGGAGTGGACCTGAGGGCTGGGGTATGAAAACTGGAATGCCAGGACGAAACGTGGTCTGTGAGACATCCCTGGCACAAGTACAAGCCCGATAAGATGCTTTACCCACCCAGCTGCATCTGGCTTTGGAGCTGGGACTCCTCCAGACAGGGACAAATTCCGGTCACATGCTGCTCAGTGGGAAAATTCCCATTGACTTCAGAAGTTTCAGCCCTGTGCAAAGTTAGGAGTGCCTGGAGCCAGAATGGAAGAGTCTGGGGATGCCAGCACTGAACAGGGAGTGTTATCCCCTCCCCACGGCTCCAACCAGATGTGATCTCCCCTGTGGGCATGTTCCTAAGCACATTGGGAAACCCAGGGGTGTAGGGAGCAGCTAGGCAGGAGGGAACATGTGATAGGGCCACGGGCTCTGCAGAATGGGTTGGCACCCGCTCAGACCTGCTCAGGGCTGTGATTCACGCAGAGCTTTGTCTCCCCAAATGCGTTAGTCACTCTGATAGTTATTTTTTTTTTATTTCCCAACCCCAGGTTACAGCCGAATTCTGGGAAAAGGTAAGAGGAACTTGCATCCTTCTCTTGTGCTGCTTCTCCCTCTTTTTACACACGTGTGGGGTGACTGAATGCCCCACACACTCAATAACCCCCCCAGCTGCTATGTGGGATGGGCAACCTCAGCTCTTACTGGGCTTTCTCTTCCCACCGGTCGCAGGCAGGACCACACCATTGTGGACACAGTGCTCACCGCCCCTCGCTCAGCCAAGCCAGAGATCATCAAAGTGGTGGAAAAGCATGTTTCCCATGAGGCTTTCAATGACCTGAAGGTTTCACCGGGTTATTACACTGTGACCTCAGACCAAGGTAGGGAGCAGAGCCCAGCACTGCCTCCTGGCTGAGCAGGGAGGGCATTTCCCACCTCTCACCATTGCCCCTTCCTCCAGATGCTCACGGGATGGTGGAGTTTCAAGAGTCCGTGGAGCTGGTGGATGTCCGTGTCCCACTCTTCATCAAGGATGATGATGATGATGAGAAGCAGCTGCAGGTGGAGGCCATTGATGTCCCAACTGGCATCGCAGACATTGGCCGCAGGCTTGTCAACATCACCATCATCAAAGAACAAGGTGAAGAGCGTTTGTGTTCGAGTGTCCCGTGTCCAGATGGACTCAGGTGGTTTCTAAGGAAGGCGCAAGCTGTGTATCTGAGCTCCCCCAGACGACAGACCAGAGACTTGCTTGGTGACTCCTATCTTAGCTCACCTGGGTCTAAACTAGTGCATCTTTTAAAGCATCCAAAGGAGGGTCGTCATCCCTGGTGGCAGAGACCCAAACTTTTGACCATTACAAGTTTAGATGCTACCAGTTCCATGGCAGATCCAGGGTTGACCGTCTGCCTCTGCTGCTCCGGTTCATAGGTTGCTGGAATGAAGTAAAACCTCTTTGCTGTTATGCTGTGTTTAGGGCAGGTGAATGTCCCCCAGCAATTTCCCTCCACTTCCCATCTGGTTGTTTTGAGCAGGGAGCACAAGTCAGGAGTGGTAAAGTCTCCCATGCAGTACTATTTCATACACAGTTCACACCCATGAGTGAGAGGACTCTGTTCAGGGAGGACACCTGTGTGTTTGCAAGGTAATTCTTCATGTATTTTCTCTACGCATTCTTTCTCTCCTGCCCCTTCCAGCCAGCAGCCTCATCACCTTCTTGCAGCCAGCCTATTCCCACAGCCGCTTTGATAAGCTGGCCAAGATTCCTGTCCTCCGGGAGATCATAGAAAATGGGAAATCCCAAGTCACCTACAGGACCCGGGATCTCACTGCCAAGGATGGCAGGGTAAGGGTGATGCTCCTGGCCTTGGCAAGCAGGAATGAGTGGGCACATAGGTGTGGGAAGGAACCGACCCCGGGGCTGCAAAAGAGCAGTTGGTCAGGCTCAAAGGGGGATGTGGCTGGGAGAGGGGAGACCCAGGGCTTGAGGTTAGCACAAGGGAAGACATTTCCCTCCATCCCTTGCTCCCTGTGCCTCAGGAACCTGAGAGGCTGCCCATACCTGAGGCAGAGGGTACTGGCTGCCCCTGGACCTGTGGGCACTGGGAGGCAAGTGGGGATTCACTGGGAGATGAGGGGAAGGTCTCTGTGAGCCTTCTTGTGGATGCTGCGGGCTATAATCATGCACCTCTTCCTTCTCTTCCAGGACTACATCTTCACAGAGGGTGACCTGGTGTTTCAGCCCGGGGAGACCCGAAAGGAGGTGCAGGTGCCCTTGCTGGAGCTGACCGAAATAGATACCCTCCTTCACAACTGCCAGCTCAAGCAGTTCGCCATCGACCTCCTTCATCCCAAGCACGGTGCCAAGATCGGCCGATACCCCCAGACCACGGTGACCATCGCTGACCCAGGTAGGGGCCAGCAACCAGGCCGTGGGGAATGGAAGCAGGGGGTGTGGGACCCCCCATACCGGATGAGCCCACCCCGAGGTGGTGTCCAGAGCTCCAGCCCTGCTCCTCACCCAAAAAGCGGCAACAAGGAGGTTCCTCCAGCTCCGACCGGTAGATTTGGGCTTCCCTCTAGAGGCGTTAGTGGGTATAGACAGTGGGTGGGAAGAATGGATAATCTACGTTGCAAAATGAAATAGAGTGGATTCTCATTCCTTTTCCTTGGGGGTTTGAATAAAAAGCTATAAAAAAGGAGGAGGGGCGGGACTTGCCATGAGCTGTGCATGGTGGTTCCTGTGGCTGGGCAAGGAAAACTATAAGGCTTGTCATCAAGTGGGTTGATAATATAAAGGTATTTATCACAGTACTGGTCATGAATACTGGGGTTACAAGAAAGTCCTTTGTCACTGGACAACCAGAACCACTTCAGGGGCTGGAGAGGCTCCAGAGAGCTCTCAGATGTAGTTGGTGGGTTTCCAGGGTAAGCCACTGAGTGACTTAAGGAGGCTCTGCCCATCTCTGTCTTCTCTCATGGCTGCACAGGGCAACCGATCAAGAAGTTATTAAATACATTCAGACAGAGCTAAGGATTTTCAGAGGCAAGAATATGATCTCTTCATTTCTTCCTGCCTGGGAGTCCTGTGAGAAGCAGCAGGAGGTGCAGGACTTGGGGGGTCTGAACCCAACTCTCATGCCAGCTCGCTGTGTGGCTTTGGGGGATGTCATCACCAAGTACCTCAGTTTCTCTTCCCTGCAATGGGGGTCTACCCTTCAGAAATGCTTTTAGAGGCTCACTCAGGATGGCAGGGCAGTGCTGGAGAGAGGCATGCTTCCTTCTTTTCATTCCACCCAGGGGACTAGCACTGATGTGACCTTTCTTCCTCATGTCTGCAGAGGTGGTGGATGGTGTCCCCTTGATGACTGGCCTGGGCCAGGTCTCCCAGTCCCCCAAAGGCCGCCTGAGTGCACCGCTTAATCCCAATGCCAGTGCTCTCAGCTCCAGGGAAATCCGCTTCAACTGGTTTCCTCCACCGGGAAAACCTCTGGGGTACAAGGTAAGGGGGGGAATAGATTCCAGGGGAGGGTGTGGGTTCCACCCTGTGGGTGTTTCACACACACAGTCATTTTTGCCAAAGGGATGGGGAGAAGACACCCAAAGGAGGGAGCAAACTCACCCCTTCTGACCTCCTCCATCCTTGAGGGACCATTGCTGGGTGGATGTGGGATTTGCAGGAAAGATTTCTGGTGGGTTCATCTCCCTTTCCATCACTTACCATGAAAAACCCAGACTGTTCTGGTCTCCCATTTCAGAGGAACGGCACAACACCCTGGCTTTCGCAGAGCAGACCTTACAAGAGATGGGGAATTTCTCACCTATTATGTTGAGGATCTGAAGGAATCATGGCTTGCTCTTGCTTTGCCAGGTGAAATACTGGATCCAAGGAGATCCTGAGTCAGAAGCCCGTCTCATCGATGTCAAAGCAACATCAGCAGAGCTGAGTAACCTCTACCCCTTCTGTGACTACGAGATGCAAGTCTGCGCCTACAATGCCATGGGTGAAGGGGCTTACTCCGACATCATCCACTGCCGCACGCTTGAGGATGGTGAGCGACTCTGCGCTTTGCTTCCCATCATGTGGGAGCAAGTTGGTGCCTGTGCACCCGGCATGGGGTCAGGGCTACAGCCCTGAGCTTCTGATAGTCTTGGGGACAAGCACAGAGCAGCTCCCACTGTGATCCAGGGGGCTCTGGGCATCTGTGTGCTCTGACTCCCAACTTGCAGTAACCTGGACCCTTTGCTCTTGCCTTTCCAGTCCCCAGCGAGCCCGGCCGCTTGGCTTTCAATGTCGTATCTTCCACCGTGACGCAGCTGAGCTGGGCTGAGCCTGCAGAAACCAATGGGGAGATCACGGCTTACGAAGTCAGTTATGGACTCGTCAACGAGGACAATGGTAAGAGCTCGTTCTCTGACCGGGGTAGTCCAGCCAGGCTGAGGGGCTGGAGTACACTTTCCACAGGCTGGGCCAATCCCAAGTAGCAGCAGAACCAGAATGGCTCCAAGCACGTTTCTTGTGAAAACTGGGATCTAGAGGGGTCACTTCTTTATGGAAGGAGTACAGAAAAATCACCGCTTGGGATTTAATCCTGAAAAGCCCAGAGCACTCTCAGTTCCCATTCATTTCCATAGTGTTTTGTGTTGGTTTTCATCTTAAAAACTTAGTTCATATGTCTAGACCTAGTGCTAGGGTGCCAGGGAGATGCTATTTGGTGACACATCAGCAATGGGAGACATTTTCTGTGGATTGAGTTCAGCATTCAGTTTGGGAATTTCCCCAAGACAATGTCATGCCTGTCCTGAGCAGCCCAAATAACTGCTGCACCTTGTCCCAGAGCCAGGCTGTGCCCTCACACCAAACCTCAGCAAGTTTGTTGGCCAAGGGTGGGGTGCTGTGGGGTCCTCTGTGTCTCGTGACCTCGTGGGCGATAGACATACTCATATTTGCAGTACCCATTGGCCCAATGAAGAAGGTGCTAGTTGAAGACCCAAAGAAGCGCATGGTGCTTATAGAAAACCTGCGGGAGTCCCAGCCTTATTGCTACACGGTGAAGGCCAGAAACGGTGCTGGCTGGGGACCTGAGAGAGAAGCCACCATCAACCTTGCTACTCAACCCAAGCGCCCAATGTCCAGTGAGTAACTGCCCTGCCTGGGTGGAGGTGGGGTGGGGAAGGAGCAGTGCTGGGGAGCGTTCCCCATCACCCCAGCTGCTTCTCGACAACCTGCTTGCTCTGTGGCACCAGCCACCCTGGTGAATGCTGAAGACCAGCCTGAGCGTGGGAGGCCTGTGTGGTTTTGAGCTGCTTGTCTAATGGCACTTTTCACCTCTTCTTCAGTCCCCATCATCCCTGATGTCCCCATCATTGATGCAGAGGGAGGTGAGGACTACGACAGCTACCTGATGTACAGCGCAGATGTGCTTCGCTCCCCAGCTGGCAGCAAGCATCCTAGTGTCTCTGATGATTCAGGTATGTTGCTCTGAGTTTTGCAAAGGTCATTTTTAACATTCATTTTCCTTAACAACAGCCTTCAGCAATGAGCTTCACTGCTCCTTTCCTCCTCATGGAGATCCAAGTCATGGAGACGGTGACCAGCCTTTCCAAAGCACAGTAGCTGCATCCGTGGGAACACTTGACTAGTCATAGTGTAAAAAAGACCAGTTCCTCCTTGTCTAAGCCATGAGGCAAAGAGAATTCTCAGCATGGGCTGGGAGAGGAGCTTTTCATGGCCCTCCCTGCTCGTCTTCCCTTCCTGTTGCCATTTGGCTGGACCACAAGATTTACTGTCAGCAAACAAGCGCTGGCAAGGCACAGACCTCTGGGTCCCTTGGATGCTCAGCGTCTTGGCCAAGCCAACAGGAGGGAACTCACCAAGCGCTGGGAAGGCACTGGCCTCTTTTCCTCCATCACTTCACTCTCTGAATGAGGCTGGCTCACTTGTTGTGTACTGGGACGACGAGTGGAAGATGGGCCATAAGTGAAATGATGGGGCTTGTCAGTAGGATCTGGAGGGCAGTAGGATCTCCTGAGCAGAGGACAATTGTCACAGACTCTTCATGACAGGGACAGGCATGTGGTGGGACTTTGACTCTCATCACTTGTCATGATGGACACGGGGCTGGAAAACAGCCCTGGAGTTGAGGAACCCCATGCATGTCGTGTTCCCAGCATCCTCCATCTACCAGTCACACCATGGTTGCACTGGCTGAACTCATCAGCCAACACTTGATGAGATGGGCTGTGAACAGGTGTTATTCCCACTGGCGCCTGCCCTTTCCCCTCCCCAGCAAGAGCACAAAACCAGTGGGTAGCCCACTCTGTCACCTGCAGATCATGCCAACACCAGTGCTTGCGTTGTCCCAAAAGGCTCCAGGTGGAAATATGTGCAGTTGCTGGGAGAAGACCTGGATCTTCGCCGCATCACCTGGAAGCTCCCACCTGAAACCATTCCCCGCCTCTCTGGCAGCAGCCGCCTCTCCTCGGACACGGAGGGTCTCCTCCACGAGGAGGACAGTGACGTGGCTACTGGCAGCCTGAGGAGGAGCGGGACGCCCCGACCCCAAGCAGGTGAAGGACGGCTTCGTTACAGCACTGAGTGTCCTGTCTCGTCCTGCTCTGAGCCAAGGGGCCCCGTCCATGTCCCCTTCCTCTCCTTGTGTGCCCATCCTTGTGTTGGCGTGATGCACTCACTGTTCACATGATGTAGTCTGCTTCAAAACCTTGTCCTGGTGTGTCTCCTCACAAGAGTGTCAAGGTAACCCCCATCTCGGCATGGACTTGGGAGCCTGCTAGCAAGTTGCCTCTACAAAAGGCTGGACCTTCAAGGCA
Source organism: Numenius arquata (assembly GCF_964106895.1). Taxonomy (NCBI): domain Eukaryota; kingdom Metazoa; phylum Chordata; class Aves; order Charadriiformes; family Scolopacidae; genus Numenius; species Numenius arquata. Next base: position 7,911,858 of record NC_133592.1, read on the forward strand.
GGAGCAAACTCAGATGACACCTGCTAAGTACCACCTCCAAGGGCAGCTCCTCACCTTAATTAAGTGCCCTGAACTGCTAGGGCAGATCTGCTGGACTGTTAAACAGAAATCCCTCTCTCCTGGGTAGCTGATCTCTCCTGGCCTGCTGGGAAGGGATGGGGCTTTGTCCAAGACCAGAACAACGGATCAGAGTTTGCTTTTCAGAACCAGCTGAGACAGGATCCAGAGTGAGATTTGGAGAAACCACCTCCATAAACAGCTGTTTTTCTTCCACTTTCTTTTTTGATCTGAAATTATAAACCTGTGCTTGCGTCAAAGGAGAGATGTAAGAGAACGTGGTGAGAATCACAAGGCAGTGCCCCAGCAAGGCCGAGGTCTGGAGTTACCTTGGGCACCATGGGTGTCTCTGGTGCTGGGTATAGAACAAAGTCTCTGTTTACCCGTTTGTTTCCCTGTCATCGCATTGGGTGGTTGTGGCTTGTTCTAGATGTAGTGCTCCAGAATGACCTTCCAGAGGCTGAAGCTGGGATGCAGCCAAGGCAGGACACACCATGATGCCTCCTGCTTCCTCCCCACGGAAACTGGAGCAACAGTTCTGTCACATTCCTCACAGTGTGCCCTCTTTTACAGAGCACTTGCTGAACGGCCGGGTGGACTTCTCCTTCCCTGGCAGTGGCAGTGGCACACTGACGAGGACAACGAACAGCAGCTACCACCAACTGAGCTCACACATGCAGCAGGAGTACAGGGTGATGGGGAGCTCCTCACTGACAAGAGACTACTCCACGATGCTAATGGGGCACGGTGAGTACTGTCAAGATGGGACTTGTCCTTCCCTTTCACCCCCATGGCTGTTTTCAAACGCATGCCCTGCAAGTCCTGTTGGGGTGAGGATTGTGGTCATGGCTAAGGGGGCCCATGAACCAGAGATCCAGAAGGTCACATCCTCATCACTGACCTGTAGGTAATTTGCTAAGGCCACCCTGCTCCCAGGCCAGTTTGGAAAGCGTTCCCATACCTCACATGCAGAGTGCACGGCAAAGGGAGCTGCATCCTTATCCTCACACTGCAAAGCTCTCCAGAAAGAGCATATGTGTCTTCTTCTAACTCTATCTAGCGGCATGGTTGCCTTTCAGCTCTACAGAAGGTTGTTAAAAGGCTCTTCAAATCTGAGCCTTAAAAAGTCATCTCTGCAGGAGCCAGCACCTGGGCTGAACCTGTTCTGAAGTCTCCAATGGTGTTTTTCTCTTCTTTTGCACTGCTTCTGTAGATTACCCAGGGAGATTCCTCCCTCCCATCCATGAAGATGCTGGGAGGACAATCCCACGGCTCCGGGATGTGGGTTTCAGGAGCAGGGCAAAGGTGAAGGGTTACTACCCCAGCACTGGCTTTCGGGACTCTATAATCATGACTGATGGGTCCGCAGGGATTTGCAAGTACATAGGTACAGCTTTGTCCAGTGTCTCCTCCCAGCCACGCATCCCATAACAGCCAAGTCACCGGCCATCCATGAGCTGTTACCATTCACTGCTGCCCCTAAACCCACTCTCCATTGCTTGCTGTGCGCCACACTGATCTTCCTCTTGGACTGGACTGTGCCTCCATCACACCACCTTTCCATTTTCAGGTGACTCCAGCTGTGTTTCAACCCACCTGGGCTGATTAACACTCACCACCGCTGCCACCGTGCTTTAACGGGCTCATCAGCTCATTGACCCCATCCTCTTTTCTCCTAACAAGCTTGTTGTTCTCAGTCTTACCCCACAGGCCTTTGGAGAACTCTTGGGGAGAACGTGTGCTCCATACGAGATGTCCCTCTACAAGCTCCTTGGCCAAGGCCCATGTCAATGAGGGGCTTCAGTCCCTGAGTGTCACCTGGGAGGCTGCTGTGTTCACCATGAGGGTTGTGTCCCAGTGGGCTGAGCTGGGGGGAAACGAGAGCACCCAGGCCTCATCCCAGCTGCCTCCTTGAACAGTCCCTGGAGGTGTTGGGTTGCTTTATCTATAGACTTCATATATAGACTCTATAGACTATATACTATAGACTATAAGGGCCAGTCTTAACTGAGCAACATCTGAAGATGTCTGTGAAGTTTCTGGCAGACCAAATGGGATGCTTCAGGTTTGGCAAGGAGGGCCACACACAACATCTGAGCCCCTGCTCTGGTCTCTCTACCACAGGGGCACAAAGCTACCTTGACTTGCCCCACCCAAGGTTGGCACCCCAAGGCCATGGGACGTCACTGTAGGTGTGTAGAGCCAGCCAGTCCCCCCTCGTGATGGGCCAGCTTGCAGAGTCGACATCTTGGCACGTTCTCCCCAGACCATCAGGACCATCCCACACTTGTGGGGGCCACTCCCTCCTCTCCCCCAGCCCCCTTAGACCCCAGTCTCCAAATCTCCACCCTGACATTGCCTTTTTGTCTCAGACTCCAGGTTGCCACTGGGTGTCCCTGACACCCCCACACGTCTAGTGTTCTCCGCCCTGGGACCCACCTCCCTGAAGGTGAGCTGGCAGGAGCCGCACTGTGAGAAGGAGGTGCAGGGCTACAGCGTGCAGTACCAGCTCCTCAATGGAGGTCAGTGAACAGGCGGTGGGTGCCCACCAGGTAGTTGGTGGTGGGAGTTTCTGGTGGTGGAAAGTGTGGCCCAGGTCTTCTCTTGGGCAACTGGGTCTGGGTTAACCCTGCCTGAGCAGCGGATGTTGGATTAGATGACCTCCAGAGGTCTCTTCCAACCTCAACCAACTGATCCCAACTCTGCTTTTTGTTTAGCCTTGAGAAAATGCCTCAGCTACCCCACAGCACTCATTCCCCATTTCTGCTGGGGGTGACAATTCCTGGGGTTGTTTGTGGAGTCACTCCTCCAAAAAACCTTGGACTCTTCTCCAGCAGCCCTAACATCTTAGTTGAAGGATTTTTCATCAAGTTGGACTTTGAGGAAGGATTGCAATGAAAATCTCTCATTTTTACATGAAACTTGGGACAGTGTTAGTGAAAATATAATTCTCTGGCTGAAAATTCCTGAGATTTCAAGAAGCTGTTGTTTGTCCCAAGCCTTTCTTAGAACAACATCTCGTCCTGCACTAGCAGATTTTAGTAGCAAGGTGTGATGGAGGTGACTGGGGAAGGGCCCCTGGATGACTTTTCCAGGCAGTTCATTTGAGGCAGAGCTTAGGTGAAAGCTACAGCGCTGTCTTTGTGTCTGCAACATGGTACTGATGTTCCCCTTCCCTGTGTGTCCCAGGAGAGGTGCACCGACTCACCATTCCCAGCCCCTGCCAGAACTCGGTGGTGGTGGAGGACCTGCTGCCCAACCACTCCTACATCTTCAAGGTGAAGGCACAGAGCGAGGAAGGCTGGGGCCCTGAGAGGGAAGGAGTCATCACCATAGAGTCCCAGGTGGACCCTCAAAGCCCACTCAGCCCTGTACCAGGTGAGGTGGATGGGGGAAAGGGGAAAGGTGGCACTGATGTCTCTGCTGCTGTCTACAGTGGTGGCTTTGCTGTTTTCTCACTCCTTACTACATCCTGAGCTCTCCTTTCTTTCCTTCCATTTTGAAATAGGACCTTCTTCCCCATGCACTCACCTTCTTCCACTAGCTGTCTAGATAGCTGAGATCTTCCAGCTCGTTTCATAAATACTGCATGCAGACCCCTCCCAGGCTCCTCCTCACCAGCTTCTGTGACACCGACCTCTCGCTTGTGCCCCTGCAGGTTCACCCTTCACACTGAGCACACCCAGTGCTCCTGGACCACTGGTTTTCACTGCCCTCAGCCCTGACTCCCTGCAGCTCAGCTGGGAGAGACCCCGCAAGCCCAATGGGTCCATCTTGGGCTACATGGTCACCTGTGAGATGCTGCATGGAGGAGGTATGGTATCAGGCTGTGGAAGACTGGTTCCCTGTGTAGAGCACAAGATACTTCCAGCAAAGGCAGCAACTTGCTGCATTTTTCCTGGGACCAACAACAAAGCTGTCTGCTTACATTGGTGCAGACAAACTGGGGACATGAGGCTGATTCCAGTCCTGGGAGCTGCTGAGCCCCAATGCTTTGTATCATTGCATGGTCTGGTGTAACTAATGTGGTGGGAGGATGAAGGACCCATAGCTTATTATATCCCAAACCCAGTGGAGGTTTGTTGAGGATCAACACTGTACTAAAATAGCCCTGTCTTAACCCTTAGTAGAACTGGGTGGTGTGAGTGTACAGTCTGCAGGTGGCATAGAGCTTAGGGAAAACCAAGACACCATCCAGAGTTGGAGGGAGTGTATTTGGAGGGACTATCATTCCTGTCTGTCTTCACCACTGGTACCTCTGTGTTGATTAGGGGAGCCCAGGAATATTTATGTTGAAGGAGACAATCCAGAAACTACCCTTACTGTGCCCCACCTGAGTGAGAACGTCCCATACAAGTTCAAAGTGCAAGCCAAGACCACCCAAGGCTTTGGGCCAGAGAGAGAAGGCATCATCACCATCGAATCTCAGGATGGAGGTACAGTACCATGGCTTTATGGAGTTGGAAAGATAAGGGACATCTCAGAGCAGGGAACACAACTCCTGGCGTCCCTTTCCAGCTCTGGTGGTCACTCCATTTTCCATGAAAGACACAGAGACGTTGTCTTCCGTGAAGACAACGCTGTGCCTTGTCTGCATTGTCCCAATCCTGATGCTGTGAATGAGGGAGGATCATAAGAACTTTCCAGTGTTTAATTTATTATGAAATTTCTATCTTATGCCTTGTTGTACACATACCTGGAGGCAGCTTCTTACACTGCATATGTGTAAGACCTCCCCAGTCCTCCCAGTTTCTCCTAAACCTGTCTCTGATATCAGCAAGAGAAACCTACTGAGCTGACTGTTGGTGCTCACTGTGCAGGGTTGAGGGGTTGGAAACTCGTTGTTTCCCAGCTGATTTGTCCCTCTTCCTTCTCCCCAGGCACTTTCTCCCAGTTTGGAGGACAGCAGTACATGAGAGAAGAAGTATACAACTTCCCCACCGAATACACCACCAAAACCAGCATCAGCCATTCCTCCCTGGATCCCCACTTCACAGGTAGGGGCTCACTCTCTGCTCTGAAACCCTTGGTAAGCAAAGGATAACGCTGCTTGTCCAAAGGTTAAAGGCATGGAGGGAGGGTCCATCAGGTGGGATGGATGCAGAGGACCAGACCCTTTCGTACACCGTGTCCCTGCTCTGCCCCAGAGGCAGTTGCAGTCATTTCCCTGTGTGCTGCCCAGTCACAGAGGTAACACTGAGTTTTCAAAGTCCACCAGGACTATCACTAGGGACCAAATCATAACTCTTCCTGCAAGGTTAGATCTCTTCAGAGCAGGAAAAAACACGGAAGTGTGATCACTGTGTTTAATTACATCAGTGCAGTTGTCCCATGTTGTCCCCTTTGAGTTCAAGGACTCACTGCAATACAAAGAGTTTGGGAATTGTTAGGAAATCCATCTTATTGAGTGACATAGCAAAGCACCAGATCACTTGATCTGGAGAGGTTTTCCATTAGGGAAAGTGGTATTTAAGGAGGAACCTCTGCCAGGAATCATCAGGTAGAGCAGATCCTATTCCCTGTGACCCCGTACTTAGCACAGTGTCCTGACCACTGAGCTTCTCACTGCAGATGGCATGCTGATGACGACCCAGCGAGTGGAGAGCGCCAGCAGCACCCTCACCAAACAGGTCACCAAAGAGTTTGTGAGCCGGACAGTGATGTCCAGCGGGACCCTCACCAAACAGATGGAGAGGCAGTTCTACGAGGCCTGAGCCAGGGCAGGCCACCTGCCAGAGGGATGCTGACGTTCAGGTGGCAGGATTTTGTGGAATGATCCAAGGGTGCTTCATCCAGATGCTGCCGTGGTGCCTGGGCAGCTCCTCCTGTGAGCGTTCCTCCATGGCACTTCAAGCTCTGGACCTCTCCTTTGGAACCCAGCACACTCCAAGCTCTGGTACAGTTGGGTCATCAGGTGTGTGCTCATCCTTCAGGGCTTGTTCACCCTGTCCTGCTCTCCAGAGACTCAGTTCTGCAGAGTCCACAGGGACGTCTTCCATGAACAATCACTGCTCACTCCAATACCAGTCTTCAATGCCCATCTCCATCCAAATACACCTGCAACTGCAGAAATTCGGGTGTCTCGATGGCTCCAGCCTCCCCAGATAAACGGAACGGAATGATTTATCCTCGGGTCCTCAGTTTCGAGAGGATCCCAGCTGACAACATCCTGATTTATTGAGGGTCATCACTTCCATCTTTGCTTCGGGCTCTGCGGCAACTTGGCTGCCTGCTGGCGGTGGTGATTTGTTCTGTTTGGTGTTTTATGAGAGCTGCAAGGTGGGGGTTTGGGGTAACCTGTGCTTTCTTCCTGCACCTGTTTGTGTCTATTCTTCGCTGCTAACATTTGGTACCAGGATAGCAAAGTATAACCTTTCACTTGTATAGCCTTACTTGTGATGGCCTCTGATGCATTTTTTTTTGCATACAGTATTGTACAGTTTTCGTAGTATATATATAAATATATATATAAATGTATTTTATTATTTTATAAAAAAAAAAAAAGAAAAATGGGTGGATGAGATCTATGCTGAATATTGAGGCTACACCGGGACTGTGGCTGCTGAGAAACGTGAATAACTGGAAGGAATTAGTTAACAGCTTAATTCAAAGGCCACTAAACCCTGTTGATGAGCTGGTGGGCTCTGTCTTGGTCCTTATCCCCCAGCACCGGAGACTCCAGCAGAAGGTTCACTGCACAGCATCCACCAGCGAGCGGTCTCCAGCCACAGCACAGGCACAGAAGGGCTGGGAGCTGCCTGGAACTGAGGGATGGGGATGGCCCCGGTGGTGGTGCCTGGAGACGGGAATGGTTCCTGGGATTTCTCACAAGGCTGATGTGGAGAGCGTGAGATTTTGGGGCAGAAGATGTCGAGTATCTTTTAAAAGCCCTTTTGCCCAACAGCAACGTCCATAAAGGGAGCTGTGATGCCTCAGTAAACACAAGGGAGGAACAAGCCTGGGAACAGCAGGTGCCCTCATCATCCTGAGTGAGCCTCTGAGCCTCCTTCAGCCCTCAGCTCTTGCTGTCCTTGGATGGTGCTGGGTGCAGGGCTGAGCTGAGACCTTGCTGGGCCTTGTTTCCTGGCTCTGGGCACAATGCCTGGCGTCTCCAATTGGGATCCGTGTCTTGCTGACCAGCACATTTCCCTGGCCAGCTTCAGCTGCCCGGGAGCCGGCGAGGAGCCTGCCGAAAGCAAGGATCCCGCCTGAAGCAGCAGACCATTCTGGATTAGAGCTTCCAATCAAAACAGCAGCTGCCAGGTCTCCTGGGCAGCATCGCCTGCCTGATTTGATCTGACACTGGACCTTGGCTGGTTTGTTCTTTTTCTGTTGTTGTTGGGGTTTTTTTTGTTTGGTTGTTGGAGATTTTTTTTTGACTCGGAAGAAGATTTTCCAGCACTGACACCACCGAGAGATCCCTCTCCTCTCCGGGCTGTTCTCTCGAGTGGGATGAGTTGTACATGTTTGAGCCAAAGATGCACATGGATGAGTAAAGTCCCCCGGAGTCTCCAGGGCTGCAGCTGCAGCTAGGTTAGTTTTGAATTTGGTGAAGCATCTCTTGACCCAACCCTGTGGTTTTTCTTCAAGAAGCACTTATTTTTCCTGAGCAAGTACCAGTGGTGGTAACCTGGCTCCCTGTTCCCATCTCACCTTTGTGGTTGGGGTTTCCTCTCGAGCTGACGTGCCTCCTCCTGCACAAGGACTCCGGGCCCCTTTCCCTGTGCTTTGTGGTCCAGGGTAAAATGCTGACAACCACCCGAAAAGGGAGCCCCGCTTCCAAGCATTTTAACCAAAGACTATCCTGTTATCCAAGCACAGATCTGCTCTCCAGGGTGTCACACCATCCCCACGCCCAAGGTGGCTGTGCACCTAACCGATGCCTCGCATTAAAACAGCATCATTTCTTAATTTTCATCTGGTCCTTAGGGCTGGTGGTGTTTCAGCCTTTCCAAGGGTGGATCCAGCAGCCTGCTCTGACAACAGGTCAGACAGCTTTCTATTGCACACAATAAATGTCTTCTCTACAGTCTGACTCTTCCCTTTTCTTAAAACAAAATAAAAAAAATAAAAATCTTCCCCCCTCCATCTGCAGCAGCAGATGAAGGACACAGATGAAGAAGTAGATACCCAGGCAGGGGCTTCTGCCAAGCATCAGGCTCCACTGCCATCCCCTCCTCCGCCTGCAGCTCCAGAGGCTCTACTGGACCCCGCATCCCCAGTAATGGCTCATTACACCAGTGCAAACTGGAGTTAAACCAGTCTCCTCTGGGGAAAGGTCCCCAGTGACTTTGGCATCAGAGCTCTGCTCAGGTGGGCGCAGAACTATTGTGCAAATGTTTTGTGTTTATTAGGCAAACGATGCAGGCAGACAAATTGATTCCCTTGTGAAGCGAGGAAAGCAGCCACCTCTCGGAGGGAGGCGATCCCAGCCCAGACGAGGTGGTCGCTCCTCTACAGGGGCAGTACCTTTGCCCCTGCGGAGGGCTTGGTGAGGTAGAAGGTGGCTGTGCCGCTGTACTTCTCCTAGGAGACAAGAGGAGCAGGTAAGTGCTGGTGCTGCAGCCAGAGCCTGGGCTGAGGGATGCTTTTGGGCTGGTACAGGCAAGACCTGCTAGAGCTGGGGTCTTGCTGGTCACCCCAGCCATGCATCTGGCCCAGCTGCCTCTCAAGATGGTTTTTTTGGGGTCAGCACACTGTCCTTGCCACTGCCTGGGTTCCCTTGGTCCATCCACAGCAGGGGGCAGGGAGGCTGTCAACACATCCCCAAGCTGAGCCTCCAGCAGACGGCAGAGGCACAGCCTTTTTGGTCTCTCCTCGTTTCAGACACCTTCCTCTGCCCCTGCTTTATCCCCCCCACACTATTTATAGGGCACACCACGATCTCATACAGCAGCAAACTGAGGCTCTGCCTCATTCACTGTCCCCCTCCCCTGACACCCCCATTTTGCTGGTGGTCTCAGCTACCAGCGCAGACTGAGCTGCTGATTTAGAGAACGCTGATGACAGCACCGAGATCTTTCCTGGGCTGTAACCGGCAGTGTAAAGCTCAGCGTTCCCTAAGCTTGGCTTGGATTACTTTCCTCTAGACAGATTTAGCCTTCCTGCAGCTCACCCGGCACCTTTTTCCTCATTTTCTCAGTGCAGTAAGGTCCTTGGGCAGTGCTCTGTGACCAGCATGATGCTGAACTGCCTGCAAGAGCTTAGCTACACCAACCCCGAGTGCCTCAGGAGCACAGTTCCAACGGCGTCCTCAAGCCTTGCCCCTGAGTGTTTCCTTGGGATCTTTAAGACAATCTCCCACCACATTTCTGCCACATACCTGGATGTGGTGCTGGGCTCTCTCTGCAGCCCTGGCCTCCAGCAATGTCACCGTGCAGCCTCCAAAGCCTCCCCCAGTCATCCTGCTGCCATAAACCCCATCGACCTCCAGAGCTGCTGCTACCAGCTGGTCCAGCTCTGGGCAGCTCACTTCGTAGTCATCCCTGGAGAGAGGAGACCCATGGTCAGCCCTGTCCTGCACCCCAGCCACAATCCTTGCATCACAAACAGCTGAAACCTGTCTTGGTGCATCCATTGCTGTAGCAAACTGCAGCAATACAGGATGCCACAGATCCCAGTCCAGCTCTCTGCCTATAAGCGCACCTATACATGAGTGAGGTTGTGAGCATCAGGGACCTGCTGGGCACTGCTGCAAGCAGCACGTGTCTGTAAGGTATGTGATCGGCCGCCTTGTTCGGTCGGGTTTTTCCTAAAACTCCCCGACAGGCTGAGCCATGAGAGACATCGGACAGGACATGGCTCTGCCTGTCCCCAGCGCTGCACCCACGGGCAAGGGAACCCCATGAGAACCTGACATCAGTGTCCCCAGTGCAGCCTGCCCTGCCCAGGGGTAGTACATCCTCACCTGAGGGAGTTGTGACTCTCCACCATCAGCCTCCCAAATGTCTTGTAGTCCTTGCCCTGCAGTGCTTTGGCTGCCTGGACTGTCCGTGCTATCTCGCCGATGACGTGCCTGGCCCGCCGGTAAACCTCCTCGCCCAGCCGGCTCCTGGCCGCTGTGGAGATATGCACGTCCTTGCGGTGAAGCCGCTCTAGTCTGTGGTATGCTGCTGGGGGCAAGCACGGCTGCATCCTGCAACCCTGCTTCTCCACTCATGGCATGCTCCTGTCCCAGTGCATGCATCCACCCATCCACCCCGGGTGCTGCCCTGCAGTCTCAGCCCATGCCATGGGGCACCGAGCTCCTGCTGCCCCGAGGAGCGGTCAGAGCCAAGGGAGGGACCGTCCCCACCTTCCAGCTCAGCCATGGTGGCGTCTCGCAGGCTGGCCTTGCTGAGCGCTGCCGCCGCCTCCTCGCACTGCCGCCGGCGTGTGGGGTACTCGCTGCCTGTCAGTGTGTGCCGCACGTTGGAGTTGGTGACGAGGACAGCCAAGCTGGCATCAGTCAGTGGGACAAGGACGGTCTCCAGGGACCTGCAGCAAGAGCTCAGCATGGGCCACGTGCCCGTCCCCCCCGCCTGCTCCAGCCATCGGCCATCCAAGTGACGTGGCAGGCAGCTCCTGCCTCCGTAGAGGCAAAGTCCACATAGTTTAGGATTTCACTCAAGCGTTTCACTCCCAATTATTAGTCCCATAATGGACCCTAACGACTTTGCAGAAAAGACAGCCCAGGCAAGTAGCTGATAGGATGCAGGAGGAGGAATCAAAGACACAGGAATTAAAATGCAGGGATCCCCAGCCCCTCAATGAGATTTTGGGCTGGGTTCAGGGGTTAACCCCTCCCTGCACTCCTGCATTTATTTCATGGCCAGGGGACCAACTCGTCCCCACCTGCCCGAGGAGGTGAGCATGGCACAGCGAGCTCAGTGCTCGGCCCTGACCTGCAGTCAATGAGCAGCGCGTGGCCTTCCTTGCCCATCACAGATATGAACTGGTCCATGATCCCACAGGGCATGCCGGCAAACGTGTGCTCCGCTTTCTGGCACGCCAGCGCCTTGGCTACCAAATCACTGTCATCTGTGCCAGAGCAGAGAGAGGCAGGTTAGCAGGTCTGGGACCTTTGCCCCTTGTTCTGGAGCAGGGGGAGCAAACACAAAGGTAAAGGCTTGCTTTCCCATGGGGTTTCCCATGGGGAATGGGGTTTGGCTACAGCATCAACTGCAGGTGCTTGCTCCTGCACCAGTGCACGGCACCTGTGCCAGCGTGGGTCCCTGGATCCAGCTGGATGCAATAATTTGACACTGATGTCTCAGATTTTTGGGGTGGGGTGTAGTTGCTCCCAAGGGAACATCCTCTCATCTCATGAGGGTGGGGAGTAGTTGCTCCCAAGGGAACATCCTCTCATCCCCAATGATCCATGGGCAGGTCAGGCTGGGTAAGCCAGAGAAGCCCCGCACCACAGCGATGCCAGCTCCAGCTGCGGCAAAGGGTTGTGACCCACCCCACAGTGGCATTTCGCCGAGTACTGCAGGATCTTGCTAAGGACACCCCCCTCATCCTGGCTCCCACCCGGGAATGGAGGCACCAGGAGCCAGGACTGGCTGTTGCCTTACCAGGGCAGAGCTGCTGGAGGAAGGTGTAAGTAGCCACCTCCAGAGCGGCCGAGCTGGAGAGACCCCCACCCAGGGGGACGTCACTGGCTATCACGGCACTGAAGCCCGGTACAGGACCACCTGCAGGAATAGAGGGGAGGAGGGGGACCGTGAGCCCCTGCAGGGCTGAGGGCTGCCGTGCCCCACAGCTCATGAGGACACGGCTCCGGACACAGGAACCCTGGTCTGATATCCCATTTTAAAACACAGGGTGATCCATGGCAGAGTGTGACCCGGGCATTCCCCCAAAAACAGAGGGGTCTTTGGAGCTGAAAGTGTCTCAGCTGGAGCCTGGTCCCAGTAGCGGCTGTGGGGTTGCACTGGCACTGGAAGAGCCCCTGGAGCACGCCGAAAGCCCGGTTCCAAGCACTGGCCCCACACGAGGGGGGCTCTAACCCACCCAGCAGCCTGGGCCTTACCCCGGTAGTGCTGGATGACGCCCTTGACGTAGTTGGCCCAACCCGGCTTCCCCGGGCTCAGAGAGCTGCCTTGGCGGGGAGCCGGGAACTCCACCCTGTGGGGTTTGTCTGCCTCTGCCGAGGTGGTGAGGATGGAGATGGTCCCGTCCTTCGTGGGGGATCCCACCAGCACCGTCCCCAGCTGCAGGGCCTGGGGAAGGCAGGGAGAAGGTGAGCTCAGACTCTGTGGCATCCCTTGGAGCATCCCCTCTGGTGGCAGTAACTGCACCCGACACGCGTTACCCTTAACTCTGCCCCTGTGGAGCCACCAGCTGCCACTGGACGCTCCAGCTTGTCACGGCATTAGATTTTCTGGCTACTTAATGCCACACAGGGTCAGTCTTAGCACCAAAATGTTGTGACTGACCACCCCAGCTTGGCGCCGGGGTGCTGGCTGCTGGGCTCCGGGGGAGTAGAAACCCACGACAAGGATGTGAGAGGCTTCGGGAAGTTGTCTTGCCTGCAGGGGAATTCAGCCGACCCGCTCCCACACTCCTCGGCCCAAAATAATTAGCTGTAGGTTTGATTTAGGACCGAGTGGGGGCTTTCGCGCCGAGCCGAAGGAGTGCAGGAAGCTCCAGCTGCTTCAAACCATCTCTGCCACCAAAACATCGCTCTCCAGGGACAGGAAATTGTTTGTTGGGGTACAGAAAAGAGGTTTCAGCCCCTCGAAGAGGCAGTTGGGGAGGGGGAATCACACACCCCCCCTCCCCCCCCCCCTGCAGTGAGTTAGGAGCCGGTCTGAGGGGTGCTGCCCCCAATGCTCCAGCAGTCCCAGGCGTGGTGAGGGATCCCGGGGGATCCCGCAGGGTCCTGGGGGGGGGGGGGGAGCCTTGGGGGAGGATGGTGAAAGGGGAATCCCGGGGAATCCCGCAGAGTCCTGGGTGAGGGAATCCAGGGAGGGAGGGCGGTGAAAGGGGGATCCCAGGGGATCTTGCAGGGTCCTGGGCCAGGGATCCCGAGGGGACATCCTGGGGCAGGCGGGGGGAGACGGCGGCCAGGGTCCCCCAGAGGCTGCAGGGGGGATACGGAAGGGTGACACCGAGCGATCACGGGGCCGGGGCGGCGGAGCACGGCCCTTACCATGGGCAGCACGAAACCGTCGTTGTAGTCGGTGTGCTCGCCGATGAGGTTGACCCGGCCGGGGGCCCACGCCGCCAGCACGGCCGCCCCCCCGAAAGCCTCTTCGTGCGCCCGGCGGGCGGCCGCCAGCAGCGAGACCGCTCCGGGCTCCGCCATGGCCGCTCCGCTCCGCCCTGCACCGCCCCCGCTCCGGCGCCGCCCCCCTCCGCCGGCGGCCGGGCTCGAACTCGCGGCCCTGAGGAGCGGCGGCGGAGCTGGTGGTGGCGGGTGGGGGGGGTCCGTTGCCGGTCTACGGCAGCCCCTTCCCGGTGGTCGTGCGCGCCCCTGGCTGCGGCCTCGGGGGCGCTGATCCTTCTATGCGGGTGCGTGTCATTTTATGACGATTCTGTGATTCCACAGGCAGGGCGAGCTGCCAGCGCCCGGGAATTTTTAAGTCCCTGTCTCTATACCCGTGGCCACATCCCCGTGCCTGCGTTGTCCTAAAATATAGCATCACAGGGTGGTTTGGGTCGGAAGGGACCTTAAAGATCACCCAGTTCCAACCGCCCTGCCCTGGGCAAGGACACCTCCCACCAGACCAGGTTGCTCAAAGCCCCGTCCACCCTGGCCTTGAACCCCTCCAGGTGATTCTGCCACTTTGCTCTGCTCTGGTGAGACCTCACCTGGAGTACTGTGTGCAGGTCTGGAGCCCTCAATATAGAAAGGACATGGACCTGATGGAGCAGGTCCAGAGGAGGGCCACTAAAATGATCAGGGGGTTGGAGCACCTCTGCTACGAGGACAGGCTGAGGGAGCTGGGGTTGTTCAGCCTGGAGAAGAGGAGGCTCCGGGGAGACCTCATAGCGGCCTTCCAGTACCTGAGGGGGGCCTACAGGAAGGCTGGGGAGGGTCTGTTTACAAAGGCCTGCAGTGACAGGACGAGGGGCAATGGTTTTAAGTTGGAGAAGGGGAGATTTAGATTGGATATTAGGAAAAAGTTCTTTACTATGAGGGTGGTGGAACACAGGAACAGGTTGCTCGGGGAGGTGGTTGAGGCCCCTTCCCTTGAGATATTCAAGGTGAAGCTCGACGAGGCCCTGGGCAACCTCGTCTAGTTGGGGGTGTCCCTGCTGACTGCGGGAAGGTCGGACTAGATGGCCTTTGGAGGTCCCTTCCGGCCTGGACCAATCTATGAATCTATGGGGCAGCCACAGCTTCTCTGGGCAACCTGGGCCAGGGTCTCACCACCCTCAGAGTGAAAAATTTCTTCCTGAGATCTCATCTAAATCTCCCCTCTTTCAGTTTGAAGCCATTACCCCTCATCCTATCACTACACTCCCTGGTAAAAAGTCCCTCCCCATCTCTCCTGTAGGCCCCCTTCAGATACCGGAAGGGGCTCTAAGGTCTCCCTGGAGCTTTCTCCAGGCTGAACAACCCCAACTCTCTCAGCCTGTCCTCACAGCGGAGGTGCTCCAGCCCTCTGAGCATCTTTGTGGCCTCATCTGGACCCGCTCCAATAGCTCCGTGTCCTTCTTGTGCTGAGGGCTCCAGAGCTGGTGGCAGCACTGCAGGTGAGGTCTGGCAGGAGTGGAGTAGAGGGGCAGAATCACCTCCCGATGCATGGGCAGATACGTATGTGTACGTATGTGCCGGTGTCTCCGTCGTATGTGTGTTTAATGCCGATGTATTGTAGCTATATGCACAGATACACATCTGTATAGGCATCAATGGCTGCGTTACACCCGGAGAGGTGCCCGGCCCGCAGGCAGCCACAGGTGGGTGTGAGCCGGGAGGTTTAACCCCCCGCCCCACGGGGCCGGGCCGTTCCGCTCCCGGGGCGGGGCCCGCTCCCGGTTCCCGGTTCCCGCCCGGAGCCGCCGCCGCGGGACCACCCGGGCCGGGGGTGTGGGGGCGAGCCCATGGCCAGGAAGGAGCCGCTGCTGAGCGCCCTTAAAGGTGAGCGCGGTCGCCCTCCGGGGACCCGTACCCGCCTCCTCCGGCAGCCCCCGCCCGGGGGCCCGGCCCTTCGCTGCGCACCGGTACCGGTTTGACCGGACCGACGGCGGGGCCTGGCCGGGGGCCGGGCGAGGGTTCCTCGGGCCGGGAGCCACCGTGGCAGGACCAGCCCCACCGCCTGACCGGGTGTTCGCACCCGCGTTGCCGCCCCTGACCTTGGCTTTGAGGAAGTTTACCGGAGTTCCTGCCCGGTGCGGCTGCGGGGTCGCATCCTGCGGGGTGTCGGGCACCTCCCGCACCGCCGGCGACCCGCCCTGGGGCTGCGCCCCACTCGGGGGGTGGCACCTATGGGTGCTAATGCTCCCCTTTCCCCACGGCAGGTGGGGTGCTGCGGCTGCGGGAGAGCGGGGGGCCCTGCACGGACACCTCGCCGCACCTCATCTCCTTCTGCCAGCTGCTGGAGAGCATCCTGCGCAAGGGGCTACGGCGTGAGTAGCCCTTCGTGCTGGGGAGGCAAGGGGGGGGGACAGCATCCCGGTGCCTGCAGCGAGGAGCCTCACGCTCCCTTTTTCCTGCAGAGCCAGCCTGGGGCTTCAGGAGACGGGATTACTGGCACTGGGTGGAGCAGCTTCCCACGGGGGACAGCAGCAGGTGAGCAGCCCCAAGCCGGGCTGGGGGTGACAATCTGATCCATGGTGGTGTCCATCGTGATGTGCTTATCGCAAAGATCCTGGGTGCGGGAAGGATGCTCCCATGTTTACCTGAAAGGAGGGTGTAGCGAGGTGGGGGTCGGTCTCTTCTCCCAAGTAACAGCAATAAGACAAGAGGAAACAGCCTCACGTTGCACCGGGAGAGGTTTAGGATGGATATTAGGAAAAATTTCTTCACCAAAAGGGTTATCAAGCATTGGAACAGGCTGCCCAGGCAAGTGGTGGAATCACCATCCCTGGAGGCGTTTAAAGGATGGGTAGACATGGTGCTGAGGGACATGGTTTAGTGGTGGTTTTTTGGCAGTGTTGGGTTAATGGTTGGACTTGATGATCTTAAAGGTCCCTTCCAACCTAGACGATTCTATGATTCTATGACCTGAGCTGCTTCCCTTCTCCCCAGCCAGGCCGACCCCTCTTTCCATCAGCATCCAGAAAGCCGGTGGCTGTGAGAGGACACGGACGGCGCAGGGCCGCGGGCGGTACTTCCTGCGCTTGGCTCTACAGGGGAAGGTGCTGGTGGCGGCTGTGCGGCAGCTGGCACAGACCCCCCGACTCCTGGAGGTGCAGCTCACAGTAGGGAGCCCCACTTACCCACGGGCCACGGGCAGCGAAACGGCAGCGTAATGGTGGTGTTTCTCTGCATTTCAGTTTTATGATCCGGTGAGCTCCGTCCTTGGCAATGAAGACCTCCTGGGTAAGATGGGGGCTCCTCCGAGGCAGGATGTAACTTGCCCCGGGGGTGGCTGTCGCAGGTGTTACAGCCTGATGTCACGGCAGGGGGAGGAAAATAGTCCATTGTCATTTTTCTGAGCCAAACTTAGTGGTAAAATCTAAGTTACGCTGCTGCAGTGATGGAAAAAGAGGTGTAAATATTTAAACACGGTTTGAATCCATCTAAGGTTGATTTTGGTGTCATGTGGTAGGAAAATTGCTTCTGAAGTGTTTTTCGTGTTACTTCTTTGTACCAAGGGCGCTGGTTGAAGCGGACCCAGCAGTCTGGCTTCGAGGGGAGCCCTTGGTGGCTGGGCCCAGGCTCTGGTCCCACGGAAGGGGTCACAGGAGGGGTTTGGTGCAGTAAATGGCTGCTTTTGCTCGACAGCCTGCACCATTCCACCCGCAGCTCCTTGAGGTGGGGGGGAGGGGGGAGCAGGCCAGGGTGAAAGTCTTTAATCTTTTGATTATGACAAATAAGCCCATGTTAAACCTGTACCTTGATGGCTTGTAAATCACCCGTGCTGCCGGTGCATGAGCAGATTGCAGAGCTCCAACAGCGTAATTGCAAGGCTCGTGCAGGAGAGCCGGAGCAGCTTTGCTTTGTGTTTAGAGGGAGAAATGGAGAGAAAGTCGCTCATCAGCAGCGTTTGCTGCCAGCCTTGGGCTGAATTTGGGGAAATCAAGCGTCGAGCCGCAGCACTTCTCTCCCCATGCTGGCAGCAGGAGCCTGGGATGAGCCTCCATCAGCAGTCTGGGTGCCGTGGTGCTGGGATGCTCTCAGAGCCTCACTCCCCAGGGCTCATTAGTTACACCCAAAATGGCTTTATTCGGACCTCTGCCATGTCCCCACGAGGTTGTGGTTGCCGGGAACACGGCAGTGACGCTGCCTCTCTATCCCCATCCCTCCACAGAGCCTTTCCTTTCGCTGCTGCTGGTGGTGACAGAGATGGATTTCTCCCTGGACCTGCAGGTACGGTGACAAATTGGCGGGGTGGAGGCCGGCACACAGCTGCCAGCACAGTGCCCCAGCCCCTTCCTCACCGGGACCGATGGCGCTGACACTCCTTTGTTTGCAGAATTGCAGCTTCTTGGACGAAAGCTGGCTGCTGCCGGTAAGAGCTCATCTCTCCCCGGAGCCGTCCTTCCGCCACCTGGCCCTCGCTGAGAAGTCAAATGAGGAAAATACAGAAGGATTTGGTGGGGAGGGATTGCCACGCAACCGGCCGCAGCCAAGGGGTGACTTGGCTCAGGTTCACCAGCACGAGCAGAGCCACCTCTGCCACCGAGGCTGGATCCTGCTGGGTGCCTGTGCTGCTACTGGGAGCAGATCCCAGCAATCCTGGGAGTAAAACCAAGCAAGAGTAGTACCCAGGCCTAAATTGCTGACATAAATCAAGTTTCCCCCACGCTCCCTCCCCTGATTTCTTTCCAAAAAATCGCCGTTTCCCTGGGCTGACAGATTACGCGTCAGTTGGTTTCGCTCTTGGTTTTGCTCAGTCAAATATCAGGGTGTTTATTGAGAGCAGCGGGGATGCCTTGATGTCTTAAAAATAAAGAGCATCCCTCCGCTGCCTTTTTAACCCAAAAGAACCCCTATAAGAGCTCAAGGCGACTTTGGGGCTGCTTACAGCGTGCTGCTGCGGAGGCCAGGATCCCGCTGGCTTTTGGGCATTTCTAGCAGCAAGTGCTCCCAGCCGAGCTGGCCGTGTTCCGGGTCCCTGGCTAATGCGATGTGACAGTAAGTGCTGCTGCGAGCGGCAGCGGCTCCGGGGAGGGGCAGCAGTGCTCCCCCCGCTGCGTGGGGACACGTGGGGTGAGGGAGGAGGGCTCATCGCTGAGTTAAGGGTTCACCTGCTGCTTTGCCATCCCATCCATCTGGCAGGTTTGTCCCTCCAGGGTCTGGGCGTAGCTGAATCCCAGGAGAGGACGGGGACAAGCAGCCTCTGATGGTCCCAGCCCAGCCTGGGGCGCTGGGGACCAGCCTCTCCCCGGGTTCCCGAAGCCCTGGTTTGGCCCCAGTGCCAGAAATGATCCAGGTCAAGAGGTCTCCATCCTCCCTCTCATCCTGGTCATGGTCCTTGGGTGTCCTGTGGCCATTGCCAGGGCCACTGTCACTGGCTGCTCTCTTCCAGGTGTGCATCACTTACGAGACAGCCCCATGCCGAGCGTTGGGGATGGTGCTCAGGTAGGAGCCCTGGATCCTCCGCTCTGCTCTCCAGCAGGATCTGGACACCACAGCACTCAAGCCCCCCAAAAGGGGAGATATCCCGTTGAGAGCATCGGGGCTCTTGGGTGCTTTTTCTCCCATTTACTCAGCCTTGCTGGTATCTGCTGTCCATGGGGTGGTTTTTCCCTGCCTCTGTGTATCAGTGAAACATCACTGATGGCAAGGAAAGGCTGGGGGAGCTGGGCTGGGTCCCCAGGGCTCAGCCAGGGCTCGGCTGCACCCCCAGGTATGTGGACGGCCGAGTGTTTGTCACCAAAGTGCTCCCCGAGAGCCAGGCGGCCATGGATGAGGTGGTGCTGGCAGGTGACATCCTCGATGAGATCAACGGTTACTCCCTGAGAAACGCCTACAGCGGGCAGGTGGGTGGGCACGGTGGGCTGGCGTGTGTCATGTCCTCCCCCGCCATGTTCCCTTTTCCTACTCCTCATCATCCCCTCTGCTTCCTCTCTCCAGGCTGGAGACGTGCTGCAGAAGCTGAAGGGACAACCGCTCAGCTTCCACCTGCTGCGGTGGCGGTGGCACGATGGGGAGGTCTATGAGCCACTGCTGCCTTACCTGAAGGTCCTGAAGGAGAAGGAGCCCCACTTCCAGCTCCAGCGCAGCCCCCGGCGCCAGGGTGAGGGGGAGCGACGGAGGCTGCAGGGAGGCAGGTAGGTCAAGTGTCATGGGGAGCCCCCAGGCTGGGCTGGAGGGTCCCAGCTTTGGGCCAGCCCCATGTCCCCAGTCTCTGTTCAAGGCTGTGGGGTCAAAGCTGTCCCTGGGGATGGTGGGGGAGCTGTGAGCATCTTCCCCTGCAAAGAGCAGCAGGAGGATGCGCGGGGTCCTTGCTCTGATGCCCCCGAGGCCTTTTCTCCCCAGGCTGCTCTACAACCTGCAGTACCTGGGTCGGACCAGCGTTGGGAAGGTGAGGTTGATGGGGCAAAGACGTGCCATGAGGTACGTTGTCTCTTCTGGGTTTCTTTTCACGTGCCTGTGGGTTATTCCCTCCTTCCCGCTCCATTTCAGTACGGTGGCAAAGAGGTGCTGGACCGGGCCATCCCCGCCGTGCTGGAGAGGCACCGGGCAGCGCAGGTGAGTGATGGGGCTGGGGGCATCCCAGGAAGGGCTTGGTGAGAAAACTGCAAGGAAATATGGTCTCTGCCCAGGGATATTTTTTTTCCTGCCAGCACCAGGTTCGCTTGGCCTTGCTGAGTGTTTGACACCCCAACTTCCCCCCGCCCCTGGGGGGTATTTTTCATTTTCCTGGTGAGAAGCATCTCTGCAGCCAGGAGAGGAAAGTGCATTAAGGGGGGAAAAAAAAAAAAATACAACCACCTGCAGGAAACCACTTGGAAAACTGTGGGAAGGCTGAGCCTGGTCCCAGGGGTGATTCCCCAGCCTGCTGTGGGGCTCAGGACACTGTCGCTTGAGCCTTTGGGAGGTTGTTTGTGAAAATTTTCGAGTGTGAGAGCACTGGATGGTGGGGGAAAAAAAAAAAGAGCGGCACAGAGAAAACTTCTTGAAAAAGCTGTGCTTGACTGCACTTTACCCCCTCTGCTTTTGGATAATCTCTCTCTTGTAAATATCTTACTAAAAATGGGTCTTGGACGCTGTGATGATCGGGGCTTCTTTCCCCTCCATCCCCCATTCAGGAGGTTTTATTTGATGTGAGGGAAGCAGAAGTCCTCGTACAGGAGAAGACCTCTTCCAAGGTGAGCGAGTGACATCCGAGCTCTGGGTGACTCCGGAGGCTGCTGCTCTGCTGGCACGGGGAGCCCAGCTGGAGGGCTTTGGGGGCCAGTTTAAAGCAGGAACTGGGACAACAGGGACTGTCTGCAGCCCCCAACACCATCTCCCTCCCGTCCCCTGCGCAGGTCCTGTGGCGCTACCCCTACCCCACCATCTCCTGCGTGGGACGCTGCATGGACAGGAGCAATTTATTCGCCTTCTGCGTGGTGTGAGTGCTGCCCGTGAGCCCTGGGGGGGGGGTTGGGGGGGTGGGATGTAGAGGGACAGGGGGCTTAGAATATAAACGAGCGACATCCAGCCCCGCCGTGGGGTCTCTGGTGTGGTTACGAGCCAGGGCTGGGCTTCCAGAGCCGCTCTCTCTGCCGGGTAATGTGCCTGTTTCCATTTTTAGCGCTTCCCCCGAGAGCCCTGACGGGAGCACGTTCGACTGCCTGGTGTTTGCATCCAGTTCGGAGCGGGAATGCGAAGAAATCATCAAGAGAATCGGTAAGGGAAGGGTTTATGTCTTCAGGTACCGTCACAGCGAGCTCGTAGAACGCAAGAATTGTTATTCTGGTCCGCTCCATGCAAGATCTAACTTTTTTTTTTTTTTTTTTTTACTAAGATGAACAGATGCTTTGATACGGTTTTGCGGTGGGTTTGGGTTTTGCGTTGTGTGTTGCTCTTTGAGGCTTTTTGGTTGGTTGTGTTTTTGTGTGGTGGTTTTGTTTTTTTTTTTTTTTCTTTTAACAATTGCTAGACAATGATTTTATTTTAAGAAACAGCTTCTAGGCATACCCAGATGGTTCATTGTTTCCACTAAGAACTTGGAGGAAACATTGTTTTCGAGGGATGTTATTTTAAAACATACTTTTCCTGCAGGAGCCCAACCTGCTACTGCAGCTGAGCACCACCTCCAGCATTCATAAATTCCCATCACTTGGAATTCTTATTTTATTTTCTTTTAACCTGCCTGGATGCAAGCCTACGTGGGGCTTCCCGATTTACGTGGCTCCTGGGCCACCGAGGAGCCTCAGGTTTCTTGTGGGGACATCCCTGCCTTGGTGTCCCCTCGGTGCCCAGGTGCTCCACCTGAGATCACTTAGTGCCAACTAAAGTTGCTTAACGTTAAGGCAATTAAGTTTACAATTTAGCTGCAAGGAAATCTTTTTCCCTAGCGGTTTAGCGAGGAGGAAAACACTTGGTTTGAAACCTCATCTTAGATCATTTTCAGAATGTGTTTTTAGCAGCTCTGTGGCAGATATAATGGCATCAACCGGGGGCCGTGTTTGTTCCGAGCGTGCTTGGAGCAGCGCAGGGAAGGGCGGTGAGGAAGTTGTGTAAGAGCCGGGGGTAAGGAGCGCCTGTTCCTCCAGCTGCAGGATTTAAGCACACGGAGTGGTTTGTCTGATAAGGGAGAGCCCTGGATCCGGCCCCGGAGCTTCCCTGGCCTGTGCCAGGGCCGCTCGGCAGCACCCCTGGAGATGCCTGGCAGCACCCCAAAGGATGCTCAGCAGTACCCCCAGGGATGCAGCACCCCAAAGGACACTTGGCAGCACTGCTAGGGATGCAGGACCCCAAAAGGATGCTTGGCAGCACCCCCAGAGATGCCTGGCACCACCCCAAAGGATGCTCAGCAGCACCCCCAGGGATACTCGGCAGCACAGAGATGCCTGGCAGCACCCCCAGGGATGCAGCACCCCAAAGGATGTTTGGCAGTACCCCCAGAGATGCCTGGACCCCCAGAGATGCCTGGCAGCACCCCAAAGGATGTTCGGCAGCACCCCCAGGGACGCCGTCTCCAACCCCCAGAGCAGGAGGCAGGATGGATTTCAAACCGCTCCCGGGCCATCCTGGTGGAAGGAGGTGCTGGGAAGGTGCCCGATCCACACACGCTGAGGGCCCATGGCAACTCGCTGCCCGCTGGCATCCCCTTGCTGTTTTCCCTCCTGGAATGCCACCGCGCTTCAAATTCCATTGAAATAAATCAAGCTGGGCTCGCTCGACTACTTCCCTGTGCTACTTTTCTCTGCCAGCTTGAGCCTCACCAGCGCAGCCTGTTCTTTAGGAGCCTCGCAATTCAATTTAAATGTTAATTACCTGTGTTTCAGATGTAGCTTGAACAGCTCTCCTCAACCCCAACCCAACAGGGGCCAGCTGCTCCCAGAGGAAGAGCTGAGGAAGCCGGAGCAGTCCCAGCCCAGGCCCCAAAGAGTCCTTCTCCAGTGAAGGTTTGAGCATAATCCGGTTTCATCAAAAAAAAAGCTTAGCTGGGAAAAGCGACTCTTACTGAGCGCCCGTTCCAGTTTGCTCAGCAGCCCATCTGCTCTCAGGCTGTATAATTAGCTTTTCCCCCTCACGCACCATCCTGCGCTGGCTGCTGTTATTAACTGGGGCTTAGTCACCCAGCCAGGTCCCACAGAAACTGGTGGGCCCCAGCCCCACACACCCCACACCAAGCTGGTGGTTTTGCTTCAGGCAGACCAGCCACACCACTGAAACACACTCTTCCCCTGCACCTACTGGGAAATTGGAGGGGAAAAAAAAAAAAACAAAACCCCAGCTTAATGGGTCCTGAACAGCTGACACCAATAAGCAGTTAAGCTTTATTAAAAAAAAAAACAACCAACCAACAACCCAGAGGTTACTCCTCCTCTGCCCCACAGCTGCAGGGCTCAGCTCTCACTGGCCAAAAGCCATGAGTCAAACTAAAGCAAGCCTCCAAAAAGCTCTGAGGGTGGCCAGGGCAAGCTGACAGGCAAAACAAAGCTGCAGGACTACAGGCACCTACTGCTACAGCTACAGGAGCCAGGAGGAGGAAGCTTCTTCCAGCCCATATAAACCAAACGACAAAGACTCCTCACATGTGAATGTAAAACATTTAATTTAAAAATGTTGACACTACAATATATAAAATAGCTATTATAAATGCACATAGTGTATTCTATAGCTGCCAGGTTTACTTTTTTTTTTTTTTTAGGAAACTGTAAGTTACACTGTGGTTAAGACTTGTAGTTTCACCCTCTGAAAAAGTCCACATTTGATCACAGTGATGTATGGTCAGACTAACAGCCCCAATTGTTAAACACTTGGATCAAGTCATAACCAGTTTTATTGCAAAAGGACCCTGTACACATTTATATCAATTCTAGTACCTTACAAGTTTAGCTACCCAACAAGTCATTAACATACAGAAACATGCATGAGAAGCAAGAAAGATCACCCATCCCTTCTGCATATTAGCAACTTGTCACTCCTGAGCAACAAGGCTCACATCACTGAGGTTTATGTGAACAGTCACTTTTAGCATTCATCCTGAGTGAAAGATGGAATGACTTAAGTACAAATGCAACATATTATAAACAATTTCTTACAAAAAAAGTCACAAATTAAAACCAAAGTATTTTACAGAATTTACTACAAAACACCATAAAAACAGCCTTCACTTAAGCCCTCTCCCCCCGTATCCTGCGAGCCAACTGGATATCTTTGGGCATGATGGTGACTCTCTTGGCATGGATGGCGCACAGGTTTGTATCTTCAAACAGACCCACCAGATATGCTTCGCTGGCCTCCTGTTTCAAGAGCACAAGAAGAAAGGTCGTTAGAAACCCTCAGCGAAGCACACTCAGCGCCGCGAGCGCCGAGGCCCAGCAGGCCGCGAGCAATACCTGCAGCGCACCGATGGCTGCACTCTGGAACCTCAAGTCTGTTTTGAAGTCTTGGGCGATTTCTCTGACCAGCCGCTGGAAGGGCAGCTTGCGGATCAGCAGCTCCGTGGACTTCTGGTAGCGACGGATCTCACGGAGGGCGACGGTGCCCGGCCTGGTTGGAGGAGGAAGGAGTGAGCGGGTGAGGCGGGGCAGGGGCTGCGGCAGCGCCGGGCCGTGCCGTGCCGGCGGCCTTACCTGTAGCGGTGAGGCTTCTTGACGCCGCCGGTAGAGGGGGCGCTTTTCCGGGCCGCCTTGGTGGCCAGCTGCTTGCGCGGAGCCTTCCCCCCGGTGGACTTGCGGGCGGTCTGCTTTGTACGGGCCATTTTTCTTCACTTACCTATAGAGAACAAGCAGGCTTGACAAGACACCCGGCTCTCCCCAGCCTCGCACCGACACGACCCGCCAGGCCTGGCGACACTGTGTGTGTCATGTCGTGTCCCCTCCCGCCCCGCCACGTCCAATCCCCTCCAGCCCCAGAAGCGGCAGATGTCGGCGAGCTGCCCCCCTCCCCCGCCGCTGAGGCGGGCAGGCGGCCAGCGGCCTCCCCCGGGAGGGGGGAGGGAGGAGGAGTCATGGTTCCCCCCTCCGCCCCCGCTTCAGCGTTCGTGGCCCGGCCGCTCCCCTCCCCGGGGGAAGTGGACTGAGTCACGCCGCCTCCTCCTTCCTCCCGGGCCATCCCGAGGAGGTTGGCGAGGGGGGGAAAGGGGGGGGGGGTATGGCGGATAGGAACCGGCCGTGACTCAGGGCACGTAGGCAAGGCCCAGTCTGCCCGCCAGGCTCTAAGAGAATTCCAGGCCGCCAACGGCCACCCAGAACCGCCGCCCGCCACGAAACGCGCCCGCGGCCCCCTACTCACCGCTCAGCGAAGAAGGAAGCACCGGTGCCGGTAGCGCTGCGCACCGAAGCCTGCGCGTCTCCTGTCCCACAGCCGCTCCACAGCCAACCACCCCCTCACTGCGCCCTCCCCGCCGCGGGGACTCGCGTTTTATACCGGGGGCGGCACACGGCGCGGTGACCTCACAATGCCTGGAAACAGCGCGCCGCACCATTGGCCGGGACCTCCGCCGGCGCCGTGGCGTCACGACACACAAAGGCCGTGCTCCGGTTCCTCGGCGCTGATTGGGCGCATGCCCGGCCGCTGATTGGTTGTTAAAGTAGGCGTCCGATTGGGTACTGTGGGGCGAGAAGGGGCCAATCGACGGCGGGCGGGCGCTCTGCGCTCTGATTGGACGAAACGGGGCAGGGTTTGGATCCTACCCTTTGTCGCGAAGCTCCACAATGGGAAGTCAATAGGAGCGGGGCGAGCGGCGGCGGGGCGGCGGGCTCCCCCGGGCACCCCCCGCCCAGCCCCGGCCGCCCCCCGGCCCGCCCTCCCCGGGGCAGAAAGCGCCTTTCCCGGCCTGTGATGCGGAGGCGGCTGGCGGGGGGCTGCGAGCGGCGAGGGCCGGGCCGGGCCAGGCCGCGGGGCCGCCAGGGGAGGGGGGCGGTGGGTCCCCGTCCGTCCGCCACCCCCCGTCCCCGCCACCGCCTCCCCCGGGTGCCGCAGCGCGCAGGCCGCAGGGGGTGGCGGCCCCCGGGCGAGGAGCGGGAGGCTCCGGTTTGGTGGTGGGTCCCTCGTGGCCCGTGTGTTCACCCCCCCCCCCCCCCCCCGCCGCGCTCCTGAGTGACAGCGGGGACGAGTGAAGCCCCTCGCAGGGGAACGGGCAGCGCCTGCGGTGGGTCTCGCCTGGTTTTATCGTTGCAGCAGCCTAGGAAGGCTCGTCACGGGGCTTGGGTGGTCCCTTGCTGGCCTGTGAACATCCCCCCCCTCGAAAAGTCAGAGTCTGACCCTTGGCCCTGGGAAGGCCACTGTGGGCCGTGGTGGCCTCACGCAAGGGACAAGGCTGCGCCCTCCTGCGCCGCCATTCCCCAAATCCCACCCGCTCGGTGGGTCGCCTTCAAACTCCAGCGCTAAAGCCAATTGCAGTTTCATGGCTAGTAGAAGTCCAGAATCCATGTTCCCTGTCGGTAGCATCTGGGGGGATAAATAACAAATAAAAAAACCTCTCTTTTGGAGGGAGAGTGCTGCTTTAAGAGTTTATACCTGGCTATATATGACTTTGTCATTGAATTTGTGTCGACTGCTGGCAGCGGAGGCAGGTCCCTGCCCCCATGGGAAGGGTACCTTGATCAGGACGAACAGGTCCCGGCTGCCCCGCGGTTGTAGCATGTGGAATATATAGGGAACGCAAACAGGCGTGTGCGTAAACCGTCTCTCCTCAAGGTACCCGTCAGCTCTGCGAGCCAGAGCCCAGCTGTAATCGCCCAGGCTTCGCATCGGGTTTTGCATCCTCCCCAAAAGGTGTTAAAAGTCTCTGGGGCCAACGCCCGGGGCGGCGGGCAGAGCCGGGATCGGCGCGGTGCAGCGCAGGAGCTCGGCACGTCCCCAGTGTGTGTCCCGCTTCCCCGCCTGCTCGAGGTGAGTCAAGCAAACGCGCGCCAATATGGTGCGACAGCAGCCTCATGTGTGCCCGGGCCAGGGCTGCCGGAGGGAGACGTCGCCTGCCGCGCATTCCCTCTGCCTCTGGTCCTCGTTTTCAGGTTAATTTCCTTTCTCGTGAAGGAAAACGTTAATTATTTATCAGAGACAAAAAGCTGCGTATTGACGGCGTGTCTTGGGAGGGTGAAGGTAAACAATCATTTGCATTGCACACGTTTGGGAAAATAAAGATTTCCCCTTTCATCCGAGTTGTTCGCGCTGAGGAAGAAGAAATCTAGAAACCCGTTCTGAGGGTAAGAGCGTAGACTTTAAATCTCATTGTTTTAAGACGGTGCTCCGCTGCCACTAAGCCAGGAGACAGCGCTTCGTGTTTGTCACCAGGAGTTGAGAGGCTCCTGAGATATTTCCTTTCCCATGGTTTTGCAGCGATGGCTGCTTACGCTGCTAATTTTAGAGAGACTTTGGATTTATTCTTTTTTTTTGTTCCCTTTAAGACCAGAGAAAAGCTGTGCGTCCTCTGGGATGGAATGGGCCGAGGGAAAGGCGGACGCGGCAAAGCTGGAGAGCGCAAACGAGCGCACGTTAATGAGGACCTGCGCAAAGATGGAAACAAGTCCACCCCGGGCAAACGTAGCTGGTGTCTCCTAAACGTTTCTCTGCTGCTTGGCCGAGCGTGGGGCGAGTCGTCCCAACTGTGAAACAGAAGAGAACTGGAAAAGGACACGGTGTCGGTACCAGATTGTCAATTAAACATCAGCGAAGAAGGATCCGAATCCGTGGTTCCCGAATCCCTGGGCATGAAGTGCACGTTGATGGTGTTTTCAGTGTGATTGGTCAATAGTTGAAGGGTTTTTTTCCGCAGGTTCATCGCTGACAGTGACTTTACGTTGGGTATATAGGTGTGTATACGTAGGTATTAACTGAAATACCTCCACACTTATGAGAAGTTGCCCTACTTGACCAAGAGCTGCGTAATTACAGTGCTCCAGCCTCCCGTGAAGGGTTGTTAGATGAATCAGGAGGTATTGATATCCTATGACTTATTCCTGCAAATACAGGGGAATAACCTATTCAATTACCCCTGTAAAAGCCTGCCCGCGGTAGGTGCTGAATCCGTGTAAATCAGAATCTAAAAATGTATTTCCCGCCCCAAAACAGCTGCCCGGGCAGCGCGCAGACCAGGGCCCAAAGTTTATTATTAACGTCGCTCACCCCACGCCCGCTGGCAGAGTTTAAAAGGTGTTTGCCTTATAAATCCTTGCTGCCCTTTACCACGCAGCTGGAGGATCCCAGCGAGGGACGTGGTCCTGTGTGGAGCCCAAGAGATCAAAGTCCTATTAAAAGAAGCTCGTATCATTTCCTCCCCTGGGAGAGACGTTAATTTACAGAGGAAGCTCTTCGCATGGGAATTGAGCCGCTTCCTTGGACACGGCTTCTTCTGGGGGAGGGGGGATTTCTCCCAGGGGAGGCCCGTGCGATCCTCTTTTGACCCAGCATCCAGGGGCCTTTGGTGTCACCTTCTTGGAGGTAGGTTCTCCAGGTGGTTGGCTGGACCTTCCTCCTCTTCCTCCTCCTCCTCCTGGGGACTGCAGTGCTATTCCCAGGCACTTCCTGGACGGCGTTGTTCCGTGGGTGGGGAAGGCCGCGGAGCCACGAGAGATGCCAACACTAAAATAAGCCTTTGGCCGGGACGCTGTGCTCTCGTGTCCACGTTCAGTCCCTGAGGCGGAGGGAAGGCGGGGGGGGGCAGGAAGGAAATGAGGCCTCTTGCCACAAATAACTCCCCATCCTCTCACAGGCCTGTGGGCCCAGCTTCCTCCGCAGCCTTCCCTGGAGGGGCCGTGCTCTCCCTGGGGGGGTCGGTACCACCCCCGGGGCTCGGTGCCCTTCACAGCCTCGGGCCTTTCCTCAGGGCTGGCCCTGGTAATGGCGCCTGGCCGCGGGCGCCATCCGGCCCCACCGCTGGGGGGCGCTCTGCCGCGCCGCCCCCGCTTCTCTCGCACTACAAGTCCCGTCGCCTCCCCTCACCTCCCCGCGCAACCGGAAGTTCGGGCCGCGCCGCCGCGGGGCGCCTCTGGGAGTTGTAGTCCCGCCGGCCGGAAGCCACCGCCCCGCCGCCTCCCGCCTTGGCGGAGGGCGGGCGGGCGGCGGGACTACAACTCCCACCCCGCCCCGCGCACCGGGGCGGCAATGGCGGCGGCGGCGCCTGCGCGCGGCGCCCGCCGTGCGGACCGCGCAGAGTGAATAATAAAGGTCTCCTCGGCGGGAGCGGCGGCGGCGGCAGCGGAAGGCAGGAGGCATGTCCAAGGGCCCGGTGGCGGGCGGCCCCGCCGCGGCCGGGCCGGCGAGCGCCGCCAGCGCGCTGCAGGCGCAGCCGGAGAAGCCGCAGCACTACACGTACGTAGCCGGAGCTTCTTCCCCGCCGCCCAGCCCGCCCGCGCGCCAACACGCGCCTGACGTCAGCGGGCAGCGTGCGGCACGCGCGCACGGAGACCCGCCGCCCAGCCCGCCTCGCACCGGCTGGAACCGGCCCCGACCGGCGCGGGCCGGCGGGACCCGCCTGTGGGGGGGGGGGTGGGTGGGGAGGGAAGGGGCGGGGGATGAGGGGCTTTCCCCCCCTCCCCCCCGGCCCCCCTCCCCTTGTCGCCCGTGATGCACCGGGGCACCGCGGCCTCTCCCGGGGGTACGGTGGGGGGGGGCCCTGGCCACTGTGGCGGGGCGGCCGCCATGGGAGCTACGGCCTCTGCGAGGGGGCGGCCGGCCGGCTGTCATCGCTGTCCCCCGTGGCTCCCCGCGGCCCTCGCGTGTGTCACCTCAGGCGTGGAAGTGGCGCTTCGGGGCGTTGGGCTCCTCGCCTGACTGTCGCCCCGGCCCTGCGTTCCCTCCAGGCTCCCGGGGGCGGTCCTTGGTCCCCTGTGGAGGAGGGAGGTGTCGTGAGGAGATGGGTGCCATGCTGTCCGGCTGTCCCCAAGGTCCAAGCCCCTGTCACCCCGCACCTTGCGTGCAGCCGCTCCGTGAGGGGTGGCTCGAGCGGGGTCCCTCATCAGGGCAGGCCTCCTGGAGGTGTTGCCCACACGGAAGCCACGGGAGGGTTTTACACATGGGTGTGAGAAACGTCGCCCCCCCACACTCCCCCCATAGGAAACGTTACACAAAAATCGTGAGATGTGCTTCTCTTCTTCCCGCCTTTTCTCACACCGCCCTGGGTGTGACGCCTCTGTGAAGGAACGGTGGTCGGTGTGTGTGGCTTTTCGGTCGGTGTCGCCTCCATCGCTGGAGACGCTGCCTCGGTGAAGGCTTGTTGTTGGGTTCTGTCTTCCCTAAGCAAAGAAATAGCGTTTCACTGCGTTGTCCCAAGGATGTACGTGACCTCCTGCAGCTTGTGCTGAGTGAACACGGCCTGTGATAAGTTTTGTCTGGGTTGGAAGTTGTGGCGAGGGGACCCTGTTCTCCTTTTGCAATAGGCATAAGGGGGTGGGTTGACGGAGCAGTGTCTCTGTGAGGACGGGCTAGCGATGGACGTGTGGTGGGTGGCAATCGGTCAGGTATTCCCTGTCCTCCTTAAAAGAAAAAAGTTTGGGCCCGTCCCTTGTGAACAAAATACGTGCGCTGAACTGTCAAGCCTTATCACTTTAGGGTGTTGTCCGCATACAGAAAAAAATGTACAAATTGCCCGTATCTCTCACTTGTGTTGATGCCCCCACCCAAAATGAGAAGGGCAGGTTCGGAGCGTGGTCTGTATTCTTTTAGTTTGCATTTTCACGAAGTTGGTGATGAACTTCTTCCCTGCATTTACACTGTGATACATGGAATAAAAAGAGCTGTGGAAAGGCAGAGGCAGGGACCCGAACAACCTGTATGCCTGCTGCAGGGATCACAGCCTATTTCATGTCCTCTTCCTTCGGGCTGTTCAGAATACCAGGTCTATGGCAAAATGAGGTCCTCTAGGTTCAATGTCCGTCATGAAGATCCTGTTGTCATCTTCAGGGAGCTGGCAAGTCACAGCCTCGCAGGTTACTTTAACTGTAGACACCACCAGGAATAAAGTTTGACAACTTTATAAGAGAAAGAGGCTTGAAGAAGCCTGCTAGGAATGATGCTGTAGTGGGGTACAGGTGGAGTACAGAGGAGGTGGAGTGACACCAATGACAGAAGCAATTGGTCAAAAGCAAGAGGGGGTGGAAAAAACCTAGGTGACGAGGAGATGAGGTAGAGAGATTGTAAATACACTAGGCAGAGGAAGACGAAGGTGATAATGTGGCTAAGCGTGACCGTAGAAACAAGGATATCACAGATTACGAAAGAAACAGTGGAAGAAAGAGTTCAAGATATGGGAGGAGAAGAAGGAAGATTGGGACGCGGTGGCTGAAAAGGACAGAGGAGGAAAATGGGACAGTGTGGAACAAAGGTGATGGTGCAATTAGCTTCTTCCCAGTGAGCAATACATGCATTTTCAGATGGATGCTAAAAATACTTCAGTGAAGACAGTCGCGGAGAAGCTGAACAGCCATACGTGCAGGGTGGGTTTGGGGGCTGCGGAGTGCTGACAGCGGGATGTGAGCCATACTTTGAAAGTCTTGGATTTGTACACTAGGTCACGTCATACTGTAAACCTCCTTCTGATAACATATGGGAACTTATTTGGTGGTCCTTCATGTGAACAAGTTGTATGTTGTCAAAATGTAAATATTTTTGTCCTTTTTTTTTCCCCCTTAAATATAGTTTGTTTCCATAAAATGACACGAAGGTTACAACTTGTAAACTCAAGTAAGCTTAATTATCTGCATACTTTGCTGTTCCCTGGGGACAGGCAATCTGGTGCTGGGGATCTCTGTCTTGGAAAGTTTTGGTTGTATTTGTTAGGAAATGTTCCAGTTTCCCTATTAGCGTCGATTTCTAAACTCTTGGTGTTATTTGCATGAGATTTTTAGGTACTTTGAACTGCAATTCTAGATCCTATCAGGAAGCCTTATATTTGTTCTAGGTGTACAGCAAAAAAAAATCTGGAAAAAAATAAATGATTATAATAGAATTATTGGTGCTATTTCCCACCTTTGGCACTGTTTGTGCAGATGAAGAGCCTAAAAAAACCACTTTGATTGTGTCCTTGGCAGCAGCTGTAGCGTGCAGGTAGATGCTCCTGGAGACCAAGTCATTCTGGTAGATGCCAAACTTCACAGTTTAATTATGAATAGCATGTTTCTCATCTGGGGATCTGGGATTCCCTTTGTAGAATTCAAGCGAGTACTGAAATACCCGACAACTGCTGTTGTGTTCTCTCTGGGTTGCTGGATTAGAGGCTTCTGCGTGTGGTTCTTCCTTGCGATCCCGCGGCTCCCATAGCAGGATGAGGTCGGTGTGTTCCTCGGAAGAGAGGGGTGAGTTGGGCTCGTTCCTGGGGCCCCTGCGGGCTGGCGTGGCTTTGATCCGCTCTGGGAGATGAGCTGTGCAGGGGTTAGCTGATTGCTCGTAGTGGGAAGTGGATTTGGTGTGGGTTTGCCCTGTCAAACCTCAGCTGAGTATTGACTTTGTGCTCTTTCTTAGCCCTAGCTGGCATGGTTATTTTTGTGTGTGTCTGTCTTTAATGTGTTATCTACAAATGTGGATAGAGGCCGAGTTCAAAGAAACTGAAAGCAAGCGATCAGTCACTTGGAGTTGTAGATACTGAGTACTGTGGTGTAGTTTTGTTCTGGTACAGTCTATCCAGTCGCCTGTTGCCGTCTTCCTCGGTTTTCAGTCGGACCAGACTCTTTAATTGTGAATTGTAAAGATTATATCCACTGCTTGGGTGTTTATTGATCTGGCAGAATTTAGATAAGTGGAAGTGGAGCAGTCCTTTGTTCGCTGTGCATTCACCTGAAAGTCAGACAGTTTAATAACTCTGCAGGAAAGCAAACATTTGGGTGAAGATAAATTAACCCATTTAATAAAACACAAAGAGTGCCTTCATTCTAGTCTATTCAAAACACACGTGCTCAAAAGCAGTGTTGAAAATACCCTGATTTAGGTGATAAACTCTTTGGGGTGTAGACTTGTTGGGCATAACCCAGATCATCGCACACTCAAGATAATTCTCTTGAGTGCGTGTCTTAAATACAAGCAGCCATCCTGTAAATAAAGTCCAGGTTTCCGCCACCCCGCAGGCTGCACCCTCACTTGAGCTCTGGACCGAGATGCCTGGGAGAGCATCCTGTCCCCCTAACGGCAAGATAAGCTTTGCGGTTAGGCCTTTGCAGCATAAAAGACGCAAAACTTGTCTTCCTTTTTGCACGAGGGGAGGAATTGTGGAAAATTCCTGAAAGATTAGTCTCCTGTAAGTAATGCTAGAGCTGCGTCCACGCGGCTGGTCGCCCTGTCGTGTTAGCGACTGCTGGCTTGCACTCACCCAAGCTTTATCTTGCAACCATTTCGATGCCAGCCATTTAGAGGTAGAAGGACGAGTGCACTTGAGTGAAGGGCGTTTTAAGTGGGGGTGAAAATCAGGTTGGTGCAATTGCTTCAGTTATAGCTCAAATCAAAGACCTTTTTTGTACCTGCGTGTTTTTGAGTCGTGCCGTGTCTGGTGGCTTCTCAGCCTTAAATAGGAGCTCTGATTAGAACAGGGGTGGAAATATGGGTGAAGAAGAAATAAAAATAGCAAGATCATAGGTGGACTTGGATTTCAATGAAGAGCTCGCATGCAGAGTGTTATTTATCTCAAAATCATATGTTTAAATTCTTACTCAAAATGAATGGCACAAAAATGCACCTTGAAGCGTTTGTAGTAGCAGAGAGTAATCCTTATCTTCTTATCAGTGGATAGTGTCTTATCACTGGCAGGGCCAACGCAGCACGTCTGATCTCAAATGTGCAGACTGACTGACTGTGGCAAGAAAACCAAAAACCAGATGTGGAGCTAATGCGTTTTCAGAGTTGTTGCTTTTTTTGTAAGTAGCTTGTTCTTCTAGGACCTTTAGGATTAGTCTGGATAGTCTGTTAGATTGTACTTCTGATGTGCTTGAATTGGGTGGTCTTTGCAACCTGGCAAATACATTTAAGCTTTTGAAACTGTTTTTAGAAACCTTTTGTGTTCTTTTTAAACCATCGGAACTCTTAAAATAACAAACTGTTGCCCTAATTCTGCGTTGGTTTTACTGGTGACAACCCTTAGATCAATAAGCTGATATGGATTTACACAAAAATAGAAACTAGCCCTGTTGTTTAAACAGAAAACAAAAACCAAAACAGACAACCCAGAAAACAACAACAACAAAAACCCCTCTGTGTTTGTAGGTTTCAGATCTGGTAATAACTTTGGAGATAGTTAGGAAAACACAGAATAAGTCAATACTTCTGAACCAGGGACTTACCAGCAGTCATCTACATTGTTACCTGTAAATGTCAGCTTATTGGGCAAGTATAAGCTGGTTATTATTGCTATTTTTTTAAGTCTTGTGTGAACGTCACTGCATACAAGTCCACCGCAAGCTGTTATTAGAAAGTGTGAACAGTTACAGGAAGTTGGAAATATAAAGCACTGGAGTGTGAACAGGAAGAGCTGCCTTGGCAGTATGTGCTCACCACCGAATACGTACACTGAAAAATAACACTCTAGATTTTATGGCGCTTCAAAGAATGAGTGGGAAAAGCCTCCAGCTTGAGGGATGGGCTCAGCACTGCCCTGTCCTGCTGGTTAACGTGTGTGTTGAGGCCATAAGGTCTTTCTCCCTCGTCCTGAAGTGGGCCTGGAGCTGTGGTTTGCTCGCTGCATTTCCCCTTACTGAATATTTTTGGATATCAAAAGTGACAGGGAACTCACATACAGGCAACTGCTGTATAAGTGGATATAAATATTTTGCAGACTGAAAAGCTTCGTGTACTGCTTTGACATTTTCAGAATTAGTTTGGGTCTGGCTAGGCTCGGTATTTCAAAAATCCAAAACTCTGTGAAAGAGGAGGGGGATTCAGTCATGCAGAAGTGTTCCAACTTGGAAAATGGTTCTTTCAATTTTTTGATTTAAAAAAAAAAGCGTATGTTTATTATTATACATTGCTTACACTAGAATATAGGATAATTTTTTGTGCCATAGGAGGAAAAAAAAATTAAAATGGCTTTATTTTAAAGAAAATTCTGTTGGAATTCACTAGTTTATTGTCTTTAGATCTAGTCTTTCCACCAGAATAAAGTTTTCCTAACTTCTGTGAGCAGCTGAAAGTGTGCAGCCTTCTTGTTACAAAGGATCTGACCAGTGTCCTCTGGAAAGTCTCCCTGCAGGGCATGACAGCATCTCTGCCGTGCTGTTTCTGGCTGTTGCTGCCCCTGTACAGCCCTGGCGGGAGGGAACGTGTCAGCCCATCAGTTAATCACGCTTATTGTGTAGCATATTAGCATGAGCTAACTGTCACTGGTAGACTGTATTAATACACCAGGCTGTGAACTGGGGCAGCCGGGGAGCAGGCATGCGATCTCGTCTGTTAACCCTGTTATAAGGAGCTGTAATTTCTGAGACGGGAGCAAAATAGAGAACTGGAGCA
Source organism: Numenius arquata (assembly GCF_964106895.1). Classification (NCBI taxonomy): domain Eukaryota; kingdom Metazoa; phylum Chordata; class Aves; order Charadriiformes; family Scolopacidae; genus Numenius; species Numenius arquata. Next base: position 7,947,049 of record NC_133592.1, read on the forward strand.
ATAATGCCTTAAATTGCTGCGTCGAGGCCCGTGAGAACCTGCTTGTCAGGACCCTGAGAGCTATGTTCATTTTCAGAAGATGCCGAGGTGGTGTTTTGTTCCTTCTGTTAACTTTTTGCTTTTTAAAAGCTTTATAAATCTCTCTGAAAACACAAGAGACGGGCTGAAAGAGATAATAGAAAGTTACATGGTCCATCCCTTTGCCTAACAGAATCACCGACATCTAAAGTGTTTCTAAGAATTTTTTTTTTTTTTTGGTCTAATTGTCATTGCTTTTTAAATATTGCGTCAGTTAGTTTCCTCCTTAAAAACTCCTTACACTAGATTTTGGTGAAATTGGGGGCTTTATTGAGAGAAAGTTTGTCTTTTGTATCAGGTCAATCAAAAGCCTCACCAGAAGGGTACATGGGGAGATGCTGAAGGCTTGTACTTTCTCATACTCCACCTGGTGATGACAGCCAATTTAGATGCTTCTGATAATTTTCTCAGCAATCTCCGTCTTGTGTATTTTGATCAGCGCTTGATGCAGTTAATACCAGTTTGACATTTGAAATATCAGTTGGAATGAATGTTCCCTTAAAAACGAATACCAACAATTTCTTTTCTTTCTAGCTTTGTTGCAGGCTGTCTCTGACTCACACACCCTCACCCTGCCGTAGTGTTCATTCAGGTTTACAAGGCTATTGTTACAGTAAGTTCTAGGCTTTCTTTGAAAGAAATATTTCAGTTTTAAGTGCTTAAGTGCAATGATGGCAATAAAAGTGCCAGCTCACTGAAATACTTGATACTGACCTGATTCTTATCTATTAAAAGTCATGAGATATTTAATTGAATATAGTTGTCAGAACGCTGACAGAGGAACTTACACCAAGCTTGTGGTCAGACAAGAAAAATCTTAGGCCATCCTTAGCTATCTGTTGGTCAGACCCAGCAAATACGTTTCAGTAGAGCATACTGGCTTATTGAGAATGATGGCACTGTTAATTACAGTTAAGAAGTTAAGGTTGGGTTGCTTTTTATCATCATATGCCTAGAACTTCTTTAGATTAAGAAGCAGTCATGCACATATGGAAAGAGAAATAGTTCCTTGAAACTATAACCTGATGAATATCTGAAAAAGTCAGAATTAATTAAAGTCAATATTGTTTTCCTTGTTAGCCTTCATCTTCAGCGTGTCGCCACAGTTCAAAACGAAGCTGTCGGTTCACACCCAATATGCTCAGAGGTGATTTTTCTCCTCTAACTTTCAGTAGAGTGTGAGTTTTCATTAATAGCACTTGAGCATTACCATCCTGGCAGAAATAAAAACAGCAGATGCCTCAGGGCAATTGGGCAGCTTTACAGCAACAAAAAAAAGATATAAACTACTGTTTGCACGTTTAAAATATCTTGAGAGTGGCACCAGATTTGTTCATGTATTGATTAGTCAAAATGGAAAATGAGAAGTTGTGGTGTAGCCTGGGATTTATTTGACTGCTTTCCCCTTGCCGGAGAGCTGGTTTGCGTCCTGACGGCAGCGTACCTGTCTGAAGTGCAGACTGGTGTGGGGTCCTATCATGGACCAGCCTCTGTGTGTGTGTGTAGGACTCTTATTCTGAGGTCTGCCTGCCATATGGAGTGTCGAAAGAGTGCGCGAGGCTGTAGCAGACACGGATGAAGTCTGATTTGAGTGCTGAGCGGAAAAGAAAATCGATTGAATGGCTCCCATTGATTATTCAAAATCAACCAGTAAGAGTTGGCTTTTATCTTTGCGCTGGCACATGTGTTACGGGGTGCAGGTTCATGCTTGTTAGATAATCACCGTGTTTTGTTTCAAACTCACAACAGAAAATGTCTGTTCACAAATGTAAGCCTTTCCAAAGAGGCTGCTGCAAATCTGGTTGGCATTTAACCCGAGAAGAAGCAGATGCTATTTCATTTTCAAACGTAGCTTGGGCTGGATGAGAGCACTATAGATCTGTCCCTTCTCGTGGAGTTTTGCTTTTCTGTTTTTTGGTCTGGTGTAAGTACAGACAGTTCATGTACTGTCTTAAAACTGTTGTGAGGATGGGGCTGCAATTGATCTACGAGCTGTTTGGCGAATCATGAGGGTTCCTGGCGTGGTCAGGAGAAGGAAGGCTACTACTGTGCTCTATTTCTGAAGCACCTCTCGTGAGACAAGATGTTGAAGGTTAGCTGCATAAAAATGTTCATAAAAAATCTGTAACTGAAACCCTGAGCTACGTAATGGCTTGTATGGAAATAATATTTTTCTGAATTAGCCTTTATGAATTCTTGCATGTGGGATGTTTTGTTTTAGGGGAACTAGCAGAGTGAGTAACACGAGTTTTAAAACAGCCCAGCCCTGTTCCCAGCCTTCACTAGTGTTTCTACAGTTGCTAGCCCTGGGTAGGCTTTGTTAGTGGTTGACTCGATGGGGAGAGAAGTACAGTGTGGAAAAACTTTACTGGAAGCTGAAATTTTAATTTTTACTGCACAGGACATCAGTGTATTACTCAGACCTTAATTTATTGTCTGATGCGCGTTAACTCCATTTAACTCCCCCTTTCTGCAGACATTCTCCATGTGTCTGAGGCTATAAGTGCTAACGCTAGGATAAAGAAGCATCATCTATCTGATCCAGTTAATACAACAGAAAAATTTATCTGGCTATAAACTGAATAAATGCCCATAATGGACAAGTCTGTGGATAGATGTTTTTGTGAAGTAATTAGTAGTAAAATATTTAACTGCTCATATTTGAGCACATGTTGATATATTGTGCTGACAATTAAATCGGGTATAAACCATCGACAGCGTACAGCTGTCTGGACGCAGTAAGCTCCAGTATTTTCACCGAAACAGGCTCAACCCACGTGTTATCGAAAAATAATTATTTCAATATGATCCTGTTTTTGTAGAGTCAGCACTTACACAGGTGCTGTAGGGAAGGATTAATGGCACCTGGATGGTTTGTGGAGCAGAAAGCGAGACACCGAGCGATGAGGGTTATCTCGATTGGGGTGATCCGTGTTTGCAAACAGGGAGGTGTGCTTTAGGCACAGCTGTGTTGTTTACATGAACTAGCAGTGTCAAATTGAAAATACGGCGTTAAAACTTGGAAACACAAAAAGGCTGTGTTTTTAAAACATTGCATGAACTGTCTAAACGCTTGGTTAATTTTGAGGGCATGTCAAGTAATACCTATTCATGACCAACTAATTTGGGAAAGAAGGAGAGATCAAACTCAAGGAAATGTAAATCTGAACTCAAGACTTTATGTGGAGTTCTGGATCTTGCAGAGTGGCTTTTAGTGAAATGTAGTGCAGTTCAATGTTTGCTTGTGCTTGGATTGTTTTAATTAAAAAGGTGAGAGTTCTGTGTAAACAAACACTCGTGTTTCAGATGGATTTTATTGGTATGGCTTGGTCATATACATTTCATGGTCCACTGATACAACAAGTTTATGCCTTTTAAAGAGAGCACACCGCCAAAAAACTGACTCAAATTGTTTTATTCATGGGGTTTGAATGACACAGCTCTGTGTGTGAAGATGATGGGATGCCCAGCTCAAGGGGAGTTGGAACAAGCACCTCTTTCCCTGACACCCACGGACTGAACACAACTGTAAGTCAGCGCAGCTTGTGTCTTGGCTGGTGATAAATTTTCATTTTATTGAGTTAACTCTGAGGTGAAAGCCTTGATTTTTCTTTCCTCATCAAGACACAGCATTGGTGAGGTATTTAGCTACAACATGGGATTTCTCTCCAAACAAAGCCGTTTTTGCTATAACTGTGGAAACCAAATAATGTTTGCCTGAAACCGGTGCGAGGCTGTCTTGCCGTGCTGGGCTGGCACCACGCTGTAGCGTCTCTCTTGGTTTTTCCTTCATTTTTCAGTGCAGACAGGACACAACTGTTTGTGTCTGACATTTTCCTTTTCATTGAAAAATGTCCCCATTATTTCTGATAGTTGCCAACGCATGTTATTTATAGCCTGGACTTTTGCGGTCACTCAGTTAAAGTTCTTATCTTTAAAGTCTGGGTAGAAGATAGTTCTTTCCTCGTGGCTGAATTGAATTAGTTGCATTGTTGTACACCCCATGATCTGCTTCGGGATCCAGAAATAGAGTTAGAGTAGGGATCGGGTTACTCTTGAATATGACTGTTGTACTTGTTGGTGTGTTTTCCTTAGCTTTCTGTAATCTACCAGTTTGTGCTTTAGCTTCTGCAGCGCACACTATCCTTTGGCATTTCTTTGGAAGCATCTGGCTCAACTTTACTTGCAGAATCAATCCGATACCTAGAAAAAGGAAAACTTGTGAGTGATTCCATACCTATTTCCATAGTGAAAAGTGGGGGAGCCATGAGCTATGGATGTGAGCAGTTGTCTTTGCAATCACTAAGATACACCATGAGTTATATGAACTCTTAAGCCAAAAAAACCCCTCCACAACCAAAAAAGCCCAACTCCATGCATGTGTAATAAGTCTCTCCAGCTCTCACTTTCTTTATTTGCCCTTAGACTGACATTATTGTCAAGCTCTAATGGAGAAGGGGAAATCTAACAGCTTTAAAATCACACGGTGCTGTCTGCTGTGTGACCTTTTTCCAGTTGATGGTTCAATTTATTTAGGTGATAAAGAAAACACTGAGGCATGTGAAGTCTATCTTCGTGACAGATGTGAGCTTACTGAAACTTTTCCCTCATCCTTTTCTCCTTCCCTGCATTCACAACCAGCCTTTTGTTTTTCTAAAGTGATCCATATATTTTTCTTTGAGGTTTAAATCTAATCTTTTCAAGGTTTACAAAACTGCACCTGGGTATGGAAAGGCAAATAGACTGATAGTTGTTGAGATGTATCGAGAGAGATGTTTGCATTTTATGTCAAGTGATGCAAAGCATATGCAAAAGCCTTGGTGTGAAGCCTGAGGGCTCGGTCAGGTCTGTGAAGTTATTTAGAAAAATACCATTACGAATGGAAAACAGGGAAATATCCAATAGTGGTGAACCACAGTAAGTGATAAAGATTACTGGTGGAACCTGGAAAGATTACTGGTCAGAACTTTTTCCTTAAACCAAGATGGAAACCTTCGAGATTGTTGTTAAAAGTGTTATTGTTGTATGAAAGTGTATATTCAGCAGTGATTTGTTTGAGGCTCTGTTTCAATATTAGATGACATGTGCCAGTAAGTAAAATACGTTGTTTATTGAAACAGACTTGTCCGAACTACTGCTTTTGTTAGAGGGATGCTAAACATTTCCTTGCAGAGGTTTAGGCAGGCTGTAAACCCGGCCGCTGGTAGTCTGCAGCCGTTAGCCAGGGATTTGGTTGCCTTGTGTCCACCCCTGGGAATAAGGTACTACAACTCCTAAGAATTCACTGTTTTTCTCACACATCCCAAGAAATCTTGGGAATCGAAGGCTATGTTCCCTGTCAGGAAGCTTGCTTTGCATTGAAATGACAGCATTTCATAAGATGCCATGGGAATACTGGTATCAAAACCTTTCTCCGAAAGGGTTTGGACTCCATGGTGACTGGAAGCAATAAAAGCCCTAAGGTAGGCAACCTGCCGAAATCCTTGCTACACTGAGAGATTCCTTGAAAAGCCAAGCCTTCTAGTAGCCCTGTAGATTTTCTAAGAGATGTGTAAGTGTGTTATAGGGAATTGCCAATGTGGAAAAATTGAATAACTATTCCAGAATATCCATTCTGGACTAATTATTTTGGAAAAACACTATTGTTTAAATCCCAGTGTGTTTTTTGTTTTTTGGTTTTGTTTTTTTCCTCCTCCTTACTCTGGAATATCTTCTTTGCCTGAAGAGCAGAAACTCCTGAGCAATGTCAGAGCTGCATATCTTGGGTCTTCTCTTTTCTCTATCAGTAATGATATGTTAAACGAAAGGTGCATTAGTAGGATTTTTATTGAGTATCCTGTTGGAATAAGTAGATTCTGTCATGCACCACTGACTCATTTCAATTGGAATACCACAGTTCAGTAAAAGAAAATAATTGAGTCATGGGTTTCTTACTTAAAGTGTGTCTGATATCATCTTCTGCAATAAAATTTTATGAGGGTGAAATGAATTTAGAGCGCTGATTAAATATGGGCAGCTCTTTTCCTCTTGTGTTGGGGTGGCTCTTTGAGCTTAAGAAGAAAATAGCAGTTTTGAAAATATTTTCAATAGATAAGCATTATTGAATTAGAAACATCTATGTCTCCAGTTAAATATTTTCTCCTGGGTTTTGCAGTGCTGCCTGCTTTGCAGGCAGTCTGTTGGGTAAGCACACCCTGTTTTACTTCAGGTAATTTTATTAATGTTAGCTCAAAACACTAATTTAAAAGCTAAGCTGATGATTTCTTAATTTTTATATTTTTTTCTTGCTTAAACTGAATTAGGAAAACTTTCTCCAGGCTGCTGTCTGGACTGATCTTTGCTGGAAACTCCTGTTGGCACCGGAAAGCTGATGAGCAGCTCAGAGCAGTGACCTCTGTCCTTCAGGCTGCAATATTCAGGAGGGATGTCTGCCTACAAGTGAGGTGAACTGGGACCACCTGAAACTTCACGAAGAGGTCTATGGCCTCATGCAGTCCTGTCTGAAACAGCGGGACACGACGGATATAAAAGTGCCAGCAAAAGTCCCCTGTATTCCTGTGTACTCTTGTGCCGATGACATGGTATCTTTGCCAGTGTGATCCTCTGCTGAGAGAAGGCAGACAGGACTGAAATAAATCATAATGGCAGAAGAGCATTTTCTTCCTGATATCTGAAATCTTATCAGGAACTTAAGCCTTGGTTTAAAAAAAAAACCATAATAAATACGACCAATCACTTCATTTGTAGATTTTTTTGGTTAGATTTGCCTCTGTGGGCTCTTTCGGACAGTAACTAGGACTAAGAATCTTTTTACAGCCCTGACCTAGTAATTCCTAATACTGAAGGCTAGACTTTATGGAGAAGACCGGATCCTGTGCTGGCTGAACACCCCCTGGGCTGCCTTCTCTGGGTTACTTTTCTTGTGACCTAAGGGCAACTGCAGGGCTGGAGCCCTCTGACAGTGGCCAGTGCTTTGATCGTGGACCTGCCCGCTAGTGTAAAAGGTGTCTGTAGTTTACTCTGGTCTAAAACAAGATAAACAGTGCTGGTGCCAATCACGTAACGCGGGCCTTTACGAAGAGTGCTGTAGCATAGTTTCATGGGTGTAAACACACACCCACATGTATGTGAAATCTAGATGAGAGCGGTGTTAGATCTCACTGTTGTCCTACATTTGCAGGCAGTGACTTAGTCTGGATTAGCCAAACAATTATCTAATGGTTTTCTCTCTGTTGTACCACTGCAGAAGATTCAGATCCTATTTATGAGCCTCTGCGTTCTGTTTGAGCCCGAAAGGAATTTTTGTAGAAAGGGGATTGACTGGGAGGAGCAAGAAAGGCTGCAAAGGAGGGAGCTCATCTTGGAGCCTACATAAAGATTTCAAATAGTGCAGGGGGTGTCGGAAGCAAAGGGGGGGCCTGGCTTTGAGTTATGAGAGCAACAAGGGCTTGGAAGAGTTGGTTTTAATTCTTTTGTTTCCGTGTTCCTCAGTATGATTTTTCCCTCCAGTCTTCCCGATCCCCGTGTTACAAAGCAGAGACTTCTCTCTTGGGTGTCGGTGTGCATCTCCTGGTGATTTCAGGGAGCTTTGGGTAAGGCTTTTAACGAGGAATTTAGAACTCTGCTGTCTTCGTGCATCACCAGCACGTTTTCCTGAATTGAGCTCATGCCGCTGCATGCTTGACTTAGGTCAAGTTTGGCAGGAAGTTTGCAGCCCTGGACCGTGGTATGGATGCAGGTATCCCCCCGTGCTGCGCTGCCTGAGCACTCCGGGTGTGAACAGAGCCAGCAAAGCAAGAGATCTCCACAGCAGCGGGCAATGAATGTGACCAGGACAAGGCTTCAATTGTTGAGTTTAAAAACGAAGGTTCTAGGTTAGAGTTTCTCCTTGGTTTCTCTCTCTTTTTTTTTTTTTCTTTTTTCTTTTTTCTTTCCCCCTCCTGCTTTCTAGGTTTGATTTTTTTCAGTGGTGGTGTTTGGAAGTACAATTTCCCCCCCACCCCGCTCATCTTTTTTTCTGCAGCTCCCAAAGCAGTTCAGGGCTGGATTCCTCCAGGGCAGAGGGGGAACCAGCTGCAATTACAACTGCAGATGTAAACACTTGCTGCCCTGCCCTGGAGAGTCGAGCTGCCACTGGCAATTAAAGACAGCAAGCAGTTCCCGTGCCAGCATCAGTTCTTGTGGACAGTAATTACTGCCCCTTCCCACAGCCCACCCCAGAGGAAGTGGAACTTCAGTGAAGTAGCATTGGGTTTTTTTCTAATACTTTGCAGCTGCTGTTGGTCTGTGGGAGTTCCCAAAGCTTAAGTCTAAGAACCTCTCCTCTTGTCTTCCTAGTGAAATAAGCTTTCATTTCCAGTAGCGTCCATCCTGTTCAGCAGCAAGTTCAATTCAGCCTGGGGACTTTGATCTACATTGTTCTGGCCAGTCTAGTCCTATTTGTTTAGAATTGCATTTGTCTTTGTTTAGTAGAACTCATAAATGATAACATTTCCTCCAGGAACACGGGTGTTGCTGTTGATGTTAATGTAGTATCAGAAGATGACCATGCTATGTGCTTTCCACTTTTACAAAAAAATGTATGGGTTTGAAAATATGGCATATACACACATGCAGAAGAAAGTGCATGTAAAGTAGACCAACACAGAACTGATTAGGTTTTTTTCCTTTAATAAATATAGAAGTAACTCCTGTATAAAATGGGGCTAATAATTCTCCTGCCTCTCACGTGGGGGCTGTAGAGTTTCCCGAGATCTTTAGAGAGCAGTTGAGAAATGTAAGTTATCATTGCTGGATTTCCTCTTCCTGTACAGACACAGCGTTTGGCTGACACACTGTGAAATGTGTACCAGTTATCGACATGTTTTCAGTTTCAAGGGTCATTCAAAAATTCCTTTTCTCAGCTGTTCTGGGAAAAAAAAAATTATAGAGACCATTGACACCAGAAGAATCTGTCATGACGGTGTTTTCTGTGTTTCTGTTTAGAGCTTTTGCAAAGAGGCTACTGAAATATTAATAGCTTTCCGCTTTGTGAGCCATCACATTGCGGTAGTGCGGTCTGTGTATCCTTTCTATGTTCCCAAAACACATGTGGTTTAGATGCCTTTCATATATTTTAATACAGAGTGGCTGGTTGAGTGGTCCATGTTCTCCCGGAGGAGCCAAAACTTGCTTCATGGATCAGGAAAATAAAGGGCTATAAAGCAATTTACCATTCAGGCTATTGTGGAGGAGAGTGATTTAAAATGTTGTAGTGGCTTGAAAAAAAAAGAAAAACCCAAAGCAGTGATTGAAAGGCTTGAAATGACTGAGTTAATGTGACAACTCTCCTTTCCCTCTGCTGGGTCTTTTGCAGAGGTGATCATGCACAGTTAGTGTGTGGCAGAGCTCAATGGTACCTGTTTGCAGGACTTGCTTTGAAATTAAGAGTGAGAGATCATTTATTTAATAGACAGCATTAAAGAATGAGTTTCTGATGAAGCAAGTTAGGTGTTAAACACTTTTCAGGTGAACCATTTACTTATGTAATTATCTCTCATTTACATTATAATAAATGTTTCTCCAGGGAATTTAGCCAATCATGAAATGCAATTAATTTTCAAATGCTCTTCAGCAACAATTGACACTCCAGAGACTGAAATCCCTATTCAGTGTGTACGTTTTTAAACTCTACTGCTAAAGGGAAGCTGTTTCAGCTCCATTGATCGCACAGTTGTTAAATTTTAGTTTTTTTAACAGCATTTCATACATGCCTATTGCTACAAGTCTGGATTGCTGGGCTCGATACCCGAGTTGAGGGGTACTGGTTGATACCCAGAGCACTGAGAAGGTTTGGGATGCTGTTTTTCAAATTAAGCCCAGAACTCACTTCAGTGAAGACAGAGGAGTTTAAATGCTCTTGGTTTATTGCCGACTCCAATTGCTCTATGAGACTGGCCAAGGCACGTAGCCAGCTGTTTTGTAGTTTCTCTGTATGTAAAATGGGAGTAACATAAACCTCATGTCTCCGAGGTGTATGTGGAGATGTATGGAGGGGTCTGGTTGGTGACTGTGGAGTATCTCCGGACAGCAAGACTAAGTATCACGCTGCTTAAGTTTACTTAATTCACTTTCTAACCTAAATGCCTTTACAGTCACTTTTGTTCTAAGTCTTATTAGTGCGCTGATAAGATAAAATAATCTGTGGAATTCCACCTTTTACAACTGTACTTGGTCCAACAGCTTAGAAAGCTTTTCAAGAATGGATTAATTTTATTGTGGTGTTCAGTTTTCAGAGGAATTGCTGCTGTGGTTGGAGCGGGGATCTCTGTTTGAATGGAGCCGGCTTTTTAAAAGTGAAAAGGAACCAGAGTGATTTGTTCGCCCTCACCTGCTGCAAACAGACCCGTTTCTGCAGCTGGCTCCGCTTTTTCTGATGTTAAACCTTGGGCCCCAATGCGGATACTGTTCCGGCCGTGCTGGATTGAAGGGGACGGATGGGCTGGGTTTGCAAAGGGCTCCCAGCGACTGCGGAGCCTCTCCGGCCCCAAGCGTCCGCCGATCCGAAGCAGTGGAACCTGCAAGTCTTGTGTATTTGGAGGCTGAAGAGGGGGAAGAGCTTTTATCCTTTCATGCTTGCAAAATCCAATGTCGGAAAGCTCTTGCCAGTGATATTCTCTCTTCATAGCAAACAAATAAAACCACTTTGGTTGAATTTGTGCATTTTCCTGAGGCTTTCTCTTCAGCCAGAGGTAAAGAGGAAAGGAGGCTTTATTTACAGATGTTGCTTTCGGAATGAATCTAGCATGATGATATTATCTGTAAATACATCTTTGGGCTTTAGACATCTTTCCATTTATTTAGAAACATGATAGAAAGATCGTCTGATATGGCAATGAATACTTCACGAGTTCCTATATTCCGTTTTGTTGCCTCTGAGTACATACGCTGTTTAAAATGAGTCTGTGTCTGCTGTCGGATCGTCCTGTTGCTTCCAGGAGAACACTAGCATTTTGAGTTTGACTGACAAATTTTGTTCCTCTCTGTTTAAACTGACCTCTAAACATAAGAGCCCAGAATGTGGCTTGTCGTGGGAGGCAGTTGCCCCAGGGCTCCTTGCTCTGGGCTGTCTGCGATGTTCTCAGAGGTGTCCCTGAGACCCAGCCCAGTGGGATTTGGGTCTGAACTCCTCGAACTGTTCATATGTTCCCTATAAATACAGGACACATAGTGGGTTTCGGGCAGCATGGGTTTTGTAAGCACCTACACACAGATCACAGTCAGATCATTATGTTGATCTAAACCATTTTGTAATCCTCTACAATCTGGGTTTAGAGAGTGTTATTAGTGTCACAAATAAAAGCTTGTGACTTCTTTAGTTCTCAGGAGAAAAGAAAACACGTACTTCCAGAGAATTACATGTTAAAATTAAAGCAACGTAAACATGCAGGAATTCAAGGATAGTTATCCCACTTCTCAAGACCGAGTCCTGAATTCACAAGATTGCAAGAGAGAAATTCATTTTAATTTCATAGTTGACTGTGTACTGAAGGAGCCGAGTTAAACCAGGAGGATGAGGCATGAAGGGGTCTTTTAAAAATCTTTCTTTCAGTAGCTTGAAGCTTTTAACATGGCTACAAGGAAGTGTATTTTGTTTTGTTTTTAAATGGATAAAAAGGTACTTAAGAGTTATGTTTTCTCTCAAACTATTTTCTAAGCTCATGAAAAGCCTCTTCTTCATCAAAATGATACCAAAAGGCACAATAGAAAGTGATTTCAGCTGTCGTTAGCATTGATGTTTGTGGCCTTGTAACTGGTATCTTCCCCTTACAGACAGCCAGCAGCTTCCAGCCCCTGTTACTGAGAGGGAAAGCAGGGGAGGGAGTGGGAAGGACAGCAGGCATCGCGGTGATGGATGCGGCTGGGGTTGGCCTGGGCTCTGCGGGGTGGTTGGATATTGCCTCTGACCAGCATCCCGGCCCTAATCTCCCGCTGTTGGATTTCCTCCTGCAGTTACCTGAAGGAGTTCCGCACGGAGCAGTGCCCTCTTTTCGTGCAGCACAAGTGCACTCAGCACCGGCCCTACACTTGCTTCCACTGGCACTTTGTCAACCAGCGTCGTCGCAGATCTATCCGCCGCCGGGATGGTACATTTAACTACAGCCCTGACATTTACTGTACCAAGTATGACGAGACCACAGGAATCTGCCCAGAAGGAGATGAGTAAGTAAAGGCTGCACCCTGCTTTTCAGGCATTAGGCTTTTGGGATCGGTCCAGGTGATGGTTCCAGCCAGTTCTTGTAGAGATGAGGCAAGTCAGCAGTAAAGCAGCTTTGTAACATGCAGAACATGAGAACAGATGTAAAATCTGTCATAGCAGCCTGTGTGCTCCCGGCCTGCGGCGGGGATGAAAGTGAGGGTGGTTTAGAGGAATTCAGCTCTTGCATCGTTCACTGTCCTCATGAGCCTTGGCATCTTCAGCAAATTTGAGGTGAGAAAAACAGCTCACTGGACTAGGAAAGACTGTTCCCATAAGTCCCTGACTGTCAAATAACAGGTCTTGCTCACTAGCAGGGTCGCTCTGTTTTTAACAGATTGCTGAAAGAGGAGGAGCTTTGTCCTCTAGTCTGCCCCCTGAATTATCTGTCCCCGGCTTTTTAAATCATACCGGTTACTTGCCAGTTGCCAGTCTTCCTGAACTTTTAAGAAGCCAGCAGGGAAAGACGGGTACCCAGAATAAGGCAACGTGAGGAAGAGTTTGTTTTATTGGGACTTCTCTCCATGTGACTGCACTAAGTTTAACTGGAGCAGAGATGGATTTGGCAGACTCCAGCAATTATAGGGTTAACCCAGTAATAGAACTTCAGCCGTGACAGATATGGAAGAATAAATAGTGTAGCCAAACTGTGGTCAAACATAAGGACTGTTTCATATAGAGATGCTATAGAAAGATGGAATTTCAGTTCCCTTTCATGGTGCCAGTGTAAACACTCAGAAAAATGCTATTTATCGGGAAAAGAATAATTTTTTTTACCCAATCAAGTAAAGATCTTGTGACTACAGTAGAATGGAATAATCCCCCAGCCTGAAGCCTCAGTTTTGATACTTTCTTCCATGTTAAAAGAGAACTGGAAGGGACTGGAAATAGGATATTTGAGGGCTTTCACTTCTAGATCACCGGTTTGTATCTGGCTCAAACTCAGTGAATGAAAACTGTTGCCATCTCGGAACTCTTTGCTCATTTGTACTTTTAGCTTGATACTGTAATATCTAAACTTCACATATTCCATCTTGTTCTTTTTTTATTTCTCAGTGTAGATTGTTCTTTTTCAGTTTAAGAGAGGAAACAAAACATAAATTAAAATAGCAGTGTTGTAATTCTCCTTTCTTGTCCCGTGCTCTGCATGAAGGATGCATCTGGCTATAGATAGACTCTCGCAGCCCTGTAGGAGTACATCAGCAGGAAACAGCAACAGCACAAAGTCTAGATGGGCTGCTGAGGAAATAGTACGTGCCATGTGATGTCCCCTCAATCATGGCTAGGATATCAGAACACCTTGACAGCGTCCTTGCTCTTTTCCAGATCCCTGGCAGTCACTAGACTAGAATAAGAAGCTACTCCTGGCTTAATAATCCAGTTATCTTTTTGGGAGGGAAACTATTATATACTATGTAGTGACAGTTTTAGGGGTTCTGTGTAGCTTTGGAAGGCACAGCGTTAAGAGAAGGGGCAGAGTTAGCAAAGGTGGTGTCAGCTGCAGCATCCTGTGTCAGCAATACGTCTTCTGCTGGTGGTGGGTCCACCAGCTGTGTGACTAAACTTTGACTGTTCTTCCCCTCCTTCTGTACCTCAGGTGCCCCTTCTTGCATAGAACTACTGGAGACACAGAGAGGAGGTATCACTTGCGCTACTACAAAACTGGAATCTGCATTCATGAGACAGACTCCAAGGGAAACTGCACCAAGAATGGAGTCCACTGTGCGTTTGCTCATGGGCCCCATGACCTGCGCTCTCCGGTGTATGACATCAGGTTGGTAGAGGTCGAGACCCTGTATGAAAAGGGTAATTTCTGTACCTAAATGGAAAGTCAGATGATTGAAGGACAGTACTGCTTCAGTGTGAAACTGATGATTTTGCCAGTAAGGCAAAATCTCCAGGGAGGATACTCAAAAGGGAGGAGGGGCCCACACTTTAAACTAGTGATGCTGTGGTTTGGAGTCTGATGGGGGGGATGTGTGTCCAAATGATGCATCTGGAATTCCCAGGGAATGAGGAACAGGAATTGCAGTTGCTGTTTGACTGAAGAGGTTCTGACAAAAAAATGCATGAATGAAATGCACCCACTTAGGAATTGTTACCATGCTCCAATATGTCAGTTTTTATACACATTTATCTGTCTCTTCATCTGCTGAGTCTGTATGTTCATTTAACTCTGTCCACGAAGGGAGCTTCAGGCAATGGAGGCTTTGCAGAATGGTCAGACTACATCAGAAGGTGGCATAGAGGGTCAGTCTGCAGTCGCTGCTAGCCATGCTATGATAGAGAAAATACTCAGTGAGGAGCCGAGGTGGCAAGGTGAGTGTCACTTAGGGTCTGGGGGGCTGGGGAAGTCTGGTGTTTGCAAAGTCAAAAACTTTTGTATAGTGAATGCAGGTCATGGTCATCTCCCACTCGCTGGTTGCTTCTCTTGCAGATACAACGTATGTGTTGGGAAATTACAAGACAGAGCAATGTAAGAAACCCCCCCGTCTCTGTCGCCAGGGTTATGCCTGTCCCTACTACCACAATAGCAAAGACAGAAGAAGAAGCCCAAGAAAACACAAATACAGGTACTGTAGTCCTGGATATTCTATTTCCCAGCTGAGTGCTGAGGTGTGTAGTAGAAGTCTGTAATGAAGGATCTAGCATTTTGTCCACTAGATAGGTTTTTAGTGTCTCTCCAAGGCCTATAGTGACAGGTGTGATGAACTGTTACTTCTGCTTAGGAGACAGAGTAACAAATAAACAAGGAGTTTTGCTGTGTATAGGAACCAGTATAACAAATGACTGTTGCTAAATCATGTTACAGCTCTGGTTTTATGGCAAACAGAACCTGTGTCTGGCTTCCACTTACCATATAAACTCCTGCTTTAGAAAGCAGTGCAAGAAAAAGAAAACAAAAGTGAGTTTTAATCCCCATCTAGAAACAAACTCATACAGCAGTGTTTTCATGGTAAAGGATTTGGAATCATCAAGCTGCTTGTTGTGTGTGCCTGGTGATGGGGATCGTGAGGTGTGGTGTGACCAGTACTGTAGCTGGACGTGCATTCCTAACCAGCTGCTAAAGACTCTGCTTTTGAGGCACCGGGGTGTTCTCGTCACTCAGCTGTCGCTGGATTTTTCAGCGTGCTGTGTCTCCCTCGACACATTTCATCCAAGTTATAGGCCCTCATTTCCTCCAACACAACAGAGCTTTTGTTGTGGTCTCAGTGGGGCTTTTCCTTAGTTCCTTTTTGAAAAACATAAGAGCAGACCAGAAAGCTAGGAGAGAAAATACCATGGATGTTCTCACTTCCCTTCCCCACCCCCAACATTGACAGAAATTTTGGAATCGGCACTGAAATCCCATAATAAAATAAAAAAAAATTAATAAAAAAAACCCAAACAAACAAACCCAAAACAAACCAAAGGAACATTACCCCAAAATTTCAGGAGAAACAGAAACACTAAGCCAGTCTTCGGGCACCAGCCATGTTCTTTCCGCCTGTCCCTGGGTCCTTTGGGAAGGGAAGAGTCGAAAGCTGCTCCCCTCCTGATCTCCGCTCATTTCTGTGTTGCTTTCCCCACCCCCAGCTGATGTGGCTGCCTTTCATGCAGGCTCTGCTGCTGCTATCTGCTTCCCTCTGCTGTTGTGTGAGGGAATGGTTAAGAGCATAAAGAGCAGGGGAAGTAGGTCACCGCAAAAATTCAGACCTGGGAAAAAGGACTGTTCCTGGCTGGGAGAAATAAAATGGACTTGCCTTTTCCCCAGTGACCTGACTCAGCTTCTTTTCCACATGGCCACACTATAACCCTGGAAACATACCCCTGTAAGGGTATTATGTGTTTTAGGATTAGCCAATTAACTTATTAACTTTCTATGAATGTACAGTTTCAAAACAGAAACCAGACCCAGCATCTCTGACACTAATCACATCAGCTGCTAATATTGTTAAGTTATGTTGTTTCAGGTTGCATTCAGTTTCAGATAGAGAGCTAAGCCATGTTTCTTTCATTGGGAAATTGGAAGAGGGGGAAGAAGATGCAATAGCAGCTGGGTGGGGGCTGGGGAAGCAGCAGCCAGCCAAACAGATTGTACAGCAGAGGGTGGACAGCCAAACGTGCCTCCTGAGTGAGGAAGCAAAGTTCAAAGCACGTTTCTCCTGCTACCTTGTTTACACAGATCTTCACCGTGTCCCAGTGTGAAACATGGAGATGAGTGGGGAGATCCCAGTAAGTGTGAAAATGGAGACTCATGCCAATACTGCCACACTCGCACAGAACAGCAGTTCCATCCAGAGGTACAGTAACCTGCTCACTCGGTTTGGCAGCTGCCTAGAGGAGCAAAAGCATTCCAGTCTCATGAAGTAAATTAGTGTGCCAGCTGGGAGAGTACGTGGGCTGCTTGCAGTGTGGACCTGGGATACAGAGAAACTGCATGTTGGAAGTAAGCTGAAATTCAGCTGCTTGCCAGGGGTACCTTTTCATTAGGTAGGCCACATGGGAGGAGGTAAGAAAAGTAGGGGGAAACTCCAGTGTAAGAGCAGTCTCATGTATGGGGGTCCTTTTGAAAGCATGATGTGGGTTTACAGGTGAGCATCCAGCACCTGGTTCCGTGAGGAAAAAGTCTTGGTTGATGATGATCACTCTAAACCATAGACACCCATGAACTGGTGCTAAAAGCCACAAGGCTCTTAGTTGAGAGCCAAGAGAATTCCAATATCCTTACAAAAAGTGTAATTAAGACCTTGTCCTAGTCTGCTTCATGTTACAGTGTTGAAAAGCTTTGTTGGGCCTGTATCGGCAAAGTAACCATTGTCACCGCCTGTCAAACTGGGGGGAAGGGGAATAATCCATTTCCTACAATCATTGTCAACGGTTTGTTATTTTCCTTGCAAACAAGTGGCTGTAGCTTTCTGTGCTCTCATCTGTCACGTCTTTCCTACCTTTTACCATTTGCAATATCCATGGAGCTTCCAGTGAGACTGAGGGACTTTGTGGCAAATGGTGACCTTTGGGTGAGCTGATGTGTGATGGGTTGATCTTTGGGTGAGCTTAGCTGCGATGGGCATATTCTGGTGTTTCCGTAACTAGAGTGGGTTTTCCTTTCTTTGAAGCAAAGCAGTGAAATGGTCACCCTGAGCTCTGCTGGCCTTTGCACCTTATATCCGTGTTCCTATCTTGCTGTCGAGTCTCTTTGTAGTACTTTTGTACCTGAGCTGCCGGTCACTGTTTTTTCCCATTCACGTCTGGTTCTTTTTTGTTTTGTTTTGTTTTTTTTTCCCCGTTCTTAGATCTACAAATCCACCAAGTGCAATGATATGCAGCAGTCTGGCAGCTGTCCCCGAGGACCCTTCTGTGCCTTTGCACATGTAGAACGTACGTGGGCTGCTTCTCTTGTCTTTCATGGATATTTGAGCTATGGAGAGCTTCTGGCCAAAATGGTTTAAAATGTAGGGCCATTAAACTACAGTTTCTGTGAAGTATTTTCAAAAACAAAAGTATTAACTTTGATAAGTTCCTATAAAACTATGCTAGTGTGGGAGGTGTTGGCAGAGCTGAAGGCAGGAGGAGTCTGTAGGACTCAGCCCTCGGTTCTCCCTGCACTGTCTCTTGAAGCATCTCCCTGTGGTCCCTCTCGCTCGCTCAGTTCCCCATATCTCACTTTGGGAGGACTGGAACAGAGGGAGCTGCTTCTCCTGTACATGGATGAACTGTACCTAGCTAAGTTGCAAAGTGTTGTATTTTAAAAAGCTGAGGATAAAATTGCTATTTTTAGTGAATGTATTGATCTGTTTTAAAAATCAAATACTATTTTACTATTTATGAAGTTTTGCTTAGAGTTTAAATCTTTAAGTCAGGCTGGAGAAGAAAAAATACGCAGCTCTTTTTGTCCGCTTTTCTTCAAATCCTCTTTTCTCAATAGCTCCCTGATTTATAGGGCATTATTTCAATCCTCACTTTCATCATCTGTAAACCAGTGATGCTGTTTTGGTTGTGGGAGTTCTAAATTCAGGTGGATACTAACATCCATAGATAAACGGTTGGCTCCTGGTCCTACGGCTCCTACTCAGTTTCTGCACTCCAGTCTCACTGATGAATTTGCAGCAATTAGAGCAGGTTACTCAGAAGTCAATAGCTTGGCTCTGATACTGACTCACTACATGGCTTTGAGCAAATCTCTTTGTTATTTGATTATCCTTTGTAAATGGTGGAATTAGTAATTGCTGCCTTTGTCAAGGAATGGTGAGAGTAAATTCCCTACAGGTTATGCAGTTCCTTTTATAGGAAGCCTTGTCGACAAGCAGTAATTATAGCCGGAGCTGTGGGCTATAATGGCCCAAAACACAGCAGTGCAACTCTGCAGTATGATCCAGGAAGCTTAAGAGAAAATGAAATCTTGATAAAGAAACAGTGTTTAGCAAACTCCCTTGTGTATAACATAGTATTTTTGTTTAGGAGATGCTTTATTCCTAACAAGATTACTGCACTTGGTACTATACTACTTTAAAGCCAGAGTAAACTGGCTATTCTGTGGCACTTGGGTCATTCCGACCTGGTTATTTCTTGTGCTGTCTTATGGAATTGTATCTTTTGGTACTTTCTTAGCAAGGTGAACACTGAGAGCCTAATTCAATTAAAATAATAGGCATCCATTTATTGTATTTGCTCTTAGCATGAGTTTTGCTGATTATTAGCAAGAAATGTGTTGAAACCAGTAGTTTAATGTGATACAGGCATAGTGTTGGTTATATATTTTTTTGTACAGATGCTGAGTAGTGTAAATACTAGAAGTCTATAGCATCTCTGCTTTACCTTCCAAACCAATGACACTTTCTTTTTGTGGATGCCTTTCTATATACGTTACTTTTTTTTGGTAATGTTTTGTACTAAGTGCAGATGGAAACTTATCTCCCTCAGCTAATTATAATGCGCCCATCAACTTTGTGCCTAGCAATGAAGAAAGCTCTGCTTAGTTCAAGACAGCTGAATGAATAACACATAATTCATGCAGGGAAGATATTTTCGGACCAGCTTTAATGGACTAAAGAGCAGCACAGTGTACAAGTGATGTACAAGTACTTGTACTTGTACAGATGTACAAGTAATAATGTAAGAAATATTAGAGAAGAAGTAGCCGCTTGCTAGATAGGATTTCTCCTTGCTTCTATACTTATATGTAGATGCTTGTGGAATATTTCTTCTTTCAAGAATATCTAAATATTCTTGGTTTTGAACATCTTGTGCTCCATTGCAGTTGTATAGCTTTGAGTAATGTTCAATGTGCTTTCATTTTTTCCAGAGCCTGCGCTCAATGAAGATTTACAGCAATCCTCAACTGTGTCCAGCCCGACACAGACAGGGCCCGTGATGTACATGCCGTCAGCGGCTGGCGATTCCGTTCCTGTCAGCCCTTCCAGTCCACATGCCCCAGACCTTAGCAATGTATGTAGCACTGCGGGGAAGCCGCCTCCATATTTTATAAATCTGCGTTTCTCTGAGTCTCTATACTTCTTTCTCCCAAGAACAGATGTCTTAAGAATCCAAAAGCCCAAAGGATATGTTATTTTTCTTTTGGTTCTCAGCTCCATGCTTTTTAGAGAGATCTGTTTGTTTGGAACATACAATTTAGTGGCTTTAGTATTGTCCTCTCACCTATAAAATTTCTAAGCCTTCCTTTTTGTGCAGTTTGTTGATGTACTTTCAGGAAAGTGGAATACATCCGCACATGAAGTCCAACTCCTTCCTGTCTGGAGGTACATATTGGGCTTAGTTTCCAAGTACTCTAATTAAAGGCTGTGAGCCAATAACGTCTAAAGTACATAACCACAATCGAGTTTGTTTACATATGTAATCTCAGAGGCTTAACCTGTGCATATTGTGTGTTGTATTATAGGATATCCTCGATTCCCTCCCTCTCCTACTTCTGGAGATAGCTAAACTCTGTAATATGTTTAAGGAATGCCCCAGTTTGTTGGTAGTTCTTTATTTTAATTGTGCATACGAGAAGGGAGATCTTTAAATGCTGAACAGATACACACAGACAGATAAGAAGCCCGTGGAACGCTAGACCACTTCATTTTTCCTGAGTTTTTTTCTGTTTTGTTCGTTAAGTCTTTCCTGTTTGCAGTACTGTTGATAAGGTGTGTAACCTTTTCAAATGGTTGGTTGAGGTTTTGTGAAGGTAAAATGACATGACTTTAACTCATTTGAAACTGGTCAGGGAGAGGTGAACTCATTTAGGACCTCTGTTTTATCTTATTCCCCCTCTTTAAAAAGAGAAGCTGATAGTTTGATTTTATTAATGCCAAAGCCAACCTAACAGTTCATAGTTCTCCTGAATTTGATTGCAGCCAGAATTCCAAACAGATCTTGAAAAGTCTGGACATAATATTTTCTCTCTCTAAATAACACTGTGGAAAGCCATAAAAAACAAACCCCCTTCATCTTAGGGATGTATCATCTAAGTACTCTGAAAACTGCAATGAAATGGAAGATATCTTCCTTTTAATAGACTGTTAAGGTCTTTTTTTATCTCAAGCTCTTAGTCTTTTAAACAGTCTTTACTAATCCTTGGATATGTGCCAAACGGCAACACATGTCTTTCTGTGACTTCATCACTCCACAGGGCATCTGCATGTAGCTTGCAAACAAATATGGCTTTGCTGGTGATCATTTTACATGATGAATTAATCGGAGAAAAAGGTCCCTGTAGCAGCCAGCCTCACGTGGCCTGTTCTGTTTTGTATTTGTACTGTAGGTGTGGAATAAATCAGGAACTCTGCCAACTAGCCCCACCTCCACCACAGTGAGTAGTATCTTTGCGACTGTAGGGAAGCATGGACAGCAGAATGTCTGTATAAAAATAAAATCAAAACATTGTAGGATGCTCCTTCTTCCTAATGCCAGCCCAGACTGTGCCACATCAGAATCTGTGGTAGCAGGAGCTGTCTAAATGTTGTGTGAAGCAGAGTCACGCTTGCCAGTGCAGGCAAATAATTTCTTGTCCCAGAGAAATGGGATCTCTGCGTTGATTCCTGTTGGTGCTTTCTCTAAAACTTGTCTTAATATCCTTTGCTGCTGTCTGTGGCTTCATCTACAGTGCAAAACTAGCCTTGTTGCATGTGGTTGTGATCCCTGGTTATAGTCCAAAGAATGGAACTGTTGGAAATCCTTGGGTTTTTTTTAATGCAGTTGTTGGTATTTGGCTTGTGCCTGCATTAAAGCTTTCAGATTTCCAACTGGAAAGCGAAAGACACAGTATTACACATAGCTCAGATTTGCTTTGTTGTTCTGACTGCCATAGCATGTTTCCAGGTTTCACACCGTTACTCAGAGTGCAGACAGGATCCCCTGTAGCTTAAGGAAAGCGAAGAGAGTTTTGGACAGCTTTGGAAACTTGATCAGTCGCATCTGAGGCCTCAGAAAGAGTAAACGTCACTAGAGCTGTAGGTTGGTTTTTATAAGACTGCACTCCAGTACAAAGTAATGACAATAAAACCATAATTGTGGGACTGTCTATCCAGTATCTACTGGAACTTTTTCCTGGTTTTTAATTACTGTTTGCCAGAAGCTTGTATGCTTGTGGTGACTGTCAGTATAATCGATGTACAGTGAAGTGAATGAGCTCTTCTGTGGGATGCCTCTCCTCTTCAAGTCATTGCTGCTGGCTGTACTTTCCTGACACTTGTTCCTTCTATTAGATTCTTTGTAGGAACAGCAGTCTCGGAAGCCCATCTAATATATGTGGGTCTCCTCCTGGCGCCATTGGAAAGCCACACAGCTTGGAGACCATTGGTTTTCCTCCAGACTCAGTAACAGCAGCTGGCAGCTACAAGAAAGCACCGGGGTTTGAGCGAGAAGATCAGGTGGGGGCCGAGTATTTGAAGAGTTTCAAATGCCAGGTTAGTAGGGAATATTGGCTGGAAGAATTGGGGGGGATGAGGAAGAATGAGAAATTGCCCAGTCTAGTTTGAATGTATTTTTATTTTTCATGGAACAAAAATGAGAAAGCACTGTTCTCGTTAGCAGTTCTCAGATCTTTGCTGTTGCTTTCAGCCTCCCTTCCAGTCTCTTCCATCTTATATCTGTTCTTGTCTGCCCGGCTGCCATCACACACTCGGTTTGTAGAAGTCAAGCTGCTGCTTGTTTTCCTAATCCCTCACAACTTCTGTCCTGTGTTGACCCTGAGTAGCTTCCCACATATCACTTCTTGCTCTTTCTTTTTCCATATTCAGCTCCTTGCCAGGAGTTGCTGTTTCTCTTGCTGTATTGTCTCATGGAAACTCATCCCTCCTTCTCTATTCTCACTCCGAACTCTTACCTTGATCTCCGTGACTTGGTTTGTCTTCTGTTTTCACCATTCGTTTCTTGGGTGTATTAAAAATGTCACGTTGGTTGTCTCTTCTCTGGCTGTATCATTCTTATCCTTGACTCTGTCCTGTGGCTTCTGTATTAGATTTTTAATTCCTCATTCTCATTTGAAGAACTCTCTGCAATCTTACCCAACCTACATCTCCAATGACATTCCCTCTTATGTCTTTTGGATGTCCTGATCTTGCCTTGCTGCTTCCTCAGTGTTCTCCTTCTTGGTGTTGTGCCTTATTCAGATGCTTTCTAAGCCTAGAACAGCCTCTTCCATCTCTTGTGCCACACATGAGCTTTTCCACAGTCAACTTGTTATTGCGAATTTCCTTTCTTGATGTTACAATTAATATTTTCTCTGCACCATCCCTTCCAAATCAGCTGCGTCTAACCCAGAGCTTGGGGCTCGGTTTTTATTCCTCACTGGATTTGTAAATGTAATGGAACAACATCTTGATTTAAAGGAAGGAATAGCTATTTTTATGGAGAGGTGCCTGAAAAAATATTTCCTACAAGGTCTTTTAATAAAAAATATATAAAAAGGAATGAAAATACCTGGTTTACGTTGCTTGAAAACAGAGGTGACGAGAAATGCTGCTTTCAGCCTTTTCAGACATTTAGACTCTTGTCTGTAATATTAAAGAGCTAGATTTAATAAGCTTATATTGCTGCATTAGTATTGCACTGCTGTGAGAAAACAGTGGAAATATCCCATCCAGACAAGATCTTGCATAAAGTAGTTGGATTTAGAAGCAGACTCTGTGGGTTTTGTTTTATTTATTTTCACAGCTTCGGGAAAATATGACCAAACTTTGCAGTAGGACCAGTCTCGACCGCTGTTTAGTCTAATTAAAATGATTTAGTGACAAATGCAGATTAAGCTATATGCACGCATGCTTTCTTATAAATGCTTCCATTGTCTTGCTTAACGTGGATGTGGCTTAGGAAATTGCAAATTGATGCAACACGTCTTTGGGGGTAAAGAGCAGACCATGCTGTGATCCTGGCTCTTCTTGCGGGCACAGCAGCTTGTAGCAGTTGTTTAGAAACAAAAGAAAAAACATGTGCTCATTCTCTATTGCCTCTGCTGCAAAGCAGGAGTGAACCCAAAGCCCAAGGACTGAGAGAACCCCTGTTTCCTGCCAGCAGAGGCAGGGTGCCAGGGAGGCCCTGCTTTGGAGAAAATGGGCAGCAAGCCTAAGCCAAGGAGAAAGGGGATGGAGCATGAATAGGGCTTTTAAAAGGAGGGCCAGATGATGAGCGTTTATGTCTGAAGTCCGGGATGTGCTACAAAGATACTGTATTCAGGTAGCTTCTTACTCATGTGGCTGTAATTAAGCACAAACCCGTGTTAAATGACTGGCATAAATAGCTGTTAAGATATAGACGGAAGTAATCACAGTTGCCTTATGCTAGGCTTCTACAGACAAAATTAGGTGTCTCCTAAGTGTCCTGATTTAATTTTCTTTTAATCTATAATTACTTACTTTTTTAAATCCTCTGTAATTCCCTTTGGTTGCAACAGGCACCAGAGATTCTCATATACCCTGTAAATTAGTCCAATAATTAGGCATTTAACTTTGTTCACTCATATTTGAAAACTTCAGAGACGCTCTGGCTCAGCTCTGCAATTCGCTTGTCATTTTTCCTCTGTAGAGTTAGTACAAATGGTTTCTATCTTATTAGAATGAAAAATGCACCTTCTGTGTTAATAGGTTCCACATAGTTTGTGGTAAGGCTGAGCCAGCAGTTAAAGCTAAAAATACTTTTCCTGAGTCCCAAAAGATTTAGCGAGCCGGAAAAATGCTGGCTGCACTGGAAGGACTTGAGTGCCACGACCAGGAGGTGTTCCCAAGTCCTGACACACAGAACAGTAGGTTTCTTCCATGCTGGTCAGAAAACACTCGGTTTCACTCATAAATTATGTCCCCTGTTTTCTTCCCTGACTGCAGCAGAGTCAGCTGGAGAATTTCAGCCTGCCCTTTGAATTTCTGTCTTGATGTGTGCCCTTTTTAATGTTATTCAGAGCTAAAGGAGACTGGCTTAGTGGTGACAATTGGTTTGCTCTATTTTTCACTTGTGTTACATGAATTCGAGATGGTGGGAACTGGGACTAGCTTAGAAATGTATTCACTTTTTCTCATCCTTAAAGGAAAAAAAAAAAAAAAACAACCTTCCAGTAAGACTTAGCTGCAGCAGAGCCAGCTTGCTACGTTGGCAGGAAGCCTCTCGGCAGGGGGGACATGGCTGCATATGTGCCTCCACTTTGGCTGCTGACGTGTGTCGATAGCACATCTTGTGTTCAGCCGAGTGTCGAACAGGGTAGGGATGTGTTGGATGATCTTGCGGGCGTGTTATCAGACACACACAGATGCACTAACGTACCGCATCTACTGCACACAAAGGAAAACAAGCCTGCGGTGGGTTCCGTGGTAGTTTTGCTGTATGTAAACGCCCTGTGTGGTGTTCAGGGAAGCGTGAGAGAATGGTACCCACCGCAGAAGGATCTTTGCATCCGTATTTCAACTGCCTGTTTGCCAGGCTTTGACCTCCCCATCAACCCGTAGGCATACATCTGAGCAGAGAAAATGATTTAATTAAGTAGAACCAAGGGATGAGTTCTTCCGCTGCTCTTTCGCCTGTCTGGTTATGTCATCCCTCTCCAGCAATCATTTATCTTTTTCATAAGACTGTTTAAGCCAAAAAGTCAAGGCGTATCACTTCAGGTCAGTGTGGTGTCTCACGTGCTGCTGTTGGACATCGTGCCTGAATCTCCCCTGTAGAGATGGTGACTGCCTGCATTTGCGATAAAAATGATTGAGCGGACTTTATACCCAGAATATGTCTCTGATTCAGACTGGGGGGGTTGGAGGGCGAGTAAACAAGCAGCCCTGACTCTCAGCACTTTTTTTGCTCCCTTTCTGTGCCTGGAGGGTGCGATTGATCTGCCTGTGCCTTACACATGGGAGGAACAGAGCAAGGCCCCAGGAACAGACCGTTACACACTGGCGAGCTCATGAGGCTACTTCCTTCCCAACTCTGGTTATTGTGGCGCAGAACTGACTGATGTTGTGAGGCAAGAGGGTTGATACCTGTTAAGGATATACTGCTGGAAGGTCCTTAAGCTGAATTTTTAGGCTGGATAGTAGAAGTCTAAATGTATGTTGGCATTCATGCAGTTTTGCAATTGCAGACAGCCTCGACCTCACTGATGTTTTGTAGCTTTGAGCTCTCTGTATTAATAGACGGGGGAAGGATATTTATTTTTTTAAATCAGTTTTGATGATGTTGCTTTTAAAATTGGTTAGTTATCTGTATTTTACTTTGCAATCCTAGCTGGGAGCTGGAAAAGTTTGAGGGAAAACATAATCTACATACTTCATTTTTCCAAAGCTGAAAAATGTTTACATAACTTAAAAGTATAGTATGCCTCCCACCATTCCTGGCCCTTTTTTTAGATACTGGCAGGGCTGATATTTCTAGCAAGGCAAAATAATTTGGTTTTGGTCTTGGTTCTTAAGATGTCTATTGTGCTAGCAGGGGGCTTTTACACTTGCCTTCACTGCTGCTCTTTGTGACAAGTCTTTGCATAACTCTAGGGGTGATGTCTTGATATACAGAAAGCAAATTACTTAGGATGTTTTCAGTTCTCTGTGCTTTCGCGCTCTCTGAATTCTCTAGTGCCCAGAGCAGGCTGTAAGAGAGGAGGGGAATGTGTTTCCCATGGCCTCTCCAAAGCCATTTTTAATTTTGCTGCTAATCCCTCTGCTTATCTTTTGTTCTGTTTCTTTCCTGCAGCAAGCAAAAATGAAGTCCCACTCACTGGAACACAGGAGCCAGGAGCAACCTTTGTTACAGCCCAAACAGGTACGGTACTGCTAGCAGGGCTCTGAACCTCGCTCAGTGCTCACACCACCACAGACAAGGACACGAGAAATCTCTGGATCCAGGCAACTCTGCAGGGAGTAAATGACAGCCCAGACGCCATTAGGGATGCCCAGCTTGGGGGATTCCTTTACGAAAATGAGATGATTTGCTGGAGGTGTTATTTGAGAATGGCTAGACCTGTGTGAATTCAGGATAGATTCATAGGCCTGGACCGTGCTGGAGAGAGTCTCCAAATTACAGAAAATTGAGCTGGAATGGATCTCTGGAGTCATCTAAGTTCAAGGATTCAGCAAAGAGAATTTAATATCAGATTCTAAGTCGTGTGCTGAGCTAAGTTGGAGTGAGTGATTGTGTGACCCATCGCTATGATTGCATGCAACCTGTGGGTCGCGGGAGTTAATTCTGGGGCAGCCTGAAGGATGTTTGTGATACTGAGGGGGGTGGGGGGAATGGACAGAACAGAGAACAGTTGGCAGAATTTAAAGAAAAGCTGTTAATCTCTCCCCCACCCCCAGCCCAGTAGTAGCACCAGCCATCTGTCAGGTTGGAACCAGGCAGGAACAGGTTTGTTGCTGATCTTTGTCTCATTCCTGCGTGTTTCTAGAGGGATTCTTCTATGAAGATGTTTTATTTTCTACCTCTTTGCCTCTTAAAACTCTTGTTTCAGGACATACTGGGTATTCTCCCAGTGGGGAGCCCGCTGACATCCAGCATCTCCTCTAGTATCACCTCCAGTCTGGCTGCAACGCCACCAAGCCCTGCCGGCACCAGCAGCATCCCAGGCATGAATGCCAATGCCCTTCCTTTCTACCCAACCAGTGACACCGTTGAGTCTGTCATAGGTAACTTTGCCTTTTTTATTTATGCTAATAGGGCTTCCTCAGACGTGGATCACCAGGTATGAGAATTGGAATAGCATGGGTGTTCCAGTGAACTCCAGTTTCTCGTCTCTGTCAGCGTTGGCAGATTCCTGAGGCTTTTTCTGTGACTGTGACACATCTGATGTTTTCTGCAGGTCATTATGGATGAAATTCACCCGCAGGACCAACAGAAGGCCTCTGAGCCACTTACTCAAAATGTCAGATGGTGTAAAGGGCCTTAGTTTTAGGTTTTTCAAAGTGACAAAGAGGTCTTGGAGGAGGCAGGAAATCACAGGGGTGTTTTCCACAGTTACTACCCCTTACATTCTAAATGACAATTTTATAGCGAGCGCTCCCACCAGGTAGATTGTAAGGACTTGCCCTTCACAGACTGTAGGACAGAGGCTGTAAGAAAAAGGAGAGCAGGAGAGTCCAGAGTGGACTCACTCCTCTTAGATAAGTACAGGTTTTTTGGTCACCACTTTTTCTTTTCTTTTTTGTTTTTATCCAACGTTTCTGAGGTGATGTCACTAATTTGTTAAAAATAATAATAGAAGTGAGTGGGCAGGTGTGGGATGGAATTATATCGATCACGATTAGTGATGAGGCATGTTCAAATAGATAGAAAACGTGCAGGCATTCATAAGCTTTCTTTATTTTACCCTATCTTTGAACCTCAGAGATGTTTTTCAAGTGTTCCCTTCTACTTGTATTTCTTTTCTGAGTGGCTCTTCAGCAAAGCAGGGACAAAGCACAAGCCAGATCCAGACATGTCATAAGCCAGTGTGACAGCATATTATGGACAGACTTTAAAGAGAAGTTTGGAGAAGACTTATGGGAACTGCTGTTATTTCATCAAACACCTGTTTTCTTGTAACATTTGGGAATACTTTTGAGACAAAAAGAAATCAGATCAGGCAAAACCTGAACTGAAAAGCTGCCCATGACACTTCTGCCAAACCATTTCAGAACAGCATTGCGCAGGGTGGAGAGTAGGGCCGTGCAGACTGACAAATAGCGAGCAAAGGCTCCTCTGCATGTAGGCTTTTTGGCCCATCCTATCTCTTGAAGTTGTTGGTCCTTTATAACATAATTGGTACCTCTGTGTCTGGCAGAGTCTGCCTTGGATGACCTGGACCTGAATGAATTCGGAGTGGCTGCCCTGGAGAAGACATTTGACAGCAGCACAGTGCCCCACACGAGTGGCATCATGATAGGTACATGAAAGCAACAGAGCTTTCTTTATCTTCTGCCAAGCAGTGTTGCCCAGTCACCTCAGTGGAGCCAGCCCAACAAAACTCTAAAACCACTCCCCCAATTACATTGGTTAAAACAATAATTATAACAAACTGGCAACTGCTGAGCATCTTTGAAGTGAAAGCTTGCCCATATTGACTAGCAGAGCTG
The DNA here is from genome assembly GCF_964106895.1 of Numenius arquata. Classification (NCBI taxonomy): domain Eukaryota; kingdom Metazoa; phylum Chordata; class Aves; order Charadriiformes; family Scolopacidae; genus Numenius; species Numenius arquata. The sequence goes on from NC_133592.1 coordinate 7,975,864, forward strand.
AGTTCTTGCCATTGGGCCCAGGTGTCTTGGGGATGTTTCTTGAGACTGAATGGGACTTGCTTGATGGTGTTCTGGTTTTTTTTTTTTCTAAAGTGTGTAAGAGGACTCTTGAAGGCATCTGATACCTTTTAAAACAGGCCAAAGTATAATGATTTGCATCTTAAGCAGAAAACTCTCCCTAGCAGTAACAGGAAGCTCACTGACCTGGTAATGCTATCCACCTGTCACAGAGTGTCATCAAGGTCTGCTGATTTGATTCCTGTAATGTCTGTCTCATTTTGATACGTGGAGGTAGGCTAAGGCCTCTTCTACCTGTCTCTAATGAGCGTCCAGGGAAAACTAAAATGTCTCATAACTTTTGGAAGTGGTTGTGGTTTCTGGCCACCCTTGCTGTGTAAAACAGGTTTTTGAATGGGAGCTAACTTTGGTTGTCTGAAGGTTTCCAAGGGGAATAGACTGCCTGGAGTTGTACTGAGGTAGGAGGGGACCTGTGGGAGGAACCCTAAGGAATATCACTTCCACTTTCCTGCCAAAGATAAGAGCCTGGTCGGAGAGTTTGCTGTGCATGTCTGCTGATAACCCTGCTTCTGCTGCTACCCATCTGCAGTGGTTGAGACATCCTTCACACTGCTTTTCCCTCTGTTCATGTCAGGTCTGGGTGGTACCTGGTGATCAGGAGAGAGTGGGGAGCAGGGCTGAGATCTCCCTCCATCTCTCTGTGGCTGGCAGAATGACCTTTGCATAAGGGGAGTGTGATGTCTTTCGAGGTTGGGCTTTTGTTTATTTGGGTTTTTTATTACTGATAGATCCAGGCACTTAAGTATGTCTAAAATGACTAAAGCTAGTCACTGATTTTTAGTGGTTGAGATCAATGACCTGACCCAGCATGAGTGTCTTCTCATTACAGGTTGTTTGAAGTATTAAAGGCAGAGGCATGTGTTTTTAGAGGTGAATTTTTCATTGCTGAGTATTTTACCAGATACCAAATTAATCTTCTCTAGAGTGATAGGGACTGAGCTCTGCTCAGAAAACTTTTTGTTGCTTTGGCTGATGTTAGAGTAGTCTCCGTTGAACTCTGGAGGGTCTTAACCTACATGGTTCATGGGACAGCAACTTCAGAGCCCCTCTTAAAGGATGAGAGGGGAATGCAACAGGACGAGAAGCGGAGGGAATCCCGAGGGGTTTAGGGAGGAGGAAGGGAACTTAATGCCTTCTGCTCTGAACTCCTGCGCTCTGCCCATGCTTCACGGTCATACATAGCCATCCTCTCTGTGTGTTCTTTGTCCAGGTGGGAGTTTGCTGCAAAGTTCTGCTCCTGTAAATATCCCCGGGTCCCTTGGAAGCTCTGCCTCCTTTCACTCTGCCTCTCCTTCTCCACCGGTCAGCCTCTCATCGCATTTCCTTCATCAGCCCCAGGGACACTTAAGCCAATCAGAAAACACATTCCTGGGGACATCAGCTTCTCATGGATCATTAGGTAAATGCACAGTGTGTGTGTCCCATGTACATGCCTGTCTGTGCCATGTAAGTATTTTCTTTTAAGTTAGCTTTAATTTTAATGTATTATTTCACTGCTGCCATTTGTATCTTTTCTTCCCATGAGAACAGCAACAGCACTAGAAGCTGCTTTACCAAAAATCAGCTCATACCTTGTGAGCAAGGGAGCATTTCCCTCTGCTTCCCATGGATCTGGGCTGAGAAAAAAGGACAGATAGGTTTAAGTGACTCACCCTGATAGTGAATTTCAGGGAAAAGAGCTCTCTCTGCCTTTTCTCGCCACCAGTGCTGTGCCAAGACTTCACTTTACATAAAACTGAGAGTTGGGTCCTCAGCTTTGCTTAGTTAAGGGGTGTGTGTGTGTGTTGCAGTTTGCCCTTGGGGCTGCTTATAGGTCAGATGAGCTCCCAGAAGCCATAGAGCAGACTTGGGTCATTGTACTTTTTTCTCCCATTTGACACTCTGCTCCCAGTTTTGCAGTATGGACTTTGCAAAAAGTTAGTGTTCCAGCTTTGTCGCCTTTGCTCCTTTTTCTTTCCCCCTCTTGAGGTTCTGTTGCCTGTACGAGGGACTGTGAAGGGAAGAGAAATGGCTTTGAAGCTTCAGCTGTATCAAGCAAAACTGGGAACTGAGGGGCCAAGTCTATTTTATTATCCAGATGCAGGATTACCTTGAGAAATAAAAGTGTTTGATGGGCTCAAGGCTACTACAGTGACACTTCCTCTGCTGATTTCTGTGCTAGTAACAGTAAATGTTAGTTCTCTCTATCGATACCAGATGTAAATACTTCTTCAAATTTGAGATACGCTTTAATCTTTAATATTCAGCTTAAGCTAATAAAATGATTACATGCTTTTGTAATCTGTTTCTGCATGCACTTATCTGTGTAACTGCATCCCTTGTTTGCGTAGGCGAAAACCATGCATCCATATCTTGCGACTGCTATTTGTTTGGCTTTAACAGCTTTCACAATTATTGTAATAAGAAAAGAGACATCAGAGGGCATCTCTACTATTAATTAGTGTTGAGGCTGGCTGTTCATCCCGGTTCCAGTAAGAAAAAGAAAACTTGCTGATAGGGCCTGCTTTTAATTTCAGAAGCAACAATTTAAGCAGTTATATTTGTCTTGATTATGTAGTTATACAAATAAAGCAAAAGAAAAATAGGAAATTCACAAATGCATTTAAATAGCTTATTTTTAAGAAAAAAGTTGGATATATTTCTGTAATGCAACAAAACTATTTTTGCTGAGTTTTGGTAAGATATTTATAGAGCAACCTAGCAGTTGGGAATCTAGAATCTATCTGTTCTATGTGACTTGCTGAATGAACATGAGCTAGTGTGTGTAGCTATTGCTTATTTGTATTGCAATTAACTTAAAAATACCTAGTCCTGGGCTGGTTCCTGCTGTGCTAGATGCAAAATGTGCAGAGAAGGCATTCCTGACCAAAGGGGCTTGCTACCTCAAATGTGAAATAAGAACAGCAGGCGGAAAGAGGGAGTAGAAAGAAATGGCAAAATAAGCTTGGTCAGCGTTACAGCGGAATTCATGGTATCCTGGCATCCTGCTTAGGGCTAGGTTCCCATTCAAGAGATCTGGAGTTTTAAAAATAAAGTGTGAGTGGGGATTCCATTAAAACTTCTTGCTTTCAACCGAGCACACTTCAGAGCAACTGAAACGGATCTATGGTAAGTGGCTTGAGACAGCAAAGATCCCTTGCTGCTCTGCTAAATGACTTGTTAATGCACTGAAGCCCTTAGTGAAGACGAGTTACTATTTTTCACCTTTTTTTTTTTTAACTCTTTGTGTCTTGGCTGGTACTAAGCGGGACATAAGTGGTGCTGGGTGATCCCTCAGTGAGAGGCCGTTGGCTTGCTTGCAGACCAGTCGGTTTGATTGCTGTAAGATCAGAATTATCAAATACAACTAGATTTAGGAACGTCCACAGCCAGTGGTGAGCACCACTAAATGAAAACGACTCCTACATCAAACTGGTTTCATGTCTGTGTGTGTAAGACCCCACATCACTCAGTAGCTCTGTTTCAGTATGAGCTTTTCCTACTAGTTCTCCCCTGAGTGCAGTGTGGATGCTTGTTTTAAGTAAATACGTTTTTGCTATTGAAAGAGTACAAGCCTTGGAGTCTGTGAAAAATAGCCGACTGGTTTTCTACCGCTTTGTCTCCTAAGCCTTGAATTTATTCCTGAAAACAGAAATTATTTGAACAAGCTAAAATAGAGAAGTGGTTAGTTAGGAGTCTCCAGTGCCAGTCACTAGCTTTGTGCCTGAACTCTGCAGGGGATGAAGCTGATGTATGTACTGTTGCCTCCACCTGTTTATAAACAGGGTTTTCCAGTTAGTGCTGTTTCTTGCATATGCAAACAGTAATGGCGTTGGTGCACTTCAGTCTCACTGTTTGGGAGGTGAGACCAAGCTGAGGAGACAAAATCAGAAGTTTTCTTAGGGATTCCTCATGAGAGGAAGCACCACCTGGGTTGGTTTGTGAACCAATCTGTCACCAGCACTGGATGGCTGTGCTGCACAGGAAGGTGGGAAGGTAGTAAGCAGTTCAGAGGTTCTCGTATGAGAAGGGGGATTCAAGCTAATAGTCAGCTCCGCTCTAAAATTGATGCTTCTAAAAACAGCCTGGTTCAAAGGCTGCCTCCACTCAGTGTCTTGAGTCCTCCCTCTGTCACTAATGATGAGGCCTAATGGTGTGAAACTTCCCCTATAAAGTTCCGCTGTGACAGACTCCTGGGTCCTGGGGATGAAATGAATTCTTAAGATGATCTTCTTTTTCCCTATGTACACATTTTTGAATCCTGGATTTCACAGGGTTAGGGAGGAAATGGGGAAATTGCCAGCACCTGTGACATAACCCTCTCTATTTCCCTGTGAAACAGGTTTAAATGGGATGAACAGCAGCATATGGGAACACTTTGCTTCGGGGAGTTTTTCGCCCAGTACCTCACCTGCATTTCTGTCAGGTCCAGGTGCTGCGGAGCTGGCACGGCTACGACAAGAACTGGATGAAGCCAACGGCACAATAAAGCAGTGGGAAGAGTCTTGGAAACAAGCCAAACAGGTACTTGGGCAATTCCCGGGAAAGAAGGATTAGGGAGTGTAAAGGAGTAGGAGGGTGTCAGCCTTTCAACAGGAGCTTTCCAGACAGTGAGGTGATGGGAAGAGCTGTGGGTTTTACAAACAGATTCTCTTAAACATTCTTATTGTTCCTTCTGCCTTGGAAGGGGGGGGACTCAATCACTGTGCTTGATGTGTTGAGATGCTGGTTGTGCAAGGCCAGGTGTCATAAGGGCTGCACTGAGGTGTTTGACAGTCTTTTAGACCTGGTAATTGCCTTAAATCCATGACAATTTGCTGGTATGCAAAGTTCATCCTCTTAACGGTGTGAGCCAACTACATAGAACCACAGCCCAACCAGATGGGGTAACTGGAATGAGCAGCGCTTTAAGGATATTTCAGAATTTGGGAACAGGGCAGATTGGACAGAGCACGCTCCTGGTGAGGAGTGTGTGGAAATGGATAGTTTTGCTGGGGATTCTCTATTGGAGCCTGACCGAGTTTTCCCACTCCTCCTCCTCCCCTCTTTGTTGGAACTTGTAGGCTTGTGATGCTTGGAAAAAGGAGGCAGAGGAAGCAAATGATCGCGCCAACACAGCTAACATGGAATGTGAACTGGCCCGGGAGCAGAGGGAAGCCTTGGAGCTGCAAGTGAAGAAACTGCAGGAGGAGCTGGAGAGGATCCACACAGGCCAGGACCCTCAGTTTCTGCGCTCCTTCTCTGACCTGGAAACACTCTCACTCTCTTCACTTTACACCCTTCAGAAACAGCTGCGGGCAAACCTGGAGAAAGTCGATAAGGTGAGTGCCAGGGATTTGCAGGGCAGGGCTTTGCTCTCTCTGCTCCTACAGATCGTGGCTTTTTCCCCTTTTCTTTAATACAGCCAGAAATCGGCAGCCTCTCAAAGCAATTCCATGTGGATGTAGCCAAAAGTGAGCTTTAGCCAGTTTACAGGAAAATACCTACCTCTTCCTGATGTCTAAAGCACAGAGTTTCAGTTAATCAGAGCTGCTCTGTTGAACCTAAAGGTCCTAAAAGACATCATGCTGTGCTGCTTTGCTTTTGCTTCCGAAGATGAATGGGTGGATGCTGCAGGTCCTTCCCCTGCTGCCTCCTTGCTGTTCCCCAGACTTTGTGGCTCAGGACGGCAGCCCCTTTGCTTTGTGACTTGGATGCTTATGTTTCGCCCTGTCCCCCTCTCTTGCAGGCGGTATTTCAGATGCAATCAGTGAAATGCCTTAAGTGTCAGGAGGAGAACCGGGTGTTGTTACCGTGCCAACACGCAGTGCTGTGTGAAACGTGCGCCGAGGAGGGCGAGTGCCCCATCTGCCATCCCAACAGGCCCCATTCTCTCCAGTCGTGACCTTCCAAGGACACTTGTTCTAATCATATCGTATAGGACTTTTTAACTTTATACATACGTAGATATATATGTATGTGTACATATATATATGTATGTGTATATATATGTATATATGTGTGTGTATGTGCATGTTTGTGTATGTGTATATATATGCACACACACGCACATACACACATAAAACAAAAATTAGTTGCAGAGCACTTTTTAATATTTTACATCCCGTATCTAAACTGCCCCTCACCCGTGCCCCACTAATTCTAACTCTTGAGGAACTTTGAGAGCTGTTTTTAATACAGATCAAAGGGCCATTTGCAAAGAGTCTGTGTTTCTCCTCTTTTCTATTTAGGTGATAACAAATTTTTGACTATTTCCAGAAGGATTTAGAGTGGGCAAGAGGGGCTTCCACGTGCTTTCCAGAGGGAAGAGTTGAGATCACAGGGAGGATCAAGGTGGATTGAAGTGACTTGTTGGTGTCTTCAGTCTCCCTTCTCTTTCACTGACCCAGCTTGGTTAAAGCTGTCCTCCCTGATGGAAGCTCTGCTGGGTGACTGCCTGGTGGGCCTCACGTTGCCGATCTCTGAATGTGCAGGAACTTTGTCTGCCGTTTACTCAGCAAAGTTCGCTTTTTAAATTTTTTTTACACTCTTTGTATATTTGTATGAAAAGAAGAAAAGGGGGGAGGGAGGGAAGTATTGGATCTAGACCAAGCCAAGCCCCAAAATTCAGTGACTAATGTTCATTGCTGATACAGCAAACACGTTCCGGGTCTGAGCAGCCTTAGAAGTATTGCTCTTGGGTCAGCTCAAGTTCTTTATGAAAGCAACATGGATGCACAGGTTAGTTGTCTCCAGGCACCCCTTTGTCTAGAGACTTTTGACTGTTTCAGACCAGATAAATTTTCTTTTAGCCACTGGGACCTGTTTCGTAGTCACTGCTGAAATGCATGAAACAATTCCAGGTAGTCAGGCCGCTTTTCTTGAACAGAGTTGATGTTTCCTGTGAGCACCTCCAGGATGGGTTATAGACTGCTGGGTCCAGAAGCCCTCATACTTCATGATCACGTACGCCTGTGGTGACAGAGAAAGTCCAGCGTGACAAAGAAATGCCACCAGCTTAAACTTTACCAGTAGCTGAGCTTTCCTGTGACTTTCTTTACTGGTGTGTCCATTGGGTTTTTACATCAGGTGGATTGCAGTAACCTGCTGGGATCTCAACCAAAAGGCCACTCAGTTGATTAAACATTTTTATTTTGCACAGGGAATACTGCCTGTGCCACCCCTCCCTGACCTGGAAAAGCACTGGAACCTCCAGCAGCCCACTGTAGGAAAACTGAATTTTTACCGGAGCCTCTCAGAAAGCTTCATATTTAATGCAAAGACATAATTAGGTTTGCTTCCATAATTCCACCTTTCCTTTACATGGAAGGGGTTAATATGCATTCCCAGATGATCTCTTAAGTGCAGCTCTGTGTAGTTCTTTTTTATGTTTTTCCCATTAACTTGTTTTTGGGTTTTTTGGTAAAAATGCTTTTTTTTTTTTTTTTCCATGTGTATTTTATTGTAACTAGCATCAGTTTTTTTTAATTTTTTTTTTTATGGAGAGACACTGTTGAGTGATTATTGTGGCTATGTTGTTTGGTTATAGCCTTTGAATGTCTGTGCCATGGGGGCAGCACATCTGCCTTGGGTCTGATCTTAAGGAAAGACCTTTTATTAAAATACGTGAACATTTCTTTTTCTAGGAAAAAAAAGAAAAAAGTGGGGGGAGGAGGAGGAAGCCCAATTAAGATAAAAATTTACTAAAAAGTTTTTGTAACTAACTTAAATCATAGGAAATAAACTCTTGAATCAGGTCTTTAATATTTATAAGAACCAGAGCTGATCAGCCTGTTTCGGCTATTGTTTTGTAACAGTTTTTGTTAGCGTGGTGGTTTATCTGCTCCGTGGGACTGGTCAGGGTGACGCTGCCTCTGGCCAGCCCTCAGTTTTCAGAACTCTCGGGCACCTGGCTGCGTGGCTGCGTTTGATTCCCACAGGGGCTCTTCGCTTTGTCCCTTCTCTTCAGATGAAACTTATCCCCCGGTGGCAACTCTGTCTGTCTCTCTGGGATGTCCACTCCCGGTATGATGCAGGGCTGTCGGGTCAAGGAGGAAGAGATATTTGCCCCCAGTTTCCGTGGGGGCACACTGCTTAGGCAGGGGGGGCGCAAGGAAAATTCCAGGACAGAGAAAGCACGTTTTTTCCCTTTTGAGTAAAACGGTTTCTCTGTTTTAAAACTTATACTGAAGGACCAAAGAATTCAAAACTTCCCCCGGTTGTGGCCCTTAAACTTTAACTTTCCATTGCCACACTGCACTCATGGCAGAAGAGCCTGAAGGAATTAGCACTAGCCCCTTCCCTCACCCCACCCCAACGTATCTCAGCACTCTCTTTGCACACACACATAGACCATTTCTCACTTTCCTCTGGTTCTTTAAGAAACGCTTTCTAAATTTAGGTTTCTATGAATTTGTTTGCTGCTTTAAAAAAAATAATAAAATATCTGAAATGTGAATTGTTTTCTTAAGCATCAGATGGAAAAGAGAACTTTGACCATTTTGTGAATATTTTGGGGGGCCACTTATGTGACAATTCCGAAACTGAGGTGAGAGCAGGGGGGAAAGGGTGGCGTTTCTGACCCACTCCAGCAGGAAGGCTGAACTGCAATCACAGCACTGCGTTTAAGGCTTAGGAGCCTGGGCTCAGCTTCTGTGTGGTGTAAAAAGAGTCTTGTTGAAATAAACCTGGTGCTAATATGTGCAGCCCCTGTAACGTACTGTCACGCTTCCTTCTGAAGCAGGAGCTCCCTTTTACAGGACACGCAGTAACACAGCAGATCCAGGGGGGGCTTTTTTGGCTGAGTCACGGCGTTCCAAATGAAGTTTTGGGCCACGAGGCTTCTGGCTGAGCAGCCCAGCTGGCTGCTGCTGAGCAGCCGTGAACACGCCTGGGTCCTGCCTCTTCGCACAGACTCCTTATTGGATAGTGACATTTTCCTCCCCAAATTTTTGGGAGTATCGGAAGCGTGGACCTCAGTGACTAGTTGTGCAGGTCCGACGCTTCTGAGCTAATTGCTGGGGGAAGGGAGTCTTAATTGTGAGGTGAAACCACAGTATCTTAAAGGTCAATAAACTTTTACATTATTATGGAAGAACAATATAGAAGCAGATAGCCCAAGACGCCACTATCCTGGGTAGATAGACACCAAAAAGCAAGACTAGAGCTGTAGACGAGAGCCAGGAGCTGAAGAATTTTGGCATCACTTTGGGCTAACAGGACCACTTTTAGATCATCTCCAGCCTTAGCTGATGTAGCCGCGGGCCAGCTGTGGCGCAGGAGGGACCGGGGGAAGTCTCGGAGCTGGAGCACAACATTTTCCTTAAGCAGATTCCTCCCTACCCTGGCCCTGAAGGGGAGTCGCTGCAGCTGCTCCCCTGCCGAAGGGTTTTATGCTTTCCGTACATCTCTGAAGCTGAACCTGAGCCACTTGCAAGGCTTGTGCAGCTGAGACCATGAAGAGAAGTCCTTCCCCTGTGAGGAAGCCCGTAACGCTGAATGGACTCAGTAATTCATTGCTGTGCCACCAGCCTCCGAACCTCCTCTCTTTCTCCTTTTCCCCCCACCTGAGAAGGAAGAACGTCACCAGTGTTTTCCTCCAGAATTGTAATAATCCTTGGAGTGATGGCCAACAGCAAAGTAGATGTTACTGATGTAAAACCTAGTATTTTAAAGGTGAAGTATTCCTGCAAACTAGTGACTGCATCGGAGAGATTTCTGGGGCTTCCCCACTCCGTAGCTTCCAATGTTAAAACAAAATAAATACAGTATACGTTTAAAAAATAATAATAATAATAATACTACACACTGCAGTATTTCTGGTGGCGATTCCTGACCAGTCTCTTCCCCGCTTTCCCCAGGAGGAAGGGCACTGGGCAGAAGCGCCCCTAGTCCGTGTAGAAGTTGGCAGAATGGTGATCGGTGGTGTGTAAAACGTGTTGTTGATTCCATGTATAGAACTGTGATTTCAGCTGTCGTTCTCTCGTACTCTGTAAATATGTGTTTTGGCTGTCGGAAACCTGGTTTAGACTCTTTTCTTGGCAGAGTGAATTTGCATGTGGGGCTGGAAAGAACTCAATCTGTGTCACAGTTTCCAAGGGCAGGATGGATTTTTTTTTAGAGGACAATAAATTTTTATTTTTTTGCTAAGAAAAAAAAAAATAATCTAATAAAGCAGTGTGTGTGTGTGCGTGTATGCGTGCCCGGGGTGTATGTGCAGCCCCGTGCCTTGCTCTGGGGCTTGGGGAGGAGTGGAGAAGTCTGTGCAATGGAGCCCTTGACGGAATACATCTCCGTGGCCAATTTTGCCTTCTCCCTTTAATGAAACTGATAATTTCTTCCTGAGCTCCCTTTGGGATCAAGCCCCTTTTTTGGGAGTTGGGGGGTTGCCTTTATGATCGAGGTGCAATGGAAGAGGGGGAGAGTCGGTGCGGCGCGGTTGGTGAGGGCTGAGATTCTGTTAAAAATGGTATAAACTACAGAGGAAAGAGCGGTTTATCACCCAGATTCTGGGTCCTGACAAGAATTTCTCTCTCAGGGTCTCCCCCAAGAGCCGGGCTGGGGGGAGGTGAGCTCTGCCTCCTCCTGTGCCCGTGCATCAGGGGGTACCAACATTTCCATCGTTACATACATAGGTTCATCTGTTGACACCCAAAAGAACATGCCTTACGTATGGATCTAAGAATTACCTTACATTTTTGGTCTAATTAATGCTTTGAAGCTGCATCAATCACTTACCCTTAGTCCAATCGCAACAATAATCCAAATCACCCAATTTAGGTTATTAGTAACGCAATAAAATCAGTAAACATAAGTGCCTGCCCCCTTCCCTCTTGTGTGGCAGCGATCTGCCAGTGCTGGGGTTCCTCACCGGGAGGATGATGATGATGGGAGTTTCTTCCTCCTCAGTCTTGCATTTGCTGGGATCTGGTTTTATGCTTCAAGCCATATTTTTTTAATGCTTAGGCTGTTCTCCTCCTGGTCCACGGGGTGAGTTACCCTCTCATCATTTAAGGTTTATTAGTCCTTTCTCCGTAAAGCATATTATGTCTTCTGGGGTGGGAAAAGCCTGGAAGTTCCAGCTGCCTGGAACCTTAAAATTAAGCTAAACCCCCTTGGATAATACAGCACAAACAGAGCAAGGACCCTGCTCCGGAATCTTTTTTCTCTGCAGAGCTACAAGGACAGAAATGAGTGATTTAAGCCAGCAAATGGCTTCCTCAGTGAGCGAGCGGCGCCTTAATCCCTCCTGCTGTGGGTTTGGGTGAGCCTGGCCGTGTCACATCGATGCCAAAGGAGCTCTTTTTTTTTTTTCTTCCTCCTCCCTCCCACCCCCGCATCGAGGGCTTGGCCTGAATTGACCCAGCGGTTGCTGAGCCCACCCAGAGCAGCTGCTTCTCCGGTACCCAGGAGGGTGATGCTTTTAATTCCCCATGGACCCGCAGCAGCTCAAGCACAGCCACCCCCTTACAGGGTTGGGGGGAAAAGGGGCAGAGGGGGACACAGATTTATAATTACTAATAATTGCGGCTAAAAAGCTCCAAAATACCCCAGCAAATATTTAGCAGCCACCTGCCTTGCTGGGCGTTTTTTCTGGTACAGCTGGGCCACCCCACCTTGCAGAGCTGCTGCCCACCAGTGTCCCCACCAATGAGGGTCCCTGTGTGCTATAGCAGAGGGACACAGGGCCCTGGCACAGGGTGGGGACAATGCCAGGGTCCTGCTCGCTGTTTCTGGGCTTTTGGCAGCCCAAGTCACCACATTGTTTGGCTGACAGAGCCACGATGCTCTTTATGGCTGCCTGGGCTCCAGCAAGCTCCCAGGCTCCCTCCGCTCCAGCAAAGCTGCCCGAGGTTGATACAATTGGTGGTAAAATACAAAAAAAATCAGGAGAGCCATGCACATTTTAAAAAAGAATTAAAAAAAAACCCACAAACCAACAACCTCAAAACCAAAAAAAGCCCAACCATGTGCACAGGGAGGTGCCAGCTCCAGAGCCAGCAGTGACAGGGATGGCTCCAGCACCGCACAGCCCCGAGGACACGCACATCTGCCTGGGGCCCTTTTGCTACCACCAACCCACCACGCACTGTCCATCCTAAGAGCCTTTTGCCGTGCCTGAGCCAGGCCTGGGCTTCGTGTGTCTCATCAGGCTCTTTCACAAGCCAAAGACCCAGCTCCACCGGCTCCATCAGCTCCATCGCCAGGATGACGGGCACCGGCCGTGCTGCATCCTCAGCCCCCCCTCACCACCACCTGCGGTGGCAGCTTTCCCAGCCCTTTGCTCTACACCTGGCTCTACTTTGGGGTGGGCTGTAACTCAAACCCCTGCTACCTGATGCCCCACAGAGGAGAACAGCGTGGCCAATTCAGCACACCCAAGCCCTCGCCAAAGCCTCGGCCATCGCCCCAAAGCAACCCCCTCCCTCCCCCCCCCGCCCCTGCACAGACTCAGCCCACGCATCAGCTTTGGTGCTTTTAATTTAAAATAAGAGGCTTATCCACAAGAAAAAAAAAAAAAAAAAAAAGAAGAAAAGAAAAAAAAAGAGAGGAAAAAAAAAGAGAGGAAAAAAAAAAAAAAAAGGCAGGTTTGGCCACGTGTTGTCCCTACCCCAAGTAAATGACGATGCTTTTGCATTGCCCTGACACAGTGTCACCGACAGAAGGGCTGGGGACACGGCCAGGCGGTGTGGCACCGGCAGGACAAGCTCATGGGGACGGGCAGGGACAGCCACACACTTTCACATCCCCCCCCCTGTAGTGTTGCTAGTCCAGACAGGGAAAGAAATCCCCTGAAATACCGTGTGCCCACCCTCCCCAGCCTCACGGGACCATTGCTACCTGAAGGTGGGGGTGAGACGGGCGCGGGGAGGTGGTGGGGGGCACAGGGACCCCCTCTGTCCCCTGGGTCCCTGTGGGCAGCTCCGGCTCCAGCCCTGGCAAAACCCCCAGGGTCCCACTGGCTGGAACCCCTCGTTTCGGGACCCTCCGCCTCCTTCACTCCGTCTCCTTGGACTGCTTGGCTCGTTGCTTGCGGAGCTTAACGAAGGCCTGAGCCTCTTTGTCCCCCTTCCTGGACTCCAGCAGCCGGAGGATCTCATCTCCTGCCAGAGAGGAGGGGAGGGATGGTGGGAGATGCTCACCATGGCCCCCTCCTCACCCCACGGGGCCGGCAGGGGGGGGCTCAGCGGAGCTCAGCCTGGCGTGACACCACGTACCGGTGGGTTTGGGATGGGTGAGGGGGAGGCGAGTCTGGGGTACTCGTCCCATGTCAGCCTGGTCCTCGTTGTCATCAAGGCCAGGCAGGTGGCAGAGGGGGAAGAAGGCTTCGCCCTCCAGGTCGTTGGCCCCCAGTGTGTCGTAGTCGAACACGGTCAGCAGCAGGCAGGCCCCCTCCTGCCGGCACTTCTCGGGGGGGATCAAGCTGGGGGGGGGGGATGCAGGAGAACATCACATCCCACCCCCTCGGTCCCAAAATTCAACCTTCCCTCCCCCAGGTCATGCTCTGTGGGAAGCCATCCCCACACACACCCCCACCATACTGACCCCCAACCCCTTCAAAGCAATGAGACCAGCCTGTGGGACCCAGGTATTTGGGGTTCCCCTACCCCTGCTCCCACCGTGGGACCCCCACAGCTGAGCCCCCAGTGGGATGCAGGGGGTGAAATCCCAGAGCAGGACCCAGTTCCTGGAGCAGCAGCCCCATAGCGGGGGTTCGGTTGAAGCATTGGGGGGCTGCATGGACTGAGGGGGGGGCTGGTGGGTGCCAGCCCCTACGTACAAGTCGAAGGCTTCGTCGAAGAGGGGGTGCAGCTCGTTCCTCTTGCACTGGGTGGTCCGGGCAACCACCTCGGGAAACTCGTGCCGGGGCTCCAGGGTGAGCTGGACGAAGGGGTCGCTCGAGCCTGGTGGGGTGCAGATATCAGCCCCCTCCCACCATGCCTTCTGCCCCAGCAAGGCTGACTGAGCCGAACTGGGGTGGCCAGACACACTGGGGTGACTGGGGGGGTCAGGGGACCTTCACTTCCACCCCCCAAACCAGCCTCCTCTGAGGGTGCAGGAGCATCCCCAACCCTGCCCACACGTGGATCAGACACGAGTGGCTGCAAGAGGAGTGACCTCTCCTGGAGAAGTCCCCAAATGACAACCAACATTGTCATATTTTTCTGTCTGAGACGTGATTTACCCAGTGGAAAAAAACCATGCCTGCCTTGGCTGCTGGGTTGTGTTGCACAGTGAAGGCAGTGGGAGGTGGGTCCTGCCTGGTCCTGCCTGCCACGTCCCACTGGACCACCCCAGACCAGTGCAATAACCCCCTTCTTCCCTAAATCCACCTCCTCAGATGCGAAAGCAAATCAAGAGAGAGTCCCGTTACTCCAAGCCCTGCCAGCATCTCTCCTACTCAGGGGTGTATCGGGGATCGAGGACAGCGGGTCCCGGGGTGGTGGGGCTCCCCAACCCACCCACACCCACCGTTGGAGTCCAGCGGGATGAGGTTGACGGCATTGAGCACTTCCACACGGAGTTTCTGCTCCGAAGGGCGATACACTGCCTTGATCGTCACGGCCCCGTACTTCTCTGATCTGGTGTCCCGCTGAGCGGTGGGGTACAAGAATAAGGGTGCTGCCTTTCAGCACGCTCACCGAGAGGATGCCCAGGGTCCAGTGGAGGCTGAGGGGGCATTTTGGGGTACCAGGGGGTGATGGGCATCCTGTAGGATGCAGCTAAACCCCCTCCTACCCACCACTGGGGCAAAAGCAGCCCCAACAGCCCCAGGACTGGGAGGGTGGTGGGGAAATCCCACATTTCCGCAGGCGGGCTGTGCCGGGCAGCCTCGTGTGTGCAAGGGTGGGATCTGGGAAGGGGCTGGGAGCACCATCCTGACTCCTACCTGCTGCTGGATCCTGTTGCTGAAGTATTTCTGGATGAGTTTGCGGCTGGTGGAGGAGCAGAGGGCCAGGTGGGTCTCCAGCGACTGCGGGGAGGACAAGAGGTGACAGTCGAGCACATGGATGGGTCTGTAGCCTGAGGAAGCCCCACTGGAGGGCACCCAAAGGAAACCCTGGGGACCCAGCACCCCATACCAGGAAAGCTGCAGTGTGGAGGGTCTCCAGCGACAGCCCGCAGCCCTCGCCGTAGAAGCACAGCTCCAGGCTCTGGGGAGAAGGATGCTATTAGCTGGCACCCAAACACCCGTCCCTGACGGGGATCCCCTTATCCCCTCTGCCCCCTGGTACCTTCAGGGCACAGTGCAGCTTCTTGTAGCGCTGGGCCGAGGTGACCTGCTGCCCCGCGGCTGCCGACAGCACGGTCAAGGTGTGATGCCAGAGGAGAGTGAGGAGGCTGTGGGGATGAGGGAGGAAGGCCGTGAGCGGGTGTCCGGGGTAGTGGGTTGGGGTGTTTGGTCCTTGGCCAAGGGGCTTTGCCAAGCCCCAGAGGGAACTGGCTCATCCCGCTGGGCTGAGGAGCCAGCCCTAAAGCGGGGTATCCCTGAGCCCCATGGGGCTGGGGGGGGACACTCCTGCAGAGGGACGGTGACGCTGCTGGTCACACCATGGCACCCTGGTCACCTTTTGAAGTTCTCCTGGACAAGATGCTCATTGAGATACTGCAGCTCCGACTCCAGGAACTTCATAAGTGGGATGATGGACTGCAGCGAGAGGAGAGGGGTGTTTGGGAGGGCACAGGGGGGTCATACCCAGCAGAGCACAGCGAGGAGAGAGGCAGGGTGCTGCTGGCCAGAGCTAGCAGGGTACAGGGGGATCGAGAGGGGCTCCCTCCCACAGTGAGGACACGGGCAGCCTGCGCTCAATCTGGTCCTGATGCCGACACAGGCATCAAACAAAGCATATGGGGGTCTGGGCCCCATTGCTGGTGTGTCCCATGTCCCAGGCGTGGGGCAAAAAGAGGGAAGGAAGAGTGATGGGGGCCTCCACCAAGTAGGCAAGGGTTACTCACAGCTGCCTGAAAAAGTTAGTTCAGGAGGGCCCAGGCCAGGTACTTACGTCCTCAGGCTCCCGGGTGTCGTTGGAAGATGAGAGCTCCTGGATGTGTCTGGCGATGCCCTTTTCCAGCTGCCAGGGAGAAATGCATGGAGGCACTTGGGCTTTGCCTTTTGCACCAGCCTCCCCATGCCTGGGTCCGCCTTGTCTCCATCCCAGGAGCAAGCACTGCGGGCTCCAGGCCCCATTGGGTGAAACCTCCCCACTTGGGGCTAGGGGACAAGGGCGGGGGTCAGTGGCAGGTGGTCACCTTGGTGGCCAGGGCTTTCACCACGTCCCGGACCTCGTGGTCCAGGCAGGAGTCAGTGCTGTCGAGCTGGTTGTGCAGCGTGTGCTGGATCTGCTGCCGGTCGATGATGGCCCCCGTGCGCTGCTCCAGCTGCGCCCAGTTCAGCTGCAATGGCAGCTTCTGGATCAGCAGCCGCAGCTGCTTGATGTTGTTCACCACGATGCAGAGCTGGGAGAGGTGGGTCTGCTTCAGGGTTTCTCAAACCCCCTGGTGATCCCCCACTGGCTCCTTCACTATCTCCATCCCCATTCTCATTCTCATCCCTGTCCCCATCCCTATCCCCATCCCGCTCCCACTGCTCACACCACTTCCCCCCTGATTTCCAGGATTATGGCTATCAGGGGTTAACTGGTCCCCATGAAAGTCAGACATGGGATGTCAGCTCATGTGCCTTTTTACCATGGCCAAATCCTGCCTCTCCCTAAGCAGTGGACCCTGACTTGATACCAACCCTGTTGGCTGCTTCGCCCTCATTCTGCTCACTCAGCGACAGAGTCTCAGCCCTCTCCTTGATGAGACGGCAGTACATGAGGGCAATTTTGCACATGTCCTGCAGGATAGAGAAGAAGTCAACAGGACTGAGCTGGGCAGCATAAGGATCACCACAGGGCCAGGGGACCCCACCACATTGGAGTGAGATACTGGCCCCGTTCATGGAGACATGTCTCCAAGAGCAGGAGAGGAAACTCCAGCTGCTGATGCCTGGTATACAGACCTCCACGAGCTTCACCATGATCATGAAGGCTTCCTCGGGGTCTGGCCAGTTGAGCTGCTGCCAGGTCTTCACAATCTGGGCATAGCAAGTGGACAGGTCGACGGTGGACGTGCTGTGCTTGTTGTGCTCACCGAAGGGTGTCAACTGAGAGGGCAGAGAAAGCAAATACCTTCCTAAAGTTGAGAAGCAAAGAGGATGCTCACAGCATGGCCTGAATGCAGGCTCATCAGCTCTCTTGAGCTGCCACAAAGTGGGAAGGGACACGGGGATGTCGTGTGGGGCCAGGGTGGGATGACCTAGTCCAGGAGACCACATCCTTTGTTATGCATTTGGGCTGCAAGAGGCACCTACATGGTGGTCTCAATGCTTTGAGCCAGGCACAGCGGCAAGGCATGGGGGGAGCTGGAGTGTCCCCAAAGGACAGAGGGAGATGTTCTCCCCAGGTTACCTGGTCCATCTGGACGGCTCTCTGTGCCCTCTCCAGCGCAATGGTGTAGGCCTTCTGCAGCCACTGGGGCACAGCTTCCTTGAACCACTGGTGGAAATTGCTCAGAGCCAGAGGTCCATCCCTGTGGATGAAGGCAACATCTTCTCCAACTGCACAGCACCAGCACAGGGCCATCACCCCTCCTTGCTCTCACATACAAGAAACTGCCCCAAGGTGGAGGCAGTACGTAGCACCATGCTAAGGAGAAACCTCCCCTTGTCCGGAAGTTGAGGTCTCCATCAATGCCACTCTGAGACAAGCCTGAAACCTTCTGGTGATGCTCACATCAACACTAGACACCATCAGCCTGGTCTGCTTTGTGTGTAATTAGTGATGTAGGTGAATGGGAAGGATTTGGAGTTCCTCTCAATTAACTTGTTCCCTTGCTTTGGCATCTTTCCTCTCTCTGGGTTCAGTACCTCTTTGGGAGGAAGTCCTTCATCTGGTAGAGCTCCTGCAGGTTCATGTAGAGCTGGAAAAGACTCTCGGCCGTGGGCTTGGACATGCTGCTGTCAACCTCGCGCAGCTGCTCCTGGACATGTTCCGCAACCTGGCAGCGAGCAAGGGAATAGGGGAGAGCTGTTAGTGGGGTCTGGCCAGGAAGGCTTGATCTGCTGGGGGGGTGGCTCATCTCAGGGGACTCCTCTTCCTTTTGGGTGGCATTTCAGGACATTCATTGGGTCAAGTAAGCTTTATGGGCATGCAGGGATGATGGAGAGTTTCCCCGGCTTGCTCTCTTTCCAGGCTTGCAACATCCAGTTGCCACCTGAAGGGTGGCCAAAAACCTCAGCCTGGCTTTAGACCTTGGTCCCATGGGTGCAGAGCAGGGATTACTCACCAGGTGCTCCAGCTCTAGGTAGGCGATGGAGAAGAGATTCAACTTCAAGGTGCTGCAAGAGAGAAAAGGGGAGTCAGAAGCCTGCCAGCTCCAGCCCAGCAAACCCTCCCTTGCCCTAAGGCTGAGGACAGTACAGCTCTAAGAGTCAGAGATGGGACCACAGATGCTATGTGTGGAGTCCAAGAGCCAAGGAATGAGGCATCAAAGTGCCCTCTTGCTCTTGACCCCAGGGAAAGTGGATGAGGGGGGTTTAAGCTCTGAAACCTACTTGATGAAGAATTTATTCCAGATTTTCTGGCACTGCTGGAGATCTCCTATCACCTCCAAGAGGAGTCTGGATAACGCTTTGCCATTCTCCTCCATGCTCTGCAAAGGAAGGAGCAGCTTGTTTTGGACGCTCAGTGATTTTCAGATGACCTGGGCTCCATTCTGATCCAATTTATTTCAATGATTTGTTCTCGTGGGGTAGCAATATATCATTAGATCCACATTAGGAACACCAAGAAGTTGTCAGTAACTGTCACCCTGTGCTTGCATGGTTGGACTGGGGACCACCTCTTGTTCTCCTGAGCATTGCACCAAGGCTTTAAGCTTCAATGCACCTTGGCAGCTGCAGGTAACATGGCTTATGGCATTTTTAAGCTGGAAACCCAAATGCCTTTGTCTGTATCAGAAAACTGGAGAAGCCTTGTATTCCCACCCTTCCTGGGCCTCCCACCCCAAGCCCAGCGAGTTGCTTCTTAAAATGTCAGAGAGGCAGAGATGGGAACTGACCTTCACCATGGGCTTGAGGTGCTGCTTCTTCATGTGAAACCACTCCGTCGTGCCTGACTGCAAGAGAGGAGTCCCGGTGTGATGGCAGGGAAGCGGGAAGAGCAAAGCCAGCTCTGTCACCCCCTTCACTCTCTCTGTCCTCTGGGTATGGGCAGGACCCAGGTCCATGTGGTGGGAACCACAGGACTGGATCACCAGGTTGAAGAGGGACAGGTATTTTTCCCACTCAGCATGGTCTACGTGGCTTTGCAGGAGAGGATGAGGAGTGGGCACTGGGCAGGGGATGGATGAGAAGGGAGAGCCACAGCGTCCCAAATCCCAGGGGATAGGGAGGGTGAGGCACCCTGGTCCCACTACCTTCAGTGCCGTGGAGACCATCTGGGGGAGGTCAGGGCTGAGCGTGCACAGCTCGTGGAAAGCTTTCATTTTGCACATCTGGACCAGGACCCTGCAAAGCAAGAACTTCTGGTGATACCCAGCACCAGCTTGTCAGAAACAACTGCCTCTCCCACCAGAGACCCTACCCACACAGAGCTTCCCCTCCCAACAACGAGGGACAGGACAAGACAAATGTCACAGCAGCCTAGAAGGGGGCAGAAAGGGCTTTTGCGGGTTTTTGCTCAAGCTCACAGGCTTATACCTCATGGTGGCCAAGCAATATGACCCCATGAGCAGTTGGCACCAGTGCTTGACTCACCGGAGCAGGGACTGGAGCCTCTCCGTGGACCTCGGGACAGAGAGAGGGAAAATGATGCGGTACCTCCGGATGAGGGAGACCCCGTAAGTCAGCAAGGACTGGAAGGACTCAGCCAGCTCCGCTTTCTGGGGAAAGGGAAGGAAACACATGCTGCCCTCATCATCAGACAGAGATGCTGGCAGGGCCATGGCATCATGGTGGAGGGAGCCGGTGTCTCCTGCTCCTTTCTAGCCTGCTCCAGGGATGGGAAAAACCCCTGATGCCTCGGGTAACTTCTCCCTGGGGGGGCTGAACTGAGCTTTGCACTTTAACCTCATGCCTATGTATGAAAAAATTGAGAGTCTCAGCAGGGTGTAGGGATGCCCTCAGAAAACGGGCAGGAAAAAGTAGGAATTGGGTCATATTTAAGTTTTGCAGAGGGTTGTGATTGACTTGCGATTGAGGCAGCGATGGAGGAGGGGGATGTCAGTGCAAAGGGTAAGGGCTTCTCCGTGGAGAGGGAGAGCAAACCTCCCGGGGCAAAGGGGCTCCCTGACCTGTGGGTTGTCCTGGTCCCCATGGCTGGTTCTCCCCAGAAATGCCCTGCATCTGCCCCAGCACCCCTATACCCCACAAACTCCTGCCCTTCCTAGAACATGGGGGCACAAAAATGGCCCCAGGAGCTGGAAGGCGAGGCTGGGGGTTGGGTGCATGGGATACGTTTCCCTGATCTCTGCCCCCAGTGTGGTGCTGGAACCCCCTCACCTGCTCTGGCCTCAGGCGCTCCTGCACCCACTGGTACTCGATGCTGGTGATCTGGTGGAGCAGGCAGTTGCTGTTGAACTCAAGGCTCTGGTAGAGCTTGCTGTACGCCAGCCACTGCCTGGGGAGGAGGAAGAGGCTGGGCTGAGACCCTGGGGGCTGGGGGACACCCAGGGGCCAGCGTGGGGCTCCCCCACCCATGGCTATGGCTGGGATTGCAGGGGCAAGACCCAGGTCTCCTGGTGCTGCTCAGGGCAGGGGGTAATACCAGCCATGCTGGGCTCATGGGAGAGACTAGCTGTGGTCAGACACCCCCAGGGAAGGTGTCAGGACCCGTGACCCCCTCCATGATGCTGTGTCATGGCTCCCTGGGCGTGGGGTACTCACGCCATGACCTGGTGGAAGTCGGAGAGGTCCTTCTGCGTGGCGTGCAGGTAGAGCACGGTGCTGGCGTGCCTGCTCAGCTCCCCGTCCCAGGCGATGCTGCCGGCCTGCCAGGATGCAAAAGGAGGGTGACGTGTCCTGGAGCCAGCTGGGCTGAGCGAGGACAGGGACAGGCACTGGGGTGGGGTGTGTTTGCAGGATCACGGAGGGAATGGATGCCCCATAAGGCTGCCAGGCACAAGCAGCCATCACCACAACCCTCCTCCCTGTCTCCTTGCAGCAATGTGTCAGGCGTGGTAGGCTCCAAAGGAAGCCTTCACCCCAGCTCAGTTGATGGAGACCTGCTTCTCCCCCTCGGTACCTGGTGCTGAAGGATCTCGTAGGACACCAGCTGCTGCAGGAGGTGGCGATGGATGGTGTAGCTCGGCTGTGTCCGGCTGCACGTGGTGGCCCTCTGAAAAGAGACAAGGCATAGGAGCAATAACCATAACTTGCCTGAACATGCGGGGATGACAGTGGGGACACAGAAATCCAAAAAGCATGAGGCCAGAGAACCCTGTCTGAGCCGAGCCAAGGGGCGTAAGTGCACCAGGAGCAAGGCTCCCATGCTGACATGGAGCTCAGGGGAGGATCGAGCTGGTTTCCAGCATGTGCAAACCCTGGTGCTGGCACCTCTGGTGCTGGGGCAGGGATCTGGGACCCCAAGAGACAGGCAGCTGCCCCGTCCTGCCAAAAAGGAAAGGGACCCCCTTCCCCATCCCCTCCCACCTTCTTGTGAGTCAGCAGGAATTGCAGGTGACACTGTCCCCGGTTGGGGTACGTCTCCGTCCGCGGCTCCAGCTGGTACCACCGGTCATCCCAGCAGTGCAGGTCCTGCACACACAGAGACAAGGGGGAAGCCCTGGGCAGCCTTCCCGGGTGAAGGATCCTGCTCAAGGACCAGGTCCCACTGCATTAATGGGACAGGAAGATGCTGTATTGGATAAGTCTAGTATAGGATTAAAAATAAAAGATGCATAATCACTAAGCAAGTGTGTTGGAGTGGCTGGGGTTCAGAACTGAGGGACTAGGCATCAATTTGTGGCTCTGAGCTATATCCTGGACAAACTTGGTGCTGCCACGGGGCTGGGATCCTGCCCGGACCCCGTGAGGTTGAACCGGTACCTGGGGAATCTCTCGGAGAGGATGCACCAGACCACTCACCTTCAGGTGAAGGACCACGTTCCCCAGGAAATCATCCTGCCCTTTGTCTTTACGAGCATCTTTAAAGATCCTGAAAGGCATGAACAAAGGAGGGGGTGAAAAGATGCAGCCTTGACCCAGCCACGGTCAGGGCGAAGCAGGGTGATGCAGACCTTCTGCCCTCACTCCCTCCTTCTAAAGGCAATTTTTAAAATCCAGTAGGAAAACAAACATTTTGTAAACCCTCTTTCCTTGGCAGCCATTAGAATCAGGCCAGCACCAACCGTTTGAGGCCATGGAGGTCCGTCAGCTCCCCCAGCTTGTGCCGCACCGACTCCACCACATCCGAGTCCCTGCGAGCGTGGGCAGAGAAACCCACCGTGGGGGAAAGGAGGAAATTCAGGAGATTGCAAAACATTTCAGGGAGCTGCAATGACGGTGGAGAAGGGAAGGTGGGGGGGGGGGAGGTGGGCGGAATATGTCAGGATGGAGGCCACCCCCAAAACCAGCCAAAATCTGCAAGCACACAGCTTCTTGTCATAAATAAAAGGGCAAAGCCAGCCTGGGCTCTCACTGGTCACATCCTGCTCCAGCAGAAAGTGTTGGGGAAAGGGGTCTCCAGCTGGTTTCTGGGGCTTTTTAAAGGGTGCAGGGTGCAGGACACCTCAGGAACCCTCCCAAGAGGCAGGACCCCACTCAGGCCGGGGGTCAGGGTTGCTGGCCATGGGATGTTGTTGCTCACCACATGTCCAGGTGGAAGCTGGCCGTCTCCATGTCTTCAAACTCCCTGCAAGGCACCAGCGGGATGCTGTTACTCGAGTAGCATCCAACGGACCCCAAGGGACCGGCAGCAAGCAGACAGGACAGCTGGGGATTACAGGCAGGCAGGTCCTCCCTGGGGAGAACCCAGACCACCCCACACAGGCTGGGAAACTGGTGGGAGAGCCCCAAGGGAGGGATTTTTACCACGCTTTTGTTTTTCATCTCACTGGACCTGCTGCATGGGTCAGACCAGAAGCCTGACAAGCCCCAGTGGGTCCCGGCAGGGCCCCAGCTCCTGGTTGGGGTGAGTGGTGAACCCACACATCCACCCCCAAGAGCCCTGGCCACCCCCCCGATGAGCAAAGCTGAGGGGTGGTAGGTTACAGGATAAATGTCTCGTCCCACGCTGGGTTGAGGGTCTGGCTTATGACTTGTGTGCGATGGATCTGGTCTTCGGGGACGAGGTCTTTGACCACAGCCTTCATCCGCTTCTTGTGGTCATGGTGAGCCGGTTCCTGGCTCTTGGCCTCGATGCTGTAAGGTCCCGGTCTGACTGGTCTTGGAGGGGTTCTCTCTGGTTTCTCACAGATACCCAGCAGGCAGTATGGGTCACTGAACCCTGTGAGGGCAGAGGCGTGCAAGTCCCTGTCGGGAGCAGTGACTCTCCCTTTTCTGATGGGACACCCACCCGTCTCCACTTACCACTGACGTCTTTACCCAAAATCCCCTTGGCTTCCTTCACAGTTGCTTTCAGGCAGAAAATTGGGCTCTGGAAAAGAAAAAAAAGGTAAAATGCTTATGGTGGAGTCACTAACCCCACGAGGAAGGATGGGGCTCAAGAAGGATTTGCGTCATCAGCTGCTGCTCATGCCAACAAACAGCTCCCGAGCAACACCCCCAGCACAGCCCAGGGCACCCCAAACCCCAAAGCCTGAACACAGGGGTGAGGAGGCACCACAGCTCCCCAGCATCACCCTGATGCGGGGACCCCCTGGGCCACAGCACACTGGGGAGATGCCATCTCGCTGCCTACCTCCAGTTCTTTGACCTGCTGCATGATGATGCTGTGTTCCTCCTCATCCATGCCAAAAGCCTGTTGTAGATATCAGAGACAGTTAATGGTAGCTGGAGAGCATCCAGGGGCTTCCCTCTGCTCCCTGGGAGTCAGCTGCAGCTCGAGGGGAGGGGAGAGGAGCAAAGAGCCCAGCAGAATGGCTGGGAACCAGCTGAAAGCTCTTGAGGGAGAGTCTTCTTCCAACCATCCCCAGTCTAAGATAAATATTTCTCCCTAAAGCTAATATTTCCCAGCCGCCAGCTGTCCCAGCTCTCCAGCTGGACACTGCTGCTACATCTTTCAAGGTGCTCATTAAGCATTCCCTCCATGTGCCCCCCACCTCCTTTAGAAGGGAGGGTGGG
Source organism: Numenius arquata (assembly GCF_964106895.1). NCBI lineage: Eukaryota > Metazoa > Chordata > Aves > Charadriiformes > Scolopacidae > Numenius > Numenius arquata. Next base: position 8,000,186 of record NC_133592.1, read on the forward strand.
CTTGTCAGGGGACAGGTTTTGGGGATCCCGTTGGAGCGGTGGGGACCCACCTTTTGCACATAGGCGTAGAGCTCCTGGGCATCTGCAACGTGGTGGTGCTCAGGCTTGCCCAGGCGGTGCCGGATGGTGTAGAGGACCTCCTCGTAGAGCAGGGCCAGCTGTGGGGGGATGCCGACACCTTGCATGCGGCCAGGCCAGCAAGGACTTTCTATGTGCATCCCCCAGGATTATCAGGGTGTCCCATCCAACAGCTCCCAGAACTTCCTGTTGGTCCCCGCTGCCCCCCCTCCCAGCATCCAACCCTTCCTAGCCACCACCGGCTATCCCTGGGGAGCATCTTCAGGAGCTGAGCCATGTCCCCAAGCCCCAGTAGCGCTGCCACCCCCTCCAGTGCCACCAAGGGAGACCATGGCAGGACCACACTTGTACCTCTCTCTTGGAGAACCGGTGGGACAGATCCATCTAGAGAAAGAAGAGAAGCAGAGAGGTTTCCCATTAGATTTCATGGTAGAGGGTGGATTTAGGAGGAAACCATGGCAGGCAGCTGGGATGGGGCAGAATCAGGGTGGGATGCCCCAAAGGATGCCGTGACACCCTGTAGATGCCCTGAAGCCAAGGGACCAGTTCCATCATCACCCACCAGTGAGGCAACAAGGGTGGCAACAGCAATTTGGAGTGACCCATAGGAGGCTTTAAAAGACAGCCACCTACCTCTTGCCCCAAAAAGCTGCTTGCTGGCCCGGCCAGGCCCAGCAGGAGCAGGCTAGAGAGCAAACCAGCCAAGGGAGCGGGCAGGTGGCCAAAGCACAGGGAGGAGCTGCAGGCTGGGCAAGGCAGCTGTGGGCAAGGAGACACCGAAAAGCCATTGGGATTTGTGAGTTGAGTCCCCTTGCCAGAAAGCAACATGAGCGCTGCTGTGATTGTGCACTGCTCCGTGTTGAGCTGAAGGTCCATTCCCCACTTGAAGGATGAGCAGCAAGAGCATTTACTTTCCAAAAGGAAATTGAATTAAAACAGTGCTACTTTATGAGGCACAGCCTGGCTCCAGTGGCACTCAGCTCCAGGGCTGGCCAGGGGGTCCTGCTGCCTACGCAGCCCCCATCATCCCCTGCCTCAAATGCCACCACCCGTTCATCCCAGCTCTGCATGTGTCTGGCTGGGAGATCAAACCACCTCTGCCAAAAATACCCTTTTCCCTGGCAAACCCCAGCTCTCAGCCCATCCTCACCTCCTTTTCCCTCCCTGATGCTGAGGCTGAGCCCATCCTGCATCAGCTTCTCTAATCATGGTCTGGATTTGGCCACCACCGTAGCTGAGCAACTTCTTCCTGCTGTGGAACCTGGCCAGGTGTCGGTGACTTCGCCACCACCACGAGCCGGGTGACGCAGTCAGTGGGAGGGGAACTGGTGGCCCCATAACATCTGCTATGGCTCCCAGTGCCGGAGCCTTTTGGGAGTGCAATGGGACAACACCAAAAAAAAAAATGAAAATTTTTGGGACAACTTTGGACCTTTCTGTGCCGAGGGGCATACGCCAAGCACAGCCCCAGCTCAGACGGACCAGCCCCACCTGTGGGTCAGCCCAGGCCCCAAAATGACCTTAGGATCCCCCTAATAGAACAAAAAAAACCCCAAACATTCCCGAGCTGGAATATTAACATTTGCTTATGGCAAATCTAGGGCTGGCATAATCCCCTGGCCATCTGGACTAGATTCAACTCTTCCACCCCCGGCTGGTTTAACCCTTGAGCTGCTTCTCTCCCACCTTCCTCCACGTCCCTTCTTTTTAACCTCTGGTCTGTGCCAGGGGCTGCGGTGGCTCTGCAGCCCCTGTGAAAGGGGGACCTGTTGCACCCAGGAGGGTCCCTGCCTGCCCCTGCCCGCTCCTGCCCAGGGGATCCTCCACCTTCCGCTGCTGCCAGCACCATCCTGCCTGCATCAGGGCGTGATAGCTGCATCCCAGATCCTTCAGCATCCCCGTGGCCAGCGCTGCCCAACAGCAGGGTCACAAGGACAGAGGGGAAAGAAAAAGGATTTTATTTCTTGGCTGCTGTTATTTATCAACAAGGCATGAGAGTCTGCTCCTGGCCCAGCAGGGGAGTAGCGTGAGAAGGCAGAGGAGGAATCGCGGTGGATTTTGGGGAGGGGGCAGCTCCCTGTTGCTCCCTTCTGGCATCGGAGACGGCTGCTGCAGGACCTGCTCTGTGCTCGCCCGTATGAGCACGGGACTGGTTAAGCTAAAGCTGAGCTGAGCCACTGGGATGTGTTTACTGCTGCTAATCCCCACGCCAAGACCCCAGCTCAAATCCAGGAGCGATGCTTAACTCCATGTCCGGATACAGCCACTGGCATCCCCCCCACCCCGGCCCGGTTAGCTGTGGCAATGTCACCCGTGCGGGAGGCTAGCTTGGTGCAGAGACAGTGGCACTTAGGAGGGTGGGCAAGTCCCTTGTCGAGGGACACCACCAGGACAGGTCACCCCAGGGTCCAGTGTGGGGGATCGTGCCTGCATCCTCCCAGCAGCACTGGGCAGAGGCAAGCAGAGCTGTGGGTACCATCTCCATGGGGACAGACACAAGGACATTTTCTGTCCCGCCACTGCAGAGGAAGTCGGTTGGGTTGGGCCAGAGCAGGGCTTTTGGGGATCTGTTGGTAGCAGGGACCCCAGAGGGACTGGAAGGCACTGGGAAGCTGTAGCCGAGCTAAGAGGGGACCCTCAGCGCTGGCACAGAGCTGCAGCCAACCCTCGGGTGCACGTTTGCAGGGGTATGATACCCCCCCACATCCCCACTCCTGCTCCTTGCTCACCCTTGCAAAACATCCCGGCCGGGACACAGACTCGGTCCCTTTTACAACCAGCTCTGCCCCCCAGGGTCCCCTGGGCACAGCTGCCCTGACCCCCTCCCTGCGGCCATTGCACCCCCAACACTCTCCCCAGCCCCCCGGGGTCAAGGCCACCTACCTCGGGGCTCTCGTCCCTGGGGAGGGTCCCCACGGGGGTCTCACTGGCAGCATCCATCTCGGGGGGAGGCTCAGCGCAGGGCAGGGGAGCGGCTGCAGCTCTTTCTGCCGCTGCCGCCTCTCCCCCTCGCTCGCATGCTCAAAGGAAACCACAGACCTTATCTCGCCATGGCCATTTTAACAAGCGGAAACGTGCACAGGCCTCCTTCGAAAGCAGCTCGGGGACGCAGGCGCCCCGGCCCTGCTTCCCACCACCCCGTCCTGCACGGCCAGCCCCTCGGCAATGGGGACCTCACGGTGCAGACAGGATGGGGGCAAAAGAACAGTGTCACATCCAGTCTCTGCTGTTATTTATGAGCAAGGAATTGGGAGCAAGTGGACAGAAATAGTCCTGAGAAGGCAAAGCTCAGCAGGGAAAGGGGGTGGTGGGGAGCATGGGTGGGGGCTACATGGAGGATCTGGGCTCCGATGTGTATTTGGGACCCATCGTGCCCTGCGAGTGCAGACGGGGACCCGGCGGAAAGCAGAAGTCATCTTCAGCCCCAGGGCATGGAGGGGATTTGAGACCCGCTGTGAAAGCTGCAGGGTGGGAAATCCCTGCGGCACCCGCGCACATTGGACAAGGCTGGGCTGAGAACTGATGCAGTTAGCACACGTGTCGGGAACGGCACCGGAAAAGAGCGCACAGCCTTTTCCCTGAAGGGGCTGTCCAGGGAGAGCTGGTTACTGAGAAAAAGAGCAGCAGGAAATGGAGTTAAAAACTTGTGCTTTACTGTCAGTTTTCATTCTTGTAAACACTTTATCTGATTGCAACTCCCAAGGCAGTTGCCTATCACAGACCGGCAGCAGCACCCGCCCCTCCAAGATCCCTATCGAAATGCCTGTGCTGGTGGCAAAGGGGGGAGCTGCAGCCCAGATGATGACCAAGGGACGAGCTGGTTTGCTCCTGGGCATTTAATGTATTTTCACACACAGCTGAGAGCAGCCTCGGGCTGAGGTTCGGAGGGGCTGTTGAGCCGCACAGCAGACAGACCCACAGCCTGGGGAAGGACATCAGGCTGCGCTCAAGACTTGCGTGTCACTGCTGTGGCTGCTGAGCTCCCATGGGCTCTGCAAAGTAGGGCTGTCTCCATCTGGGGAGTTTTTGTCTTTCCATCCTTCCTATATCTGGCCCCACAAAAAACACTCCTGGAAGCCATAATCAAGATGGTTCAGATAGAGCCTCTGCCCGCCCTGTGCTGTATGTGGGGTGTAGCCTGTCAGGGACTTCTGCTTAATACAAGCAGGAAACCATGACAGTGGTAATTGCACTGGAAAGTTTGTTCCCTTAACTACTGTACGAGGCATTGCGAAGAGATGACTCCAATAGCATGGAGGTACCTGTGTGGTGATACCCTGCGGCACCCTGGCTCGAACCAGGGCTGCGGGAAGACGCTGGCAGCAGCATCCCTTGTGAGAGGACAAGGGGGAGGCAGGCAGACAGTCCTTTTCATCCTCGCAATCATCTTGTCCTTTAATTAAGGCAGATTGCACTGTTTTAGCTGCTTTAGGAGACACAACTTCCCTTTGCCCTAAAACCATGTGAGAGCAGATTATATTGGCAAAAGGGGTTCCCTAAAGTTGGGGCACCAGGAGATGGGAAAAGGGCTGCTGGCATTGGCAGTGGGGCAATGTGGGGGTCAAGTTTTCTTTATGCAAGTCAACCACCACGGGACCTGGGCTGTGGGGGTGCACAGCCCATGCACAACACGTTGCCAGGGGCAGGGGGATGCCAACCCAATTCATGGAGAGGTACAGCAAGACACCAAAAAGCTGAAATCCATTCCTGCTCTATCATTCAGCCTCATCCCCTGAGGTCTGAAAAGAACTGCTCGCTACACTTCTGCTCTCTTCCACATCAGGAGGGCTCTTTCGTAATTGTCCCCAGGCACGGGTGCAGTAGCCTCGAGGAAATGGGCTTCAGCATCACTTCCTCTGACTTCCCCAGCTTGGTGGAGTCGCCTCCTCGCCCTGTGCCCGGAGAGAGCGTCTGTCCCCTTTGCTGGCAGAGACACTCGGAGGTGCTTGCCCAGCCCCGCCAGCCTCAGCCTCCGCTTTAACCAGCCTCGCATTTGCTTCACCTTGGGCAAACAGTTTAAAAGCCTTCTCCTCCCTCACTGATGGAGAGGGACACAGCGGAGGAGCTGATTTCTATTCTGCATCCCTCTCCCTTGACACACACAAGTGCTGTTTATTGATCTGGGACATCAGCACCGTGCTCCACCACAAAATGTTGTCAGTGGGAAATAGAGATGTAAAGTGCACAACGGCATTTGAGAATGATTGCTGTCATCTTTGCCTTTAGCTTTGATTGCAAAAGCAAAATCTGGCCTAGCAAAGAGCAATCACAGAGATAAAGGCAGGATGCGGACAGAGCGTCCCCGAGCTGCTCACACCTTTTGCTGCTTCTTGCCAACGAAAAATAACAGAGGTCAAAGAAATGTCTCTTACCTTGGCCAGCACAGAGAGAACAACCAGTAAAAATTTACTTAAACCTCAAATCTACCTCCCTTCTCCTTGTAAGGCTGAAGAAATAAAATCCACTGCAATCATAAATACTGCTAAGCACCAGGCAATCACTCTCCAGCCAGGAGCCAGTGGCTGTGCTGGGGTTTTGCAGGTTTTAGAGAGGAAAACTTCAACTGCGGTGTGGAAGTGTCTGCTAAAAAGCACTTTCTCCGGAAGTTCCCCAGCTCATCACTGCATTGCTCAGGGCTGGTTTGCGGCGCCGGCTGGAAATGCTCAGGCACAGCCCGGCAGGGTGGGCAGCACGTGTCCCCCATCAGAGGCCAGCGTGGTCCCTTCAGAAGGGCTCTGTGCAGGGCTCCCACAGATTTGAGCCTCTGTGTGTGCAAAGGGAGAGTTATTTCATGATCCTGTTTCAATAGCAGCAAATATCCTTTTTTCCTCCTGGGTTTTACCAGCAGCCACCTGCTCCACAAAATACTGGTGGCAAAAATCACTGAGCTCATATATCTCATTGTATCTGCACCTCGAATTACTTCTTGTCCAGGAAACAATAAGAAAAGTCCTATAAAAGCAGCTCCAGAATTAGCACAGATTTCTGGTTAGTAGAGACAATCCCAATGAACTCCATGCCCCAAATCTGCAGGACAACCAGGACCTTGCAAAACATCCCAGACACCCCAGGTCAGGGGTGTCTATAAAGGGACTATGTTTTCCTAAAGACACCATTCCATAAAATAGCCCTCCAATCTGCCCCCCCCAATAACTAGCATATATATGCACAACGTAGAGTAAACGCAACATACGGTAAACCCATTCATTACTTTTAAGAACAATTAATCTGAGAGGAAACTCCTTTTCCTTACAGGGTATAGGGCTGTACTCCTGGGGGCTCACACTCTGCCCCCGGTATAAAGTCCCCAGTTCACTCGTGCGAACTACCTGGGGGTTGCAGGTGCTGCTGAGAAAACTAATTTCCAAAGAACATGCATTATCGCCCTCTTTAAAGGATATAATTTTCCCCTCAAAGGAAAACCCGGCATGAAAGGACCCTCCGCAAGCATTAATAGCAGTTTATCTCCCTACCTCTTGGCTTGATAATCCTGGAGCCGCAGCCTGCCCTCACCCTTATCTTTATCTCTCGGCTGGAAATGGGCAAATAGTCAAAAAATTGATTTCAACATGTCCCTCCCTCACTTCTCCTTTTAAACACGGGGTCCAATGACTCTGCAAAACCCGGCTGCGCCTGCCCGAGTTTGGCAAGGCGCACGGTTAAAAGCACAAGGTGGAGGAGAGGAAAGTGGTTTCAAAATGAGAACAGCGATGCTCCTGCTCCCCCTCCTCGGGGCTGCCTGGCTGGGGCATCCCCCCCAGGAACCTGCGGGTGCTGTGTGCTCTGGGACCAGTGATTTCATACCCGAGAGGGACGTCAGTCCCTTCCCTTCCTTGTCTATTGTGGGGCCTTTTAGTTATTTCTGCCCTAACCCCACATCTTTCCTTCCCGAGTGCTTTGAGCGCACCTTGCAAAAAGCAGTGGTACCTGGGAAGAAGAAGGTGGGGGGGACACACGACATCCCCCACCCCATTTAGGACGTCTTAGAAGGACATCAAGGCTAACCCTGTGCTTCTGGGAAGAACAAAGGGGATTTCCAGCCACGCGTGTGGGGCAGGGTGTGTGTGAAAGCTGCCATTTCCCCCCCCCGGGAGGGAGCACGGGTTCGGCATGAGACCTGCTGCCTCCATGGCAGGGGGGTGAGGATGACTCCGGCCACGCTGCCCACGAGGCGGTCAGCACCCAGGTCACCCAGGGAACGGATTCACCGGCCACCCCAGCCCCTCCAGAGGAAATGCCACTGCGATGCCAAGCTCTCCTCGGAGCTGCTTCAGCTCCCCAGGGTCCCACGGGGGAAAGCACGACGTGTCCTGCCCACCCTGGTCCCACTTCCCTGCCGTCCCCTTGGCCCCCAGAGCACAGGGCTGACCTGCCCGGGTACCATCCTGGCTCCCCACATGGCAGCACAAAGCAGGGGGACACCGCAGGTGTCTCCCCCCAAGGCAGCAGCCTGCCTTGTCCTTTAGGAGGTCACAAACTTCATGTATTGACCCGGGTGCCATTCGTTTGGCTCGGGGCGCCCCGTGACAGGCTTTAAAAGGTTTTCTCCATCACTGCCATGTGCCACCTGCCCACAGCAAATATTTCATCCACCTCCCTCTCCCGGAGAGATGAATTCGGTGTCAGCCGCTGGATTTATCACCCCCTCACCGCAGGGACAGGGCAGCGGTGGCTCTCACTGCAGGGACAGGAAAGGGGGGACACAAGTATCAAGGTCGTTTCGTCTGCTAGTTTTGGGGCACTGGGTTCAGAGCAGCAGGACCTGCTTGAGCTGAGGAGGGACCAGGGCGGGTGCCTGTGAAGGTGGAAGAAGTGGGGGGCTGACACCTGGGTACCAGGCATGCCCCATGGTCCGTATTAAGCACCTTCATGCCTATCCTGGAGCACACGCACCAAGTTACTGACCACCTTCAGCACCGAAACGGTCCCACCATGGTTTCTCCACCACGGTTTCTCCACCACCACCTCTCCCCACACATGTGTCAAAGCCCCCTGAGGAGCCCACCAAGCCCCAGGGAGCCACACACTTGGACGATGGGAGGAGGCTGCAGGGCTGAACCCCTCCCACCACCCCCAGATCCCAGCCAGACACGCCAAAACACGGAATGGTGTGAACTGTTGCAGCCAATCTGTGCCGCGAGGAGAGCAACCCTGTCCCAGCCAGAGCCCAGCCCTTACGGAGCAAAGTACGTGGAGGAGGAGGAGAGGCTGGACTTGAGCAAGGGAAAGGTTTAGAAAGGTGGGATTTGACAAACCGAGCTGGCAAACGGAGCCCAAGCCGATACCTTTTGCTCCAGTATCCAGGGGCTGTAGGAAATGGGAGGTGGGTGGCTGGGAGGGTGCCGCAGAGATGGATCCCGGTCCCGAGATGCAGCAGTCCCCGCTCCTGCTCGCCGTTACGCGGGTCTCTTCACGTCCTGTCCTGGCGGCGGCACAGTCACGGACAGCCCTTGAGCAAGGAGGGTGCTGAAATACCAGTTTCCAGTTCAGTCTCATGATGGCAGCTCCTGGAGCTGACTCACGCAGGGGAGCAGACGGGTGAGTAACACCCAGTAGGGCTGCAAAGAAAAACCCTTGCCTAAAAGAAAGATCTCCGCCCTGCATTTCATGCCAACCCACCAAAAAAACCCCACGCTTGCCACTTGTGCGGCTTTAAACCTGAAACCACCTCTTGGCCACAGCCTGTCTTAAGCAAAAACCATCTCCTAATACCAACCTGGCCGTTGTTTAGGGCTGGAGGTGCCTGTGATGGGACCGCATCGGCCAACACCAGCCGCTCACCGGCGAGGGCTGGCCCCGCTCCCGGCTGCTCCCGGGAGCAGCTGGGTCCAAACTTCGCCCCACGCCTCCTGCCACCTCCAGATTGTGAAGGGAGCCGGTGCCGCAAGCCGTAGCTCGTAAATCACGGTGTCCATCACGGGGCAGAGGTGCAATTTGACCATCTACTGCTTGGAGAGCGGTGGGGAGTCCTTGTGGTCCCCAAAGGAAGACACACACACACACACACAAACGCGGGGCTGGCAGGCAGTGGCCAGGCTGGCTTAACCACCACCCTTAACCACGTCCCTATGACCACTCCATGCATCCCCCTAGCTATTAATGCAAAATAACAATTTGGTTTTATTACTTATTTAATTGGTTTTGGGTAAAAAAGTTGCACAAAGCAGGAGTGCTTAAGGTAAAATCTGGGCAGGATGATGCGGAAGAGGAGGAGGAGGAGGAGAAGGAGGAGGAGGGCTTGGTCTCTTCCTTCAGCTGGAGGCAATCCATGAAGGGCAAGAACACTCATGCCCCGTCCTTCCAGGGTAAAGACCTTCCCCCAGGGACATCAGGAAGGTTTCAGGGCCGAGAGCAGGCAACCTGTAAGTAGTACCTGCAGTTCCTGCAGCAACAGGATTTTTTGCGTAAGATCTCAAAGCGCTTTAGAAATACCCAGTTACACCACAGCCCCGTGAAGGAGGGAAGCAGCCATGAGGCGCAGTGAGAGACTTCTCAAATGAAAAGCCTCAGTCGGATTGAGGAGACGGAACTGGACACGCTGGTAGAAAACCTGTCTATAGCAAAAGATTAACCGGATCCAACCCTAACTGTTCCCCATGCCCCATCTTTTTCTTCAATAGTTTAACACCATCCAAATATTGGAATTTAATGGTACCAATCTAGTTTTCACATGACAGCCTCTCTGCTGCACGGCTGATTACTCACTCAAGCAGGAACCAGCTCTGGAGACACATTAATGCACAACATTTCCTCCTGCCCTACTCCCACCCCATTTCCCGAGCAGAAGCAGACTTTCAATCACACTTCCCCGCTTTAATATTTAAAACCTTCCATGTGGGCAGCAGGACCGGCTGACCCTTCCACCCTCCCTGAGCCCTTTCCAAAGCAGAGCACAGCTCCCAGTTCCCATCGGGGAGACAGCAACGAGCGCTGAGTAGCTAAACCAAATTTGGGCTTTCAGATTTTAACAAGCAAGGCAGCGATTCTCACTCACATTTATCTCCCCAAAATCTGCACCTTCCTGAATCCTGCTTCTCCACTCAACCAAATACGTGGATGAGCCGTGCTGACTGTGACTTGCCCGGCCTTTTGGCCCCACAGCTTCAGCATTCCCCAAACGAGCTTCACTTCCCATCAGCGAGCTCCAAACACACGGAAAAGACCATCACCAATCTCTTTATTTTGGCTTATTCCTCCTCACCTCCCATGAGGTGCCAAGCTCCAGCCCGGAGGAACGGGGACATTCACCAACAAACCACTGTAAAAAGCTCACAGCTCAAAAGCCGCTGATGTAGCTCACTAATCCCCATGTTGAGGAGAGGAATATTTCATTTATTCCAGCCTGACTCATCCTCGCAATGTATTTTCCTTTTTCCGGGCAGCAAACCTCACGGTCTCTTTGCAGATCTTGTCCACACTAGGGGAAGAGACACTCAGTTTGAGCCACGGAGCCAAGTTCTCCTCAGAGCAGATTATCTCAACGTTTCGTCTCTCGAGCACACTCAGTTGAGGAAAGATTTAAAAAACAGAACAAAACAAAAACCTCATGGGTTTGCGCTGATTGTTGGCAACCTCACGGTGACTGGTGCTGGGCAAGAGACCTGGAAACTTCCTGCAATCTGTATTTTCTAGGATTATCTGTCCAGGAGTAGAGGGTAACTGGGAGGGAGCCATTTCAAAACAGAACAGAGGTTTCTGCAGCATCTTACAGTCGGACTGATGTGACTCAGGAAACCTTGATTTGAAGTAATTTAATTCACAGAACAGGATTTATTAGGTTCCTACTGGGCTGTAACATTTTCTCTCTTAATACTTTCCTTCTCCACCCACCTCTTGCTACAGAAAACAAACCCAAGTGGCTCAGGCAGCCTTAAAATGCAGTAGAACAGCCACGTGGGAGGACGCGAGAGGCCAGAGTGATGGAGGAGGAGAGCAGAACCTGGGAAACGTCCACCCCGGTTGTTCAGGGAGTCCCAGGGAATGAAGGCGGCTGGTCCCAGCTCAGAGGGGAATGAAACCACACAGGGTTTGGATGTTACCTGTAGAGCAGCTTCTGAATCACTTGTTTAACACACGTCAGTGCAACCCAGGACTCTGGGTTGAAAAAAAAAAAAAAAGGATAAAATTATGGATTTATTCTAACAACAGACATATTTCAGAGGCAACAACTACGCTGTGTCCCTCGACTGCTTCTTCTAGCAGTAGGTTACAAGTTTTACAAGGACAATTGGTCCGAAAAACCACCTGGGTGACACATCTGGGTAAAGCATTAACTTGTCGCCTCACCCGTTTACAACAGGAATTGTGAAATGGGTGCTTGTTAAAAGATTTTAACATCTTATTTTCATTTCACAAAGTCAGCCAAGAGAAATCAAGTGACTAATGTCACCAATGAACAGCTAAAACCAAAATCCAACGTGATTTTGCTGTTTAATTCTCCCTCTCCCCACACAAAGCTAATAAGTCACCAAGTTTGCCCACTAACACACACATAAATACTCAAACACTGAGTTTTGAGCTGATTTCTCTTTACTTCACAGTCTTGGCAAAACAAATCTGCATTCAAAAGTCATTTCACATTAATATATTAATCAAACATTTTCAAAATAAATATTTTTTTTTTTTTTTAAAATAACCATTTCTTTACATCACTGCAGTAGCAATTCTAGAAAAGTCAGTGCACGGACAGTAGCAATTTGATTAATCAGCGAGACTCAAACAAAAAGAAAACAGGAGGTGGACCTTTTTTTATCTCTCCAAGCAGGCTGCATGCAGCAAGTCTCAGGGGTTTCCTAGCACATCAGCTCTCTTCACACTTGCCGGGAAGGATTTTCACTCTCTCAGCTGTCAGAAGTCAGCAAAGGTCTGATTTGTGCAACATTTTACAACCTGGATTCCGATCGGTCCTGCAGAGGTTCTGCATATTAGAGTCGTCGTTAATGAGCTCAATCAATCAACGCTACGGAAGGGAAACGCTCGAACCCTCAGTCCAAGGAGCCCACGTTCGAGTTACTGGGAAGTAAATTCACAGCTGATCCAGGAACAGCGTTAAACAACCTTCATATGAGCAGCTCGGTTGTACCTAACAGCTTATTCCAACGTTTTGCATATTCTCTCAAGTGCATCCAGGGCAGAAATAAAGCAACTATTTTCTCCCCATTAGCTATTAATTAACAGTTAAATCACAGCAGTAAAATGCTTCACTGGCCAAAAAGTGTAACTTGTGTTACAGGAAAGAAAAAAAAAAAAGTGCATTATAGACTAATAAAGAGAATATTCAGGACTTAGTGATCTCAAGCCCACATGTCTAACTGGAAAAGAGACAAAAGAAAATTAGTGTTCCCATATGATCTGTAACTAGTTAGATGCTACTAATTAACCCTATAAAGAGTAGTATGTTTTCTTAAGAAGGGAAGCTCGTCAGCATCATTGTACACAGTGCACAGCAGAAAATTTTGGAGGGCTACCACATTATTTGCTACAATTGTCAGGAATGACTTAGCTAAAAAAAAACCCAAGGAAGTTTAACAGATCTCAAAAACCTAATGGATATCTATTTCCTTTAAGATCCCAAAGGTTCCCTTTGAAGCCCTTTCTCTGTAGCAGAGGGAAAAGTTGGATGTGACACTCTGGGTTGAGAGGAATACCCAGAGACACCCCTGTGTCCAGAGATGCTCTTGGCTGCATACTAAGGTAAATTCAAGACACCCCCAGTTCCCCCAAAAGCCTTGTTTCCATGTTATGAGCATGTTAATTATCAGTGTGGAGCAGTTATACTCTAAAGAGGTATAATTTATAAGTATCAAAAGAAACAGACGTAAGGGAAATGATCACAGGTGACGCGAACCTCCAGTTCTAGCAGAGGGAGAAGGTAACACTGCGGCAGGACAGCAACCCCTCAGGGCTCTGCGAGGGAACCCAGGCTTCCAAAATCTCTCCCCTTTCTCTGCACACATCTACCACTAGAGTCCAGGAAAGCTACCTGCCTCGGGGGAAGGCTCTACTCCTCAGTGCTATGGACCATGCCCCAAGATTCTGCCAAAGTGGGAAGTTAAGAAAGCAATGAGTTGTGGAGAAGCTCTCTGTTAGCTTATTGGTTTTTCTTGTCCTCTGGTGGGAAGTACGGAGGAGGGGGTGGCTGGTCCTGAAATAAAGACAATAAAAGAATCTCAATTCATGGCTAAGGTAATAAAAAAACCCAATCAAAAAACACAAACACCACCAATGAAAAGAACCCCAAATCAATTTAGACAAACTTTGCTGTGTCACTGAGAAAAAGAGCTGCTAAATACACACTTGGGCTCACACTGCAATACCAGAATAATCCAGGAACTTACCGTGGGCATGTAGACATTATGTGGGTTGACGGGGCTGTAGTAAGCACTGGCAGCAGCTTCGGCAGCCTTCGCTTCAGCTGTCACAGAAAGAGAAGTTACCAACTTGGCGACACACAGAGAACTTTTACAATCAAACGAAAACTCCACATATTGTCAGCCATCAAGCCTTACTAACAAAGCACTATTTGACCAATGCTCGAGTTGCAAAATAGCTACAACGAACAAAATTGAGCATTATCTCCTCCAAGTACTAAAGATTCAGTTGCCACAGAACTGTCAAGTCAGAGTGAAATAGTTCCAAGATTTAGTTTGGAAATGTCACCTGGGACTTGCCTGTTGGCCAACAAATAAACGCTAATGGCTGTTTCACCTAAATACAGACAATACCCCTTAAAAAACAGTCAACAACCCAGCCTTCTTGGGAGTGAGAACACAAAACAAAACAAAAATCAGCACAAGTTTATAGCAGCTCAGGGGATTCATAGTTTAAAGATGGTAATTTATTAAGATAATTCAGATCTTCTCTTTCTGCACAATACAAAAAAGTCTTGTAAAACTATCTGGATCAGTGCCACTTTCCAAATCATAGTTCAAAGATGACTGGTTTTTTATTCAAACAAAAGAGAGAAGTTAAAGATATTTGTCTGGATAAGAAATTATCCTTGAGAGATCTACAGTTCTGTCCAACCACAAAAGCTCTTTTTTTTGGGTTGGTTCCCGACCCTTTTAAGACCATGTTCGAAATAATTTTGATAAATTCCAAATGAGTGAAAACAAGACTGACTTTTCCTCAGCTCCTTTCCATTATCTATTCCTCTGTTTAATATCATTTAAGCAAAAGTAACCAGATTAGAGTGAAATGGGGGGAGGGGGAGCAAATAACAGCAAAGCCACATTTGCTAACCAAAATGGAACAGAAACGTATTTCACCATCAATTTCTTTTTATTCATCTAACAGAGCAAGATTATCACAACAGGAGAATCATAAACTGTATCTTTTTTCTGCCACAAGAATAAATCCAGCTGCAAAATATCCACTAATGGTATCCACCCTGGAGAGAATCGGGCTGGCCTCCAGACTGAGCTGAATATACAAGGCTAGAGATTAGGGGAGCTCCTTCATCCCTCTCCTGAACAATTTAAACCTCTAAATGGAGCATCTAAGATGACTCTAAGTTCCCCAAGAGATAACAGACAAGAAACAATGTCTGTTTCCTGGGTAATAAAACCATTACAAGCTAATTCACCTGAACATGCTTCTTACCTGCAGGAGTGGAGGGCACGTCTGGGCCGCTGACAGGGGGGGGTTCCATGGGCCCCGGGTACGGCGGGGGTGGAAGCTGCATGTAACCCATGTCTCCAGCAGCCACAGGGGGGCCGGGATAGAACTCTGTCAGGAAAGAAAATAACACAGCAAAAGACTTAGCTCCTTTGGGTGGGTCACAGCACGCAGCCAAAACAAGCCAAAGGCTCAGAAAGTAAAGTTGCACGAGGCATCAGATCCAATCTAAAAGACTATGTAAAATTAGTGGTTCTTCCCTCTTCTTCCCATTTTAACTTTTGCTAATTAGACTAGCCTCCATCCTCAATTCCCGAACTTACCCAGAGGAGGTGGTGGGTAGGGATAGCCCCCATTAGCTGCAGCTGGTGCGAAAGCGTAGGATCCATTTGGCATATAGGAATAGCCGTAAGCTCCATTGGGTATTTCGCCTCTGGAGACTGGAAAAGTAAAGATAAAGCTGACCTCATGAAAACATCAAGCCAGCACCAAATGCAGGGAAAGATCTCCAACAAACTTAAAGAATCCTTATCTGAAAAACAAACAAGCTCCATCCCAATAAATCTGCTGATACTTGGATGCAAAAAAAAAAGTATTTTTTAAAACAAGCAAGTTCCAGATGCAGCTGGAACTCACATGGATTTGAATCCAACCTGCCCTAACCTAAAATTGCCCTTTTTGCGAGGTGAAGGCAAGGCCTTCTGAAACCACAGAACTGTACAGCAGACACCGCCCGACTCCCGTACCTTGAGATGCCACTTGCAGCATGCGCTGCCCAAACTCGATTGCGCCCCCAGCTGAAAAGGTCATCTTGAACGTGGCGGACCCTTCCCAGCCGCCTGCAGGGAGGAAAGACAGAATTCAGATGGAAGGAGAAGCTGTTTCAATGCTATATAGCTTCCATGCTTTATCTCTATACCTGCCCAGTATATAATTCCTTAAAGAGCTTATCCCAAATATCTAAGAAAAAAAAAAATATGCAGACACTGTGGCAGAATTACCCTATTATCAGAAAAAAAATATCACATTGGGCAGTATTTTCATGTCAAGAGACACCTGAAGAAACATAAGTGAGGAAGACATTCAAAAGCTTACTGAAGTTGTGCCTGTTTCCACAGCAGGCACACCACACCAGCTGCTGACAGACCAGGCTATCAGGAGTGTGGATTTGCTCTAGCTTCGTATAAGATTAGTGCAGAAGACAGGGATTTTGTTAATCCCATTTGCTAAAAAGCCTTTGCAACTACACCTAACTGTCAGTTATAAATTAGTTTGGGAGTCTGAGTGCCCAATGAAGCAAAGAGCTTAATGAAAAACATGGCTCACATAAATCCATTAAGAGTCCATGGAAGATATTTCAAGTCAGGATAATAATAATAAAAAAAATATTAGTGACATCTCATATTACAGACTAAAAAAGAAAAACATGCACAGCCCAGAGTCCCAACAATGCATCAAAGCAGAAGCTGTGTCAGTGTTGAAACAGGGACATGTAGATTAAAGAGCCTTTTGAGCTATACCAGACTCTCATGGCTGTTAAAGCAACTTCCTCATTAAAGGAGACAGCCTCTGGGGAAAACTCACAAAGATTTAGCTAAAGCCGTTTGCCTTTCACAGAGTTTAGAGTTTGTCGTTACTGCTCGGGCCTCCTCTCACACTGGATGGTCCCACTTTGCTCCCATACAGAAGCTACGATGCTGATTTCAGGATTACAGACTGAAGTCTCCTAAGCACCGCAGGGTGACTTCAGTGCCACAACTAATAGCCTAAACCAAGCTGGGGATGAAAGAGTTTACTGAACTATGTGCCTTTGGTAAAAAGTGGAAGCATGAAACAGTGATTAAAAAAACATTCTTGAAAATGTCTACCACAACCTCCTCATTGAACATAATACGAAACCGCCCCTTGAAGATTCCCTGATTTTAAGACAGCCCATTCTCTTCCAAGTGTCATTTTTACTGCTAAGATGCACTATAGCAAAAGCATGCTTTTCCTTGAATTGCACACCAGGAGAACAGAGCTCTGGAGATCTGCACCTGAAAACCCAAACAGATCCAGAAAGGATCACAAGTCTTTGGCACAGGAGGACCTGGATGCAGAACTAACAGGTAACCCCAACTGACCAAAGCAAAGTGACATCCTCATTCCCTGACTCTGCTCTGATGTTTACTCAGTGAGATCACTCGTTCTGAGTGCACTTGGTCTTTTGCACAGAGAGCAGGAATGAGATCGGTTGCAGAACAGATCTGTTCACTGTAACTGTAAGGGAGCAGATAAGGGGAATATTTTTAGCTGCTGGTTTCAAAGAAAGAAACATAATTTTAGCAGTGCTTTAAAAACCCACTTGGTCAGTATCCAGTTTGGTTACACCGGATACTTTGCTATGAATTGTGTAGTTGAACTAAGATAGAGAACATAGATCTGCACTATACATACCTCCTGCCTCTGCTTTCACTGTACCCTTGATATAATTTGCTCCAAAGACTGGCTGCTTAATCTCACAATCTTTCAACAAATAAAAGGGCATCACGAAAGACTGCATTGCATCCTTCCCCTTCGATACAAAGATAACCTGAAAAGAAAATAGCATTACAAAGGGTATTTAGAACAGAGAGGAAACACAGCCCAAATTTATTATCTGAAGAGACTTTTCGATGGACTGAAACTCCCTCCCACATCCGAAGCTCTGTCAGTTCTGCAAGCCAGAAGCTACACAGAACAGCCACAAGGGTAAACTGAAGCCCCGAGGCAATAAAGCCTTCCAGGAAGGCTACCCTCGCTCAGATAATACTCCTCCCAGCTTCCACAGAACTCGCTGCTCCACACAGCTATGATTTAGTAGCTGTGCTCTTGCATTCCGCATTTCCAGACCATTGCTAATTTCCAGTCCCGAAGATGCCTGGTAGACTAAACAGATGCCTGTATAAGAACTAATCAGATTTATTATCTTTTGACAAACAGATAGGATATGCAATGAATTCATAATGCTCCCCAGAGGGGGAGGATGAGCCATACTTCAAGGGGTAGTAGATTATCCTGACTTTCATGCACTGAGGACGTTTAAATACAGAATCGCAAAGAGCCCTTTATCTCCTTACACAAGATAAAGCCTTTTACTACTTACTCGGTAGGGAGTCAAGAAAACACTCCCTTTCTTGGTCCCTTTGAAGGCATCTGGCATAGGTTCGATATCACTGAAGGTAATTTCTACGTGATCGTAGGTCATCAAAACACTGCAAACAAGATGAGAGAGCAGACACGGTGTCACAGTGTTACAGCTCAAGGCAGAAGTGCAATACACATGTAAGTTTACCGACCTACCAAAACAGGCTTTATCCTCAGGCCAGTACTCGGCAGACAAAATCAGTCTGGCTTGCATTTTTTTGATGTTGGCAACAGCAATTTAAGTAGTGCTGGCTGCTTGTTCTCAGCCTTGTGTTCCCTCCTCAGTGTGCTGGCACAGCTACCGCAGTCTGCACAGCCAGTGAATTTAGTCAATTGAACTGATCAAACTCTCGAGACATAAATATATGTATTTTTTTTTAAGGTGTTGCATTTCTGCACACAAGTGTGCAGAAATTACTGTGCACACATTACTGCACCACAAGCAACACAACAGAGGAAGGACCGCTAAGCAGGAACTGCTCAGGCTGCCTTATGCAACACGGCTGTTGAAGGTCTAACCACAGCTTAAGCATCTCTGTCACACAACTGTGATCAAGAGGAACTCCCCTTTCTTGTCACCAGACTTCACTGACCCGCGTTGTCCGCACTGACTCCTTAATTCTCAATTAGAAACTGACCTGATTAAAACCAGTGCAATACCCTTGCACGGATACAGAGGGTAACTTGTATTGACATAACAGCATCCACATTAGGGACTCTAATCCCTAAAGCTGGAGAAACCTCCACCGCTGTTATCTTTGGCAGCTTACGTGTTACCATCCTCAGTCACTCACCTTTCCCTCCAGCAAAAGCTCTGGATGGGCACAGGGGCCGGCAGCTCTGTCCAGGCTACAGCATTATCAGCTGGATCAACAAGCAGCCTGTGCTACAGCACAAGAGGTACCCCCTGATCCAAGGCAGGCTGACAACTGGGAACAGTAACACATTGAGCTGCCGCTGTTGTTTGTTTCAGTGAATGCAAAAAGCCCCGGAATTGATTTTACTAAATTCTTCTAAGAAGGGTCACATCCCAATGGTAACTCAGGCGCAGAATTCCTGTACCAACGTTTAACTGGCCTCATGGAAAGAAGCCCTGAAGAATGAACTTCTCCTTTGTCCCAGAAGCAGGTGACTGCCACATCAGAACTGAGACACTGGCAGACACAGAGGGTGAGGACAGCCCATTGCCGTGCAGACAGAGGCAGCTCTGTGGAGGCTTTCTGTTTCCATGGTTATAGCCCAGCACCTTTTTCCAACACTGCCGCTGCTTCCCAAACACACGGTGGGGGTGTGCGCGCGAGGAACCCAGCAAACCTAACCGGGCAGGAGGCCTAGCAGTTCCCAAGCAGGCAGCCTCTTCAACAGAGGCACAGCGCAGGGGCAACATCTCCCGCAGCACCGGGTGGCGAGAGAAAGATGAGGCTTGGGTCCAGGCCAGAATCACCTGGTTGGGGACTGAGCTCTGCCAGCCCTCACTGAGCGCTCAGGGGGGAGGCTGGGGACAGCAGTACGAGCCAGCAGCAGGCAGGGGGGGCGGGCAGGGAAGGGTGTCAGGAGGGAAGGCCCGCGGCTGCGGCCTAGCAGCGCTCCCCCGGGGGAGACCCTTGGGCAGGGGGAGACGTGCAGCCCCAACAACCGTAGGGAGAAGAGGGGAGGACGAGCCCACACACGCCGGCACCAAGAGGGTTAAACCACCCCCCCAAGCCCCTCGGCACCCCCTCCACCCCCCGCTGCCCACACAACCCTGAGGGGGGAAAGAAGGGAAGAGGGTGGAGACAGTTCCCCGCTGCCCCCCGGCCACCGGAGGGTAGGTAGGGAGAAGGGGATGGTGTCTCACTTCTCGCTGTTGTTAACGATGACGCCGCCGCCCTCCGAGTGGTTCCTGTTCAGCGCCATGGCCGCCGCCTTCCTCCTCCTCCTCCTCCTCCTCCTCCTCCTCGCAGCGCCGAGCCCACTCTGCGCCTGCGCGGCGGGACGCGACGGCGGGAGCGAGGCATGACGGGACATGACACGCGGTGCATGCTGGGACTTGTAGTCCCCGGACCCCCCCCACCGGCCGCCACGACACCGGCCGGTGTCGTGGCGGCCGGTGGGGGGGGTCCGGGGACTTTTCGGTTTTAGGGGTGCTTCCCACCTCTCTCAGGCCAAAACCGGGTCCGCAGACACCTCCATCGCCCCCCACCAAAGCCCAGGTGGGGACAGCAGGCCCACGAGCTGTGGGGAACTGCTGTCCCAGGCCTAACCATCCCTGAGGAGACCCCCAGCCTCCACCCCTCTTGCTCCTGCCACAAGAAGGACGTTGGAGCAGGTCCAGCTGAGGTCACGAAGATGTTCCGAGGGCTGGAGCCCCTCTGCTGTGAGGACAGGCTGAGAGAGTTTGGTGGGGGGGTCAGCCTGGAGAAGAGAAGGCTCCAGGGAGACGTTAGAGCCCCTTCCAGTCCCTAAAGGGGCTCCAGGAGAGATGGGGAGGGACTCTTCATCAGGGAGTGAGTGGAGCCATAAGAGGAGGAGTAATGGTTTCAAACTGGAAGAAGGTAGGTTTAGATGGGATCTCTGGAAGAAATTCTTTACTCTGAGGGTGGTGAGACCCTGGCCCAGGTTGCCCACAGAAGCTGTGGCTGCCCCATCCCTGGAGGGGTTCAAGGCCAGGCTGGATGGGACAGAGCTGGGGTAATCCAAAGAAGCAGTCTCCTTTTTGGGAGAGCTCTCTGGCATGTTTATAAACCCATTAATCTTCTGATTACGTGTCCTGCTGATCCTATATAATAAAATTATTTAAGCTATTTGGAGCCCGCCCGATCTTGGCAGCAATTTTTCTGGCTTTTCTGCCCACAAGGACACTCCAGAATAGTGATGCTTTGCGGGTGGGAGTTGCAGAGCACGCCGATGGCATTCAAATCAAGCATTGGAATGGGCTGCCCAGGGGAGTGGTTGAGGCACCATCCCTGGAGGTGTTCAAAAGACGGGTTGACATGGTGCTGGGGGACATGGTTTAGTGATGTTTTTTTTTGTCAGAGTTAGGTTGATGGTTGGACTAGATGATCTTGAAGGTCCCTTCCAACCTAGATGATTCTGTGATTCTATGATTTTGTTTTAAAATGCTGTATTTTGCTGCGGTTTGCACCTCATTTTTTTTATCCTGAAGACATTTCCTGGCCGGCTCACTAGCGGGTAAAACATTTTCCCTCGGAGGCTGTCCAGTTTTGCATGCAAGAAGGGGCTGTTTGCGAGTCCCATGCAACCACAAGCGATTTTAACACTCCTTGGTGGGATCTCCCTGGGAAAAGCCCAGAATTAAGTGAAATGGAGACAAAATTGGATGTTCAGGAGGCAGGCAGGGCAGAATTGAGATGTTGGGTAGAGCAGACTAAAAATCATCCCACATATGTAATGGAGCTGCACATAAAATGAGGCGTAGCCCCTTAAAGATGCCTGCTCCATTTCTAACCATTTTTTTTTGTTTCAAATTTGATGCACGTTTTGTGCTTTGCACACTTCCAAACGGATTTTTGAGGCCAGCATTGGCTGCTCTCCATGCTGGAATCAATCCCATCTTCAAACTACCCCTTTTTATATTGGAGAGTGTTAAACTGGAAGGATTAACCAGTCGCCCTATAGGCAAGGCAGGACCCTGGCCGTCTGTCTGGAGGGAGGGAATCTGGGAGCAGGAAAACCCTCTGCGGCGTTTGCAGAGCTACAGTAGGGGTCTAATGTCCTGCCTCCAGGTGTGCAAGCAGGAGGAACTCTTAAAAAATTAATGATTGCATAATTTCATTAAAAGTAGAAGCCCTGCGAAACTAGTCATCTGTTTTGACAGGCTCCTCATATCAATAACTGACAACTGTATATAAATAACATACAAATATATATTGAGTATATGTTACCCTAAATTATATCCTTTTTTTACCCTAAAGTATTTCTTTTTATATGGATTTGAGTTTTTCCTTGCAGCTTTTGCAGCCCAGCCCTGTCTGAGTGCCTGAGGACCAGATGGTGCACGGGGGGGGAAAAAGCAGAAAAACTACATAATGGAAAACAGATTTAAACAAATGCAGTGACATAATCTGTAGAGTTCTTGGCAAGAAAAGAGCAAGTTTGTGCTTTTCATATCCGCTTTTTTTCAATAAGCTGTAAGTTTCCCTTTTAAGAAGTGGTTATAACAAACAGTCCTGATTCCTCTCCTATTAAAGTCAGTAGCAAACATCCCCTCGGCTTCCAGCGAAGCGCCCAGCTGAAGCGTTGCCACCTCGCATGAACTAAGACTCGCCCAATAATGTTTTTTTTCTCTCCTAGCTCCAGCTGATATTTGGTATTAAGAAACTCAGCCTTCACTTAAAAAAGGGGCCAGTGTGAGCGCCGGCGTGCGTGGGAAGCTCTAGACCTCCTCGTCACACAGAAAACCTTGGAAATTTATACTCAAAACTGAAAACACTGAGGAAAAAGTGCCTAATCTGTTCATCTTTGTTATTTCTAAGCTGAGGGCAGAGGTACAAGAGAATTCAAAACAATTCATTGTTTTAAATTGCCCAGGACTGACAATATTGTTACTGGATTTTAGGATTCTTCCGCTCCTTTTGCAGTCGAGCGATAGAAACATGTATTTGGCGCAATTCCCTTAGACACACTTGGAAAATAAAAATCTGTGTTATTTTACTCCAGATGTACAGAACGCAGAAAAATAAACACGAGATAATGGGGCAGCTCTAACGGTTTGGTATTTAAAGGAAGGAAAGACGACCCAGAGCAATGTCTGTGTAATATTTAATGGTAAATCATAGTCTCTAACATCATTATATTATTCTGTTACAGTTTGTTGGGTTTTTTTCACACACTGTAAAATACTCTACAGTAACTCTATTTAAAAAATCCAAATTAAAAAGAGAAACACTCTGTGACAGCAGAAATAACTCGAGGGAACACGGAATTTAAGTTACCAAGTGCTATCTGTCCATCTAACCTCACCATGCACCGCATTTAGCCCTTCGTTTGCAGCGAAACCAGCGATCCGGAGCTGGCAGAGTGCACGTTTCCTAATCGTTCCAGTTTACACCCCAAATTATTGGCAACCCAGAGCAAACTCTGGTCCAACTCCCCGGGTGGGAGGATTGCTCCCGCCTTAAATGGGTCAGAATTTGCTCAATGCCCTAAACCATGAGGATTTAGAGAGCTTCCAACTGGGATAAAAGCGAGCAGCGGGACGGAGAGAGTTGGTCGAGCCCTCAAATCCCTCCGGAAAGCTGCGTATCAGCATCCCAGCCCCTGGGGGCTGTGAATTAAGGCAAATTAAGCAAAAGCAGCAGCACAAACAGCAGCAAAGCCCGAACACCAGACGTGTCCTCCTGGGCTGCTCCCGTGTTGGTTACAGGGTGGAAAGGGAAGACCGTGGGATCCCACCAAACCATCCCGAACCCTGAGGGAGTTCAGAGACCCGTTCCTTGGGCAGCACGGAGAAGGGAGGGATGGGTGGCTGGAGCACAGCATTCCCCACGGAGCAATCTGTCCGCCTACGGCGAAAAGAAAGGGGGCAAAGGCCCGGATCCACTCTATTTACTCTGGCAAAAACTCCTGGCTGCGAACGGTGGGAGTTTTGCCGGAATAAATGAGATTTAGGGCCCAGACAGAGCCGAGCTGGGAGCCCGCGTGCGAGATCTCTTCCTGCAGGCGTGCAGCAGAGGTCCGGGGTACCTTCCTCTTCCTCCCGGGACGTGACCACGCAGGAGGGCTGTGTCACGTCCCTACCCTTCTTATCCGGTAAGGCATTTCTGAGCCCCAGTCCTCGCCCATGTTAAGAAAACAGGGGCGATGCCTGGGCTGTGTCACCGCTGACATCTCGTGCAAAGGCTGAGATTTGCAGGGGAGCGACCGGCGGGAGCCAAACAAAGCGGTTTTGAGGCAGGAGCTGCGGAGACGGGGAGTGAGTTCCCATCTGGACAGAAGTCCGGGCAGCATTCCCGCTGGCTGGGAAAGGCCAAGATTTCATCCGAAGATTTCACTCTGGAAGCCCTACCTCCCCTTTTCCCACCGCCTGTGGGATTTTAGGAGTCGCCGCATGCAGAGGAGGAGGAAGAGGAGGGATTTGCGGGCACATCCTAGGGGTTCCCCTCCCAGACCCACTTACCAGCCCTGCCCTGGTCGAGCCCTCAAATCTCTCCAAAATTTGGGGAGGGGGCGGCTGTGATCAGTCCCTCCAAGGAGAGCCCACAGCGGTGGCTAATTGCTGGGGACCGGCACCTCTTCCCACGCCAGCATTAATTGGCAGCGCTGGCAAAGGAGTTACAGCAAAGGAGCTCTTTAAGCCTCAGTGTTTATGTAAACGTGGCTTTAACTTTAAACCTCTCGGCTTTGTGGCTGCCTTCACATTCACGTTCACTTTTTTTCCCTTGGCTCCCCCTGAATATAGCACTATGATTTCCAGCTTATCCTTTGGGGAATATATACGTATTTCATATATTTAGCTAAATGGGCCATTTTCCATCCCTGTTGACCGTTGATGCGTCACCGCTGATTCACTCACACCAGCGAAAAAACTGACCCAATATAGTTTCTCTCTAGGTATATATTACACAGCACTACGATTCTGTAAAGCGAGCTTCAGGAGGTAGGTAGCAAACTAATCCCAGAAAAAATAAACTTGTGGAAAGGCACGCTGCGCCGAGACAGGGGCTGCACTGTGCCGCCCTTACAGGCAGCATTTCTGTATTTTGCTTCTGGAAAAGCTCCCTTAGGACACGTGAACTGGCATTTTTTGGCTCTCAGCCTCAAGTTTCCACCTTTCCTGGAGGGGACACTTGCTTGAGAGTAGTTTTTGTTAATTGTTACTTACTGCTAGAGTCTAAAGGGTCATTTGATAACTGCCTGAGGCTGCACCTTTTATCGATGCACTCACAGCTGTCCCTACAACAAACCATTTGTCCCTGGGACATATTCACAGCATCTCTTTGTCACTTAAAAAACTCTCTAAGCTGAGGGGTACAGCTCAAGTGTTCCCAGGGTACTTTAAGAGCTGGGAGTTTAATATTAAACCCACCCTAAAATAGTAGGGTCATCAAAAACATGGGGGGAAATTTGGCTGTAAAGCTTCTATAAGCACTTCCCAAGGAACGTGTTTTCTAAAAGGACGTCCTCAAAACTCTTTCCTGCTGCTCTCTTCACCATCTGAGGGCAGGAATGGTGCTGCTCCTTCTCGGCAGGAGGTTTCTCCCCTTTCCCAGCTGGGATTTTTGGCTGGGGTGGGAAACAGCCCCCCCAGCCACAGGGCTCCAACATATGCGGGACCACAGCTTTTCCCAAATATGCCTGGCCACAGACCAGTGTTCAAAATACCCTCCGGCCACAGCGCGAGGGAGGGCAAAGATGCTCGTTTTACGTTTCCAGCACTAATTGGTGGTCAGCCCTGTGGGGAGAGGTCACCACAGCATCAATCCTGCACCCAGCCGGGCTCCTCTGCATCCCCCTCGGACCCCTCTGCATCCCCCCAGCCCTGGAGCACCCTGCTCACCCACGCCAAGGCACAACGGTGACGCGGGCACTGGGGAAAGCGACCGCATCTGCTTTGGGGTTTTCCCGGTCCTTGCCGGGCTTGCTTCTTCCAAGGCACTTCTTCATAAGGAGCGTGCGGAAGGTGGCGATGAGCCGGAGCTTTAAAAAGCAGCAGCGACACAAAGATCGAGATAAGGCACAAAGCGGAGCATCTGTGCAAGTCACCAGGGCAGTGCGAGCACACATTAAGGAGAGGGACCTGGCAGCCCGGCAGCCGGCCAAGACACAGCTTCAAATCTATATGGCACTTCTCCTGAGCAACAGGCTTTACCAAGAAAGGCTGTATCGCCGTCCCTCGTGTCCAGAAAGGGAAACTGAAGGGCAGGGAGCAGCACAGAGACTCGCCCAAGTTGGCTCAGTGGCCCAGCAGCGGAGATGGCACTTGGATCCGGCTCCCGCCTGGCTCCCAGCCCGGGGCTCTGCCTGCCAGCCAGCATCATCCACCCCTGGGCCACCAACAGCACTGAGCGGGGAGGGAGGGCTGCCACAGAGAAATACAACGCTACCGAAGGGAAGTCGTGACGGCGGCAACACACACAGGAGAGACTCCTCTGGGTCTTCCCGTGCTCCCGCTCCCCGGGCAGTTACCTACGCTTTAGCACCGAAACGCAGTCTTTCTTCAGTGGCCCGATCTGCAGGTGGGCATCAACGCTCTCCAGGAAGAAGGCTGGTTTCAGCTTGCACAAGAAAAGAGAGGCGAATTGGTGGTTGATCTTGTTCTGGAAGGGGTCAAGCTGACCCTTGGAAAAATGGGAGACCTTGAGCTGCTGCAGGCAGGTCATCTTGGAGTCCTTGACTCCATAGAAGGTTAGGGCCTTCTCCGAATACTCCAGGAAGACCCCGATTGTGTGGAAAAACGGCTGCTGGATGACGGACTCAAAGCCACCAAACCAGGCCACGTAGTTCTGTCCGTTCCACTGCAGGCAGCAGGACTTCTCGTTCCGCCCCAGGCGCCCACGGTTATAGGACTCCCGGGGGTCAAAGTCCTCAGCGATGACACCAATGCTGACCCAGCCGTCGATGATCTCCACCTCCCAGTAGTAGTTGCCCCGATTCATGAGGTTCACACCCAGCACCTGCTCGCAGTTGATGAACCGGGTCGGGCTCTCAGGGTAGGGGATGGGGCACAGCACCCGCTTGGCCCCTTTGGTGCCAAACAGCTGGATGAACTTGTCAGCCGTGTCACTGTCCAGGTCAATGATGAAGGCAACTGTGTGGGGCAAGAAGGAGATGTGAGGATGAGGAGGAAAATGGGAGGAAATCCCCCCAGCCCTTCCCGCTCTGAGCCTCTGCTCCAGCCTTTGGTGATGAGCACGATCCTTTCTGACTTCTACCATCACTCTATCCCTTTGCTTTTAAATCCTATGGCCAATTTCAGCCGATGAGGATAAGGGGCTGAAAGAGCTGATGCTCCCATAAGCAGGATGGACACAGGTAACTGGGCAGAGCAGAGAGCAGAGGGGCTGCTCGATGAGCTCAACCATGATACCACGCATTGGAGAACGTAGGGAGATCTTGTCTCCTTATGGACATCTCAGTGGGTGACCCCACATCCTCTGTAAGGCTTGGGGGGGACGCGCGGGGTGTTGGAGCCCAAGTCCAGCCCTGCTCCCCCCCAGTCTCAGCCCCTTCTGCCCCACTGTCTCTGCTCAGCCACTGAATTATCCCTCAGCTGCCCCTGAAGCTGCCCCTCATCCATCCCCTGCTCTGCGGCAAACAAGGCAGATGCACAAACTCTGATCTAATTTAACAGAGGATTCAATTCGTTACGGGCTGGAAAGCAGCAGAAATTACACGGTACGTCTGCAGCCCCCCCACGGCAGCTGGTCCGGCAGAACCACAGACAAGGGAAAAAAAATATCACCTAAACAGATTATGTCCGTTGTCAGGAAAGCAAGGAGGCTTCCTCCATAGCTGAGCAATATTTCCTCTGGTGGCGGCAGCGCTCCTGCCAGCCATCGGCTGGGAACCAGCGCCGGCCGGGCATGTGGGAAGGAGCCGGCTGGCCAGGAGAGAGGAAAGGGAAGATGGACCTTAGCAACAACTGTCAAAGCAAAACTGTCCCTCACTTACATTTCAGGAAGTAATCACGGTTCTCCAGGCAGGCGGGATTGTTTGACTTGTCTGGAAATCGGGACTCGGCCAACGCTGCAGAGACAGGGACAGAAGGGTTTGCCAGCAGCAAAGAAACATTTTTGATGCCTCAAATAAAGGTGTTACTGAAGCATCACCCCCCCCACCTGACACCCCTGGTGGTACCCAGCTGCTGCGGCCCCTGAGCCCCAGCCGGCATCCCCTGCACACCTCTGCGGGCTCGGACACGGGAAAGGACAGATGCCACCTTTGCCACCCCAGGGAGATGGGCAGGGGGGGGCAAGGAACTGGCTGCAATTCCCCTGGGCATCCAAGAAAATAAGAGAGAGGAGAAAGCTTGGGCTAAATGAGAGAGCACGGAAGAAAGCTGCCACGGTGGCTTTCTAACCCTGGCAGGTTTGGGAGACCACAGCCTGCCCCGTGAAGAGGATCATCTATGCTGGGAAGAAAGAGTCCCCTTTCACGGGAGGCCACTTTGGCCACTTGCCCCCTCCCACAGGGCCCTGCCTAACTCCCAGGCTGTTTGTTGCCTCTCCAGTCTCTGGTCTCCGTGGAAAAAAATCATAAAACCTCAAAGACGAGGCATAAGCCCAGACAGGGATTGTGCAACGTGCAGCGCAACCGTGCCGGGCAGCTTCCAGGGCTGGTGGGAGAGGGGCCAGTGCTCACAGGAGCCATTGAGCCTGCAGACATCTCCCACCTACGCGGGGAGGATGGAGGGTGACGGGGTGACCTCCGGGCAGAGGAGCTGGGTGAGCACAAACCTTCCTCCATCTCCTGGAAACTCAGCCCATCCATTCCTTTCCCCTGCAAGTGGTCCCACTGGCTTTTGCAGGCAGCGGACAGCACGTCCTTCATGCTGCTCACGGCTTGGGTGCATTTGGTGAAGTTCAGCTCCTTCTGGAAGCTCAGTGCCGGGGAGAAGTTTTCTTCCATGGCTACTTTTAAGGCTTGAAATTCCTGAGCCAAAAAGAGGGGAGTTTCAGGAGGTTTCAAACAAGCCGAAGCTGTCTCTTATTCCACAACCCCACCCTGCCCCAGAGGATTTGGGAGCTGGCAGCTCGCAGGACTTGGCCCAAGGACAGCCTTGCAAAAGGGAGGAGAGAGCTTTCCCGGCCACGCGTTTCTGGCGCCTTCTCTTCACTCCCTTGCAAACCTGGACTCAGACTATTCCCACCTCACATGGAGCAGCATCTCCTCCCAAAAAGATCTCCTCTTGCTGGGCTGGTGGAGGGGGGAGGCGCTGGAGGGGGGCAGTGGGGCAGCTCTCACCCTCTGCCCCCCACACCGAGATACCCAGCCCAGGCAGCACATCAGCTTCTCCTGAGTCACAGCCAGCATGGAGGTGGGGTTGATGGAGGAGAAAGTCTTGGCTGCCCAGTGTCCCCGGGAATGGGGAGGGGAGAGGACTGTGCCAATGGGAATGAGTCTCTGCAGCCCTCGTGTCCCAGGGCTCCTGCCACCCAGCTCCACAGGAAATGGCACAAAACCCCAAAAGACAACATTATCAGCTTCTTCTCCTCGCCCCTTCCCACCCAGGCACCTGGAGGAAGTAGATGGTGTCAGTGCTGGGGACATTCTCCAGGTTTTGCTTGCACTGGGCCAGCTTGGCTCGTCTCTCCTCCTTCCAGCGCAGATCAGCCTCAGCCTCCCCCAGCATGGAGCGCTCCCCATCCTCGATGAAACCAGCCACCTCCTTCTGGAAGGTCGCCAGGACCTCGGAGGCTTCTCCAAAGAGCTTCTCGACTCTCTCCCTCTCCTTCGTGGCAGCACCCTGAGCGCAGGGAGAGAGGGGTGAGGGTCACCTCCTGTAGGCAAGGGTGCAGGAGAGCACCCTTGTCCCCTGCCCAGCACCCAGTTCTGAGCTCTGTGGGGTCCCCCTGACACCTCGTAGCCCCCTTCACCCAAGAACTCAGAGCACTTTACAACCCAGGTGTCCAGGGACCTGGCTGGGCATAGTCTCTTACTGCTCCACCACGTCTCGTGTCTCCAGGTGGTGAAGTGACATGTTTGCACAAGGGCCAAAGGGGACCAAAACCCCTGTGAGCCTGGGTAGAGAAGGCGGAAGAGCCAGCGGATGCCCTACCATGGTTCTTGCCCCATTCCTCCTTTCAGGTTGCAAATGAAAGCAACCAGAGATGCCATGAGAGCTAGCAGAGATGAGAAACAAGGATCCTTGCCAGGGTCACCATCATTTTACGGGGCGCTTGCTCCCCTCTGAGCACCATCTCTACAACCCACACACCCCAGAATCTCATGGCCCCTTCGCCTCCACTCTCTGGCCCAGCAGAGCTGCACTAACGGAGAGAAGCCATCGCAGAGTCACCTTAATGAGCTCCACCATCTTCTTGGCCTGCGCGATGGTGACTGCCAGCTCCTCCAGCTCGTTCTCCACATCGCTTAGGAATTTGGCTTGTTGGGCCTGTGGACACGAAGGACAAACACTGAGCTGTGCTCCCCTATCCCAGCGGCAAGGAGGAGCAGGGGACACACATCCTGCTCTCTGACCATGCCTTTGCTCTCAGGCTTCGGGTGAAGGGTGCAAGGGGAATTGTGAGTTGTTTCTCTCTTCTCCTGCCCTGCAACGTCCAACCTGCGAACATCCCTTCTCACTCGGTTGGAAAACCAAAGGAGCAGCTGGGCTGCAGAGGGTCGTGCCCAGCTCCATGCTCCCCACCCTGCTCCCAGCACAAACCAAGCAAAATAGGAATTTGAAAGCAAAACCATCGGGCAGCGACTGCAGCAGCAAGTGCAGCTCAGCCGTGTGCTCTTAGCGTGTATCCCAAGGCTAGGAAAAATCCGCCTGGGACTGGTGCGGAAACTGAAGGGCAGACCCGGAGCTCTCGGAAATGCGGTGCTGAGTCCCCTGGGGGTTTCTCATTAGGAGCGAAGCAAACCAGCTCAGGAGCACAGGGTGTTGCGTGGCTGCAAAGGAAGCACCGGCCAAACGTGGCGTTTCCTGACACGCTATTGTTAGCGCCAGCCATTGCCCGTCACGAGGACAGGTCCCTTGGGACCCGGGAGGGCATCGCATCCCCCAACCAGGGCAGCTCTCCTCCCTCCTGATGCTCGGCTGCCAGCCCAGTGCACGGCAAGGGGGGGACAGGCGCTTTCCCCATCCATCCTTCCCACCCTGCAGCGCGAGGGTGGGGGCAGAGAGCAGCCACGGAGGCCGTGCAGTGACGTTAAGCAGCGGCTGCGGAGGCCCGACAGCTCCTCGGGGCTGGGATCGCACACGCTTTCTATTTTAAGGCACCTGATGACTAATAACACCAGCAAAAGGGTTTTCCAAGAGCCCACAAGAGAGCGGGAGCTGGCTCGGGGCTGCCACTGTGCTCCCCACCAGAGTGTCCACAGCCCCCAGGCTCTCCCCTGGAAAAAGCAAACCCTTCCAAGGTCTCCGAGTGCCCCATGCAGCCACGGGGATGCCACGACACTGCGAGCCTCCCAGGCTCCCATCTGCCCGCAGCCCACAGAGGCCCCACGCACTCAAGGCAGCAGTGCCCAAGGCAGCAGCACCACATCGGGCTCGGAGCCCCGGATCCCGGGGAGGCTCGTGGGTGCGAATTTGGGAGGTGACTCAGCCGCATCTGGGAATGGGAGTGACGGAAAAAAAAAAAAACCCCGCTGCCAAAAACACCAGGATACAAAGGGCTGATGGAGCGGGAGCGGCGGCTGGGCAGGCTGCCAGCGCGCCGAGAAAAACCGCCTTGACGGAGCTGTGGGAACAAGACGGAGAAGACGGGTGCCCCATGACAGCGGGGGCGGCCACTGCGGGGTGTCCCAGGCGCCCTCGCCCCCAGCCCTACACCCACTGGGACTGTGAGTTCGGCCACACAGCAGGACCAAACCCAGCGGGTTTGACCCTAATGCCTGTCCTGGTCTGCCCATCCTGTCCCCACCCCACAGGGTGCCCTGATGGCACAGCATCCCGCCTCCCCATGCCAGGGGGCCATGCTGACCCTCCCTGGGGGTGTGTTGCTCTCAGGGGTTGCCGCTGCACACCCCCCCAAATCTCCTCCTGTCCGGGGAAGCTGTTGTCAGCCCATTCCAATCCCTCTCCCAGGGGTCTGTTGCCCCCCGTGAGCATCCCCTGCCCCCCCGGGATCTGCTGCCCCAGGATCTATTACCATCCCCACCCCACATAGAGCATCGCCCCCACTGCTACACCTGCAACACCTCCCACATAGGGATTAGGTTCCCCGTGGGAATTAGGTCCCCCGTGGGGATGTGGGTGCAGCATGGACCCCTCCCAGGGGTGCCGCACCTCACCCCACCCAGGATGGCCCACCAGCACCGCACCCCATACGGACACCCCCACGCCAGGGTTAGGTCCCGCGTGGGGACAGGGGTGCAGCATCCTCCCCACCCACCGCATCCCACCAGCGCAGCGCCTGCCGGGACGATCCCCACCTAGGGGACCTCCGCGCACCCCCTACAGCCCCCCAACGCCCCCCCACCACCACCACCACGCACCTCCTTGTGTTCGCGCTCCTTCTCCAGGGGCACCACGTCGTGGGCGCGATGCTCCTGGGCGCGACAGCGGGCGCAGACGCAGGTTTGCTCGGCGCGGCAGAAGCCGTCGAGGGGCTGGAGGTGGCGGGGGCAGAGACCCTCCTCCAGCCGCCGCAGCGGGGCCACCAGGCGGTGGGCGCGGAAGGCGGGGGCCCGGCGGTGGGGCTCCAGGTGGGCTCCGCAGAAAGAAGCCAAGCAAACCAGGCACGACCGCGCCGCCGCCACCCGCGACCCCGCCGGGCAGACGTCGCACAGCACCGGCGCTCCTTCCTCCCCCGCCGCATCCTCCTCCTCGGCTCCCGGTGCCATCGGGGGGGACCGGGGGGTTGGGGATAGAGGGGACGAAGCGGTGGCGGCGGCGGCGGCTGCCAGCAGCGGCAGCACCTCGCAGAGGGCGCGGTTCTTGCGGAGCCGCAAGGCTGCGGGGACGGGCTCCTGGCAGAGCGGGCAGCGGACGGCCCCGCCCGCCCCCCCGATGCCGTCGGGGGGGCCCGGCCGCTGGCGGAGAGCCCCCAGGCAGCCCTGGCAGAAGTTATGCCCGCAGGGTACGGTCACCGGGTCCTTCAGGAGGTCGAGGCAGATGGGGCAACCGAAAGGGCCGTCGGGCAGTCCCGGAGCCGCCAGCGCCAGCCGTAACGCCTCGGCGGAGGACGGCGGGGCGCTCCCGGGCGCGGTCTCCATCCCTGAGCGCCCCGACCAGCCGGTCCCGGCCCCGGCCCCGGTCCCAGCCCCGGCGGGAGGCGGGCGGTCGCCGCGCCCCGCCCGCCCGCTCCGCCTCCCCCGCCCGGAGCTGCCGCCGCGATGGGGATCCGCTCCCCGCAATCGCTGGGGGTCCGCTGCCTCCCGGGGGATCTGACTCCCTCACATCCCCTAGGACCTGGCCCCCAATCACTCGTCCCCCATTGGGGGGCTGTATGTCTCACCCCCGGGATCTGCTCCCCACGCCAGGTATCGTGTCCCCTCCCCAACATCTGCTGCCTTCTCGGAGATTTGTCCCCCCCCCCCCTCCCCCGGGACGATGCCATCCTGCTGAGGATGTATGGCATCCCACCCAGGGTCTGCTACCTCCTAAAGGATCGGCCCCATTGGGATCTGGACCCATCACAGGGGTCCGCTGCCCCCAGGGGTAGCTGCTGCACACCCCCCAAATCTTCTGTCCAGGGAAGCTGTTGCCAGTCCCTTCCAATCCCCCTCCCAGGGGTCGGCTGTCCCCTACAAGCATTCCCTGACCCCGGGATCTGCTGCCCCAGAATCTGCTGGCACCAAACTGTCCCCCAGGAGCTCCTCCCCAGCCGGGGGCCACATGGAGGGTCCTGAGCTCCCCCCAGTACATGGGTGCAAGTACTTCCCTGCCAGCCTTGTGCCCATGGACCCACGTCAGCCATTCCCAGGGCCAAAAAGGGCTACAGCGCCCAGGTCCTGGCTCAGACCCTGTCCCCTCTTCCTCCAGGCCCCTGCAGGAGGAGGCAGACACCAGTCAGGAGTGGGGCTGGGGAGACACCAAAGTGCTTTTAGTCTGAGGATCTGCCTGGTAAACATGGGATCTCCGGACACCTCCTGTGGAGGGTACAGAGACAATTTTTCAGCTTGGATACATTCCCAGGTCCATGCCGGTCCAAGGTCCCACCCAAGGACAGGGCTGGGGGGAGAGGGGAGGTGCGGAGTGAAGGAGGAAGCACAGCAAGACAAAATACATCTGTCCCCAAAGAAGGGGATTGATCCTTTTAAGCCCTTTTCCCCCAAAGGAAACAAGCTGATGCGATTCATTTCCCACAGGTTCATTCGCATGTCTCCACCACCTTTGAACCAGTGCCCAGTTTCGCCCCACTAGTTCTCACCAGTGTCCCAGCAGGGGCGGCAGGAGATGCCAGACCTGTAGTTTCGCCCTTGGAAAAGCTTCAATCAAAGCTTCGGATTTGCTTCTGTGCCAGATCAACCTTGGAGCAGAGCCGTTGGAAACCAGGTTTCCTTATCGCAGCAGCTCTACTGTAAATAAAACACCTTTCATTTCTGCCGCCACATGGTCACTATGTGGGGCTGGTCCCTCCTGCCAGCCCCCACAAAGGGGGCAGGATGGGGCCCTGCAGGGATGGGTGCAGGAGCAGGGGCACCCAGCTCACCCCCCGCCCCCCCAAGTGCCACTTGGTCCCACAGCTCCCACCAGCACCGAGGTCAAACCAGTAGGAAAATAGAGCTTTATTAGGGAAAGTAGCTTTGTACAGAGCAACTGCAGCACAGCACCCTAAAATGTTGCTCTGCCACATCCGAGAGCAGCAAGAGAGGACTGGGAGGGGCTGGGGAAGGAAGACCGACCTGCATGTGGGGCTGGGGGAGCGCAGGGCTTGCTATGCATTACTCCACAGCACCCCATGGATGCAGGACCCCCCTTCCAGGATCCCCCTTACCCCCAATCTTCTCCTGGCCTGGGAGGTTTGGCAGGGATAGAAGCAAGAGGAAAAACCCAATTCTTGCACCCTCACCATCCCCCTCCCTTGCCCCATCTGCAGGAACAGGCACCCGCAGTGTCCCTGCGCAGAGTGAGCACGGGCTTTGTCCCCACGGCGAGGACAGGGCCCTTAGCCCTGCGTCCTTTTCTCTGCCCTAACTTCTGTCACCAGTGTGATACTTGCATATGCAAATCAGAGCAGGTTAATTTGCATGTCAGGCCTTATCAGCTCTTGTTAAAACACTGCACCTCACTCCCGTCTCAGCATTGGGGTCCCACTCGCACTGCGATGGCCCCAACCGCAGCTCGGCTATGGTCCCAGCCCAGGGCTTGCTGGCCCGGCTAACGGAGCAGCGCGGCAGCTCCGGCTCATTCCCAATGGCACAGCATCACCGTTCGCCCCTCGCACAGCCAAAAGACAGGGTAGAGGGGCTCGGTGAAGATATTGTGGAAGGAGTAGATGAGCCGCATCGTCTTCCCCAGGCCATAGAAGGAGAGGAGCCCCTTGCCGTAGTCCAGGCTGACCCCCAGGTTCTTATAGAGCCGCTCCTGGATTTTCTCCTTCTGGCCCTTGTGCCAGGCCAGGTAGCAATCCTCCAGCACCTGCAGCCCCCAGGAGCCCCCGTTCAGCCCAATGTTGAATTTCTGGCCCTGCTGCTGTTCCCAGGGGAGGCTGCGGTAGGTCACCCCCAGGACGACAGAGTGGCTGGAGACTTCCACCTCCCAGTAGTGGTGGCCGTGGCCGTAGCCCTGCGTGCACAGCACCTGCCAGGGCTGGAAGCGGGGTCCCTGCTCCAGCTGCCCGCAGATGGCACCGGGGCTGTGCTTGGCTTTCCGGTTACCTTTCGACAGCTTCAGGTGCTTGTTGGCTGTCTTGGGATCAAAGGTCAGGTTGCGGTGGTCTGGAAAGAGCAATGGCATGGATGGGGTTGAAATGCTTCATCAGACCTTTATGCCCTGGGTGTGCACCCCTCCCAAGAGTGACATGGCTTAAACTGTGTAGGAGTGGCTCCCAAAAGAGAACTCCCAAAAAGCAGTAACGTGTTCGGAGGGGAAGGGGAGCAGGGTGAGGTGAGATATCTGCCCAACCGCCTGCTCAAAGGAACGGAAACAGCCCAGAAATAGCTGGCGAAGCACCGAGACGTGGTGCTTGGTGCAGTCCTCGCACAGCCCAGCTCCCAGCCAGCAAGCAGCGGTGGCTCCGTGGGTGTTTTGAAAGAAATGTGCTTGATTTTAAGAGCAAGAAACTATGAGCATGGGTAGAGAGAGGGGGAGAAAAACGAAAAACCAGGCATTACGTGAGCAAATATGGTACTGCAGGGAGTTACTCTCCTCTGTGTGGGCTGCGTTAACTCCTCCTGCCTCGGGCTGTCGCCAGCCACAAGCACCTCACCTTCCTCCTGCAACAACCCAGCCTGGCCAGCTCTGCTGAGCTCATGCCTGCTGCTCAGAAATAACTTTTTTTTTTTTCCCTATTAATAACCCTGAGAACATTCTCTGGGGCCCGATGGAAGGAATCCTTACCAGGTCCCACAGGCATCCATTGCCTCCCTGGCAAGAGTCACCTGACCAACGTGCCCTAAACATCATCCAACCCTCTTCCCAACAGGGAGGAGATGGGAGAGGGAGCGTTGAGGAAATCTGTGGGCCCAGGGAGGGAAGGGGACATGAAGGACTGTGGCTGGGAATGCTGGGGCCATATCCCTGGAGGGAGAGCAATGGCTGCGGTCAGGGCTCTGGACCAGTGCTGTGCCGTGTGGGGCGGCTCGGGCAGCCCACGGCATCCCCCTGTGGGTGCTCGTTTGCCAGCTGCTGATGCTGCCTGCCTGCCTGTGGGAAAGTGCTGTGTCTAAATATGGGTCCTTGGGAACAGGCACGTCACTCCTGCCCGGGCAAGACGCCCGAGGTGGGTGAAAAAGAGAGGATGGAGATGGGGTGAGATCTGAGGCAAGATCTAGGGCAGCAACTGGCCCAATGCCAGGCACTGGCAGCCCCCCGTTTCCACAGGAAAGTGGTGCCTGGTGCTGCTCACCCCCTAAGAAGCCCTTTCCCAGCCACGCAGTGTCCCCCAACCCGTCCATCTCTTTGCCACATTTAGGGAGAGGAATTGGGAGAGCTGGGGAAAGAGCACCTCTCACCACAGCCACAACCACCCTCCTCCTGGAGAAGAGCTCAGCTTGGTGAACCTCTGCCTGCTGGGGACCCCAGTGGGGTGCTCTTCCCCCACTTCCCCCCAATGTGCTCCTCACCCTTCAGAAGCTCAGTTCGGAGTTGGCACGCGGGGAGAGGGGCCACCACCTTCACTGCTGGCTCCTTAGGCTGTACCGGGCCTGTGGAGGATGGGGACAGGCATTTTGAGTGACGACACCCAAAAACTTGTCCCTACCCAGCTTTGCTGGGAGGAGGAGGAGGAGGAAACCCATCATATCCAAGCCTGGGAGTGGGCACATGCCACAGCTGCTTGATATTGCCAGCAAGGAGGGGCCACAGGGAAGCCACCCAGGTCATCCCACCCCATTGATATAGTAGATGTGTGTCCCCATCCCAACCCCCCGTGCCCAGTAGCCGTGACACCAGCCAGGCTGTGGTTCAGGGTGACTTGGAGCCCTTTGGGGTGGCCTGGCAAGCAGAGGGCTTACCTTGGCCAACAGGGTCAGGGGCTTTGGAGTCCACAGAGCCGGGCAAGTCCTCCAGCAGGAGCCTGGAGACGTCAGTGAGGATCTCAACAATGGGCTTGACTATGTTGGCTGCATTGAACTCCATGGAGACCAGCACCTCTGGGGTGTCCGGAGATGGAAGCAGGGGAAACTCCTGTGGATGGACGCACAGACACCCATGCACTGGCCTGGAGAGGATCAGCAGCTCCAAAACCCATCCACACACACTGCTTCTCCATGGTGGGTGACAGGGGCGTCCCCAAAACATTGGCCGTTAGCTGCGGCTGGCACGTGGGATCGGGACAGTTGCAGTGGGAGCAGAGGGGCTGTGGCACAGGACTTTGTGTTTTGCTGGTGGTGGAAGAGCCTTGATGAGCAGTTTCGGGGTGGCAGATGCTGCCCATGACCCCATGGGCAGCACCGTCCACTGTGATCCAGCATCGCCACCCCAACTTTTCAGTAACCCCCACAAAAGCAGCTCTTCCCCACAGTCCTGTGCCATCATCCCTGAGCTGGGCTGAGGACACGTCCCCACTGGGGAAGGGGTTGACCTCATCTCTGCCCTCACCAAAAGCTCATAGGACTGGCAGCTGGAGGGGATGGTGGTACCTGGAGGAAGGTCCTGTGGTTGGGGCAGGCCAGCAGGCGCTGAGCCCTCTCCCTGTGCTGGGTGAGGAGGTCCAGGTGGTCCTTCAGGAGGCTCCAGTCTTCTTCCACACGTCCCAGCGCTGCCGCCTGCTCTTGCTCGATCCTGGCCACTGTCCGGCACTGGCAATCCTCCAGGGCTTTCTTCAGGAGGGCGAACTTGCTCAGAATCGTGGATTTGAGCTCCTCAGAGGAGTCCTGAGTGGGGAAGAACCGTGAGAGCCAGCATGCTCCCACCTGCACACCCAGCATGGAGGTGGTCACAGCCTTACCTTGATGCTGCGTGTTTGCTCCTCCAGCTTCTGCATCACCTGCTCGATCCTCTCTGATTCCTCCTGGGCTTTTTCCAGGGACTCTTTCAAAAGAGCCTGTGAAGAGAGGCACCAATGTCCCATGGTGCAGCGTGCTGGTGCCCCCAGGAGCCCTCTCAGGGCTGCAGGACAAGGCTTGCAGGGAAGGAGAAGGCTTGGGAAGGGGAGAGGCTGGGACCAGGCTCACTAAGAAGCAAAACCCTCCCTGTGCTGTCTTTCACCCATTTTCAGCTGTTTCCTCTATAACACGAGGTCACAAACACATACGACACTGTTCACCTGGTGCTGCTGGATTTACCCAGCTCTCTGCTGCTCCTGATGGCCCCCTATTTCTTGGGGAGCAGCCAGGCACTGGTGTCATCGCCCTGGCCAGAGCCTGTTCAACTGAGACCGGGCACAGCTCAGCACATGGAGGCACACCACATCCCCACAGCAGGGCATGGGACACCAGAGGCAGATGTCGTGATGTGCCTGAGCTGCCATCGCTCCCCCTGCTCACAGCCCCCCATCCTGCCACCCGTCATCCCCACCTGCTTTTTAGAGCGCTCCTCCTCTAAGAGCACCCGCCGGTGCTGCTGGCACTGCTGGGCGGTACAGATGCAGCAGATGCACCGCCGCTCCTCCTCGCAGTACAGCTCCAGCGGGCGCCCGTGCTGTGGGCACAGCTCGCCCGGGGCCACCTCACACCTCTCTGTGCCCGGGACCCGCGCCTCGCCATCCCTCGCCAGCTCCACCACGCTGCACAGGGTGACGTTCTTCTCCAGGAACGGGCGCTGCTCCAAGCCCCTGCGGCACTGGGGGCACGTGTAGCCCTTCTCGGCCCCGGTGGGCACCTGCTCTTGCTTGTCCCAGTGGTCGCTGATGCAGCTCTTGCAGAAGTTGTGCCCGCAGGGCAAAGTCACGGGCACCTTAAAGAGCTCCAAGCAGATGGAGCACTCCAGCTTCTGCAAGATGGGCGATGCCATCTTGCTTGTGCCAGGGATCGGGCCGACAGGGGGAAAGAAGCCGGGGAAATAGAAACTCAGCTGTGCAGAAGAGGAAGACATGGTGACGCTGAGCACAGAGGCGGGTCAGGGCTCCGAGCCAGGCAGGCTCTTAAAGAGACACCCAGTGGGTGTCCCCTTGGCTTGCTGTGCCACACACTGGGGAGGGTTGGAGCTGCTCCCCTCGGGGACAGGGAGGGCACCGAAGCAGAGCAGGAGGCTCCAGCGACAGCACAGGGAGACACATGACAAGGTTCAGAGCCACGTGTATTTCCGTGAACACCTTCGCACAGGACACCGTATAATCTGATTTCACTCCTCTTTTTGCCCTTTGAAGGAACTTCCTGGCATCCTCACCTCTGGCCAGGGCCGTGTCCCTGAGCAGAGCATGGCGGTCCCCCCTGGCAGAGAGACCTCAGTACAGCGCTGCCAGCCTCGGCCAGCCTGGGAACCAGCAGAGAGGGGCACCCACTGCTGCTGCAGCCACTTGTCACCTCCCTCTGCAGTGATAAGAGCTGTGACACATGCCAGCAGCCGGCCAGGGCCGCATCCTGCCCTCTTGTCTTTCCATTTTAAACTACAGGTCCTGCCGTTCGCACGGCCGTGTGCTGTTCGCACACTCCACCGCTCCTTTTCCTGCTAAGTTCCTTGCGGACACCTTGTGCTAAAAAACACAGTAAGGGCCTTATCCGGACAATCAGTCCCTGCTCAGGTGGCAGGCAGAGGCTTCTGCCCCGAGGCGATTGTGGTGCCACTTTCACCTTGTCTTCATACAGTTCAGTTTCAGGAGAAAAAGCTCCCAACCTTCCAGTCCAAACCTTATCTCCTTGCCCATGCAGACGTGCTATCGCTTGCGCACAGGCTCCTGGCCTCAGTTTAGGGTTCCAGAGTTTATGGAACCAGTTTATGGTTCCACAGCCTCCCCACACCTGCGGCTCTGCTTCCACCTGCGAGGGCAAGCAGGGAGCAGGCCTGTGCTGCAGCCAGGGGCTTGCCAGCAGGCTGCAGGGGGGTTCAGAGCAGTTTCTGTATCACAGGCGCCTCGGAGCCACCCCCCAGAGTGTCCCTGGGACCCAGGAGGTGACTTGGGATCTATCACAACTCCCCGTGTGGCCCAGCATAGGGTCAGCCCCTAAAACGTTTCTTTGGGCTGAATCTGCAAATTCTGACCAAATATTCAGAGCTCAGAGAGAGGCATAACACAACCTGTGTCTGCCTGGAACCGCAGGACACCTGCACTCCCACTGTGGCCACCTCACCAGTTAATTCATAGAATCATAAAATCGTTTGGGTTGGAAGGGACCTTAAAGATCATCTAGTTCCAACTCTCTGCCATATGCAGGGACACCTCCACTAGACCAGGTTGCTCAAAGCCCCATCCAGCCTGGCCTTGAACACCTCCAAGGATGGGGCATCCACAGCTTCTCTGGGCAACCTGTTCCAGGCTTAAACCAGACCCCAGAACCCTTCGGGGTGGGAGGAGAGTTCAAGGAGCTCAGGCGTAGCTTGTAACATTTCAGCATTTCATTTCAGCATTGGCATTTCAGCACAATCTCCATTGTTTGCTGGAGGCTCTTACTTCCTGAGGAAGGGGGGAACCTCAGATAAAAATTTACTGGGAACCAGAGCTGCTACGGCAGCTGCCATGGCAGGAACACAATGGTATTTGGGGGTTTAAACATGTCAATGGGGATACACAAAGTGCCCCACAGAGCAAAAAGTGGAGTCTCTCCACAGCCTGGGGACCAGGACACAACTGTGCATCTGCCCAAACCCCAGATCTACTTTTGCTCCAACCATCCACACCAGGAGCTACATGCTCTCCGGGGAGGGAGGGGAAGAAGACTGAGGTCCACATGCTTGTGTAGCTGTTGGGAGAAGCCAGCTCCACAGGTTTACCACCTGCGTAGCTGCACTCTTCCTGCCCTACAACATCTAAGGGGGGAAGGAGACATCAGCCAGGGGAAGAAGACATCAGCCAGGGGAAGGGCTGCCCTTCTCCTCTGCTCAAGCTCCCCAGTTCTGCGCCAGCTGGCTGGGGTACTGAGCTCTTCCCAATAAAGACAAGGCAGTGCCACCAGCATTGCTCCGAGTGTGTTTAATCAGACCCATCCCTTTAAGAGGACTGTACAAATGAAAGCCAACGCAGCCCTGAATCACAGCGCTGTAAGGGGAGGAAATCCAGGCTGGCCTGGCTCTGTTTGTTCCATAAACAGGCAAAAAAAGAACACGATCCTTTGAGAGAAACAAGGCAGGGCATCTCTGGGGGACTCTGCCCTGCCACCCTGACTGACCAGCTCTGCTACACAATCAGTAGCAAGATTTCAGCCTGGCCAGAGATTTGCTTTCATCTACAAACCTCCTTTTTAAGTACCCTTTGACCACACAGCTGCCAGCACCGTGAAATCCCTGCTACCCCCAGCTGCACATTTCCTTGCACAGGGGAAACTGGCAGCCGAGGGGCTGAGACTTTGTGAATGTGGGGAAGCTGGCAGCCCCGTCCGCCTGGCTGGCACCCCAGCGTACACCAGAGTGCCTCGAGAGGAGGCCAGTCCCCTAATAAATGCCGTAGGTGGGCTCGTGGGTGTCTCGGTATCTGTCCAGGTACCTCAGAGGCTGATGACGCGGGAACTTTAACTGTGGAGGATGGTAAACAGGCGGCCGCACAAATTCAAACACAGGCTCTCTCATATCTGTAAAGGGGCAATACAGAATGTTAGCGATACGGCTCGGATCCAAACCCCAGGCCCCCTCCTTCACCAGCAAGGCCCCCCCTGCGCACACGTGGTAAAGGCTCTCTTGGTGATATTTTAAAATGTTCATTCAAAATGGCCTTTTAAAGGTTGTTTCCTCAGACTGCTGTTAGTTTGGTGGAGGATGGCTCCCTGAGTACCCGGTCTGTGCTGTAACAGATCCTGGACAAGTGCCAGGACCAAGCTCACTCCCTGACCCTGTGTGTTACCCGCAGGGCCACGTCCTACCCCACAGACGGGCCCCCCTCCAGTACCCCCACATGCTGCATTTCTTACTGAGAAGCTGATGGAAGACCGAGGTAACGGAGCTGTCCCACTGACACTGGAAGAACGCCAGCCCCGCCGGGGTCATTGCATCCTCGTGCTTTCTGTAGAAGTCAAACGTGCTGAAGGTTCGCATCTTGAGGCTGTGGCTGGAAACGAGACACAAGCACAAGAGCTGAAGTGGTTCTCTTTTCCTGCAGCACTCTGGTAGGCAACTATTTCCCCACATCACCTCAGAGTCTATAAAAAAGAGGTGGAAGAGGAAGTCGCTAAAAAAGATCTTCCAGCTTCTCCAGCTCCATGCACATTTCTGCCCCAGGCAGGAAAAAACACTTTCTTAACAACCTGCTTTAAAGCAATAGGACTCCGTGTTGCTGCAGGGCTGGGATTTTGGCTTCAGATGACACACAAACTCCAAACAGCCCTGCAGATTAAAAGGAACTGCTCTCCTACAGCAGTAATAAACACGTCATCATAACAAGCAATAACAGCCTCACCAAGCGAGTGTGAAACTGCCGTGTGAAAGCCTGAATTACCATGGCACTGGCCGAACATCCTCGCTGAAATCTATGGAGCGGTCTTGCTTGAAGAGGAGGAAGATGAAGCGATGGTAGCCAGTTCCCATGGCAGGGAAGGGGGGCAAGTAGTGGCAGATCTCTTTACCCGACCCGATGTCGTTGCCTGGGATGTTTGTCCTGAATGCAAAGAAGTTTACTTTATTATATATCCACTCACTTCCCTCCAATGGGACCAGCAGATTCACCCAGGATTGCAAGTCACCTTGTGTTATGTTTCAATGTGATTATACCCTGTTTGACTAGAGGAGGCTGTTTCCACTGAAAGAAAAATCACTCCCAGCCATATGAATGCCCAACAGCAGCAACACCTGGAACTACTGCATCTTTAGCAGGACCCAGAACACAGGGGTAATGCAGCAGGAGCACCAGAGAAAGTCACGGAACTG
The DNA here is from genome assembly GCF_964106895.1 of Numenius arquata. Lineage (NCBI taxonomy): Eukaryota > Metazoa > Chordata > Aves > Charadriiformes > Scolopacidae > Numenius > Numenius arquata. The sequence goes on from NC_133592.1 coordinate 8,043,216, forward strand.
TCTTAGTTCTTATTCCCGAGCTCTGCTGGAGTTTCCGCCTTCTCCACCTGGGCTTTCCCTGCGCTAAGCAGCACTGATATGCAGTACTCACACCAGCCAGTGGAGGTACTCCGAGTCCGTGTCTCTTAAATGTCCATCTGCAAACGCACAAAACGGAGAAAGTCGACTTAGTGACAACCTGGTATTCGCATCAACCCCAAAGTGAGCACACCCAGACCCCCGCTGAACAGAGGGGGCAGCTCCAGACCTCCCAGCACCCCCTTCCTAGCAGAAAAGTAACTCATTCTTATAGGATTGAGCAAAGAACTCTACAGATGTAATTCCAAGATTAAAAGGATTTCTTGGTCAGCTGCTTCACTGTGCCTTGGTTTCGCAGGGTGAACAACGTCAGCTAACCTACCTCCCTGGCAGATTGTTGAGGGAGAGAAGAGTTTGGGAGCAAACAAAAGACGGGAGTCAGGGAATTGCTTCCCCTATGCTGTGACATAGGTACCATTGCATCACTGTCTCATCTCTCAGCTGCTAGAGATTTGGGGAGGCTACAATCTCTCCTGCATATGTAATGCATCTCTATTCAGGAGATACTGCGCAGCCAAAAGAAACGGGAGCTAACCAAAAGCACAGTGAAAC